>NC_087349.1:129463632-130124006 GCF_030014295.1 Loxodonta africana | reverse complement strand
TTTTGATTCCTACCAGCAGTGCATAAGTGTTCCAATCTTTCCACAGCCTCTCCATCATTTATTATTTTGTGTTTTTTAGATTAATGCCAGCCTTGTTGGAGTTACATGAAATCTCATTGTAGTTTTGATTTGAATTTCTCTAATGGCTAATGACTGTGAGCATTTCCTCATGTATCTGTTAGCTGCCTTAATGTCTTCTGTGGTGAAGTGTCTATTCATATCTTTTGCCCATTTTTTAATTGGGTTATTTGTCTTTTTGTAGTTGAGTTTTTGCAGTATCATGGAGATTTTAGAGATCAGGCGCTGATTGGAAATGTCATAGCTAAAAACTTTTTCCCAGTCTGTAGGTAATGTTTTTACCCTTTTGGTGAAGCCTTTGGATGAGCATAGGTGTTTGATTTTTAGGAGCTCCCAGTTATCTAGTTTTTCTTCTGCATTGTTAGTAATGTTTTGTACACTGTTTATGCCATGTATTAGGTATCCTAACACTGTCCCTATTTTTTCTTCCATGATCTTTATCATTTCAGATTTTATATTTAGATCTTTGATCCATTTTGAGCTCATTTTTGTGCGTGGTGTGAGATATGGATTCTTTTTTGAGAGCTTGTTGAGGTGATCATGTCTTTTTCTTTATGTGACTTGATATTGACTGTTGTCCCTGAGCCATCTATAAGTTATTGTATTAATTTATTTTATGCTTTCCTACTGTGTAATAGCTTCTTCTTTTCTTTTCTTTATATGTCCAAATGGGTTGCTTGAGCTAGCTTGATTATTTTCTCCTTTGTAGCTCTGACGTCCTGTCGCCAGACGGCTAGAGCTGTTGTCAGGTATATCAGTCTAGGAGTCCATTCACTTTTCTTGTATGACTTCAGCTCAGGTGTCCAGGTAGCTTATCATCAAGTGTGTGTGGGAGAGGCTCTGTCCTACAGTCTTAGAGCGGTAGGGGTGATTGACATAGGTACTGGTACCTGGTTGCCGCAGGGGGTCACACTCTGAGCATGGCAGGGGGCTGAGAATCATCCCCCAAGTGTCTCTGAGGAAAGTATGTCTCTGTTCCCTAAAGCGTATAGGTGGGTGGGTTCTGCAGACGGATCATGGGCACCTAATGTGTTTGGTTGTAAGGACTAGGAAGTACCAGTTATCCTTGGACCCCTGTGGCTGGTGGCTAGGTGACCTGAGTGGAGCCACCAGTCCTTAGGCCCCTGATGTATATACGTGAGGACCCTATTTAATAGGAAGGCAATGTCAAACATCAAACACCCACCACTCCGCTACATAGCTGAAATGGTTAGAGTCTGCCAACAAGGGCCCAGTCTCCTGAAATAGGCCCATACAAGTTCATGTAGAGGGGAAAGGTACTCAAAGTCCATGGACCATTTATGCCTGGATAGGAGCTGCTTCTGTCCTGAGCTCGCCCGGTTAGTAGAGCTGGCAAATTATCTTTTCCCCGGATTGCAAATTTATTCCTTCTCCAAGGCCAGGAGGATGGCTCTAGGTGCTCAACAGGGCCTTTCTCAGGCCCTGGGAAATGAGTCTCTGAAGCCGGCTCTGGAGCATGGGGTGGGTGTGGTCACAGTAAAATATATGCAAGTACTTAGCTTTTGCCAAGGGCGCCATTATTCTCTGGTTCTGGAGGTGTGAGCAGGCTGTGTGGCTGGCTGCTTCTCCCTGAGGAAACTGCGGCCGAAAGCTAGTACCAGCCCACCACCCCCACTCCTGGGAATGGTGCCTGAGGGCTCCCTGCTATTTGGGTTAAGTAACTCCTCTCTGCTTCTGAACCATCTCTTCCTCTCCCTGCCCCTCAGTCCGTTTTCTAAGGTTTCAGGGCTCCCAACTTGTCATAACTATACTTGTTTCACTTGTTTTTTGGGGTATTTGTTATAAGAGGGCTTACAAGAAGTATCTGTCTATTCCACCATCTTGGCTCTGCCTCCTTTGGTTCCATATTTTTAACACAAAATCTTAGTGTTATTAATGTTATTATTATTATGTTTAATGCAGACATTTTTGGCCACTTTCTTTACTCAGTATTGCTTTTCCGCATTACTAACTTCCTTGTGTTCATATTTTTTTCTTGTTGACATATATCATTTTGTAATTCTTTCAGTAAGGGTCTGTGAGTGGTACACTTTTGGTGTTGTGAGTCTGAACTTGTATTAATTTTGCTCTCTCTCATGAGTGGTGTTTTTTGATATGTAATTCTAGATAACAATGGCAGCCCTTCACCTCTGGGTCATGCTGTTCCATTGTCTTCTGGCATCTGCTATTTCTGGTGAGAATTTGAGAGCAATTTAGTTGTCTTTCCTCTGTAGATAATATAAGTCTTGGAGCTTTCGTGCTTTCTCTCTATTCTTGATTTTTGCATTGTCATAGCTTATCTAGTTGTAGATTTATTTTTATTTCTCTTGCTTGGCTTTGAATCTAAAGAAGCCTGTCTTTTTTGATACTAGAAAAATTTCAACATAATTTATTTGTATCTTGCTTTTCCCTCAATCCCTCAACTTTTTATTTTGAAAATTCTTAATAGACATATGTTGGAGACTTTCAATCTAGTGTTCATGTAGTCTCCATACTTTCTCCTTCATACTTTTTGATCTCCTTATTTTTCTCTGGGTAATGTCCTCAGAAACCTTCTAATTCACCAATGTCCAGTACAACTTGCCAGCCAAATTCAATTCTTTTCAATTCAGTGCTTATTGAATCTATGTCAAACAATTAAAGAAATAATTTCAATGAACAGGTTTTTTTTCCCACGATTTATAACGGTTCTTTTTCATAGTTGCCTCTTTTGCCTGTTTCCCCCCCCCTTTTCTGTTTAAAGTATTTACTTTTAAATCTGCTTACAAAAGGTTTCACACGAAAATGACCAGTCACCTTTACCATGGTCCTTATGTTCTCTTCACAGCCTGAATTGGGGGCATCCACCCTAGTTTGTGACTACCCTTCTGTCAACCCCAAGTAGGGTATGACACCAAAATAGAAGGCTGTATTGATCATGCCAATAATTTGCCAAATGTTAATACAGGAAGTTTCACATGGCCACCAAGGCAACTTACATATTTTGAAACTTGATTTTTTGTTTTGTTTTTAAGAATTGTCTTTGGACCACAAAGGTGAAAACTATGAAAACACCAACCCATGAATCTCCTTATTTTGAGTTATTACCCCTGAAACTGCTCTGCACTAATTTTTTCCATGGGTATCAACATGACTAGAAGATACTTTGCTTTGTTTAAATCTCTGATTTATCTATCACTTAACTAAAAATAATTTGCTAAGCAAATGGAACATATCTGCTAACATTATTTTATCAGATTCCTTCTTTTTAATTGTCTTTGTTAATTTTTTTGTGCTTTAGGTGAAAATTTACAGAGTGAATTAGTTTCTCATTGAAAAATTTATGCACAATTTTTTTTTTTTTTTTGACATTGGTTGCAATCTCCACAATGTGTCAGCAATCTTCCCCTTTCCATCCTGGTTCTCTATTATGATTCGTCCAGTTTTCCTGTCCCTTCCTGCCTCTTTGCTTTTGCTTTTGGGTAGGTATTGCTTGTTTGGTCTAGTATATTTGATAGAACTAAGAAGCATGTTCCTCACATATGTTATTGTTTGTTGTATAGGTCTGCCTAATCTTTGAAGGAAAGGCAGATTTCGGGAGTGTATCAGTTCTGAGTTACCAAGATGTCCAGAGGCCATAGCCTCAGGAGTTCATCCAGTCTCTGTCAGACGAATTAGTATGGTCTTTTTCATGAACTTGAATTTTGTTCTGCATTTTTCTCCCTCTCTGTCCAGGATCAGATTTCTTAGTCACAAGAATATACCTGAAATACATTTACAAAATTAATAAAGAAATATATACCTTTATGATTTTTACAACTATTAATTACCTTCAAAACTAAATTGCATTGGCAGAGCCAAGATGGCTGAATAGACAGATGCTTCTGGCGAGCCCTCTTTACAACAAAGACCTGAAAAAACAAGTGAAACAAGTATATTTGTGACAAGCTGGGAGCCCTGAGCATCAAAGGCAAGCTTAGACAACGAACTGAGGGGCAGGGGAAGGAAGAGACTGTTCAGAAGTGGAGAAGAGTTGTGGGCCCTGAATCACAGGAAGCCCTCAGGCACCAATCCTGGAGCGGTGGGGGTGGCAGCAGTGGGCTGGTACTAGTGTTCACTTGCAGTTTCCTCAGGAGGAAGCAGCCAGCCACACAGCCCACTCACACCTCTGGAACCTGAGGAGAACGGCACTCTTGGCAAAAGCTAAGAACTTCTGTATATTCTACTGTGCCCCCCACCTCCAAGCCAGCTTCACCAGCTGAATCCCTAGGCCTGAGATAGACCCTGGTAAGCACCTGGAACTGTCCTCTGGGCCTTGGAGAAGGAAAAAATTTGCAACTGGGGGAAAAGATAATTTGCTAGCTCCATTAACTGGGGGAACTCAGGACAGAAGTGGCTCCTGTCCAGGCATAAACCATCCGTGGACCTTGAACACCTTTCCCTTCTGCATGGACCTGTGTGGGCATATTTCAGGAGAATAGGCCCTTGTTGGCAAACTCCAACCATTTCAGCGGTGCGCTGGAGAGGTGGGTGTTTGATGTTTGACATTGCTTTGTCTATTGAACAAGGTCCTCACCTACTCGCACCAGGGACCTAAGGACTGGTAGCTCCACTAAGGTCACCCAGCCACCCACGACAGGGGACCAAAGATAACTGGTACCTCCCAGTCCTTACAACCAAAAATTTTGGGTGCCCATAGTCCCACTGCAGAACTCACCCACCAGGACACTATAGGGAACAGAGATACGTTTTCCTTAGAGACACTTGGGGGTCGGTTCTCAGCCCCCTGCCTTGTTCAGAGTGTGACCCTCTGCTGCAATCAGATACCGGTATATACGCCAATCACCCCTGCCCTGCTAAGACTGTAGGACAGAGCCTGTACCACACACTTGATATCAGCTACCTGGACACATGAGCTGAATTCATACAAGAAAACTGAATGGACTCCTAGACTGATATACCTGATAACAGCTCTAGCCAGCTGGGGACAGGACACCAGAGCACCAAAGGTGAAAATAATCAAGCTAGGTCACTCAAGCAACCCATAGGGGTATACCAAAACAAAACAAAGCAAGCAGCTATGACACAGTAAGCAAGCATAAACTAAGACAATAACTTATAGATGGCTCAGAGACAACAGTCAATATCAAGTCACATAAAGAAACAGGCCATGATCACCTCAACAGGCTCTCAAAACAAAGAATCTAGGGAATTTTAGATGAAAGTGCATTCCTGGAATTACTAGGTGCAGAATACAAAATTTTAATATACAGAACCCTTCAAGACATCAGGAAGAAAATGAGGCAATGTGCAGAACAAGCCAAGGAACACACAGAAAAAGCAACTGAAGAAATAAGAAAGATTATTCAGGAATATAATGAAAAGTTTAATAAGCTGGAAAAATCCATAGACAGACAGCAATCAGAAATTCAGAAGAATAACAATAAAATTACAGAATTAGATAACTCAATAGAAAGTCAGAGCAGAATTGAGCAAGTAGAAGCTAGAATTTCTGAACTAAAAAATAAATCACTTGACACTAATATATTTGAAGAAAAATCAGATAAAAGAATTTAAAAAAATGAAGAAACCTTAAGAATCATGTGGGACTCATCAAGAGAAATAACCTACGAATGATTGGCGTACCAGAAGAGGAAGAGATAACAGAAAATACAGAGAAAGTTTTTGAGGGTTTGTTGGCAGAAAAGTTCCCTGATAATGTGAAAGATGAGAAGATATCTATTCAAGATGCTCATCGAACTCCACATAAGAGAGATCTTAAAAGAAAGTCACCAAGACATATTATAATCAAGCTTGCCAAAACCAAAGATAAAGAGACAATTATAAGAGCAGTGAGGGATAAAAGAAAAGTCACCTACAAAGGAGAGCCAATAAGAATAAGCTCGGACTACTTGGCAGAAAATATGCAGGCAAGAAGGCAATGGGACGACATATTTAAAAAATTGAAGGAAAAAAATTGCCTGCCAAGAACCATATATGCATCAAAACTGCCTCTTAAATATGAAGGTGAAATTAAGACATTTCCAGATAAACACAAGTTGAGGGAATTCATAAAAACCAAATCAAAACTACAAGAAATACTAAAGGGAGTTCTGTGGCTAGAAAATCAATAATATCAGGTATCAACCCAAGACTAGAACACTGGGCAGAGCAACCAGAAGTCAACCCAGAAAGGGAAATCCAAAAAAAAAAAAAAAAACAAAGCAAGATTAAAAAAAAAAAAAAAACAAAGCAAGATTAAAAAAAAAAAAAAAGCCTGACACAGGGCAACCGTGATGTTATTATATAAACAAAGACAACATTAAAATAATAAAGAGGGACTAAGAAATGTAATGATAAACCTTCCATAGGGAGAGGAAGATACGGCGATACAAAGAAATAAAAGTTAGTTTTAAATTTAGAAAAATAGGGGTAAATAATAAGGTAACCACAAAGGAAACAAACTATCCTACTCAACAAAATAAAATACAAGGGAAAAACACAGACTCAACAGAAACAAAATCAACAACAACAAATATGAGGAAAGGACAATATACAAAGAAAATCTAACAGCCCATAAAATCAAGTGAGAAAAAGAAACTGTCAACACACAAAAAAAGACATCTAAATGATAGCACTAAATTCATACCCACCCATAATTACCCTGAATGTAAATGGACTAAATGCACCAATAAAGAGACAGAGAGTGGCAGAATGGATTAAAAAACAAGATCCATCTGTATGCTACTTACAAGAGACACACCTTAGACTTAGAGACACAAAGAATCTAAAACTCAAAGGATGGAAAAAAATATATCAAGCAAACAACAATCAAAAAAGAGCAGGAGTGGCAATATTAATTTCTGAAAAAATAGACTTTAAAGTTAAATCCATCAGAAAGGATAAGGAAGGACACTATATACTGATTAAAGGGAGAATACACCAAGAAGATATAACCATATTAAATATTTATGCACCCAATGACAGGGCTGCAAGATACATAAAACAAACTCTATCAGCATTGAAAAGTGAGATAGACAGCTCCACAAAAATAGTAGAAGACTTCAACACACCACTTTTGGTGAAGGACAGGACATCCAGAAAGAAGCTCAATAAAGGCATGAAAGATCTAAATGCCACAATCAACCAACTTGACCTTGTAGGCATATACAGAACACTCCACCCAACAGCAACCAACTATACTTTCTTTTCTAGCCCACATGGAACATTCTCTAGAATAGACCACATATTAGGTCATAAAGCAAGCCTTAGCAGAATCCAAAACATTGAAATATTACAAATCATCTTCTCTAACAATAAGGCCATAAAAGTGGAAATCAATAACAGGAAAAGCAGGGAAAAGAAATCAAACACTTGGAAACTGAACAATATCCTGCTCAAAAAAGACTGGATCATAGAAGACATTAAGGATGGTATAAAGAAGTTCATAGAATCCAATGAGAATGAAAACACTTCGTATAAGAACCTTTGGGACACAGCAAAAGTGGTGCTCAGAGGCCAATTTATATCAATAAATGCACACATCCAAAAAGAAGAAAGGCCCAAAATCAAAGAACTATCCCTACAACTTGAACAAATGGAAAGAGAGCAACAAAAGAAACGCACAGGCACCAGAAGAAAACAAATAATAAAAATTAGAGCTGAACTAAATGAAATAGAAAACAGAAAAACAATTGAAAGGATTAACAAGACCAAAAGCTGTTTTTTTGAAAAAATCAACAAAATTGATAAACCATTGGCCAAATGGACAAAAGAAAAACAGGAGAGGAAGCAAATAACCCCAATAAGAAATGAGATGGGTGATATTACAAGAGACCCAACTGACGTTGAGAATCATATCAGATTACTATGAAAAACTATACTCAAAAAAATTTGAAAACCTAGAGAAATGGATGAATTCCTATAAACACACTACCTAACTAAACTAACACAAACAGAGGTAGAACAACTAAGTAGACCCATAACAAAAGAAGAGATTGAAAAGGTAATCAAAAAACTTCCAACAAAAAAAAACCCTGGTCCTGACGGCTTCACTGCAGAGTTCTACCAAACTTTCAGGAAGAGTTAACACCACTACTACTAAAGGTATTTCAGAGCATAGAAAAGGGCAGAATACCACCAAACTCATTCTATGAAGCCACCATATCCCTGATACCAAAAACAGGTAAAGACACCACAAGAAAAGAAAATTCTAGACCTATATCCCTCATGAATGTAGATGCAAAAATCCTCAACAAAATTCTAACCAATAGAATTAAACAACATATCAAAAAAGTACTTAACCATGACCAAGTGGGATTCATACCAGCTATGCAGTGATGGTTGAACATTAGAAAAACAATTAATGTAATCCCCCACATAAATAAAACAAAAGACAAGAATCACATGATTTTATCAATTGGTGCAGAAAAAGCATTTGACAAAGTTCAACACTCATTCATGATAAAAACTCTCAGCAAAATAGGAATAGAAGGAAATTTTCTCAACATAATAAAGGGCGTTTATACAAAGCTAACAGCCAGCATCACCCTAAATGGAGAGAGCCTGAAAACATTCCCACGGAGATCGGGAACCAGATAAGGATGCCCTTTATCACCACTGTCATTCAACATTGTGCTGGAAGTCTTAGCCAGAACAATTAGGCTAGATAAAGAAATAAAGGGTATCCAGATTGGCAAGGAAGAAGTAAAAGTGTCTCTATTTGCAGATGACATGATCTTATACACAGAAAACCCTAAGGAATCCTCAGGAAAACTACTGAAACTAATAGAAGAGGTCAGCAGGGTATCAGGATACAAGAGAAACATACAAAAATCAGTTGGATTCTTCTACACCAACAAAAAGAACATCGAAGAGGAAATCACCAAATCAATGCCATTTACAGTAGCCCCCAAGAAGATTAAATACTTAGGAATAAATCTTACCAGAGAGGTAAAAGACTTATACAAAAAAATTACAGTACACTTCTGCAAGAAACCGAAAGAGACTTACAAAAGTGGAAGAACATACCTTGCTCATGGATAGGAAGACTTAACATTATAAAAATGTCTATTCTACCAAAACGATCTATACATTTAACGCAATTCCAATCCAAATCCCAAGGACATTCTTTAATGAGATGGAGAAACAAATCACCAATTTCATATGGAAGGGAAAGAGGCCCCAGATAAATAAGGCATTACTGAAAAAGAAGAACAAAGTGGGAGGCCTTAACTTTACCTGATTTTAGAACCTATCATACTGCAGTATGTCAAAACAGTAGTCAAAACAGCCTGTTACTGGTACAACCACAGATACATGGACCAATGGAACAGAATTGAGAATCCAGACATAAATCCATCCACATATGAGCAGTTGATATTTGACAAAGACCCCAAAACAGTTAAATGGGGGAAAAGACAGTCTTTTTTAACAAATGGTGCTGGTATAACTTGATATCCATCTGCAAAAAAATGAAACCAGACCCATACCTCACTCCATGCACAAAAACTAACTCAAAATGGATCAAAGACCTAATTATAAAGCCTAAAACGATAAAGATCATGGAAGAAAAAATAGGGACAACATTAGGAGCCCTAATACATGGCATAAACAGTATAGAAAACATTATAAAGAACGTAGAAGAAACACTAGACAACTGGGAGCTCCTAAAAATCAAACACCTATGCTCATCCAAAGATTTTACCAAAAGAGTAAAAAGACTACCTACAGACTGGGAAAAAGTTTTTAGCTATGACATTTCTGATCAGTGCCTGATCTTTAAATTCTACATGATACTGCAAAAACTCAACTGCAAAAAGACAAATAACCCAATTAAAAAATGGGAAGAGATATGAATAGACACTTCACTAAAGAAGACTTTCAGATAGCTAACAGATATATGACGAAATGTTCACGATCATTAGCCATTAGAGAAATGCAGATCAAAACTACAATGAGATTTCATCTGACTCCAACAAGGCTGGCATTAATCCACAAAACACAAAAGAATAAATGTCACAGAGGCTGTGGAGAGACTGGAACACTTCTACACTGCTGGTAGGAATGCAAATGGTACAACCACTTTGGAAATCGATTTGGCGCTTCCTTAAAAAGTTAGAAATAGAACTACCATACGATCCAGCAACCCCACTCCTTGGAATATATCCTAGAGAAATAAGAGCCTTTACACGAACAGATATATACACACCCGCGTTTATTGCAGCACTGTTTACAATAGCAAAAAGATGGAAGCAACGAAGGTGCCCGTCAATGGATCAATGGATAAATAAATTATGGTATATTCACACAATGGAATACTACGCATTGATAAAGAACAGTGAGGAATCTGTGAAACATTTCATAGCATGGAGGAACCTGGAAGGCATTATGCTGAGTGAAATGAGTCAGTTGCAAAGGGCAAATATTGTATAAGACCACTATTATAAGAACTAGAGAAATAGTTTAAACTGAGAAGAAAACATTCTTTTGTGGTTACGAGAGGGGGGAGGGAAGGAGGGTTGGAGAGGGGTATTCACTAATTAGATAGTAGATAAGAACTACTTTAGGTGAAGGGAAAGACAGCACACTATACAGGGGAGGTCAGCAAAATTGGACTAAACCAAAAACAAAGAAGTTTCTTGAATAAACTGAATGCTTCAAAGGCCAGTGTAGCAGGGGCAGGGGTCTGGGGACCATGGTTTCAGGGGACATCTAAGTCAATTGGCATAATAAAATCTATTAAGAAAACATTCTGCATCCCACTTTGAAGAGTGACGTCTGGGGTCTTAAACGCTAGCAAGCAGCCATCTAAGATGCATCAATTAGTCTCAACCCACCTGGATCAAAGAAGAATGAAGAACACCAAAGACACAAGGTGATTATGAGCCCAAGAGACAGAAAGGGCCACATGAACCAGCGACTACATCATCCTGAGACCAGAAGAACTAGATGGTGCCTAGCCACAATGGATGACTGCCCTGACAGGGAACACAACAGAGAACCCCTGAGGGCTCAGGAGAGCAGTGGCATGCAGACCCCAAATTCTCATAAAAAGACCAGACTTAATGGTCTGACTGAGACTGGAAGGTGCCTGGTGGTCATGGCCTCCAGACCTTCTGTTGGCCCAGGACAGGAACCATTCCTGAAGCCAACTCTTCAGACATGGATTGGACTGGAGAATGGGTTGGAAAGGGATGCTGGTGAGGAGTGAGCTTCTTGGATCAGGTGGACACTCGAGACTATGTTGGCATCTCCTGCCTGGAGGGGAGATGAGAGGGTGGAGGGGGTTATAAGCTGGCGAAAAGGACATGAAAAGAGAGAGTGGAGGGAGACAGCAGGCTGTCTCATTAGGGGGAGAGTAATTGGGAGTGTGTAGCAAGGTGTATATGGGTTTTAGTGTGAGAGACTGACTTAATTTGTAAACTTTCACTTAAAGCACAATAAAAATTATTAAAAAAAACTAAATTGTATTATTTTCACATAATTCAGAAAGAAATAAAATTTCTCATGAAGGCCATAGTTTTGTTGATAAGTTGAAGCAGATTTTAGTTCGGTAGTTCACTGAGACATAAGCATTTTTTTCCTGTCTGAAGTTCTTATTTATATTCAGGGTGTTATGGCCACAGCATATTGTTCACTCACTGAAGACATGAAGGAGACCTAAACACTCTGCCTTTTATTTTCCTTCTATTTCTTGGTCCGGTTTACCTTCTGGACGCTCAAGATCATTGCAATCCTCCCTAGTTGCTGACAGCAAGGAGAGGTAACTGCAGCAGCCCAAGTTGGTATCCTGTTCAAATCCCTTGAGATGGCTTTTACCTTTGTGAGTCCCCAAGGTTGGAGGTTTAAGTCCACCCAGAGGTGACTTGGAAGAAAGTCCTGGCAATCTACTTATGAAGAATTAGCTATTAAAAACCCTAAGGAACACAGTTCTACTCTGACACTCATGGGTCTCCAGGAGTTGGAATTGACTCCATGGCAACTTCAGTTTTTAACTCTGGCTCCTGGGTGCTTTTGCTTCCAAAGTCCAGCACCTGTGACTGCCTTGAATGTCACCTTAGCCTTAGTCACAGTGAGAGGGAAGTGCTCGAGAGTTTATGCCAATGACCGGCTGTGAAAGCCCAGCTCTTTTGGCTCAGGTCAGGGAAATCCAGAAGTGCAATTTGTATGGGGTCAGGCTGAGACCAAGATGCCTGAAAGCAAGTCTTGCCTTGTGGCTTCTTCCCTCTCCTGTTCCCCTGACTCCCTTATAGGGTTCTCCTAGGAGTATATCTTGGTCAAATCACTAGATCATGAATCCTGTCTTCAGAGAAATCCTAATTGTGACAGTAGCAATCCTGCATGCAAATCAGATGGTATTCATTTCTCTTCATATTTGAAACATTCATGTTGTAAGAAGAAGGGAGAGTATTTTCAAATTTTATTACCCTGAGAAAAAAATCACTCCAACCAGATGAAACTTGACCTCAAAACAAAAACAAACCATTTCCATCAAGCTGCTTCTGACTCATGGTGACCCCATGTGTGTTAGAGTAGAACTGTGCTCCATAGGGTTTTCAGTGGCTGAGTTTTTAGAAGTAGATTGCCAGAATTTTCTTCTAAGGCCCCTCTTGATGGATTCTACCTACCAGCCTTTTGGTAGTAACTGAGCACATTAACTGGTTGCACCACCCTGGAACTCTTGGTATGGCTCTGTTGGCCTTTATTTAGAGAGTTTGTCCTCTGAGTGCCACAAGATGTTGTGTGCAGGGCCAAGTGCTGCATAGGGTGAGAGCTGGAAGGCTGGCCTCACCAGGGACTCAACCTCATCTACATGGCGGGCTGAGCAGAGGGTAAGTTTTCTGTGGATCCTTTCCTCAGATACCCTTGCCTGCTCAGTGACCTTAGCAACCTGCTCTGTTTCCTATATATATATATATATATATATATATGTATGTACTATGTATGTATTATGTATGCATATACATATGTACATATGTATAAAACCCATTGCTACCAAGTTGATTCCAATAATAATATATATTATTTTTGCATTATCTCTTTGAACGTCTTAAATATAACTTATTTTAAAGTCCTTATGAGATTGTTCTAAGTTTTGGCATGCTGTTGGAAGTGGTGTCATTCTGTTATTGTTGATTTAGTTGGTCATCTTTCTTAGTGCTAACTTCCATTAGAGAAATGCAAATCAAAACTACAATGAGATTCCATTTCACTCCAACAAGGCTGGCATTAATCCAAAAGACAAAACAATGAATGTTGGAGAGGCTATGGAGAGATTGGAACACTTATACACTGCTGGTGGGACTGTCAATTGGTACAACCACTTTGGAAGTTGATTTGGTGCTTCCTTAAAAAGCTAGAAATAGAACTACCATATAATCCAGCAACCCCACTCCTCAGAAAATATCCTAGAGAAATAAGAGCCTTAACACAAACAGACATACACACACCCATGTTCATTGCAGCATTGTTCACAATGGCAAAAAGATGGAAGCAACCAAGGTGCCGAACAACAGATGAATAGATAAATAAATCATGGTATGTTCACACAGTGCAATACTACGCATCAATAAAGAACAATGAATCCGTGAACCACTTCATAAAGTGGAGGAGCCTGGAAGGCATTATGCTGAGTGAAATTAGTTGCAATATTGTATGAGACCATTATAAGAACTCAAGAAATAGTTTAAACTGAGAAGAAAACATTCTTTTGTGGCTATGAGATGGGGAGGGAGGGAGGGTGGGAGAAGGGCATTCACTAATTAGATAGTAGATAAGAACTCATCCACCCATCCCTAGATAAGAACTACTTTACCCAAAAACCAAACCCAGTGCTGTCAAATCGATTCTGACTCATAGCAACCCTATAGGACAGACTAGAACTGCCCGATAGAGCTTCCAAGGAGCGCCTGGCGGATTTGAACTGCCAACTGTTTGGTTAGCAGCCATAGCACTTAACCACTATGCCACCAGAGTTTCCCCCAAGAACTACTTTAGGTAAAGGGAAAGACAGTACATAATACAGGGGAGGTCAGCACAACTGGACTGGACCAAAAGCAGTTTCCTGAATAAACTCAATGCTCCGAAGGCCAGTGTAGCAGGGGTAGGGGTCTGGGGACCATGGTTTCAGGGGACATCTAAGTCAATTGGCATAATAAATCTATTAAGAAAACATTCTGCATCCCACTTTGAAGAGTGACGTCTGGGGTCTTAAACGCTAGCAAGCAGCCATCTAAGATGCATTAATTAGTCTCAACCCACCTGGATCAAAGAAGAATGAAGAACACCAAAGACACAAGGTGATTATGAGCCCAAGAGACAGAAAGGGCCACATGAACCAGCGACTACATCATCCTGAGACCAGAAGAACTAGATGGTTCCTGGCTACAACCGATGACTGCCCTGACAGGGAACACAATAGAGAACCTCTGAGGGCGCAGGAGAGCAGTGGCATGCAGACCCCAAATTCTCATAAAAAGACCAGACTTAATGGTCTGACTGAGACTAGAAGGACACCAGTGGTCATGGCCCCCAGACCTTCTGTTGGCCCAGGACAGAAACCATTCCCAAAGCCAACTCTTCAGACATGGATTGGACTGGACAATGGGTTGGAGAGGGATGCTGATGAGGAGTGAGCTTCTTGGATCAGGTGGACACTTGAGATCATGTTAGCATCTGCTGCCTGGAGAGGAGATGAGAGGGTGGAGGGGGTTAGAAGCTGGTGAAAGGGACAAGAAAAGAGAGAGTGGAGGGAGGGAGTGGGCTGTCTCATTAGGGGAAGAGCAACTGGGAGTATGTAGCAATGTGTATATAAGTTTTTGTGTGAGAGACAGACTTGATTTGTAAACTTCACTTAAAGCACAATAAAAATGAAAAAGAAAAAAAAAGACGTCACCAAAAGAGAACCTACAGACTGGGAAAAAATTTTTGCCTACGAAGTATCCAGTAAGGGTTTAATGTCTAAGCTCTACAAGATACTGCAAAACCTCAACAACAAAAAGACAAATAACTCAATTAAAAAATGGGCAAAGGATATGAACAGACACTTCTCCAAAGAAGACATTCAGGTGGCTAACAGATGCATGAGGAAATGCTCATGATCATTATCTATTAGAGAAATGCAAATCAAAATTACAGTGAGATACCATCTCACCCCAACAAAGCTAGCGTTAACACAAAAAACACAAAATAGTAAATGGAGAGGTTGTGGAGAGACTGGAACACTTGTGCACTGCTGGTGCGAATGTACAACCACTTTGGAAATCGATTCGGCCCTTCCTTAAAAAGCTAGAAATATAACTACCATATAGTCCAGCAATCTCATTCCTTGCAATATATCCTAGAGAAAGACAGCCTTCACACGCATATATATATGCACATCCATGTTCTTTGCAGCATTGATCACAATAGCAAAAAGATGGAAACAAACTAGGTGCCCATCAACAGATGAATGGATAAACAAATAATGGTACATATGCACAATGGAATACTATGCAATGAATAAGAACAATGATGAGTCCACTAAACATCTCACAACATGGATGAATCTGGAGGGCATTATTCTGAGTGAAACTAACCCAGTGCCTTCGAGTCGATTCCAGTCGCAAAAGGACAAATATTGTATGAGGCTATTATTACAGGAACTCAAGAAAAGATTTAAAAGCAGATGGTTATGAGGATGGGGAGTGAGGGAGAGGGGAATTTACTAACTAGATAGTATAGAGAGAAATCATCTTAGATGAAGGGAAGGACAACACACAATACAGGGGTAGTTAGCTCAACTGGACTGAAACAAAAGCTAAGAAGTTTCCTGAACACAACCAAAGACTTTGAGGGGCAGAGTAGCTGGGGCTGGGATTTGGGGACCATGGTTTCAGGGGACATCTAGGTCAACCATCATAACAAAGTTTATTAAGAAAATGTTGTTCATCCCACTTTGGAGAGTGTTGTCTGGGGTCTTAAAAGCCAGCAAGCGGCCATCTAAGACACGTCAGTTGGTCCCAACCATCTTGAAGCAAAGGAGAATGAAGAACGCCAAAGACAGAAGGAAAATATTAGCCCAAGAGACAAAAGTGCCACATAAACCAGAGACTCTGTCAGCCTGAGACCAGAAGAACTAGATGGTGCCTGTCTACTACCAACGACCATCCTGACAGGGAACACAACAGAGAGTCCATGATAGGGGAGGAGAAAAGGGTAGAGTAGAACACAAATTCACACAAAAAGACCAGACTTAATGGTCTGACTGAGACTGGAGGAACCCTGGAAGCCATGACCCCTGAGTGCCCTGTTAACACAGAACTAAAACCATTCCTGATGCCCACTCTTCAGACAAAGATTAGACTGGACTATAAAAGCTTATTCATGAAGAGTGATCTTCTTAGTTCAAGTAGATGCATGAGACCAAAAAGGTGGCTCCTGTGTGAAGGCGGGATGAGAAGGCAGGAAGGGACAGGAGCTGGTTGGATGGACACTGGAAACCCGGGTAGAAAGGGGGAGTTTGATGTCACATTATAGGGACTGCAAATAGAGTCTCATAACTATATATATATATATATAAATTTTTGCATGAGAAATTAATTTGAGCTATAAACGTAAACGTTCACCTAAAGCACAATAAAAAAAATTTATCTTTAAATAATTTTTTCTTCAATGAATGATTTCTATATTTTAGTAACTTTCATTACCATATTAAAATGGTTATTGTATAGTTCTAAGTCAACATAATTTTTTTACCACGAAATATTTGTTTTTATGGCATGTCATCCCTTTTCCAGTATTCTTTCTTAAATTTATTTTTATTCAATTAATAACTTCTTTTTCTATTTTTTTTTCAGGATAGATATATTGGTGATATAATTTTATGTCCTTCCACATACTAGATTTAAAAAAAAATCCCACCTAAATCTTAGCAAACTGAATTAGCAGTATATTACTGTTGTTGTACAAAATGATAGTTTAAGATGTATTGCAAGAATCTAAGAATAGTTAACTATTAACAAATCTATTATATTTCATCATAGTAAAAGTTCAAAGGAAAAATCTGCCCACTTCAGTATATGCTGAAAGGTTATTAGACAAAATTCTGCTTTTCATTATTTATTTCATAAACTGATAGTAAATAACAAATAAGGATATTTCATTGTACCAAACCAAATTTTCAATCCAGGAATCAATGCCATACTTACTGGTGAATTGTTCAAGGTTTTCCCATGAATGTCAGGGAATTAGACAAGATTGTCTTCATTCACCACTATTCTAACCAATGCAGTAAGAAATAAGAAGGAGGGCTGTAAATATGAAGGAGAGGAAAATATGATTCTGAAATTATTGACCAGTTGGAAAACCCAAGAAGCCTAACTTAAAGTTATAAAATAGTAAGAGATTTACTTAAGGCAGCCCTATCAGGTTCATTCATTGAGGACTTAATTCTGTGTTCTGTTTTGTGTTAAATTCTTTACTCACCTTTTGATATAAGAAGTAGAGGGGGAATTACTCTTCAAATAAAAAATATTTTTTAAAGTCATGATAATTAAAAGTGTGGAATCCAACATAAAATATCTAAAAAAAAAAAAAGATGTCAATGTATATGAATGTATACATTTTTTTAAGTGTATGTATATTTCAGTGACATTAATTATATTCATCATCTTCTGCAGCCACTGCCACTGCCCCTTTGTTTAAAAATAATGTTTTATTGTATTTAAGGTGAAAGTTTACACAGCAAATTAGGTTCCCATTTAACAATTTCTAAACAAATTATCCAGTGATATTGGTTGCATTTTTCACAATGCTCCATCACTCCCATTCATTCCGTTCTGGTTGTGCCATTTCCAGTACTCTATTTTCCCTATCCCCTTGCCTTCTCATCTTCGCTTTAGAGCAACTTTTGATCATTTAATCTCATATAGATGATTATTTAAAGGCAATCATTACTCACAGGTAATAATCTTTATTTTTTGAGCCAATTTGTTAGTTAGCTAAAAGGTGACCTCGAGGGATAATATTGGTTCAACGTTTAAAGAGTATCTCAGGGTGATAGTTTTGGAGAGTCCTCTAGTCTCAACTGGTCCAGTAATTCTGGGCTTTTTAAGAATTTGAGTTCAGTTCAATATTCTTATCCCTTTCTGTCAGAGTCCAACTACTCTGGTCCAGATCAGAATGATTGGTAGTGGTAGCTGGGAACCAACTAGTTTTTTTGGTCTTAGGGTAGATGAAGCTGTGGTTGGTGTAGACTTCAGGCATATTTCCTTTTATTGTGCTCTGCAGATATTTTGTTTTTTTACAAATTGAAGGTTTGTGGCAACCCTGTGTTAAGCAAGTCTATTGGTGCCATCTTTCCAACAGCATGCGCTCACTTCCTGTCTCTATGTCAGATTTTGGTAATTCCCGCAATATTTCAAATTTTTCAGTATTATGGTATCTGTTATGGTGGTCTGTGATAAATGATATTTGATGTTACTATTGTAATTGTTTAGAGGTACCATGAACCGTGCCTATACAAGACGGTGAACTTATTTGATAAATGTGTGTATTCTGACTGCTCCATGGATCAGCCATTCCAGTGTCTCCATCTTCTCAGGCCTCCCCATTCCCCAAGACTGGCCAGTATTGAAATTAGGCCAATAAATAACCTTACAATGGCCTCAAAGTGTTCAAGTGAAATGAAGAGTTACACGTCTCTCACTTTAAATCAAAAGCTAGAAAAGATTAAACTTTGTGAGGAAGTCATGTCAAAAGCCAAGATAGGCCAAAATCTAGGCCTTTTTCACCAAGTGGTTAGCCAACTTGTGAATGCAAAGGAAAAGTTCTCGAAGGAAACTAAAAGTGCTACTCCAGTGAACACACAAATTACAAGAAAGCAAAACAACCTCACTGCTGATGTGGACAAAATTTTAGTGGTCTGGATAGAGATAAAACCAGCTACAACATTGCCTTAAGCCAAAGCCTAATCCAGAGCAAGGCCCCAACTCTCTTCAATTCTTTGAAGACTGAGAGAGGCGAGGAAGCTGCAGAAGAAAAGTTTGAGGCTAGCAGAGGTTGGTTCATGAGATTTGAGGAAAGGAGCCATCTCTATAACATAAAAGTGCAAGGCGAAGCAGCAAGGGCTGATGTATGTTATCTAGAAGATCAAGCTGAGATAATAGATGAAGGTGGCTACATCAAACAACAGATTTTCAGTGTTGACGAAACAGTCTTATATTGGAAGAAGATGCCACCTAGGACTTTCATAGCTAGACAGAAGCCAATGCCTGGCTTCAAAGCTTCAAAGGACAGGCTGATGCAGCTGGTGACTTTAAGTTGAAGCCAATGCTAATTTACCATTCTGAAAATCCTAGGGTCTTTAAGAATTATGCTAAATATACTATGTCTATGGTTTATAAACGGAAGTACAAAGCCTGGATGACAGCACATCTGTTTCTAACATGGTTTACTGAGTATTTTCAGCCCACTCTTGAGACTTGCTGCTCGGAAAAAAGATTCCTTTCAAAATGTTACTTTTCATTGACAATGCACCTAGTCACCGGAGAGCTCTGATGGAGATGTGCAAGGATATTAATGTTGTTTTTAATGCCTGGTAACACAGAATCCATTGTGCAGCCCATAGATCAAGGAATAATTTTGACTTTCAAATTTTATTTTTTAAGAAAAACATTTCATAAGGCTATAGCTTCCACCGATAGTGATTCCTCTGATGGATCTAGGCAAAGTAAATTGAAAACCTTCTGGAAAGGATTCACCATTCTAGATGCCATTAAGAACATTCGTGATTCATGGAAGGAGGTCAAAATATCAACATTAATAGGAGTTTGGAAGAAGTTGATTCCAACCCTCATGGATGACTTTCAGGGGTTCAAGACTTCAGTGAAGAAAGTAACTGCAGATGTGATGAAAATAGCAAGAGAACTAGAATTAGAAGTGGAGCCTGAAGATGTGACTGAATTGCTGTAATCTCATGATAAAGTTTTAACAGAAGAGTAGTTGCTTCTTATGAAGGAAAGAAAGTGGTTTCTTGAGATGGAATCTACTCCTGGTGAAGATGCTGTGAGAATTGTTGAAATGACAACAAAAGATTTAGAATATTACGTAAACTTATTTGATAAAGCAGAGTTTGAGAGGATTTACTCCAATTTTGAAGGAAGTTCTACTGTGGGTAAAATGCTATCAAACAGCATCAAATGCTACAGAGAAATCTTTTGTGAAAGAGTCCAATCGATGTGGCAATCTTCATTGTTGTCTTATTTTAAGAAATTACCACAGCCGGATCAATCAGCAGCCATTACAATACTGAGGCAAAACCCCCCACCAGAAAAAAGATTAGGACTCGCTGAAGGCTTAGGTGATGTTATTAGCATTTTTTTAGCAATAAAGTGTTTTTTAATTAAGGAATATACACTGCTTTTTTAGACATAATGCTATTGCATGCTTAGTAGACCACAGTATAGTGTAAAAATAACTTTTGTATGCCCTGGGTAAACCAAAAAAATTCATGTGACTTGCTTTATTGCAATATTAGCCTTATTGCAGTGGTCTGGAACCAAACCCACAATACCTCTGCAATATGCCTGTATTAGTCTTGTAGGCTACTTTCTTCTCTGAGTCTTTGGTTTCTTTCTCTCTTGTTCTGGATGAGTAAATACCAATAGTTCTATCTTAGAACCACTGTCCTTTTGGAATCATTATTTTTAGTACTGAGAATCATAATAAGAGCTTGGGGTCTTCTCGTGTTGAGAATGTACGTAGCAGCATAAATGGTCAGAGCCTTCAAGGGAGAGATTCTGAAGGGAAATTCTATGAAAGGAAGCTCTCCTTTATAATTCCCTTTATAAAGTGATTACTTACAACTCATTGCATCATACTTGTTTCCCTGGATTTTTTCTTGGACTTACTTTCTCATCTTAAGGCATTGCAACCTACAGTCCATTGTCAGCAGGGCAAATGCTTTAAAAACAATGAGAAGTGTCTTAGTTATCTAGTCCTGCTATAACAGAAATACCTCAAGTGAATGGCTTTAACAAAGAGAAATTTATTCTTTCACAGTCTAGGAGGCTAGAAGTCCAAATTCAGGGTGCAAGCTCCAGGGAAAAGCTTTCTTTCTCTGTCGGTTCTTGGGAAAGGTCCTTGTCATCAATCTTCCCCTGGTCTAGGAGCTTCTCAGCACATGGATGCTGGGTCCAAAGGATGCGTGCTCCTGGCTCCTTTTGCTTGCTGGTAATGAGGTCTCCCTATCTCTCTGTTTGCTTCTCTTTTTTAATATCTCAAATGAGATTGATTTAACACACAATCTAACCTTGTAGATTGGGTCCTCTTCATTAACATAACTGCTTCTAATCCTGCTTCATTAACATCAGAGATGTAGGATTTACTACACATAGGAAAATCACATCAGATGACAAAATGGTGGACAATCACACAATCCTGGGAATCAGGGCCTAGTCAAGTTGACGCACATTTTTGGACACAATTAAATCCATAACAATAAGTATGGGCAAAGTATGACCAATTTTTTATAATTTTAAGTTTTTATGCATTAGCATTATTTTGGTGGAAAAAGAGTTTTATATTTCTCAGTAGTTTACTACCCTGTATCAGTAAGGCATGTCACGTGGAAAACATTCAGTCTTCTGATAAAGGCTGTGACTTGATTTCTTATTTTATAGAAAAGACTCAATATATCAGATTGACAGAAATATTCAAATAATGAATTTTGACAGAAATATTCAAATAGTGTACTAGCTCATCACTCCCAGGTTTAATTAATGTAAAACATCTCTTGATTTTGGATGAAAATACTTGGTAGAGCTGTGTTTTCACTTTGTACTTAGTCCTCTCTCCATAGGGAACAGTCACTAGAAGCTTTATGGAAAAATCAGAAACCGAACTCATTGCATTGAGCCAGGGTAATGTTGGCTGGCCTTATAAAAAGAGTTGGGAAGTGTTCAAGTCCTCTATTTCCTTCTTGATCGTCTGTCTAAATGTTCTATACATTATTGGAAGAGAAGTATTGAAATCTCCAGCTATTATTTTTGAACTGTTTCTCCCTTCATTTCTGTCAGTTTCTGCTTCATGTATTTTGGGCTCTGTAATTAGGTGCATATATGTTTAGAGTTGTTATATCTTTCTGGGAGGGTTAAGTATTTTATGATTATGAAATGTCCCTTTTTATTTCTAGTAACACTTTTTGTTTTAAGATCTATTTTATCTGATATTAGTATAGCCATTCCAGTTTTTTTGTGTTTGCTGTTTATATAACACACTTTTTTCAATCTTTATACTTTCAATCTTTTTGTACCTTTGAATATAAAATGCATGTCCTGTAGAAAGCATACAGATGGACTATATTCTTTTTTGTTTTTAAATCTAGCTTGATAAGTCTGCCTTTTGATTTGATCGTTTAATCCATTTACTTTAGTGTTGTTATTGTTATAGTTTGATTTACATCTGCTTTTTACTTTCCATATATCTCATGCTATTTTTGTCCCTCTAGCCCTGGCAGTGTAGTGGTTAAGAGCTTGGATGCTAACCAAAAGGTCGGCAGTTTGGATCTACCACCTGCTCCTTGGAAACCTTATAGGGCAGTTCTACCCTGTCCTGTAGGGTTGCTATGAGTCAGAATTGACTCAACAGCAACAGATTTTATTTGGTTTTTGGTTTAGTCTCCCTTTACACTTGTCTTTGGATTAACTGTATATTCTCTATTGTAGCACTGAAATTTCCTTAATTTTTTTTACTACATTTTTGAGGGTTTTTTTTTTTTTTTAGTGGTTTCTCTACAAAAACCCAGTACCGTTGAGTTGATTCCGACTCATAGCAACCCTATAGGACAGAGTAGAACTGCCCCATAGAGTTTCCAAGGAGTGACTGGTGGATTCGAACTGCTGACCCCTTGGTTAGCAGCCATAGCACTTAACCACTACTCCACCAGGTCTAGGGTTTACAAATATATCTTACCAGAATCAGCTTCAGATATCTACAAGCTTACCTTTCAGTGACATACAGAATTGTTACTTCTATATAGCCCTATTCTATATTTCCATATTTGTTGATATTATTATTATATATAATACATCTATTAATATTACAAACTAAAGAATACATTAAAAAGAAAAAAAATTGCCATCAAGTCGCTTCCAACTCATAGTGACCCTACAGGATAGAGATGAACTGCCTCATGGGGTTTCCAAGGAGTGGCTGGTGGATTTGAACTACTGACCTTTTGGTTAGCAGCCGTAGTTCTTAACCACTGTGCCATCAGGGTCATAGTTATAATTATTACTCAATCATTCATAGTCATTTATATAGCCCAATGTAACTATGCTCCCACTATCTCCTTTGTGCTGCTATTTGCAAGTATATTACACATACATTACATTTCTATATGTTACAGGGCCAACATTACATTATATACATATTATTTTATACATTTGTTTTTTTAATAAGTTATGAGATGAAAGGAGAAAAATATGCATTTATGCTGTTTTCTCCATCTCCATAATTACATACTTTTATCAATGCTTTTTGTTTATTCATGTGGCTTTTAATTACTGTCTGGGGTCACTTGCTTTCAGCCTGAATAACTTCCTTTACTATTTCTTGTAAGGCACATCTGCTATCACTGACTTTCCTTAATTTGGTTTATCTGAGAAAGTCTTTATTTCGCTTTCATTTTTTGAAAGATAGCTTTGCTGAATATAACATTCTTGGTTGACAGAGTGTTTACTTTGAGCAGCCTGAATGTGTTATCCTACTGCTTCCTGGTCTGCATTGTTTCAGCTGAGAAGTCTGCTGTTAATTGCTCTTGGGGTTCCTTTGTAAGTGATGAGTCATTTTTCTCTTGCTACTTCCAAGATTTTGTTCTTATCTTTGACTTTCAGTATTTTTACTATGATGTGTGTGTTTGTGGATCTCTTTCTGTTAACTTTACTTGGAGTTTGTTCTACTTCATGAATATATAAATTATTGTTTTTCAGTAAATTAGGGGTTTTCTGCCATATTTTTTTCAAATATTCTTTCTGCATCTTGCTTTCCTTGTCCTTTGATACTCTGATTACGCATATGTTCTTGCCCTTGATGGTTTCACACATGTCTCTGAGGCTCTGTTTATTTTTTTATTCTTTTTTTTTCCTCTGTTCTTTGGCATGTATAGTTTCTATTGATCTATCTTCAAGTTTGCTAATTCTTTCTTCTGCTAGTTCAGATCTACTCTTGAGCCCTGTGGTGAATTTTTCCCTATTATTAAACTTTTCAATTTTTTCGTTTGACACCTTTTTAAAACATTCTATCTTCTTAGTGATATTCTCTATTTGATGTTGCATGTTCATCATACCTTCCTGTACTTCTTTAATAATACTTTCCTTTAGTCCTGTGAACACATTTATAATGGCTATTTTGAAGCCTTTTTTTCTGTTAAATCTGACTTCTGGGTGCTGTCACAGACAGTTTGTGGTACTTGCTTTTCTTCTGTGCAAGTGTTATACTTTTTACCCTGGTATGTGGGTTATACTTTCTTATTTCTTTGCATGCCTCTTTTTTGTAGGAAAATAAATATTTTTAATAATACATTGCAGCTACTCTTGGTATTGCTATCTCCCCCCTGGGGCTTGTTATTCTTGTTATTATTTGCTTGTTTATTTTTTAGTTACTGGCTGGGTTATTTTAGCCAGTGAAGTCCATCCCCCCTCTCCACACATCCCCCTACAATGCTAAGCCTCTGATATTGTTCCTTAAGGAGGCACAGCTTTGGGTATGTTTGCAGTTACTCTGGGATGACGTTGGTGTTGGTAGGGTTCTCTTTCTTGCTATCTCTGACTACACTCAGCTGTTAATTGTTTACTGATTGCTCTGTTGTTGTAAAAAATTACCTGAGGCATAAATTGCTCTACAAACTAATTCAATCAAGTTGTGGCTTCTTTGAGGAATAGTTTCTGAGATTTGTGTTTAATATTTGCTCTGACTCCAGGAGGGGTCCTCACAGCTTTCTTACTCCCCAGTTCTCTACTGTGGACTAGTTTGTGTACAGTCTAGGCTGAATCTTTATTAAGTTCACAAAACACTTCCCAGTTGCCTTTCACTACAACCTCCACTATTCTTGAGGGTGCCCTTAAGTTTGAACTTCTCCATGCTCTGTAGTAAAAGAATTCAGTTCCTTTTTCAAGAGATTAGGAGCTATCTGCTTCTTCCCCTCAGGCAAAATTTCTGAGCTAGGGCTCTGGAGTTGGGGTTGAGGACTATCGCAAGCTTCTCTCTGAGTGTCACCTCCATTCTAGCAACTGAACATTCAGTGAAGGGGAGACGGTAGCCTGAGGTCTTCTCAGCTTACCTCTCCTGGTGTGGATTCACCCCCTCATGAGCCAGGGCAATAATGATCAGAGCCATTGTTCCACAAGTGGGGGCAGAAAAAAGGAGTCTCCACCTCTCAGCCATACCTGGCTGAAGCTTAACCCTGAAGCTTAGCAACAGGTAACTGGAGCAGGATGAGAAATGCTGAAGTCTTGCTCCTCCTGGTAGAAAGCCCTCCATTTGGGATGTGGAAGGATGGGCGTGCTGCCTGTGCTTTTGGGGCAGCAGTCTGGAGTGAAATCTCCACTTGCTGAGCTGGAAGGAGGAAGTAAGGGAGCACTCTTTGTTGAAATACCACAGACTCTCATCTTTCTTAGCAAATTTTTTGCTGGGGGAGAGTCAGGGGAACTCTTCATGCTGCCATGTTACAAGTTGATCTTCAGGGACATTCAGTGGTTAACACCAGGTACTACCCCAGGTCAGGACAAAATCAAAGGAGAATGTACTTGGAGGAAAGTAGGCAGTAAGTGTGAAGAGCCAGGATGTAGGACAGGAAGGATAGGTAGATATTTAAATTCAATTCTGAGGGCAGAACTTGGAGTAATGGGTGGAGATTTCAGCTGAATATAAGGGGGAGCTTTCTAACAGCTGAGGTCCTGGTAATGGAGAAGCTGTCCTTTGTGTTTTGGGCAACTGTATACTTTCAGTGATCAGCCAGATTGTTGAGGTCACTCTGGAAAGGATTCTGACATGGGGTGGGATGCTGGATGATGTGATCTTTCAGAGCCCCTTCAAGGGAAAGCTTCAGAGTCCATTCATAGCATTTCCTGAGGGCTCCTGGGGCCCAGGGCCTCACAGATGAATCTGGAGGCAAGGGTTTACTTTCAGCAAGGACCAGAGCCCTTGTGTTTTATGGAAAAAGAGTACAAATCATTATCAAATAAATATAAAATATGTCCTCCAGATATGTGTAGGTCTCTCTGTATAATTTATTTTTTCTATTTTCAAGTAAGAAAATAAAGACGTCTTCAAAAAAACAATCTTTCAAACTTGATAAAGTCCCTTTGTTCTCTGATACATGCTTTAATTTTTAAATTTTTTTTTGAAAGAAGGAATATAGGTTTTTTTAATGAGCGTTCCTAGGTTTTACTTTTCCCTCAGTGCTGCTTATGTTCATATTTCCCAAGTTTTCCTTGAGCAATAATAAGATAGAGATTGAAGAAAACTAGGAATTTAGAGAAATTCATGCGGTAGCTACTTAACCACATACTCCCTTGGATCCTGTCAGATGTGGCTTTTGATTGCCAGCCCTCCAGTGCCAGTGCAGCCTCTGTCCAGTAGCTCACCAGCTCTTCTGCAGAGAAGCCGGCAGCTCCTGGGATGACATCTTGTGTCTCATTGCCAGCCCAGTTGTATCCAGACAAATTAAGGCACAGTGACCTGGCAGAAACAATAGTATTTAAACAGATTTTCCTGCAAAACAGCAAATCCACTTTTGTACCAAGAATCAAGAAGACTTCTGAGTGCTTTTATGCTTTGTTTTCTTTGTGAAGCTAATTACATATGTTCATAAATTTAACTACTTCATTGACCTCTACATGTCACATTATGGATGACTCTCTAGTGCAATCTACTGCAGACAATTTTATGTGACTGGAATAGAGACCCATATATCTACCCTAAAATTTTGCTGAAGACTTCTTGGCCAATTTATCTCAAGAGGCAAAATTCTGAATGAATAAAATGATGCAGTCTTATATATGCTTCCATAAGGTATTAGTATATTTCTTTCTCCTCTATTCAGAAAACAGAGTTGTTATTTAAGCTAAAATAGTCAACCTAAAGTTTATTTCTAATTACAAATGTAATATTAAGGAAAACACAGAAAACCACGCACACACACACAAAAACACTGCATTCCTTTAAATTAACCATTGTACTTTTTCTTTTTCACATTCTTCCAGTCTTCTTTTGTCCATTACCCATCCCTCCTTTAGGGAGCAGATTGCTGGACCTGTCTTCTGAGGAGCCTCTGGGTGGCAACTAACAACAATAGCAATCCACCCCTCTAAAAACTAAAGTCACACTGCTCTTGAGAGGATTCCAACTCATAGCAACTACATGTATTACAGAGTAGAACTGAACAGCATAGGGCTTTCTTGGCTGCAATCTTATGGAAGCAGATTACTAGGCCTATTTCCTGTGGTACCGGTGAGTGGATTTGAACATTCAGCAGCTGAGCGAAGACCATTTGGACCATCTAGGGGTCTCCCACCCCTCTACATCTCTCTATATTTCTAAAATTGTAAAAACAAAATACTGCTTTGTTGCCTATTTAACAATCACATAATTTATTGTGGAAATATTCTTCCACATAATTTTAATGCTGAGAGATATTTCAGGTTATTGATAGATCACGATTCACATAAATATTTCCTTTTGTTGAAAGTTCAGGCAAAGAACATTATGGTTATTATTTTTTGCATAAATAGGTTTTGGGAAATAGTAAATTTCCAGTTTATTATTAATATTTTATTATAGCTTAAAAGTAATAAATCATTTTTATTCATAATAGAAATAAAATTATATTTTTGAGTATATATCTGATAATCTATTTCTTCAGGAAAAATTCTGAGCTTTGTGCATATCTCGATGGCATTTGAAGTACATAGGAGAGGCAATGTAATGCACATGTTCTGGCATCAGTCAATCTAGGTTCAAATGTCCCTGTACCATTTACTAAGTGTGTGACCTTGACATGTTAATTAACCTCTTTTAAGCCTTGAATTTTTAATCTATAAAATGGGGACATGAATACTACTTATTTTATTGAGTTGTTGGAGGAATTAAATAATTTAATAAATGAAAGGCACTTGAAACAGTGCCTTGAAAAAACCTCACACGGCCCACCTGTCCACCTGCCCAGACATAAGCAAATAAAACAAAAAAGCAGGATGAAACAATCAAATCTACAATCAATAAACAAAGAAAATAATTCCTGAATGTCTTGGAGACAGCAGACAATATCAAAACATAAAAAATAAATATATAAATAAAAACAGGAGAGGATGGCTCCAGAAAGTAGCCAAAATAAAACACCAGATGGCCTTCTACTAGAAGAAAAGGCACTGAAACTACCTAATGGGTAATTCAGGACTATATTCTAGGTTCTCCAACAGAGGAAGGAAAATGCAGGCAAAGATAAGAAAAATTAGACAAAATCATGGCAGAGACAAAAAAAGAAAAAAAAAAGGAAGAAATTAGGAAAATAATACAGGAACAAAATGTCAAAGTAAATGAACAACTAGAAATCATTCAAAAACAGTAATTAGAAATCCAAAAGGTAAAAAACAACATTTCAGAAATGGACAGTGCAATAGAAGGTTTTAGGTGCAAATTTGAAAAAATGGAAGACAGGATCAGCAAAATTGAAGACAAATCACTGGAAACCATGTTGAGGAAAAATCAGAGAAAAGAACAAAGAAAAATGAAGAAACCCTAAGAATGATGTGTTATATAATCGAAAGCAAAAATTTGAATGTGATTGGAGTTCCAGAACAGAGGGAGAGAATGAAAAGCACAGAGAGGATCATTGAAGATTTGGTGACAAAACACTTCCTTGGTATCATGAAAGATGAAAGAGCTGACTCTCCAAGAAGCTCAATGAACTCCATATAGGATAGACCCCGAAAGAAAAACACCAAGACATATCGTAATCACACTCCTTAAAACCAAAGACAAAGAAAGAATTCAGGAAGCAGATCAAGAAAAACATAAAGTCACCTACAAAGGGGAAACAATAAGACTAAGCTCTAATTATTCCACCATGCAGGCAAGAAGGCAATGGGATGACATATATAAAATCCTGAAAAAAAAAAGTTAACCAAGAATAATATATCCTGCAAAACTCTTGCTCAGATATGATGACAAAATTAGGACATTTCCAGATAAACAGAAATTAAGGGAATACATAAAAAACCAAACAAAATTTACAAGAATTATTAAAGGAAGTTCTTTGGTTAGAGAACCAACATCGGACAACGGCCTGAATCTAGCATATAACACAGCATCAGCCAGATACAAACCTAGATAATGAACTCTCAACGATAAAACTAAAAAATTTACAACAGAACCAGAGAGGTCAATCTATAAATGACAACAATATCAGAACAATAAAAAAGGGAATAAACGGTGTAAGTGTAAAACTTTCAGATGGTGAGGAAGATAAGGTGTTGTCAAGTAATAAAAGACTGGTTTAAACTTAGGAAGATGGGGTGAATTTTAAGTTAACCACAAAGAAAGTTAAATCTATTCATCAAAATAAAGAAGAAGGACTGGGGGGCCAAGATGGCTGACTAGGTAGAAGCTACCTTGGATCCCTCTTGCAACAAAGACTCTGAAAAACAAGTGAAATGATCACATACTTGACAATCTACAAACCCTGACCATCAAACACAGATCTAAAGAGATGATCTGAATGACAGAGACTGAGAATGAACAACCACGGGAAAGCAACGACTGCTTTGGGAGCCTGGAGCCAGCATCACAGTCAGAAAACCTTGGCACCAGGCTTTGGATTGGGCACAGGGGAGCTGAGCACGGCATCCTGAGATGGTGCAAACAGGGGACACAGCCCTAGCCCCGAGAAATGACCTCGGGGGAAGCCCAGCCAGTGCATGGAGGCAGCACAGTGATGCGGCTGACAGGAGGAGAAGTCACCAGGAGGCAGCGACTGATTTTGGAGCCTGGAGTGTGGGGTCCCAGCTGAGAACCTTGGCGCTGGGCTTTGGACTGGGAGCGGAGGAACTGACCACGGCTTCTGAGACAGCACAAGCACAGGACGTGGGCCTGACCCTTGGGGGCAATCTCAACCCAGCCAACGCACACAGGCTACACACCCCTCGGGAATCTCAGATAAAACAGTCATCACCAAACAAGATAAGTAATTTTGTCTATATTCAGGGGTGCTACTCTCTCCCATTTATCTGATCCTCCCCTTCCCAGGCAGCTTCATTAACACTGGAATTTCCTGAGCCAGAGAGTGAAGTGCTCTGCGGTTTTTCTTTTTTCTTTTTTTTTTTTTGGTCTTTCTAACCCATTCTCCTGGCCTGAAGGAAGCAGCTACAAAAAACCCAGGGACCAGAACTCCTTCCCTAATTGGACTAAAAATACAGAACCAGCTCCAGCCAAGCATATGAGATCCACGGTCTTGGGCTTTCATCCCTACAGGGAACAAGGTGGCTATTATAATGCAAAGGCAATTCTGATAGGGATCTGAACTGTAATTGTTTTAGCAGATTACTGGAAAGACAAGTTTCCCAGGTCTGATATCTCTGCATATTCAACAGAGACTTCACTGACCCACAACGTGGAACTTAGGGCTGAAGCTCCACCCAGACCACCTAGCCTCCTGCCTTAGGGGTCTGAGAAGGGTGACACCTACCAATCTGTAGAGGTACATGCATTGGGTGCCTAAGGTACAGCTGCAGAGCCCACCCACCAAAGTGCTTTAGGAATAGAGGCACACCTACATCACTGGCACTTGGGGAAGCCTGTCAGCATCCTGCCCCCAGAGCGTGACCCCCTGCTGCTACTAGAATCTGGTGCACACAACTAGCACCACTACTCCTTCAGGTGGATGGGTAACAGTCTGCAACACACACTTGGTGACCCAAAATCAGATTCTACTCAAGAATAGTGAACGGACTCTTAGGCTTATATATCTGGGAACAGCCCAAACCAGCTGGTAATAGGACATAAGTGATTCAAGGGGTACAACAATCAAGACAGCGCAATCTAGTAGCCCATCTATGTATATTGAAAGAAAACAAAACAAATAAGACTCAGTGAGCAAATATAAAATAAATCACTACAATATCTTATAGAAAGCTCGGAGACAGCGGTCTATATCAAACCACATAAGGAAGCAGACCGTGATTGCTCCTACAACTCCCCAAACTAAAGAATCAAAATCTTTGCCAAATGAAGATACAATCCTGGAATTGCCAGATGCAGAATATAAAAAATTAATTTACAGAATGCTTCAAGACATCAGGGATGACCTCAGAAATGAAATAAGGCAATCTACAGAAAAAGCCAAGGAACACACTGATAAAGCGTTTGAAGAAATCAAAAAGATTATTCAAGAACATAGTGGAAAAATTAGTAACCTACAAGAATCCATAGAGAGACAGCATTCAGAAATCCAAAAGATGAACAGTAAAATTACAGAATTAGACAACTCAGTAGGAAGTCAGAGGAGCAGAATCGAGCAACTGGAATGCACAGTGGGGGACCTGGAGGACAAGAGAATTGACACCAATATAGCTGAAAAAAAATCAGATAAAAAAGTTAAAAAAAAAAATGAAGAAACCTAAGAATCATGTGGGACTCTATCAAGATGAATAACTTGCGTGTGACGGGAGTTCCAGAACAGGGAGGGATAACAGAAAATACAGAGAATAGTTGAAGATATGTTGGCAGAAAACTTCCCTGACATCATGAAAGATGAAAGGATATCCAACAAAGATGCTTATCGAACCCTATATAAGATTGATCCAAAAAGAAAATCATCAAGACATATTATCAGCAAACTTGCCAAAACCAAAGATAAAGAGAAAATTTTAAAAGCAGCCAGGGAGAAAAGAAAGGTCTCCTACAAAGAAGAATCAATAAGAATAAGTTCAGACTACTCAGCAGAAACCATGCAGTCAAGAAGGCAATGGGATGACATATATAGAGCACTGAAGGAGAAAAACTGCCAGCCAAGGATCATATATCCAGCAAAACTCTCTCTCAAATATGAAGGTGAAATTAAAACATTTACAGATAAACACAAGCTTAAAGAACTTGCAAAAACCAAACCAAAGCTACAAGAAATACTAAAGGAAATTGGTCAGAAAATCAATAATATCAGATACCAAAACAACACAAGGTCGCAGAACAGAACATCCTCATATCAACTGAATTAGGGAAATCACAAAAACAAATTAAGATTAATTTTAAAAAGAAAAAAATGCTAAAACAGGGAATCATTGAAGTCAATATGTAAAAGATCACAATAATCAAAAAGAGGAACTAAATACAGGAGGCATAGAACTGCCATATGGGGAGGGAATACAAGTTAGGTTTTTACTTAGTAAAATAGGGGTAAATATTAAGGTAACCACAAAGAGTTATAACAACTCGATATCTCAAAAAAAAAAAAACCAAGAAAAACATAATGACTCAGCAAACATAAATTCAACTACTATGAAAATGAGGAACACACAATTTACAAAGAAAAACGTCTCAGCACAAAAAAGTAAGTGGTGAAAAATGAAATTGTCAACAACACACAAAAAGGCATCAAAATGACAGCACTAAACACATACTCATCTATAATTATGCTGAATGTAAAAGGACTAAATGCACCAATAAAGAGACAGAGAGTCTCAGACTGGATAAAGAAACACGACCCGTCTATATGCTGCCTACAAGAGACACAGCTTAGACTTAGAGACACAAACAAACTAAAACTCAAAAGATGGAAAAAAATATATATCAAGCAAACAATAAGCAAAAAAGAAGAGGAGTAGCAATATTAATTTCTGACAAAATAGACTTTAAAGTTAAATCCACCACAAAGGATAAAGAAGGACACTACGTAATGATTAAAGGGACAATTTAAAAGAAAGATATAACCTTATTAAATATTTATGCACCCAATGACAGGGCTGCAAGATACATAAAACAAACTTTAACAGAATTGAAAAGTGAGATAGACACCTCCACAATTATAGTAGGAGACTTCAACACAACACTTTCAGAGAAGGATAGGACTTCCAGTAAGAAGCTCAATAGAGACACGGAAGACCTAATTGCTACAGTCAACCAACTTGACCTCACAGACTTATACAGAACACTCCACCCAACTGCTGCAAAGTATACTTTTTTTTCTAGCACACATGGAACATTCTTTAGAATAGACCACATATTAGGTCATAAAACAAACCTTTGCAGAATCCAAAACATTGAAATATTACAAAGCATTTTCTCAGACCATAAGGCCATAAAAGTGGAAATCAATAACAGAAAAATTAGGGAAAAGAAATCAAATACTTGGAAACTGAACAATAACCTGCTGAAAAAAAGACTGGGTTATAGAAGACATTAAGGAGGAAATAAAGAAATTCATAGAATGCAACGAGAATGAAAACACTTCCTATCAAAATCTCTGGGGCACAGCAAAAGCAGTGCTCAGAGGTCAATTTATACTGATAAATGCACACATACAAAAAGAAGAAAGAGCCAAAACCAGAGAAATGTCCCCACAACTTGAACAAATAGAAAGTGAGCAACAAAAGAATCCATCAGGCACCCGAAGAAAACAAATAATAAAAATTAGAGCTGAACTAAATGAATTAGAGAACAGAAAAACAATTGAAAGAATTAACAAAGCCAAACCTGGTTCTTTGAAAAAATTAACAAAATTGATAAACCATTGGCTAAACTGACTAAAGAAATACAGGAAAGGAAACAAAAAACCTGAATAAGAAACGAGATGGGTCACATCATAACAGACCCAACTGAAATTAAAAGAATCATATCAGATTATTATGAAAAATTGTACTCTAACAAGTTTGCAAACCTAGAAGAAATGGATGAATTCCTAGAAAAACACTACCTACCTAAACTAACACAATCAGAAGTCGAACAACTAAATAGACCCATAACAAAAAAAGAGATTGAAAAGGTAATCAAAAAACTCCCAACAAAAAAAAGCCCTGGCCCAGACGGCTTCACTGCAGAGTTCTACCAAACTTTCAGAGAAGAGTTAACACCACTACTACTAAAGGTATTTCAAAGCATAGAAAATGACGGAATACTACCCAACTCATTCTATGAAGCCAGCATATCCTTGATACCAAAACCAGGTAAAGACACCACAAAAAAAGAAAATTACAGACCTATATTCCTCATGAACATAGATGCAAAAATCCTCAACAAAATTCTAGCCAATAGAATTCAACAACATATCAAAAAAATAATCCACCATGACCAAGTGGGGTTTATACCAGGTATGCAAGGCTGGTTTAATATTAGAAAAACCATTAATATAGTCCACCATATAAATAAAACAAAAGACAAAAACCACATGATCTTATCAATTGATACAGAAAACACATTTGACAAAGTCCAACACCGATTCATGACAAAAACTCTCAGCAAAATAGGAATTGAAGGAAAATTCCTCAACATAATGAAGGGCACCTACACAAAGCCAACAGCCAACATCACCCTAAATGGAGAGAGCCTGAAAGCATTTCCCTTGAGAATGGGAACCAGACAAGGATGCCCTTTATCACCGCTCTTATTCAACATTGTGCTAGAGGTCCTAGCCAGAGCAATTAGGCTAGACAAAGAAATAAAGGGCATCCGGATTGGCAAGGAGGAGGTAAAATTATCTCTATTTGTAAATGACATGATCTTATACACAGAAAACCCTAAGGAATCCTCTAGAAAACTACTGAAACTAATAGAAGAGTTTGGCAGAGTCTCAGGTTACAAGATAAACGTACAAAAATCACTTGGATTCCTCTACATCAACAAAAAGAAATCACCAAATCAATACCATTCACAGTAGCCACCAAGAAGATAAAATACATAGGAATAAATCTTACCAAGGATGTAAAAGACCTATACAAGGAAAACTACACAGTACTAGTGCAAGAAACTAAAAAGGACCTACTTAGGTGGAAAAACATACCTTGCTCATGGATAGGAAGACTTAACATACTAAAAATGTCTATTCTACCAAAAGCCATCTATACATACAATGCACTTCCGATCCAAATTCCAATGACATTTTTTAATGTGATGAAAAAACAAACCACCAACTTCATATGGAAGGGAAAGAAGCACCGGATAAGTAAAGCATTACTGAAAAAGAAGAACAAAGTGGGAGGCCTCTCTCTACCTGATTTTAGAACCTATTATACAGCCACAGTAGTCAAAACAGCCTGGTACTGGTACAACAACAGGCACATAGACTAATGGAACAGAATTGAGAACCCAGATATAAATCCATCCACATATGAGCAGCTGGTATTTGACAAAGGCCCAGTGTCAGTTAATTGGGGAAAAGATAGTCTTTTTAACAAATGGTGCAGGCATAACTGGATATCCATTTGCAAAAAAATGAAACAGGACCCATACCTCACAGCATGCACAAAAACTAACTCCAAGTGGATCAAAGAGCTAAATACAAAGACCAAAACGATAAAGATCATGGAAGAAAAAATAGGGACAACCTTAGGAGCCCTAATACAAGGCATAAACAGAATACAAAACATTACCAAAAATGACGAAGAGAAACCAGATATCTGGGAGCTCCTAAAAATCAAACACCTATGCTCATCCAAAGTCTTCGCCAAAAGAGTAAAAAGACCACCTACAGATTGGGAAAGACTTTTCAGCTATGACATCCCCGACCAGCACCTGATCTCTAAAATCTATATGATTCTGTTAAAACTCAACCACAAAAAGACAAACAACCCAATCAAGAAGTGGCCCAAGGATATGAACACGCACTTCACTAAAGAAGATGTTCAGGCAGCTAACAGATACATGAGAAAATGCTCTTGATCATTAGCCATTAGAGAAATGCAAATTAAAACTACCATGAGATTTCATGTCACTCCAACAAGGCTGGCAATAATCCAAAAAACACAAAATAATAAATGTTGGAGAGGCTGTGGAGAGATTGGAACTCTTATCCACTGCTGGTGGGAATGTAAAATGGTACAACCACTTTGGAAATCTATCTGGTGTTTTCTTAAAAAGTTAGAAATAGAACTATCATACAACCCAGAAATCCCACTCCTCGGAATACACCCTAGAGAAATAAGAGCCTTTAGACGAACAGATATATGCACACCCATGTTTATTGCAGCTCTGTTTACAATAGCAAAAAGCTGGAAGCAACCAAGGTGCCCCTCAATGCCTGAATGGTTACATAAATTGTGGTATATTCACAGAATGGAATACTATGCATCGATAAAGAATGATGACGAACCTGTGAAACATTTCATAACATGGAGGAACCTGGAAGGCATTATGCTGAGTGAAATTAGTCAGAGGCAAAAGGACAAATATTGTATAAGACCACTATTATAAGATCTTGAGAAATAGTATAAACTGAGAAGAACACATACTTTTGTGGTTACTAGGCGGGGAGGGAGGGTGGGAGAGGGTTATTTACGGATTAGTTAGTAGATAAGAACTACTTTAGGTGAAGGGAAGGACAATACTCAATACACGGAAGGTCAGCTCAACTGGACTGGACCAAAAGCAAAGAAGTTTCTGGGTTAAACTGAATGCTTCGAAGGTCAGCGGAGCAAGGGCGGGGGTTTGGGGACTATGGCTTAAGGGGACTTCTAAGTCAATTGGCCAAATAATTCTATTATGAAAACATTCTGCATCCCACTTTGAAATGTGGCATCTGGGGTCTTAAATGCTAACAAGCGGCCATCTAAGATGCATCAATTGGTCTCAACCCACCTGGATCAATAGAGAATGAAGAACACCAAGGTCACACAATAACTATGAGCCCAACAGACAGAAAGGGCCACATGAACCGAGACTTACATCATCCTGAGACCAGAAGAACTAGATGGTGCCCAGCCACAATCAATGACTGCCCTTATAGGGAGCACAACAGAGAACCCCTGAGGGAGCAGGAGTACAGTGGGAGGCAGACCCCAAATTCTCATAAAAAGACCAGACTTAATGGTCTAACTGAGACTAGAGGAATACTGGCGGTCATGGTCCCCAAACCTACTGTTGGCCCAGGACAGGAACCATTCCCGAAGACAACTCATCAGACATGGAAGGTTCTGGACAATGGGTGGGAGAGAGATGCTGATGAAGAGTGAGCTACTTGTATCAGGTGGACACTTGAGACTGTGTTGGCATTTCCTGTCTGGAGGAGAGATAGGAGGGTAGAGAGGGTTAGAAACTGGCAAAATCGTCACAAAAGGAGAGACTGGAAGGAGGGAGTGGGCTGACTCATTAGGAGTAGAGTAAGTGGGGGTACGGAGTAAGGTGTATATAAGCTTATATGTGACAGACTGACTTGATTTGTAAACTTTCCCTTAAAGCACAATAAAAATTATTTAAAAAAATATAAAAATAAGAAAAACATATAGTCTCAGTAAACAAATCTACAGAAGTAAAAGAAATGAAAAAAAAAAACAAAAAAAGAAGTCAGCACAGAAGAGTAAGAGAATCAAAGAAAATGTCAGCACTACAAAATGACAGCAAGTACACCTATCAGTAATCACACTGAATATAAATAGCTTAAATGCACCCATAAAAAGACAAAAAGTGAAAGAATGGATAAAAAAACAGGACCCATCAATATACTGTCTACAAGAGACACAGCTTAGAAACAAAGATATAAATTTGTTAAAAATCAAAGGATGGAAAAAATATATCAAGCAAACAGCTACCAAAACAAAACAAAACAAAAGTGACAATACTAATCTTACATAAAAAATGGATTTTAAAACAAAATCTACCTTAAAAGACAAAGAAGGCATTATATAACGATTAAAGGGACAATCCACTATGAATACACAGCCATAATAAATGTCTTTATACCTAATGACAGGGCTCCAAAATACATAAAACAAACTCTAACACCACTGAAAAGAGAAATTGATAGTTCCAAATTAATAGTAGGAGACTTCAAGACACCACTCTCACTAAAGGCAGAACATCTAGGAAGAAACTCAGGAAAGACACAAGATCTAAAGGCCACAATCAACAAACTTGACCTCATAGACATATATAGAACACTTCACCCAATAGCAGCAAAGTACACATTCTTTTCCATTGCACATGGAATATTCACCAGAATAGACCACATCTTAGGCCACAAAGCAACCCTCAACAATATTCAAAGCATTGAGATAATACAAAGTATCTTCTGCGATCACAATGCCATCAAAGTAGAAATTAATAACAAGAAGAGCAAGGAAAACAAACAAACGAACATGGGCACTGAATAACACCTTGTTTAAAAACCACTGGGTAATAGAAAAAAGTAAAGATGGAATGAAAAAACTGCTGGGATCAAATAAGAATGAAAACATATCATACCAAAACCTTTGGAACACAGCAAAGGCAGTGCTCAGAGGCCAATATATAGTAATAGATGAACACATCAAAAAAGAAGAAACAAAATCAAAACATTAGTTACAGAGCTTGAACAAATAGAAAACAGCAAAAGAAGCCCACCGCTACCAGAAGAAAGGAAATAACAAAGATTGGAGCAGAAATAAACGAAACAGAGACTAGAAAAACAAACAGAAAGAATAAACAAAACCAAAAGTTGGTTCTTTGAAAGGATCAACCAAATTGACAAACCTTTGGCCAAATTGACAAAAGAAAAACAGGAAAGGATGCAAATAACTCAAATAAGAAGTGAAATGGGGGACATCACAACAGACCCAACTGAAATAAAAAGGAGCATAGCAGAGCAGTTTGAAAAACTACACTCCAACAAATTTGGAAACCTAAACGAAATGGACAAATTTCTAGAAACACACTACCTACTTGAACTAACACAAACTGAAGTTGAAAATCTGAACAGACCCATAACAAAAGAAGAGATTGCAGAGGTAATTAAAACAAAACAAAACAAAACAATAAACTCCCAACAAAACAAGCCCTGGCCCATTTGGCTTCACTGGAGAATTCTATCAAACGTTCAGAGAAGAGCTTACACCAGTATTACTCAAACTATCTTAGAACAAAAAATAGAAGGAACACTTCTGAATTCTTTCTATGAAGCCAGCATAACCCTGATACCTAAACCAGGCAAAGACACTGTGAAAAAGAAAATTACAGACCAATATCTCCCATGAATATAACTGCAACAATTCTCAACAAAAGTCTAGCTAATAGAATTCAACATCATATATATATATATATATATATATTTTATATATATATATATATATATAAAAGAATAATACACCATGACCAAGTGGGATTCATACTAGGTATGTAAAGAAGGTTCAACATTAGAAAATCAGTTAATGTAATCTACCACTTAAATAAAAGAACTACATGATCATCTCAATTGACACAGAAAAGGCATTCAACAAAGTACAACTCCTATTCCTGACATAAACACTCAATAAAATACGTATAGAAGGGAAGTTTCTCAACGTAATAAAGGGCATCTATACAAAACCAACAGCCAACATCATTCTCATTGGACAGAGGCTGAAAACGTTCCTCTTGAGAACAGAGACAAGACAAGGATCCTCTTTATCACCATTCCTATTTAACATTGTGCTGGAAATCCTAGCTAGAGTAATAAGGCAAGAAATAGAAATAAAGGGCATCCAAATTGGTAAAGAAGAAGAAAAACTGTCCCTATTTTTAAATGCTATGATACTACACATAGAAAACCCAAAAGACTCCACAAGAAAACTACTGGGACTAATAGATTCAGCACATAATAAACATACAAAAACCAGTTGGATTCCTACACACCAATAAAGAAAACTATGAAAAGGAAATCAGCAAAACAAGACCATTAGTAGCCCCTAAACAATAAAATTCTTAGGAATAAACCTAACCAGGGGTGTATAAGACCTACACAAAGAAAACTACAAAACAGTACTGCAAGAAACCAAAAGGGACCTACATAAATGGAAAAACATACCATGCTCATGGATAGGTAGACTTAACACTGTGAAATTGTCAATTCTATTCAAAGCAATCTACAAGTACAATGCAACCCCAATCCAAATACCAACAGCATTCTTTAAAAAGATGAAGAATTAATTATTAACTTTATATGGAAAGGGAAGAGGCCCCAGATAAGTAAAGCAGTATTGAAGAAGAATAATGTAGGAGGACTTGGACTACCTGACCTCAGAACCTACTATACAGCTATCATTGTCAAAACAGCCTGGTACTGCTAAAAGGACAGGCACGTTGACCAACAGAACAGAGTCTACAATCACCTGATCTTTGAAAGGGCCCAAAGACCATCAAACAGGGAAAAGACAATCTTTTTAACAAATGGTGCTGGCAAAACTAGATGTCCGTCTGCGGAAAAATGAAACAGAATCCATACCTCATACTATACACAAAAACTATTCAAAATTGTCAAAGACCTACACATAAAGCCAAAAAGTATAAGGTTCATAGAAGAAAATATAGGGTCAACTCTAGAGGCACAGCATTAACAGTATACAAACTATAACTAATAGGACACAAGCACCAGAAGATAAGCAAGATAACTGGAATCTTCTAAAAATTATACGGTTATGCTCACCAAAGGACTTCACCAAAAGAGTAAAAAGAGAACCTACAGAGTGGGAAAAAGTGTTTAGCTATGACAGATCCAACAAAGATCTAATGTCTAAAATCTACAGGAAAGTTCAATGCCTCTACAACAAAAAGACAAATAATCCAACTGAAAAATGGGCAAAGAATATGAACATACACTTCACCAAAAGAAGACTCTTTTTGCTTTTGGAATCCCAATTCTATCTTGTTGGGATTTTTCCAAGCTATAGCCTAAGCTGTCACAAGAGCAGAATATGCCATGTTCATAACAGATTCAAAAATAAAAAAAAGAAGCAGTTGCTATGAAGTTGATTCTGACTCATGATGATCCCACGTGTGTCAGAGTAGAACTGTGCTCCACAGAGTTTGCAATGGCTGATTTTTCAGACAGATGCTCATCCAACCTTCATTGCTCCAGGAAGTCTGCAGTCCATGAAAATTTGAAATCCTATTCTGCATTTCCCCCCTTTTGATCAGGATTCAGCAATGGTAGATGGGCACCATTCCAGGTTTATACAGGCTAGGAAGAAAGACCTGGTGATCAGCTTCTGAAAACCAGCTACTGAAAACCCTGTGAGTCACAACAGTCTGATACACAACTGATGATGGGGATGGCACAGAGCTGGGCAGTGTTTCACACCGCTGTGCATAGGGTCATCACGAGTCAGGGGCTGACTTGAGAGCAGCTAACAACAACAAAAACAACAACATTTTCTGACTTAAAAGCAAACACCAAAACTGCCTTCCTGTTATTATACCTTTCCTCTGCTCTTTTTATAGAAAAATGCCTTAAAAGTGTTATGTGTACATCCTCCCTTTCCCACTAGGCCCATTTGTGTTCAATCAGTATTAGGTTTGGTGCATGTAATAGAAAACACAATATAATTAGTAAATTAAAAAAAACAGAAGCTTATTTCTCTTCCACATAAAATCTGTTCAGAGGCAGCCTGTCTAGGGTTAGTACGGTGGCTCCTTAGACATATCTTTCTACTCCACCATCTTAGCTCAGTGCTTCCACAGACACATGTCCATGAAGGTTGCTGAGCTTTAGTCATTATGTTCGATTTTAGGGCATAGAAAGGATGGACAAAGGGGGGTGTAGTAGGTTTTACTATTTGGACATAGTGCTTTCTTCCCTCCTTTCCTCTGCCATGGCTCACAGTGAGTGAAGAACACCTACCTTCTCCATTGACTTTGGGCTCAGACATGTAAATTCTTTGACCAAAGGGTAAAGGCAAGAGTATAGGCTGTGAGCTAAAGCACTGAGAGGTGTGGCAAGTTCTACAAGCCCTGTGGGAGTGTCCCACCCCACCCTAAGAACAGCATGCTTTTCTTTCAGCCTGGATCTGAAGTTAAGACATGAAGTGGATTTGTACGCAATCCAAAGCCTGAGTGAAGCTTCTCCAAGCAAAGCCCTGTGAGCCCTGTTCACATCAGCAAAACTCCCAATCCAGAAGCATGAACAAGGATGTTTGTCAAGGCCAGCCACTGAGGTATTTTTGGACCGTTTCATTACACTATGCAGTAAAAACCTGACCAATACAGGCAGGTAAAGGAGTGCCACACTGGCCGGTCAGCTCCCTTCACTGCCTTCCTGAAATCCCACACACAACACTGCTTACTTGTCCCATGGCCACACCTTGAAAAAAGGGAGATTGAAAAGCAGAGCTGGAAGCATTTTACCCCACATAAAATCTGACTCCTTGATACTAAAGCACAGATATGGGGTGGAAACCAGCTGTTGCTGCCACACTATTCCAAACAGGCTTTTCTCTACCCGACCAAGTAAACAGCTCTTATAGGTAGGTTCCCAGTCATTGACCTTTTAGCAGCATTCACAACAGGTCCTTGACACATTCTCTTAATCTACTTCTAGGGCACCACCTTGTTCTTTTCCTGCCTTGTCGGTCACCACTTCTCAGAGTCCTTGACTTGCTCAGCCATCTCCCTGACTCTCAGCCTTGCTTGGGCTCAGCCTTCTAGTTACTTTTGTTTTTTACTACCTTCCCTCTCTAATAGAGCTTATCCACGCCCAGGTCTTAAGTGATGTCCATATATACTGATAACTCCCAAATTGGTACGTCCAGTTCACACCTCTCAGAACTTCAGATTTGCAAATCCAGCTGCCCTCTTGGCCTCTTCTCTAGATGCTCAATAGGTATCTCCTATATAACATGCCCTTTTTTTAAACAGACTGTTTTCCAGCCCTCTTCACCTAAAATTACTCTTCCCACAGTCTTCTCTATGGTAATTTATTCTAACAGCTCAGGCTAAAAATGATCCCTTTATCTGAGACCCCACTTTCAAAGCATCAGCAAATCTTGTTAGCTCCATATTTAACATATAAATAAATCATGCTGTACTCATACATTGTAATAGCGCACATCAATGAAAGAGAATGAACCCTGCTATTGTGAACAATACGGATGAGTCTCACAGACATGATATTAAGTGAAATATTCCAGACAGTAATGAGTATGTATTCCATTTATAAGAAGTTCATAAGTAGGCAAAACTAATCTATAGGAATGGAGGCCAGAGTAGTGGCTACCTTTGAGGACTATATATATATAGCTTTGGGTGAAAGTTTACAGAGAAAATTAGTTTCTCATTAAACAGTTAATACACAAATGTTTTGTGACATTGGCTGCTGCCAACCTTACAATGTGTTGGCACTCTCCCCTTCTCCACTCCAGTTTCCCTGTTTCCATTTATCCAGTTTTCCTGTCCCTTCCTGCCTTCTTGTCTTTGCTTTTGGGCTGGTGTGCCTATTAGTCTTGTATACATGATTGAGCTATAAAGCTGGTCTCTTACATGTGTTATCGTTGGCCTTAGAGACCTGTCTAATCTTTGGCTGAAGGGTGAAACTCAGGAGTGACTTCAATGCTGAGGTAAAAGGGTGTCTGGGGGCTATACTCTTGAGGGTTTCTCCAGCCTCCGTTAGACCAGAAAGCCTGGCCTTTGTGTGCGTGTGTGAGTGTGTGTGTGTATGTGAGAATTTGAATTTTGTTCTATATTTTTCTCCAGCTCTTTCTGTGGTCGTCTATTGTGATCCCTGTCAGAACAGTTGGTGGTGGTATCCAGGTACCATCTAGTTGTTCTGGGCTCAGTCTGGTGGAGATTATGGTAGTAGTCTTTCTTTTGGGGAGAACATTGACAGGTGAGGCCAGGGAAGAGACTTTTGGGTGGTTACATTAGTACACGTGTATATGAAAACTTATCAAATGGTTCACTTAAGATTTGCACAATTTAAAGTATGTTACACAATTTCAGAGTAAACTCCAAAATCTGCATGGCTGTCCCTCACTTCATTCAGGTCTCCACTTAAAAGGCATCTAAACAATGTTGCCTTCCATGATCATCCTATGTAAATTATGTGCTCCCACCTCCCTGACACACCCTACTGCCTTAACTTCTTTATTTTTACTTATAACATAAATTTCCTTATTATATACTTAGTGGTTTATACTTCAATAAAAAAGAAATATTATTTTTGATTTTTATTATTATTATAGGTTTCTTTTTAATAAATCATGAACTATAGATTTGTTATGAAAAATTCAATTCATTACAGATATATCTGTAAATCTATCCGTATCTATAGAACGCCTTTACAGAATTGTCCCCTTCTTAACACATCCACTGCTACCATGCTGATCCAAGCCACCAACACCTTTTGTCTAACTTATCTAAATAGCCTCTTAATTAGTATCTCTACTTTCCCCTTCATTCTTCTTTAGTCTATTATCTGTATAGCACTAAGAAATCTTTTTAAAATTCAAGTCAGATCATATTAACCCTTTGCTGAAAACCATCCAAAGACTGTACATTGTACTCAGAGTAAACTCCAAAATCTGCATGGCTGTCCCTCACTTCATTCAGGTCTCCACTTAAAAGGCATCTAAACAATGTTGCCTTCCATGATCATCCTATGTAAATTATGTGCTCCCACCTCCCTGACACACCCTACTGCCTTAACTTCTTTATTTTTACTTATAACATAAATTTCCTTATTATATACTTAGTGGTTTTTTGGCTTATTTCTGTCTTTCCTTTCCCACTGATATGCAAGCTTTTTGAAAGCAGGAATATACTCTGTTTTGTTCACTGCTTTACTCCTGGTTTGTACAGAAATGTCTGCCATGTGGTAGATGCTCATTAAATTTTTACTGAATAAATGAATGCAATCAGTGAATTAGATGTTATGTTAGATTAAAAACTTTCACCAATCCTTTGTTCCTCCTCCCATCGAGAGGTGGGGCTCATGTTCCCTTGCCTTGAATTGGGTTGAGCTCTCCGACTAAATAATAGAATGTGGTGGGCGTGATACTATGTCCATTTCTGGGCCCAGGCCTTGAGAGACTGGCAGCTTCCCCTTGTCATTTCTTAGAACACACTCCCTGGGATTCCTGATGAAGGCAAACTACCCTGAAACCTCCTTGTTGGAAAGGTGATGTATAAGCATTGTGGTGGACCGTACCAGTGGAGCCCAGCCATCTAGCTGTGCCTGCCATGTGCCAGGCATGTAAAGAAAGCCATCTTGACCAGCCATCCTCCTTCTGAACATCACCAAGTTACCCCGGCCCATGCCACAAGGAGCAGAGAAATTGCCCAGCTGAATTGCCCAGCCCTATCTGAATTCCTGAGCCACATGATCATGAGCTATAATAAAATGGCCTTGTTCATGTGCCTTGTTCTGCCTCTTAGACCCAAACACGTATTTACGTTTCTATACAGTAAAAGGTGGAAACAACCTAAATTCCCATCAATGATTAAATGGATAAACAAAATGTAGTACATACATACAATGGAATACCACTCAGCCAGAAAGAGATATGAAGTCTTGATACATGCTACAACATGGATGGAGCTTGAAGATATGCTCAGTGAAATAAACCAATCACAAAAAGGCAAATATTGTATGACTTCACTTATATAAAAAGACAAGAACAGGCAAATGTATAGAGACCAAAGTTTATTAGTGGTTACCAGGGGCTGTTAAGAGCTCAGCTGCTAATCAAGGGTTAGCAGTTCCAATCCACCAGCCACTCTTTAGAAACCCTGTGGGGCAGTTCTACTATATCTTATAGGGTTGCTATGAGTTGAAATTGACTCAAAGGCAATGGGTTTGGTCTTCTTTTTGGACCCCTGGAGGGAGGGGGAAGGTAGGAGTTACTGCTTATGGAGAACTGAATTTATTAAGGGTAGGGCTGCAAGGCAATTAATGTAATTGCTGTCAATAAGTTGTATACTTGTAAAAAGTTGAATCGGTGAAAGTTGGGTGATAGATATATTCACAACAACAACAAAAGAGCAGCTGCTGAGCCTGCTTATGTATAACCAAACAGCTCATGGGATTTGGTTTCTTGGTTTGGATGTTTAGGATTACAGTTTCATGGGACATCCCAGTTAATTGGCCTAATAACATATTTAGTTCTTCTGTTCAACCTCCTAGTTTGTTGTATAGTGCCTGTGGTGTTAAAAGTTTGTAAGCGGCCATCCTGGGATTTCCCCTGCAGAGACCTCACTCCCACTCACCATTTTCTTGTTCTCCTGGCTGGCTCACGAATTTTCCAGGCATGGACCAGTAATATGAAATTTGCCTCTGATAATGGAGGGCACCAAGAGATTGAAGAAAGAGGTGGGCAACTCCAGTGTAGGGGCAAATGAGATTATTATGGAGACTTACATACAGGGCACTCCTGGGTAGCTATAGGACCAAAGCTGATCTCTGCGTTCTACAATGGGAGGGCAGATGTTTTATAGTGGCAGTGGACAATAGTGGCTACAAGCCAGGGGCTTACATGAGAATGACTCAGCAAGTAGTAGTGAACTAGCAGACCACATGGGGACATTCATATTCAACCTCATAAAGCCTGTTTCCACTTTACCACCCCTTGGGGCATCAGTTCCCTTAAAAGGTATCCAGAGAAAATGCTGCAAGAACTATAAGGTAACACTTTTTCTGTGGTGATATTTGTCAGGGATGATAGCTGACACAAAGATGGAAGATGCTGAGGCCATAGAAACTCAGGGAAAAGAAAACTGACTATAGCTTATTTTATGGCAGAAACTGTATGGAGGAAAAAGAAAAACTGCTGCCCCCAATTTTGCCCTCCATGCCTAATGGCCACAGGGACCTTACACACCTGAGCAACAAGGAGTGAAAGCGAGGACTCTGGTCTGTGACAAAATGGCTATTATTTCTTCTCCTTAAGATCAAATCTGAATGAAAAGGCTAAAACGAGTTTCTTTAGCATGAAAAGACTCTTGTTCCACTGAGATAGGACTGCTGCAAAGATGCAGGATGAATATGAGGTATGTGTTTTAAGGGCTTTGCTTTCAATTATTCTCTTCTCTTTTATTGTTGAGAAGAGGGCCAGTATTGAAAAATCAGGGACTGAATACAGTGAAATTAATTATGTGCAGTAACCACTTTTTAGCCTTTGCCTGCAAGTGATTCTTGAAATGCACTTATGGCAGACAGTTTTTAATTTGTGAATGTGAATGAAATAGCATTGTCAAAGCAGCAGTGTCTATGGTGATGAGAACACTAAACCCATTGCCGTTGAGTAGGTTCCAAATCATAGTGACCCTATAGGACAGACTAGTGCTTGTAAATTGATTTCTTTGAGGGAGAGTTATTATGGGAAGAGTTAGAAAGAATTGTGTCTTGACTGATCCCCAATATATTAAAAAGAAAATAGAGATAATCTAGTTATTGAAATAAACTTTATAGACATAAAGGCTGACAAACCAGAAGAGTAGTCCAAGGCCAAACAAATGCCTAATGGAAGAGCCAAAAATAGACCCAGGCTTCTTGAATTGGGGTGGGTGCAGTGGGCATGCTCTGCTGTGTGCTGCCTCCTTGATTTGGCAGTGCAATAATCTACACATTCATTGACTGACGAATTCCAGTGGAATGAAGCCTTTGAGAGATGGTGGGGGGTGGAAGAAAGTGTAGTTGTCTGACTCCCAAAAGAATCAACAAATCTGTCTTGGAAGAAGTATAGCCAGAATTCTCCTTAGAAGGAAAGATGGTGAGACTATATCTCACATACTTTGGACATGTTATCAGGAGGATCCAGTCCCTGCAGGAGGATGTCATGCTTGGTAAAGTGGAGGGTCAGCAAAAAAGAGGAAGACCCTCAAGGAGATGGATTGACACAGTAGCTGCAACAATGGACCCAAGCATAACAATCGTTGTGAGGATGGCGCAGGACCAGGCAGTGTTTGGTACATAGGCTCACTATGAGTTGTAACTGAGTTGACAGTACCTAACAATAACAACAAAGAAATTCTCAAAGGCAGCAGAGAAAGCCCAGGTACACTTAAGTTTGAAAAATCTACCTACCTACCTACCTGTTTAGGGTCACTACAAGTCGGAATCGACTTGACGGCACTGGGTTACCTACCTGTTTATTTGGGGTCCCTGAGTAGCACAAATGTTAAGATGGCTAAGCGCTTGGTTCCTAACTGAAAGGTTGGCTGTTTAAATCCACCCAGAGGCGCCAAGAAAGGCTTGGTGATCTACCTCCAAAAAATCAGCCATTGAAAATCCTACAGTTCTACTCTGACACACATGAGGTCATCATGAGTCGGAGCTGACTAGGTGGCAACTGGTTTGGTTTTTGATTATATATTGGTTATGTAATGTATATGTTTGCTGGAGTAGTATTTCTCCATTGAATTTTCAAGGCTATAACCTTTTGGAAGCATATTGACAGGCTTGTCTTCTGAGGCATTTCTGGCTGGGTTCCTACTCACAACCTTTTGGCTAGTAGTTGAGCAATTAACTGTTTGGGCCACCTACAGACTCTTATATGTGTGTGTGTGTGTACAAAACAAAACAAACACTCCTGTCAAGTTGGTCCAGACTCATTGCTACTCTATAGAGCAGAACAGAACTGTCTCTTAGGGCTTCCAAGGCTGTAAATTTTTATAGAAGCAGACTGCCACATATCTTTCCCTTGGAGCAGCTGGTGGGTTCAAACCACAGACCTTTTTGTTAGCAGCCAAGTGCTTTAACCATTGCACCACCGGGGGATATAAGTATACCTATGTATAAAAGCCAAACCAAACCTGTGGCCATCAAATTGATCCTGACTCATAGCGATCCTATAGGACAGAATAGAACTGTCCCATAGGGCTTCCAAGGAGTGTCTGGTAGATTCAAACTGACAACTTTTGGTTAGTAGCCAAAAGCTTAACCACTGCACCAGCAGGGCTCCATAATACATATATATATATATATATATATATATATATATATATATATATATATATATATATATATATATATAATATATATCTACCTTTGCAGAGAGCAACTTATTGGGAAAGATGATAATGATGTTCTGATACTTCTACCTTTTTCTAATATTCTCTGCCACTCTGTACTATCAACTTCTCTCTTATTTCATAGTTTTGCCATTATTTCTCATTTACTTTTTGACTTTCAGTCACTTTAATTGTCATTTAGATTGTTTTTCCGTTTCTTGCTCCTTTTGAACTATTGTTCTTTTCTACGTATAATTACAGTGTAAGCCAGAGGTCCAGATAATGTTAAGGTAGAAAGCTCCTGTTAACATGCATTTGCACCACAAGAAGGAAATGAGTACATTTGTATGATAAATGAAAACGTATTATCTTGAGGGAATAGTGAATATTAAGGTTAGGCAATGTGAAGATTCAATGATATTTTCCTAAATTCAAGGATTGATTTTGGGAATTGTTTTTCCCCTGGGCGAGAGGCTGGTTTTAAGTAGGCAGAGAACTGGAAGCTGATAAAAGAATTACTAATACTGCCATTTGTTTTACAATTTTCAATTAAAGGATTTAATAAGATGGTTAAAATGTAAATTACATTTAGTAAAGCTACAAGTCTGGCATTTTCCTTAATTTAATATTCCTGCTTACTGTTATCTATTCTGGAGGCACTGAGTGATCTCAAAGTCAAACTAAATCCCTGATATTTATGATTCCCGGTTAAACAAGAACTACTGTGTGTTAGGCTGGAGAGAGGAAATGCTATTGCAATTTTTAAATGGCTCAAAACTTAATAAGATTTCATTACATTTACAACATTTAACAGATCTCGGAATGAATCAACTGTTAGGGTAAACCACTGCAATTTCTCTTTCTTTAGCTTAGAGTTACAAATGAAGTAAAGATTTTACTTTGGTAAATTTCCAAGTCAATACCAATGAACATTTAAGAAAAATGAGCATCAAGACATGCATGTGTTGGGGGGGCAGTGCCAAGATGGTGGAGTAGTCAGACACTTCCTGTGGTCCCTCTTACAACAAAACCCCCTCGAAAACAAGTAAATTGATTGTATATGACAATCTAGTACCCCTGAACATCAAAGGCAAAGTTGAGGCATCAGATTGAGTGGTAGGGGGAGGAAGAGATAGTGCACAAGCAGCTAGGAGTTGCCAGACCTGATCCAGTGGGAACCAGCACCCTGGATGCTGGGATTGGTTGGTGCCAGTGATGAGGCAAGCAGTGGAGTTTGGGACATGTTTTCCATATCAGGAGAGACTGAGTGGCGAAGAGTCTACTTAAGCCTCCAGAACCAGTGAAAATTGGAGCTCAATCGGCAAAACATAAGTACGGGCATTTAACCTACTGCGTACATTAAAAAACACCCCTTTGGGAATAACTTTTCTCCCATTTACCTGATGCCTCACTACTCTGCACTGGGTCCTGAGCTGGCTTCATTGATAACCGCATTCCCTGGGCTGGAAGTAGAACCTATCATGTGCCCTGAGCCATTCTCCTGGCCTTGGAGAGGGAAGAAATTAACCAACAGGGAAAAAATAATCTGCTTGCTCCCCTAAGCTGGGAACTCAGGGCAGAAACGACTTCTTTGTTTAGGCACAGGCATGAGGGGTCCATAGACTTTGAATGCCTTTCACCCATGCATGGACCCGTGTAGGCCCATATCAATAGCATAGGCCCTCATTAGCACAGTACAACAGAGTATACACCTGAAGTGTAACTTCAACTGTTTCAGCTACATGGTGGAGAGGCAGGTTCATGATGTTTGACACCACTGTGCCTATTAAGCAGGGTCCTTACCTACCCACATCAGGGGTCTGAGGACTGGTGGCTCCACCTACACCACCTAGCCACCTGCAACAGGAGTCTAATAATAGGTGGTGCCTTCTAGTCCTTATAGCCAACAGCATTGGGTGCCTAGAGTCAGGCTGCAAAACCTGCCCACCTATGTGCTCTAGGGAGCAAGGGCACACCTTCCTCACAGACACTAAGGCCAGCTGTCAGCCCCCTGCCTCACTCAGCATATGACACTCTACAGCAGCTAGATACCTGTGCCTACACTAGCCACTGCTGCTCATCTAGGAACCAAGGTGAAAGCCTGCAGCACACACTTGTTGACCAACTACCTGGACACCTGAGCTGAATTCATACAAGAAAAGTAAATGGACTCCTGGGCTCACATACCTAGTAACAGCTCGAATCACCTGGTGACAGGACGTCACAGCTTCAAAGGTGCCAATAATCAAACTGGTTCACTTGAAGAGACTATTTGGGCATATCAAAGCAAAACAAAACAAAACAAGAAGCTAGGACACAGTAAGCAAACATAAAATAAATAAATACAATAACTTATTGATGGCTCAGAGACAACGGTCAATATAAAATCACATAAAAGGCAGATCATGAAGGCTTCAGCAAGCTCCCAAAACAAAGAATCAAGAAATCTTCCAAATAAAGAGAAATTTCTGGAATTACTGGAGGCAGAATACAAAAGATTAATATACAGAACTCTTCACGATATCAGGACGAGATCAGATAAAATGCAGAACAATCCAAGCAGCACACAGACAAAGCAATTGAGGAACTTAAGAAAATTAGAGAAGAGCATAATGACGAGTTTATTAGGCTGCAATAATCCATAGAGAGACAGCAAACAGAACTCCAGAAGATTTAATAGTAAAATGTCAGAATTAGGCAACTCAATAGAAAGTCATAGGAGCAAAATGGAGGCACTGGAAGTCAGAATTAGTGAGATTGAAGATAAAGTACTTGACACCAATATATTTGAGGAAAAATCAGGTAAGAGAATTTAAAAAATGAAGAAACCCTAAGAATTATGTGGGACTCTATTAATAGGAATAACATATGAGTGAGTGGAATACCAGAGCAAGGGGGAATAACAGAAAATACAGACAGAATTGTTGAAGATTTGTTGGCAGAAAACTTCCCTGATATGATGATGAAAGATGAGACAATATCATCCAAGGCACTCATTGAAGCCCATACAATGTAGATTCCAAAACAAAGTCACCAAGACATATTATAATCAAACTTGCCAAAACCAAAGATAAAGAGAGAATTTTAAGAGCAGCTAAGGAAAAATGAAAAGCCATCTACAAAGAAAAGTCAATAGACTAAGCTGAGACTACTCAGCAGAAACCATGCAGGCAAGAAAGCATAAAGCCTTGAAGGAAAAAGAAATTGCCAGGAAGAATTACATATCCAGCAAAACTGTCTCTCATATATGATGGCAAAATTAGGACATTTCCAGATAAAGATAAGTTTAGAGAATTTGCAAAAACCAAACTGAAATTACAAGAAATACTAAAGGATGTCCTCCAGTTAGAAAACCAATAACATCAGATAACCATCCAAGACTAGAACACAGGCAGAGCAACAAAACATCAATCCAGATAGGGAAATCAGAAAAATAAATCAAAGTCAAGATGCTCAAAACAGGGAAACAGAGAGTCATAGATCTTTCATGTGGAGAGGAAGTCAAGGCAATATAAGGAAATAAAAGATTGGTTTAAACTGAGAAAAATAGGGGTAAATATTAAGGTAACTACAAAGGAAACTAACAATCCTACATATCAAAATAAAAAACAAGAAAAACATAAAGACTCAGCAAATACAAAACCAACAATAATGAAAAAGATGAAGAGAAAATATGTAAAGAAAAATGACTCAGCACAGAAAATTAAGTGAAACAAAGAAACTGTCAACAACACAAAAAAAAAGAAATCAAAATGGCAGCATTAAACACACCTATGCATAATTACACTGAATGTAAATGGACTAAATGCACCAATAAAGAGACAGAGAGAAGCAAAACAGATAAAAAACACGATCCATCTATATGCTGCCTACAGCAGACAAACCTTATACTTAAAGACACAAACTAAAACTCAAAGGATGGGAAAAAAATACATCAAGCAAAGAACAATCTAAAAAGAGCAGGAGTGGCAAAATAGACTTTAAAGTAAAATCCACCACAAAGGATAAGGAAGGACACTATATAATGATTAAACGGTCGATACACCAGGAAGATATAACCCTAATATTTGCGCACCCAATGACAGGGCTCCAAAATACAAAAAGAAACTCTAACGGCATTGAAAAGAGAGATAGACACCTTCACAATAATAGTCAGAGACTTCAAAGCACCACTTTCAGTGAAGGACAGAACATCCAGAAAGAAGCTCAATAAAGACACGGAAGAGCTAAATGCCACAATCAACCAACTTGACCTCATAGACATATAAAGAACACTCCACCCAACAGCTGCCAAGTATACTTTTTTTTCCAAGACACATGGAACGTTCTCTACAACAGATCACATATTACGCCATAAAGCAAGCCTTAACAGAATCCAAAACATTGACATATTACAAAGCATCTTTTCTGACAATGCAGCCGTAAAAGTAGAAATTGATAACAGAAAAAGCAAGCAAAAAAAAAAAAAAATCACACACATGGGAGCTGAAGAATACTTTGCTCAAAAACTACTGGATTATAGATGAAATCAAGGACAGAATACAGAAATTCATAGAATAAAATGAGACTGAAAACGCAACCTACAAGAACCTTTGGGGCACTGCAAAACAGTGCTCAGAGGTCAATTTATAGCAAAAAGTGCACACATCCAAAAGGAATAAGGGGCCAAAATCAAAGAATTAGTCCTACAACTCGAACAAATAGAAAGAGAATGGCAAAATAAGCCCTCAGGTACCAGAAGAAAGCAAATTAAAAAAACTAGAGCAGAATTAAATGAAACAGAGAATAGAAAAATAATTGAAAGAGTTAACAAGACCAAAAGCTGGTTCCTTGAAAAGATCAACAAAATCGATAAACCACTTGCCAAAATGACAAAAGAAAAACAGGAGAGGGAGCAAATAACCTGAATAAGAAATGAGACAGGAGAAATCACAAGAGATCCAACTGAAATTAAAAGAATCATAACAGAATACTATGAAAAATTGTACTCTAACAAATTTGAAAACCTAGACAAATGGACAAATTTCTAGAAACACACTACCTGCCTAACTGAATACAAGCAGAGGTAGAACAACTAAACAAACCTATAACAAAAGAAAAGACTGAAAAGGTAGTTAAAAAATCCCAATGATAACAAAAAAGCCCTGGCCCTGATGGCTTCACTGGAGAATTCCACAAAACTTTCAAAGAGTTAACATCACTACCAAAAAAACAAAAACAAAAACGAAAGGGATTTCAGAACATAGAAATGGATGGAATACTCCCAAACTCATTCTATGAAGCCAGCATAATCCTGTTACTAAAATCAGGTGACGACACCAAAAAAAAAAAAGAAAGAAAGAAAATTAGAGACCAATATCCATCATGAACTTAGATGCAAAAATTGTCAACAAAATTCCAGCCAATAGAATTCAACAACATATCAAAAAAATAATTCACCATGACCAAGTAGGATTCATACCAGGTACGCAGGACGGTTCAACATTAGACAATCAATGTAATCCACCACATAAGTAAAACAAAAGACAAGAATCACATGATCTTATCAATTGTTGCAGAAAAGGCATTTGACAAAGTCCAACACGCATTCATAATAAAAACTCTCAGCAATGTAGAAATGGAAGACAAATTTCTCAACATAATAAAGGGCATTTGTACAAAGCCAACAGCCAATGTCATCCTAAACAGAGAGAGCCTGAAAGCATTCCCCTTGAGATCGGGAACCAGACAAGGATGCCCTTTATCACCACTCTTATTCAACACTGTGCTGGAGGTCCTAGCTACAGCAACTAGGCTAGATAAAGAAATAAAGGGCATCCAAATTGGTAAGGAAGAAGTAAAACTATCTCTATTTGCAGATGATATGATCTTACACACAGAAAACCCTAGAGAATCTACAAGAAAACTACTTGAACTAATAGTTCAGCAGATTATCAGGGTACAAGAAAAACATACAAAAATCAGTTGGATTCTTCTATATCAACAAAGAGAACAGCAAAAGGGAAATTACAAAATCGATACCATTTACAATAGTCCCCAAGAAGATAAAATACTTAGAAATATATCTAACCAGAGACGTAAAAGACCTATACAAAGAAAACTCTACCGCAAGATACCAAAAAAGACATACGTAAGTGGAAAAATATACCTTGCTTATGGAGTGGAAAAATATACCTTGCTTATGGATAGGAAGACTCAACATTGTGAAAATGTCTATTTTACCCAAAGCGATCTATAGATACAATGTGACCCTGCTCCAAATTCCAACACATTTTTAATGAGATGTAGAAACAAATCACCAACTTCATATGGAAAGGGAAGTAGCCCTGGAAAAGTAAAGCATTACCGAAAAAGAACAAAGTGGGAGGCCCTCGCACTACCTGATTTTAGAACCTATTATACTGCCATGTTAGTCAAAACAGCTTGGTATTGGTACAACAACAGACACATAGACCAATGGAACAGAATTGAGAATCCAGACTTAAATTCATCCACTTAATGAGCAGCTGATATTTGACAAATACCCAAAGTCTGTTAAGTGGGGAAAAGACAGTCTCTTTAACAAATGGTGTGGCCTAACTAGATATCCATCTGCAAAAAAACGAAATAGGACCCATACCTCACACCATGAACAAATACTAACTCAAAAAGGATTGAAGACCTAAATATAAAATCTAAAATGATACAGATCATGGAAGAAAAAAATAGGGACAACTCTAGGAGCCCTAATACAGGGCATAAACAATACACGAAACATTGCTAACAATGCACAAACACCAGAAGAGAAAGTAGATAACTGGGAGCTCCTAACAATCAAACACATGTTCACCCACAGGCTTCACCAAAGGAGTGAAAAGACAATCTGCAGACTGAAAAAACATATCTGGCTACGACAAATACCATCAGTGACTAATCTCTAAAACCTACAAGATACAGCAAAACCTCAACAACAATACAAACAATTAAGAAATGGGCAAATGATATGAACACACTTTACTAAAGAAGACATTCAGGTGGCTAACAGATACATGAGGAAATGCTCAGGATCATTAGCCATTAAAGAAATGCAAATCAAAACTGCAATGAGATACCATTTCACCCCAACAAGGCTAGAGTTAATCCAAAAAACACAAAATAATAAATGTTGGAGAGGTTGTGGAGAGAGTGGAACACTTATGCACTGCTTGTGGGAGTATAAAATAGTACATTCACTTTGGAAATCGATTTGGTGCTTCCTTAAAAAGGTAGAAATAGAAATACCATATGATCCAGCAATCCAGCTCCTTGGAATATATCCTAGAGAAAAAAGAGCTGTTACAGGAATAGATACATGAACATCCATGTTCATTGCGGCACTGTTTACAATAGCAAAGAGATGGAAACTACCTAGGCTCCCATCAGTGGATGAGTTGATAAACAAATTGTGGTATATTCACACGAGGAATCCATGAAACATCTCATAACATGGAGGAATCTGGAAGGTATTATGCTGAGTGAAATTAGTCACAAAAGGACAAATATTGTATGAGACCATTATTATAAGAACTCAAGAAAAGGTTGAAACAGAAGAAAACATTCTTTGATGGTTACAAGGGTGGGGAGGGAAAAAAAAAGGGAGATGGGTATTCACTAACTGGATAGTAGCCAAGAATTATTTTAGGTGAAGGGAAGGACAACACACAGTACAGGGGAAGTCAGCACAAATGGCCTAAACCAAAAGCTAAGAAGTTTCCTGTATACAACCAAAGGGACATATTAACAGGGGTGGGAGTCTGGGGATCATCATTTTAGGGGACTTCTAGGTCAATTGGCATAACAAAGTGTATTAAGAAAATGTTCTGCATCCCACTTTGGTGAGCAGCGTCTGGGGTCTTAAAAGGTAGCAGGCGGCTGTCTAGTTCATCATTTGGTCCCAAACCACTTGGAGCAAAGGAGAATGAAGAACATCAAAGACTCAAGGAAAGTATGAGCCCAAGAGACAGGAAGAGCCACATAAACGAGAGACTCCATCACCCTGAGAACAGAAGAATTAGATGGTGCCCGGATACCACCAATGACCGCCCTAACAGGGAACACAACAGAGAGTTCCTGATGGAGCAGGAAAATAGTGGAGTACAGAACTCAAATTCTAGTAAAAAGACCAGACTTAATAGTCTGACTGAGACTGGAGGGACCCCAGAGGACATGGCCCCCGGACTCTATGTTAGCCCAAAACTAAAATCATTTCCGAAGCCAACTCTTCAGACAAAGATTAGACTGGGCTATAAGATGTAAAATGATACTGGTGAGGAGTGTGCTTCTTAGCTCAAGTACACACGTGGGACTATGTGGGCAGCTCCTGTCTGGAGGGAAGATGAGAAGGCAGAGGGCCACAGGAGCTCGCTGAATGGACACGGGAAATACAGGGTGGAGAGGAGGAGTGTGTTGTCACATTATAGGGAAAGCAACTAGGGTTACATAATAATGTGTGTATAAGTTTTTGTATTAGAAACTGACTTAAATTGTAAACTTTCATTTAAAGCACAATTTAAAAGAAAAAGTCATGAATGTACACACCTAGTTGTATTAGTGTTCTCTGACTGCTGTAATAAAATACCACAAACCGGGTAGTTTATAAGAGCAGAAGTTTATTGTCTCACAGTTGTGGAGGCTGGAAGTCCAAATCAATGTGTCAGCCAGGCCACGAACCCTCCAAAACACCTAGGAGAAATTTTCTTGTTTCTCCAGGCTTCCAGTAGCCCCTAGCATCCCTTGGCTTACAATGCATCTTCACATGGAATCCTTCCTCTTTCTGTCTTTGAGTCTCTTCTCTCTCTCTCTCCTTTTTTTTTTTTAATTTTTACTGTGCTTTAAGTAGAAGTTTACAAATGAGGTCAGTCCCTCATATAAAAACTTATATATACCTTGCTATGTACTCCTAGTTACTCTCCCTCCAATGAGACAGCACACTCCTTCTCTCCATTCATTTGTTTTGTGTCCATTCGGCCAGCTTCTGTCCGCCTCTGCCCTCTAATCTCCTTTCCAGGCAGGAGCTGCCCACATAGCCTCATGTGTCTACTTGATCCAAGAAACTCACTCTTCACCAGTATCATTTTCTAACCCCATAACCCAGTGCTGAGTTGGCTTTGGGAATGTCTCCTGTCCTGGGCTAACAGAAGGTCTGGGGACCATGACCTCTGGGGTCCTTCTAGTCCCAGTTAAACCATTAAGACTGGTCTTTTTATGAGAATTCGAGGTCTGCATCCCACTGCTCTCCTGCTCCCTCAGGGGTTTTCTGTTGTGTTCCCTGTCAGGGCAGTCATCGGTTGTAGCTGGGCACCATTTAATTCCTCTAGTCTCAGGCTGATGTAGTCTCTGATTTATGTGGCCCTTTCTTTCTCATGGGCTCATAATTATCTGGTATCTTTGGTGTTCTTCATTCTCCTTTGCTCCAGGTGGGTTGAAACCAATTGGTGCATCTTAGATGGCCGCTTGCTAGCATTTAAGACCCCAGACACCACTCTCCAAAGTGGGATGCAGAATGTTTTCTTAATAGATTTTATTATGCCAATTGACTTAGATGTTCCCTGAAACCATGGTCCCCAAATCCCCACCCCTGCTACGCTGGCCTTCGAAGTGTTCAGTTTATTCAGGAAACTTCTTTGCTTTTGGTTTAGTCCAGTTGTATTGATCTCTCCTGTATTCTTTGTTGTCTTTCCCTTCACCTAAAACAGTTCTTATCCACTATCTAATTAGTGAAAGACCCTCTCCCTCCCTCCCTCTCCCCTCTCATAACCATCAAAGAATATTTTCTTCTCTGTTTAAACTATTTCTTGAGTTCTTATAATGGTCTCATACAATATTCGTCCTCTTGCAACTGACTAATTTCACTCAGCATAATGCCTTCCAGATTCCGCCACTTTATGAAGTGTTTCATGGATTCATCATTGTTCTTTATTGATGTGTAGTATTGCATTGTGTGAATATACCATAATTTATTTATCCGTTCATCCGTTGATGGGCACCTTGGTTGCTTCCATCTTTTTGCTATTGTAAACAGTACTGCAATGAACATAGGTGTGCATATGTCTGTTTGTGCAAAGGCTCTTATTTCTCTAGGATAGTTTCCAAGGAGTGGGGTTGCTGGATTGTATGGTAGTTCTATTTCTAGCTTTTTAAGGAAGCGCCAGATTGATTTCTAAAGTGGTTGAACCATTTTACATTCCCACTAGAAGTATATAAGTATTCCAGTCTCTCCACAACCTCTCCAACATTTATAATTTTGTGTTTTTTGGATTAATGCCAGCCTTGCTGGAGTGAGATGGAATCTCATTGTAGTTTCTATTTGCATTTCTCTAAGGGTTTTTAATAGCTAAAGGTTATGACCATTTCCTCATGTATGTCGGGTACCTGAATGTCTTCTTTAATGAAGTGCCCGTTCATATCCTTCGCCCATTTTTTAATTGGGTTATTTGTTGTGGTTGAGTATTTGCAGTATCATGTAGATTTTAGAGATCAGGCACTGATTGGAAATGACGTAGCTAAAAACTTTTTCCCAGGCTGTTGGAAATCTTTTTACTCTTTTGGTGAAGTCTTTGGATGAGCACGGGTGTTTGATTTTTAGGAGCTCCCAGTTATTCTTCTGCATTTTTAGCAATGTTTTGTATACTGCTTATGCCATATATATATATATATATATATATATATATTATGCCATATATTAGGTCTCCTAGAGTTGTCCCTATTTTTTCTTCTATGATCTTTATCGTTTTAGATTTTATATTTAGGTTTTTGTTCCATTTTGAGCTAGTTTTTGTTCATGATGTGTGGTATGGGTCTTGTTTCATTTTTTTGCCTGCAGATATCCAGTTATGCCAGCACCATTTGTTAGAAAGAGTGTCTTTTTCCCATTTAACTGACTTTTGGCCTTTGTCAAATATCAGCTCTTCGTATGTGGATGGATTTATGTCTGGATTCTCAATTTTGTTCCATTGGTGTATTTGTTGTTGTACCAGGCTGTTTTGACTACTGTGGCGGTATAATAGGTTCTAAAATCAGGTAGAGTGTGGCGTCCCATGTTGTTCTTTTGCAGTAATGCCTTACTTCTCTGGGGCCTCTTTCCCTTCCATATGAAGTTGGTGATTTCTTTCTCCATCTCATTAAAAAATGTCTTTGGAATTTGCATGGGAATTGCATTGTATCTATAGACCGCTTTTGGTAGAATAGACATTTTTACAATGTTAAATCTCCTATCCATGAACAAGGTATGTTTTTTCCACTTATATAGGTCTCTTTTGGTTTCTTGCAGTAGTGTCTTGTAGTTTTCTGTACATAGGTCTTTTATGTGTCTGGTAAGATTTATTCCTAAGTATTTTATCTCCTTGGGAGCTACTGTAAATGGTATTCATTTGGTGATTTCCTCTTCAATGTTCTTTTTGTTTTTGTAGAGGAACCCAACTGATTTTTGTATGTTTATCTTGTATCCTGATAATGTGCTGAACTCTTCTATTAGTTTCAGTAGTTTTTTTGAGGATTCTTTAGGGGTTTCTGTGTATAAGACCATGTTATCTGCAAATAGAGATACTTGTACTTCTTCCTTGCCAATATGAATGCCCTTTATTTCTTTATCTAGACTTATTGCTCTGGCTAGGACCTGCTCTGGCTAGGACAATGTTGAATAAGAGTGGCGATAAAGGGCATCCTTGTCTGGTTCCTGATCTCAAGGGGAATGCTTTGAGGCTCTCTCCATTTAGGATGATGTTGGCTGTTGGCTTTGTGTAAATGCCCTTTATTATGTTGAGGAATTTTCCTTCTATTCCTATTTTGCTGAGAGTTTTTATTGTGAATTGGTGCTGAACTTAGTCACATGCATTTTCTGCATCAATTGACAAGATCATGTGGTTCTTTTGTTTTATTTATATGATGGATTACACTGATTGTTTTTCTAATGTTGAAACATCCCTGAATACCTGGTATGAATCCCACTTGGTCATGGTGAATTATTTTTTTGAAATGTTGTTGAATTCTACTGGCTAGAAGTTTGTTGAGGATTTTTGCATCTCTGTTCAGGAGGGATATAGGTCTGTAATTTTCTTTACCTGGTTTTGGTAACAGGGACATGGTGGCTTCATAGAATGAATTTGGGAGTATTCCGTTCTTTTCTATGCTTTGAAATCCCTTTAGTAGTAGTGGTGTTAACTCTTCTCTGCAAGTTTGGTAGAACTCTGCGGTGAAGTAGTCGGGGCCAGGGCTTTATTTTATTGTGAGTTTTTAAATCGCCTTTTCAATCTCTTCTTTTGTTATGGGTTTATTTAGTTGTTCTACTTCTGTTTGTGTTAGTTTAGGTAAGTAGTGTGTTTCTAGGAATTCATCCATTTCATCTAGGTTTTCAAATTTGTTAGAGTACAATTTTTCATAGTAATTTGATATGACTGTTTTAATTTCAGTTGGGTCTGTTGTAATATTGCCCATCTCATTTCTTATTTGGGTTACTTGCTTCCTCTCCTGTTTTTCTTTTGCCAGTTTGGCCAATAGTTTATCAATTTTGTTAATTTTTTCAAATAACCAGCTTTTGGCCTTGTTAACTCTTTCAATTGTTTTTCTGAAATAATTTAATTCTGCTCTAATTTTTATTATTTGCTTTCTTCTGGTGCCTACGGATTTCTTTTGTTGCTCTCTTTCTATTTTTTCAAGTCGTAGGGATAATTCTTTGATTTTGGCCGTTGTGTGTTTTCGTATGTGTGCATTTATTGATATAAATTGACCTCTGAGCACTGCTTTCTCTGTCTGGCAAAGGTTCTGATAGGAAGTGTTTTCATTCTCATTAAAAAAAAAATTGGATTCTATTAATTTCTTTATTCCATCCTTGATGTCTTCTATAAGTCAGTCTTTTTTGAGCAGGGTATTGTTCAGTTTCCAAGTGTTTGATTTCTCTGCTTTTTCTGTTGATTTCTACTTTTATGTCCTTATGTTCAGAGAAGATGCTTTGTAATATTTCGATGCCTTGGATTCTGCTAAGGCTTGCCGTATGACCTAATAGGTGGTGTATTTAGAGGATGTTTCATGTGTGTTGGAAAAAAAAGTATACTTGGCTGCTGTTGGGTGGAGTATTCTTTATATATCTAAGAGGTCAAGTTGGTTGATTGTGTCATTTAGATCTTCCGTGTCTTTACTGAGCTTCTTTCTGGATGTTCTGCCCTTCACCAAAAGTGGTGTATTGAAGTCACCTATTATAATTGTGGTGCTGTCTACCTCACTTTTCGATGCTGTTAGAGTTTGTTTTATGTATCTTGCACCCTTGTCATTGGGTGCATAAATATTTTATATGGTTATATCACCCTGGTATATTCTGCCTTTAATCATTATATACTGTCCTTGCTTATCCCTCGTGGGAGATTTAAGTTTCAAGTCTATTTTGTCAGAAGTTAATATTGCCACTCCTACTCTTTTTTGATTGTTGTTTGCTTGATACATTTTTTTCCATCCTTTGAGTTTTGGTTTGTTTGTGTCTCTAAGTCTAAGGTGTGTCTCTTGTAGGCAGCATATAGACGGATCTTGTTTTTTTTTTTTTTTTAATCCGTTCTGCCACTCTCTGTCTCTTTAGTCCATTTACATTCAGCACAATTATGAAAAGCTATGAGTTTCCTGCTGTCATTTTAATGTTTTTTTGTGTGTGTTGTTGACAGTTTCTTTTTCCCACTTAATTTTTTGTGCTGAATAGTTTGTTTTTTATATATTGTGTTTTCTTCTTATTTGCTGTTGTTGGTTTTGTTTCTGCTAAGTCTCTATTTTTTTCTTGTATTTTATTTTGATGTGTAGGATAGTTAGTCTCCTTTGTGATTACCTTAATATTTTCTCCTATTTTTCTATGTTTAAACCTAACTTTTATTTCTTTATATCGCTTTGCCTTCCTCTCCATATGAAAGATCTATGACTACATTTTTTAGTCCCTCTTTAGTATGCTAATTTTGTCTTCTTTTACATAATGACATTGCTGTTTTCCTATTTTGAGCATTTTTTATATTGATTTATTTTTGTGATTTCCCTATCTTGGTTGACATCTGATTGTTCTGTCCAGTGTTCTAGTCTTGGTTTGATATCTGATATTACTGATTTTCTAGCCAGAGAACTCCCTGTAGTATTTTTTGTAGTGTTGGATTGGTTTTTATGAATTCCCTAAACTTCTGTTTATCTGGAAATGTCCTAATTTTGTCTTCATATTTGAGAGAGAGTTTTGCTGGATATGTGATTCTTGGATGGCAATTTTTTTCCTGCAATGCTCTATATAAGTCATCCCATTGCCTTCTTGCCTGCGTGGTTTCTGCCGAGTAGTCTGAGCTTATTCTTGATTCTCCTTTGTAGGAGACTTTTTTCTTTTATCCTTGGCTGTTCTTAAAATTCTCTTTTTATCTTCAGTTTTGGCAAGTTTGATTATAATGTCTTGGTGATTCCCTTTTAAGATCTACTTTATGTGGAGTTCAATGAGCATCTTGGATACATATCTTCCCATCTTTCACAATATCAGGGAAGTTTTCTGCCAACAAATCTTCAACAATCTCTCTGTATTTTCTGTTATCCCTCCCTGTTCTGGAACTCCAATCACTCGTAGGTTATTTCTCTTGAAAGAGTCCCACATGATTCTTAGGGTCTCTTCATTTTTAAAAACTCTTTTATCTGATTTTTCTTCAAATATGTTGGTGCCAAGTGCTTTATCTTCAGTCTCACCCATTTTGCCTTCCAATTTCTCAATTCTGCTCCTCTGACTTTCTATTGAGTTGTCTAATTCTATTATTTTATTGTTAATATTCTGAATTTTTGATTGCTGTCTCTCTATGGATTCTTTCAGCTTATTGAATTTTTAATTATGTTGTTGAATAACCTTTTTATTTTCTTAAGCAGCTTTATCTGTGTGTTCCTTAGCTTGTTCTGCATTTTTCCTGATCTCCTTCCTGATCTCATTTTTGACGTCTTGAAGAGTTTTGTGTATTAATCTTTTGTATTCTGCATCCAGTAATTCCAGGAAGGCACATTCATCCAGATGATCACTTGATTCTTTGTTTTGAGAGCTTGTTGAAGCGATCATGGTCCACTTCTTTATGTGATTTGATATTGACTATTGTCCTGAGCCATCTTTAGGTTATTATATTAGTTTATTTTACATTTGCTTACAGTATCCTAGCTTCTTGGTTTATTATGTTTTGATATGCCCAAATAGGTTGCTTGAGTGAACTAGCTTATTTTTGCCTTTGAAGCTGTAACATCCTGTCAGAAGATGGCTAGAGCTGTTATCAGGTACATAAGCCTAGGAGTCCATTTGCTTTTCTTGTATGAATTCAGCTAAGGTGTCCAGGTAGTTGGTCATCAAGCGTGTTGTACAGGCTGTGTCCTACAGCCTTAGAGGGGCAGGGGCAATTGGTGTAGGTGCTGCTTTATGGTTGCAGCAGGGGGTCATACTCTGAACAAGGCAGGGGGCTGACAACCATGCCCTGAGTGTCTGTGAGGAAGGTGTGCTCCTGTTTCCTAGACTGCACAGGTGGGTGGGTTCTGCAGCTGGATCATGGTCACCCAATGCTCGTGGTTGTAAGGACTGGGAGGTACCAGTTATCCTTAGACCCCTGTCACGGGTGGCTGACTGACCTGAGTGAAGCCACCAGTCCTTAGGTCCCTGATGTGGATAGGTCAGGACTCTGTGTAACAGGCAAAGTGGTGTCAAACATCAAAAACTCACCTTTCCACCACACAGCTGAAACATTTGCAGTCTGACAAAAAGGGCCTATTCTCCTAAAATAGTCCCACACATATCCATGCAGGGGGGAAATGTATTCAAAGTCCATGGATCATCTATGTCTGCATAGGAGCCGCTTCTTTCCTGAGTTCCCCAGGCTAGTGGAGCTGGCAGATTATCTTTTCCCCACTTGTGTATTTCCAAGGCTGGGAGAATAGCTCAGAGAGTGCAGCAGGACCTATCTCAGGCCCAGGGAAATCAACAGTCACTGAAGCCAGCTTGAGGGCGGGGGCATGGTAAAATATACGAAGTACTTAGCTTTTGCTGAGACAGTTGTTCTCTGGTTCCAGAGGTGTGAGTAGGCTGTGTGTTTCTCCCTGAGGAAATAACAGCCAAACACTATTACCAGCCCACTGCAGTAGCTCCCGGGAATGGTGCCTGAGGAATCCTGGTGATTCAGGTCCAGCACCTTCTCTCTGCTTCTGAACTTCCTCTCCCTCCCCCTGCCACTCATTCTGTTTTCTAACTTTGCCTTTCATGTTCTGGGCTCCTAGCTTGTCATAAACATAATAGTGTCACTTGTTTTTTCGGGGCTTTGTTGTAGGTTCACCAGGAGGGTCTGACTACTCCACCGTCTTGGCATTGTCTCCTCTCTTCTTCTCTTCACAAGGACATCATTCGCACTGGACTGGGACTCACCCTACTCCACTATGACCTTGTGTTAGCTTAATTGATAACATCTTGGAAGATCTTATTTCCATACAAGATCATGTTCACAGCAACTGAAGGTTAGGACTTCAGCATATCTTTTGGGGAGACATAATTCAATTCTAATGCTAGAGTTACCAAATTGTAAAAGCTTTTAAAAAAAAATCATGCAGAGTTTCTAGGGAGAATTCCATGATCTTGGTTAACTATGAGAATTAGCATAATCTCTCTAGTTCTTTTCATTCACAGTCTGTTAACTCCAACTTAATATGTACTTATTTGTATATATATGTGTGTGCGTGTGTGTGTGTGTGTATACACACACACACACATATAGTTCCTGGATGGTGCGAACAGTTAATTGCTCAGCTGTTAACCAAAAGATTGAAGGTTTGACTCCACCCAGAGGTGCTTTGGAAGAAAGGCCTAGTGACCTACTTCTGAAAAATTAGCCATTGAAAACCCTGTGGAGCACAGTTCTACTTTGACACACACACGGGGTTACCTTAGTTGAAGTCTGCTTTATGACAACTTGTTGGGTTATACACACACACACACATTTTTCTCCAGGTTTCTTAAGTTATGTTTTATTTTGTTTGGGTTCTATTTGATTTGTCTTCAGATAAGTCAACCACTTAAAAGGGTAAATGCCTTTATCTTAGTTACCTAGTGCTGCTGTAACAAAAAATACCACAAGCGAACGGCTTAAAAGAACAGAAATTTGTCTCCTCACAGTTCTGCAAGCTAAAAGTCCAAAGCGGGGTCTCAAGTGGGTCATTTTGTTCTGTAGTCCTCTTTCCTAGTTTCTGGTGTCTGCTGGCAACCTTCGATGTTCCTTTTTTTGTAGACTACCCTCCTCTGGCATCTGTCTTCCCCATTTTTTTTTTTTTAAGAACTATTATCTTTCTTGTTTACAAGCACATTGCTTAGCATATGACAAGGGAAAAAAAAACTGTGTGAATAAATAAACAAAGTAGAAAACTAATCATTGGAGCTGGTGCCAAAGGTTATGACTGAAACAGCAGCAAGAGGCGCTGACTTCTAGGACTTTAGGCTCATGAGATGTGCCCAATGGTGCCCAAGGTTACATTTGCTCTTAGAACCTGAGAATAGATTGATTTGGCAGATGAGGCATGAAGTAGCTAGTCTGCGGAGAGATGAGAGTTTAAGTGTCTGGGTCTGGCAAAGTCTGAGGTACGGCATTCATGATAGTGGCTAATAGTTATAGTTAACATTTTTTGGGGTGGTGGTTGCTGTTGAGTTGGCTCTGAATCATTGCGACCTTATATTAGTGGAACCAAACGTTGCCCAGTCTTGTGCCATCATGATCATTGGTATGTTTGAGTCATTGTTTCGGCTATTGTGTCATCTCATTGAGGGCTTCCCTCATTTTTGCTGTCCCTCTACTTTACCAAACATGACATGTTTTTCTTGTAATTGCTCTTACCTGATAGCTTGTCCAAAGTAAACAAGATGAAGTCCTGCCATCCTCACTATTAAGGAGCATTCTGGTTTTATTTCTTCTAAGACTGATTTGTTTGTTCTTCTGGAATTCCAGGATATATTCAATATTCTTTGCCAACACCACAATTCAAGTGCATCAATTCTTCTTCTGTTTTTTCATTGTCTGGTTTTCACACGCATATGAGGAGTTTGAAAAGACTATGGCTTCGGTCAGTTGAACCTTAGTCATCAAAGTGACATCTTTGCTTTGTAGGGAGTTAATATTTACTGGGTAATTATCTATACCAACATTGTTTCAAGCATTATACTTGCATCTTTTTATTTATCTCTGAAATCAACTCCATGAGGTAGATTCTATTATCCTTATTTTGTAGATGAAAAAAGTAGGGGATAGTGAGGTTGAGAAATGGCAGAGCCTTGATTTGAACCCAGACGAGCAGGGAATGATATCCCACAAAATACAACTTTGTGTACATTTGTTTTTTTCCCCAAAACATTTATTAATAATTCATATGGGTTAAACCATTTTATAAGCCACTGGTTAAGCATTCGTCTGCTAACCAAAAGGTCAGCAGTTTGAATCCACCAGCTGCAACTTGGAAATTCTATGGGGTAGTTCTACTCTGTCCCATAGGGTCATTATGAGTTGGAATTGACTTGATGGCAACGTGTTTGGTTTTTTATTGTCCTCTTAGACTGAGTCTATTTCAAAGCTATTTTTGTCATATCAGCATATGCTTTCTATTTTTAAGTTTGTTTTTCACAAGACTGTCAATCAATCGCCACGTTTCATAACCTCTTAGGCAATGTGGTGTGATATTGTTATCATATTTGAAAATCTGGCTTTATATCCACCTCATTAAAACCCAGATGTAGTTATGACACTGCAGTGATGACTTCTTCCTCCCTTCCAGGTTCCTTTTCTTACTTTAAAAGTAGGTCATCCAGTAGCCCAGGCTCAGAAAAGGAGAATCAAAAGCTGAAAGAAGTCTTGATGGAAAAAAAGATCACTAATTTCCTTTTAGAAAGAACTGTATCTCTTGAAGATAAAACCTATTTTTGTAATTCCTAAGAGAAAGAGATTCCATAGAGAGTATGGAATAGTGGAAACAGCTCAGGGTAGTAGGTCAGAGAGTCTGAGCTTCAAAGCTTGGTTTTTCCATGCACTAGCAGCTTCTTTGGAGCAATCATCCCAGCTTGCTGAGCCTCATCTATCAAATGGAGGCAAGAGCAGCTCACCTGTTGTTGGGGTGATTGTGAGACAAACACAATTTGCTGTAGTGGCTTTTGACCTCTTCTTACACAGGTGGTTAAGAAATCGTCATCCTCCAGGAAGGACTAAGGCTATACTTTTCCTCAAGGGGAAGAATATATTCCACCATAATAAGACTTTGGTTTTCTAAAGGAAAGTTTTACCATTTGGACTTATTCTGGTATTGAGTTCCTTTTAATTTACTTATCATAATAAGGCACGGCCCCCTGAATTCTAGTCTACAAAAGCATAGGCAAAAAATTCCTCTCCAGTCACTTCCTCTGCTTTTCCGGTATTTCGGATTTTTTGATGAATAGATAAATTAGGAAGATGGAATTGTGCTTGAACGAAGGGGTTCACTTTTGTGAGGGTTTACTTTTCTTTGAAGAATAAAATTTAGATAAAAATTTAGATAGCTCTGCATTATTATATGCTCTTCAAATACATGTTTTCCCTCTTCTTAGAAGACCTAGTGAGATGATTCTTGCTCAGTTTCATGTGCATTCCTCTAAAATGCATGATTTGACTAATAGATTCCTGTCCCTCTAGATACCTAAGAGTATACCACACAGATGGTTAATACATGAAATGTCATGAGATTTTCGACATTCACTGATGGGAGAGTCTCATGAACCAGAAAAATCAACACAACTAACACATGTGCAAAGTGTGTCTCTTGATGACTTTCTGCCCTTAATCTCTCCAGATTTTCTAACCTAGTGATGTTTTTCTTATTCAGTCTCAAAGACAGGCAGTGCTACCTACCTGCTTTCTCTCTCCAAGCTAGCATCCGTTACTCTCCTCTTCACTTTGAAGCCTCTGAATTTCTTCCTCAAGGTTGTCTTAAGATTTGAGTGTCCAGATGAATACTGAATTCCCTCCTCACAGTTGGCCTCCCAAGCAAACAACAGGCTCATGACTTTTCACAGGGCATGAGCCATCACTCCTGTCATGGCTTTTGTAGCACACACTTTATCTCTTTCTGGTTTTCATGGTCTCATTAAAGATCTCAGAAATAGTGGCTCTTGAATATCATTTATCCAAGCATCATTAAAGTTTCAGAAAGACGGGGCTGAGGGAAATAAAAAAAAAAGGAAACCACAATTGTGTTTTTCTATTCATCTTCACCCAGCCTTGCCACCCTGCCCTCTGAAGAATGGCTTCTTAATTAAGATGGGTTGCAGAGAGGCAAGCAGAGCCACTGGCTGCCCAAACAAGTCACCTCAATGCTTTCATATGGTCAATAAGACACAAAAGGGCTAATAGCGGTATTTTCATGTTGCCTTAATGAAACACAGTTTCTTTTTCATTTTTTTAAATTTCTATTGTTTTTTAAGTGACAGATTACAAATCAAGTTGGACTGTCATACAAAAATACATAAATATCTTGCTATATACTCCTAATCACTCTCCCACTAATGAGACAGCACATTCCTTCCATGTACTCTCTCTTTTCATGTCCGTTTGGGCAGCTTCTGATCCCTTCTACCCTCTTATCTCCCCTTCAGACAGTCCATGCCAACATAGTCTCATATGTCTACTTGATGCAAAAAGCTCATTCTTCACCAGTATCATTGTCTATCCCATAGTCCAGTCCAATCCCTGTCTGAAGAGTTGGCTTTGGGAATGGTTCCTGTCTTGGGCTAGCAGAAGGTCTAGAGGCCATGACCACCAGGGTCCTTCTAGTCTAGTCAGACCATTAAGTCTGGTCTTTTTACGAGAATTTGATGGTCTGCATTCTGCTGCTCTTCTGCTCCTTCAGGGGTTCTCTGTTGTGTTCCCCGTCACAGCAGTCATCGGTTGTAGCTGGGCACCATCTAGTTCTTCTGGTCTCAGGCTAATGCAGTCTTTGCTTTATGCGGCCCCTTCTGCCTCTTGAGCTCATAATTACCTTGTATCTTTGGTATTCTTCATTCTTCTTTGTTCCAGGTGGGTTGAAACCAATTGATGCATCTTAGATGGCTGCTTGCTAGCATTTAAGACCTCAGACACCACTCCCCAAAGTGGGATGCAGAATGTTTTCTTAATAGATTTTATTATGCCAATTGACTTAGATGTCCTCTGAAACCATGGTCCCCAAACCTGCAGCCTGCTACGCTGGCCTTTGAAGAGTTCTGTTTATTCAGGAAACTTCTTTGCTTTTAGTTTTTAGTCCAGTTGTGCTGACCTCTCCTGTATTGTGTGCTGTCTTTCCCTTCACCTAAAATGGTTCTTATCTAATATCTAATTAGTGAAAACCCCTTTCCCTCCCTCAGCCCTCCCCTTTCTCATAACCATCAAAGAATATTTTCTTCTCTGTTTAAACTATTTCTTGGGTCCTTATAATAGTGCTCTTATTATCTGTTCTTTTGGAACTGACTAATATCACTCAGCATAATGCCTTCCAGATTCCTTCGTGTCATGAAACGTTTCACGGATTCATCGTTCTTTATCGATGCATAGTATTCCATTGTGTGACTATCCCATAATTTATTTATCTATTCTTCCATGGATGGGGAACTTGGTTGCTTCCATCGTTTTGCTATTGTAAACAGTGCTGCAATGAACATGGGTGTGCATATATCTGTTCCTTTAAGGCTCTTATTTCTCTAGGATATATTCCAAGGAGTGGGATTACAAGATTGTATGGTAGTTCTGTTTCTAGTTTTTTAAGAAGTGCCAAATCAATTTCCAAAGTGGTTGTATCATTTTACATTCCCACCAGCAGTGTATAAGTGTTCCAGTCTCTCCACAACCTCTCCAACATTTATTCTTTTGTGTTTTTTGGATTAATGCCAGCCTTGTTGGAGTGAGATGGAATCCCATTTTAGTTTTGATGTGGATTTCTCTAAGGGGTAATGACTGTGAGCATTTCCTCACGTATCTGTTAGCTACTTGAATGTTTTCTTTAGTGAAGTGTCTGTTCATATCCTTTGCCCATTTTTTAAATTGGGTTATTTGTCTTTTTGTAGTTGAGTTTTTGCAGTATCATGGAGATTTTAGAGATCAGGCGTGATCAGAAGTGTCATAGCTAAAACCTTTTTCCCAGTCTGTAGGTAATGTTTTGACTCTTTTGCTGAAGTCTTTGGATGAGCATAGGTGTTTGATTTTTAGGAGCTCCCAGTTATTTCGTTTCTCTTCATCATTTTTAGTAAGGTTTTGTGTACTGTCCATATATTAGGGCTTCTAATTGTCCCTATTTTTTTCTTTCATGATCTTTATCATTTAAGATGTTATATTTAGGTCTTTGATCCACTTTGAGCTCGTTTTTGTGCATGGTGTGAGGTATAGGTCTTGTTTCATTTTTTTTGCAGATGGATACCCAGTTATGCCAGCACCATGTGTTAAAAAGACTGTCTTTTTCCCATTTAACTGTTTTGGGGCCTTTGTCAAATGTCACCTGCTCATGTGTGGATGGATTTATGTCTGGATTCTCAATTCTGTTCCATTGGTCTATGGGTCTGTTGTACCGGTACCAGGCTGTTTTGACTACTGTGACTAGATAATATGTTTTAAATCAGGTTGTGTGAGGACTCCCACTTTGTTCTTCTTTTTCAATAATGCTTTACTTATCTGGGGCTTCTTTCCCTTCCATATGAAGTCGGTGATTTGTTTCTCCAGCTCATTAAAAAATGCCATTCGAATTTGGATCGGAATTGCACCATATCTACAGATTGCTTTTGGTAGAATAGACATTTTTACAATGTTAAGTCTTCCTGTCCACGAGCAAGGTATGTTTTCCACTTACTTAGGTCCCTTTTGGTTTCTTGCAGTAGCATCTTGTAGTTTTCTTTGTATAGGCCTTTGATATCGCTGGTAAGATTTATTCCTAAGTATTTTATCTTCTTGGGTGGTATTGTAAATGGTATTGATTTGGTGATTTCCTCTTCGATGTTCTTTTTGTTGGTGTAGAGGGATCCAACTGATTTTTTATGTTTATCTTGTATCCTGATACTCTGCTGAACTCTTCTATTAGTTTCAGTAGTTTTCTTGAGGATTCCCTAGGGTTTTCTGTGTATAAGATCATGTCATCTGTGAATATACTTTTACTTCTTCCGTAGCAATCTGGATACCCTTTATTTCGTTTTCTAGCCTTATTGCTCTGGCTAGGACCTCCAGTACAATGTTGAATAAGAATGGTGATACAGGGCATCCTTGGTGGCTCCGATTCTCAAGGGGAATGCTTTCAGACTGTCTCCATTTAGGATGACGTTGGCTGTTGGCTTTCTATAAACACCCTTTATCATCTTAAGGAATTTTCCTTCTATTCCTATTTTGCTGGTAGTTTTTGTCATGAATAGGTGTTGAACTTTGTCAAATGCCTTTTCTGCATTCATTGATAAAATCTTGTGGTTCTTGTCTTATTTATATGATGGATTACATTAGTTGTTTTTCTAATATTGAACCATGCCTGCATACCTGGTATGAATCCTACTTGGTCATGGTGAATTGTTTTTGGTATGTTGTTGAATTCTATTGGCTAGAACTTTGTTGAGGATTTTTGCACCTAAGTTCATAAGGGTTATAGGTCTGCAATTTTCTTTGTTTGTGGTGTTTTTACCTGGCTTTGGTATCAGGGATATGCTGGCTTCATAGGATGAGTTTGGTAGTATTCTGTCCTTTTCTATGTTCTGAAATACCTTTAGTTGTAGTGGTGTTAACTCTTCTCTGAAAGTTTGGTAGAACTCTGCAGTGCAGCCGTCTGGGCCGGGGCTTTTATTTTTTGGGGAGTTTTTTGATTACCTTTCCAATCCCTTCTTCTGTTATGGGTCTATTTAGTTGTTCTGCCTCTGTGTTAGTTTAGCTAGGTAATGTGTTTCTAGGAATTCATCCCTTGTTCTAGGTTTTCAAGTTTGTTAGAGTACAATATTTCATAGTAATCTGATATGATTCTTTTAATTTCAGTTGGGTCTGTTGTAATATCGGCCAGCTCATTTCTTATTGGGGTTATTTGCTTCCTCTCCTGTTTTTCTTTTGTCCGTTTGGCCAATGGTTTCTCAACTTTGTTAATTTTTTCGAAGAACCAGCTTTGGTCTTGTTAATTCTTTCAATTGTTTTTCGGTTTCCTATTTCATTTAGTTCTGCTCTAATTTTTATTATTTCCTTTCTTCTACTTCCTGAAGGTTTCTTTTGTTGCTCTCTTTCTATTTGTTCAAGTCGTAGGGATAATTTTTTGATTTTGGCCCTTTCTTCTTTTTGTATGTGTGCATTTATTGATATATATTGACCTAAAATTTTTTTTTTTTTTTATAAGCAGTGCTTTCGATGTGTCCCAAAGGTTCTGATTGGAAGTGTTTTCGTTCTTACTGGATTCAATGAATTTCTTTATTCCATCCTTAATGTCTTCTATAAGTCAGTCTTTTTTGAGCAGGGTATTGTTCAGTTTCCAAGTGTTGGATTTCTTTTCTCTGTATTTCTGTTATTGATTTTACTTTTATGGCCTTATGGTCAGAGACGATGTTTTGTAATATTTCGATGTTTTGAATTCTGCTAAGGCTTGCTTTATGACATAACATGTGGTCTGTCCTAGAGAATGTTTCATGTGCACTAGAAAAGCAAGCATACTTGGCTGCTGTTGGGTGGAGGGTTCTGTATATGTCTATGAGGTCAAGTTTGTTGATTGTGTCATTTAGATCTTCCGTGTCTTTATTGAGCTTCTTTCTGGATGTCCTGTCCTTCACTGAAAGTGGTGTGTTGAAGTCTCCTACTATTATTGTGGAGCTATCTCACTTTTCAATGCTGTCAGAGTTTGTTTCATGTATCTTGCAGCCCTGTCATTGGGTGCATAAATATTTCATATGGCTATATCCTCCTGATATATTGTCCCTTTAATCATTATATAGTGTCCTTCCTTATCACTTGTGTGGGTTTAACTTGAAAGCCTATTTTGTCAGAAATTAATATCGTCACTCCTGGTCTCTTTTGATTGTTGTTTGCTTGATATATTTTTTCCATTCTTTGAGTTTTAGTTTGTTTGTGTCTCTAAGTCTAAGGTGTGTCTCTTGTAGGCAGCATATAGATGAATCATTTTTTTTTTTTCCATTCTGCTGCTCTGTTTCTTTATCAGTGCATTTAGTTTGTTAACAATCAGCGTAATTATGGATAGGTATGAGTTCAGAGCTGTCATTTTGGTGTCTTTCCTTTGCATGTTGCTGATGGTTTGTTTTTCCCAGTTAATTTTTTGTGCTGAGTAATTTATCTTTATATATTGCGTTTTCCTCTTATTCATTGTTGTTGATTTTGTTTCTTCTGAGTCTCTATTTTTTTCTTGTTTTTTATTTTGATGAGTAGAATAGTTAGATTCCTCTGTGGTTACCTTAATATTTACCCCTATTTTTCTAAGTTTAAACCTAACTTTCATTTCTTTATATCGCCTTGTCTTCCTCTCCATACAAAAGGTCTATGACTACATTTTTTAGTCCCTCTTTATCATTTTAGTGTTGTCTTCTTTTATGTAATGACATCATTGTTTCCCTGTTGTAAGCATGTTTTTATCTTGATTTATTTTTGTGATTTCCCTGTCTGAGTTAACGTCTCACTGCTCTGTCCAGTGTTCTAGTCTTGGGTTGATCCCTGATATTATTTATTTTCTAACCAAAGAACTGCCTTAAGTATTTCTTGTAGTTTTGGTTCGGTTTTTATGAATTCTCTAAACTTCTGTTTATCTGCAAATGTCCTAATTTCACCTTCAAATTTGAGGGACAGTTTTGCTGGATATATGATTCTAGCCTGGCAATTATTTTCCTGCAATGATTTATATCAGTCATCCCATTGCCTTCTTGCCTGCATGGTTTCTGGTGAGTAGTCCAAGTTTATTATTATTAAGTCTCCTTTGTAAGTGACTTTTCGTTTATCCCTAGCTATTCTTAAAATTCTATCTTTGTCTTTGATTTCGGCAAGGTTGATTATAATATGTTTTAGTGACTTTCTTTTAAAGTCTACTTTATGTGGAGTTTAATGATCATCTTGGATTGATACCATCTCATCTTTCATGATATCAGGGAAGTTTTCTGCCAACAAATCTTCAACAATTCTCTCTGTATTTTCTGTTATCCCTCCCTGTTCTGGTACTCCAATCACTCACAGGTTACTTCTCTTCATAGAGTCCCACATGATTCTTAAGGTTTCTTCATTTTAAAAAAAAATTCTTTTATCTGATTTTTCTTCAAATATATTGGTGCCAAGTGCTTTATCTTCACAGTCACTGATTCTATCTTCTACTTTCTCGATTCTGCTCCTCTGACTTTCTATTGAGTTGTCTAATTCTGCAATTTTATTGTTAATCTTCTGGATTTCTGATTGCTGTCTCTCTTTGGATTCTTGCAGCTTATTAAATTTTTCATTATGTTCTTGAATAACCTTTTCAATTTCTTTAGCTGTTTTATCTGTGTGTTCCTTGTCTTTTTCTGCATATTGCCTGATCTCCTTCCTGATATCTTGAGGCGTTCTCTATATTAATATTTTTATTTCTGCATCCGGTAATTCCAGGAAGGCGCCTTCATCCCAAAGATCCTTTGATTCTCTGTTCTGAGGTCTTTTTGAAGGCATCATTGTCTGTTTTTTAATGTGGTTTGACATTGACTGTTGTCTCCGAGCCATCTATAAGTTATTTTATTAGTTTATTTTACGTTTGCTCACTTTAGCCTAGTTTCTTGCTTTGTTTTGTTTTGATATGCCCAAATGGGTTGCCTGAGTGAGCTAGCTTGATTATTTTCACATGTGAAGTTGAGACATCCTGTCACCGGATGGCTGGAGCTGTTATCAGGTATATTACCTTATGAGTCCATTCACTTTTATTGTGTGGTTTCAGCTCAGGTGTCTAGGTAGCTGATCATCAAGTGCGTGGTACAGTCTCTGTCTTACAGTCTTAGAGGGGCAGGGGTGTTTGGTGTAGGTACTGGTATCTGGTTGCAGCACGGGGTCATGTTCTGAACAAGGCAGGTTGCTGAGAACCATCTCCCAAATGTCTCTGAGGAAAGTGCTTCCTTGTTCCCTTCAGTGTACAGGTGGGTGGGTTCTGCAGTTGGACCATGGGTACCCTAAGCTTCTGGTTATAAGGACTGGGAGGTACCAGTTATCCTTGGATCCCTTCTGTGGCTGGCTGGGTGATCTGACTGGAGCCACCAGTTCTTAGGCACCTGATGTGGGTAGGTGAGGACCCTGTTTAATAGGCAAAGCAGTGTCAAATATCAAATACCCACCTGTCCACCACACAGCTTAAACAGCTGCAGTCTGCCAACAAGGGCCTAGTCTCCTTAAATAGGCTTACATAGGTCCATGCAGGGGGGAAAGGTATTCAAAGTCCACAGACTGTTTATGCCTGGACATGTGCTGCTTCTGTCCTGAGCTCAGATTAGTGGGGGTGGCAAATTATGTTTTCCTCTTGTGAATTTATTCCATCTCTAAGTCTGGGAGCTTGGCTTGGTGTTCTCAAAGAGGCCTATCTCAGGCCCAGGGAAATCAACAGCCACTGATGCCAGCCTGGGGGCAGGGGGCATGGTAAATATACACAAGTACTTAGCTTTTGCCTAGAGCACCGTTCTTCTCTGGGTTTGGAGGTGTGAGTAGGCTGTGTGGCTGGCTGCTCTCCCTGAGGAAACTGTGGATGAACACTACTACCAGCCCACCACAGCTCCTGGGAATGGTGCCTGAGGGATCCCAGTGATTCAGGTCTGGTAACTCCTCTCTGCTTCTGAACCAACTCTCCCTCCTCCTGTTCCTCAATCTATTTTCTAACTTTGCCTTTGATGTTCAGGGCTCCTAGCTTGTCATAAATAAAATCATTTGACTTGATTTTTGGGTCTTTATTGTAAAAGGGATCACTGGAAGCATCTGGCTATTCCGCCATCTTGGCCCCGCCTTCGAAACACAGTTTCATAATGTGATATGCATCTTACCTAATTAGTAGCTTTTAAAGTGCCCTCAGACCTCTTTTCAGAGGGAGTTTGACACACTGAAAAGGGATTTAGGAGAGACCCCAGGTGGCCTAACACAATGGAGACATACTCTAACTCCATACTTTTAAATGCAAAGGCACCTCTCTGAGCTTTAGAAAGAACTGTGCAAGACCTAAATATGCAAACTAAAACCATAAAATTCTTAGGATAAATGCAGGGGCAACACTGTGGGTCTAGCTTTTAACGATGGATTATCTAATATAACAAAAGCACAATCAGCAAAATATAAAATAAAAAAATGGGATCTCATAAAAATTAAAAACTTCTTTTCATCAAAAGACTTTTCCAAAATTGTGAAAAGACAAGCTACTGACTGGGAGAATATTTTTGAAACCATATATCTGATAAAAAAAGAATCTAATAATCAAAATATATATAAAGCTTTGACAAATTAGAAACAAAAACACAAATAACCAATTATAAAATGAACAAAGGACTTGAATACACATTTCATCAGAGAGGACATTCAAATGACCACCAAGCATATGAAAAGATGCTCAACATCAATAGGTATCAGGGAGATGCAAGTTAAAACCACAATAAGATACTATTTCACACTCTTTAGGATGGCTAAGATAAAAACAAACAAACAAACAAAAAAACAAAAAATAACAAAAGTTGGCGAGGATGGGGGAAAATTGAAGCCCTTATCCATTGCTGGTGGGAATGCAAAATGGTAAAGCTGTTGTGGAAAACAGTGTAGCTGTGCTTCAAAAAACTAGTAGTAGAATTACAATACCCACCACCACCCACTGCCGTCGAGTCGATTCCGACTCATAGCGACGCTATAGGACAGAGAAGAACTGCCTGGTAGAGTTTCCAAGGAGCACCTGGTGGATTCGAACTGCTGACCTCTTGGTTAGCAGCCATAGCACTTAACCACTACACCACCAGGGTTTCTGGCATTACAATATGACCCAGCAATTCCATTCCTAGGTATATACTCAAAAGACTTGAAAGCAGAGATTGAGAGACTTATATGCCAACGTTCATTGCAGCACTATTTACAATAGCCAAAAGGTGGAAACCTAAATGCCCATCAACAGATAAATGAATGAACAAAAGGGATATACAATGGAATACTACTCAGGCAGTAGAAGAAATGAAGCCTTGATACTTGCTACCATATGGATGAAGTTGGAAGATATTATGTTGAATGAAATAAGCCAATCACAAAAGGACAAATATTGTTTCACCCCACTTACATAAAAAGACAAGAAAAGGCAAATATATGGAGACCAATGTTTATTGTGGTTATCAGGTGCAAGAAGAAGATAGAAAGAAAGAAGTTATTGCTTATGGAGTGCCAAAGTTTTGGATTAAGATGATGGAAAAATTGCATTGATTAAGGGTAGGGTTGCCCAGCCAATTATTGTAAGTCCTGTCAAGAAGTTGTACACCTGTAAAAGTTTAATCTCAATAAGAAATTTGGAAGATAGCTACCTGGCCAACCATCTGGAAGAGATCCATATTTATGGCTATTCTCAAGAAAGGTAATTCAACCCAATGCAGAAATTATTGAACAGTATCATTAATATCACACACAAGTTAAAATCTGCTGACAATCACTCAAAAGCAGCTGCAGTTGTATATCGACAGGAAACTGCCAGAAATTCAGTAAAGGAAGCGGTACCAGGGATATCATTGCTGACATCAGATAGATCCTGGCTGAAAGGGGAGAATACCAGAAAAATGTTTACCTGTGTTTTATTGACTATACAGAAGCATTTAACTGTGCGGATCATAAGAAATTACGGGTAGCATTTTGAAGAATGAGAATTCCAGAACACTTAATTGTGCTCATGAGGAACCTGTAAATAAATCAAGAGGCAGTTGTTTGAACAGAACAAGGGAATACCGCTTGGTTTAAAGTCAGGAAAAGTGTGTGTCAGGGTTGTATCCTTTCATCATACTCAATCTGTATGTTGAGCAAATAATCCAAGAAGCTGGTCTATATGAAGAAGAAAGAGGCATCAGGATTGGAGGAAGACTCATTATGGACCTGCGTTATGCAGATGACACAACCTTGCTTGCTGAAAATGAAGAGGACTTAAAGCACTTACTGATGAAGATCAAAGACCACGGTGTTCAGTAAGGATTACACCTCAATGTAAAGAAAACAAAAATCCTCACAGCTGGACCAATAAGCAAAAGAAAAAAAAAATTTGTCTTTTTTTAAGCAACATCATGATAAATGGAGAAAAGATTGAGTTGTCAAGGATTTCATTTACTTGGATCCACAATCAATGCCCATGGAAGTAGCAGTCAAGAAATCAAAAAAAAAAAAAAAAGTGATATTGGGAAAATCTACTGCAAAAGACCTCTTTGAAGTATTAAAAAGTAAAGATGGCACCTTAAGTACTAAGGTGCACCTGACACAAGCCATGATGTTTTCAATCACCTCATATACATGCAAAACTGGACAATGAAAAAGGAAGACCAAAGGAGAATTGATGCCTTTGAATTGTGGTGTTGGCAAAGAATATTGAATATACCATGGACTGCCAAAAGAATGAACAAATCTGTCTTGGAAGAAGTACAACCAGATTGCTCCTTAGAAGTAAGGATGGTGAGACTACATCTCATATTCTTTCAACATGTTTTCAGGAGGGATCAGTCACTGGAGAAGGACATCATGCCTGGTAGAGTAGAAGGTCAGTGAAAAAGAGGAAGACCCTTGATGAGATGGCTTCACGCAGTGGCTGCGACAACAGGCTCAAGCATAACAACAATTGTGAGGATGATGCACCACCAGACAGTATTTTTTTTTCTGTTGTATGTAGGGTTGCTATGAGTCTGAACCACCTCAGTGGCACTTAACAACAACAAAAAAAGTTGAATAGGGAAAAGTTGGGTTATAAAAATATTTACAACAAAAATGCACACACAAAAATTAAATGCTGAGGCTATAAGCAAACTCCTCCTATTTCCTTGGTTTGGAGGTTCAGGGTCATTTTTTCATGGGACTTCCCAGTTAATTGGCCTAATTATATGTTAGTGCTTCTGTTCTATTTCCTAGTTTGTTGTGTAGTTCTTGGTGTCTACAAAGCTTGCAAGTGACCATCCAAAACACAATTGGTCTGTATTTGCCTGGGGCAGCAGAGGAAAAAGGAGAATCAAGAATAGGAAGGGGAAATGGAATATGTGGCTAATTGCCTCCATGTACAATTGCCTCCTTTGCCATGAGACCAGAAGGCCTGGATTGTGTCCAGCTACAATTACTGAACATTTTGATCAAAGATCTTGTAGAAGAATCCTGATTTAAAGGGGGGATATGCAGAAAAGAATTTCAAATTCTCAGGGACTACAGACTTTCTGGAGCCATGGAGGCTGGCTAATTGCCTCCATGTACAATTGCCTCCTTTGCCATGAGACCAGAAGGCCTGGATTGTGTCCAGCTACAATTACTGAACATTTTGATCAAAGATCTTGTAGAAGAATCCTGATTTAAAGGGGGGATATGCAGAAAAGAATTTCAAATTCTCAGGGACTACAGACTTTCTGGAGCCATGGAGGCTGGCTGAACCCCTGAAGCTATTGCTCTGAGATAATCTTTTAAACCTTAAACCAAAAATATCCCCTGAAGTCTTCTTATAACTAAACAATAGTTTCACTTAACTGGTACAAAAGGTCTGCCTTGAGCAGCATGCTCTTTTAAGAGCTATTTATATGGTATCAAATTGACAACAGCAACTTGATAGAATAGAGAGAAACCATAGAGGGCAGTGTGTTTATAGGGGCAGAACAACTCAAAAAAGGGGGGTGAAACTTGTTGCAAAACTGGAAGAATGTAATCAATGTCACTGAGTGTACATGTAGAAACTGTTGAATTGCCGTGTGTTATGCTGTGTATATTCTCAACAACGAAATAGTTGAAATTTAAAAATAAACCATAAATAAAAGAATTGTGCAAGAGTTCACTGCTGTGAAAATATGGGATCACTCCTGAAAACCTGCCTTCCCAGGACCAGACCCCTGTGAGGTTAGCCTGATTCTTTTGAAAAATAAGAGTTACATATTAAAGATTTTCAACAGTCCCAAGCTGAGGTTGCTTGCTGTAGTGGCATTGTGGAAAGCACAAATAAAAAGCTATCAGTTACTGTAATAATCAAACATTATTGTGGGAAAGCTTGGGGACAACTTTGGGGACCCAAGAGTCTAGGTTTTAGGATGCATTACACAGCTGTGCCCTTAATTTCCATCATTTTTTCCCCCATGGTTTAGGAGAAAACAAACTCATCTGCACACTGGTCTGTTGTCTTTATTACTTAGGAAATAAACCCTGCCTCTAAGGATTTCTTCCCCTCCAGTCACCAGTCCTCTCCTGTAGTTTAATTTGCATCTGTATTACTCTTTTGGTTGTTATTTATAAAGTGGCAGAGATTACGTTTCAGAGTAAAGTTGTATTTGGTGCTGGAGTTCATAACTACTTTTCAAAAATGAAATTTCTTAAGTAAGTGCAAATAAAGGGAAATTGCTCCTAGGAAGATGCTTAGTCTTAGGATGGAACATTCTTCCAGCAAAGTGCCTGATAGTGGCCATCACTCTCCAGACTTTGGGTATGGGTGCTCCATGTAGCCAGAAGCAATGCTTTGGAAGTATGATTGCAGAATGATTAAAGGGGAGCAATTTTTTCCTAGTGCTAATTGTTTATATTAAGATTGATGACGGAGTTTTGAAATCTGGCTGGGGAGAAGGACCTTGGTCAAGTCAACCAGTAAGATCTCGTTCTTAGCTTTGTGTCACTCAACTTTGCACAAATAAGAAAGAGGTTTCCAAACCAGGTCTTGATGTATTAATACTAGGGGATCCTCTTTTACGAATTCTGGGACAGTTAAGTACATTATCCTGAGCATTGTTTTCTTAAATGCAGCTCTATCTAGACAGGGAGTCAGCAGTTGGAGCCTGGTAAACTGGATTCCAGGTAAAGGGATTGGTCTACTCTTTCAGGATATGGATAAGGAACAGCTCTTCCACATTGGGTCCTCTCCCACTGACAGGGATGCTGTGTCCTCCCTTGCAGCAATGCAGAGCAGCATTCATCTCCACTTTCATTTTGGATCTGCTCCATTTAACCTTCACTTCTGCACAGACTCCACAATTATTTTGCAACCTAACAGAATGGTTTTCACCTTTTCATCAGCAACAACACTATCAAGTGCTTCTAGGGTTGTTTCCTTAGAGGTAGAATGTTCAGACAAGGAGATCTTGTTGTTCTAGTTCCAACTTATGCTACCTGGGAGACTTTGGGTTCATTATCTCAGCCTTTCTAAGTCTCAGTGTCCACATCTATAAATGGACATCATATTAACAACTATTTTATCTCATGGACAGTACTAAGATCAAAAGAAATAATTTATGTGAAGACCTAACTATGTGTGGTAGGCAACCTCTAAGGTGCCCTGATGATCCCCACCTTCTGGTATTCACACCTTTGTGTAGTCCCTCCCACAGAGAATGGGACAGCTTTGTATAAACTCTAGGATGTTTTAGAAATGATGGCATGTAAATTCTGAGGTAATATCATAAAAGACATTGTGTCTTCCATCTTGCTTTCTTGGATTACTTTCTCTGGAGGAAGGCAGAGGAATCTCCAGCATTTCTTATACAGAGATCCATGTACAAGGAACTGACACTTCTGCTAACTTACATGTCAGTGTGCAGTTTTGGAAATGGATCCTCCAATCCCATCAAGCCTTCAGATGATGACACCCCTGGCCGACATCCTGACTGCAACCTCATGAGAGCACCTGAGTCAATTTGCTCCCAAATTCCTGATCCACAGAAACTTTGAGACAATAATTGTTATTTTAAGCTGCAAAGTTTTGGGGTAATTATTTATGTATCAATAGAGGTACTTAGTAATTCATAGAAATTATTATTATTGCAGTCTAGTGAATTAGATTAGATTTTAGTTTCTTTCTGGTTTCTTTGTTTTGATGTGGGAGAAGTGCCAAGATAATAAAGAACACCTGTTAAACCATCTTTAATATGGGCCACTTCTCAAAGTGGCTAATTTGTCTTTTCAGTATACAGTGATGATTTTCATTAGCTTCACTTACCTTGCAAAACCTTAATATAGTTCTTTGAATACTGGCTGCACCACTTATTCATTCCAGACAAATTGGATTTGCAAACAGCTTCAGGATGAAAAACGTTTTAGGGTGAATATATAAAAAAAGCAGGAGCAGAACATTTAATGCAAAGAGTAAGGGGACTCTTGGTCCTAGTTATATGTTCTGAGGTCTAGTTCCTAAAATGAGTCATGATTATAAGACTATTACAAGAAACAGAAATAATAATAAAGAGCCATATTGATTTATATCATAATTAATAAACTTTTGTGACCATTTGGAAAATTAGCTTATCTCTGAAATAGTGCTAGTTTGCAATATTGAAAGAATAAAGAATTTTAATCACATAAAAAAAGAAATAATCCCAGCTGTCCTTGGGAGATTGGAATAGAGAGGAAACTGGCTCTTGGTGTGTTCTCCCAGCCTGGCCCATGAGAATATTCATATGAAAGAATGCAGTGGTTGCTTTGTGCACAATTATGGTACCCCTGGATAATCGGTGGCCTTAGAGGAAGGAAAATTAGGTTGAAATTCTAATCCAATTTCTTACCGGCTGTATGGCTTTGAGGAAACTAATCTCTCTGAGTATGAGCTGTCTTAGATGAAAATAGGAGAGTAATTGCCTCATAAAGTCATTAGATTTAAATAATGTGTTTTATTTGACTCTCATAGTTCAGTGTTTGGCCTAGTGTGGAAAAATAGTAAGAGTTGAATACGAATCTGAATGGAAAAGATTGAAATTGCTGAGGGAGCAACATTGTACACATGCTTGCCTATTGAGTAAAAGATTTTTTGATGGGGTCCTAATTCATGGAATAGGCAAAATTTATTCCAAACTTTTGAAGTAAGTTAAGAAAATTGCCAGACTCCCTTCTGTTCTCTGTGGTTCCATGGTGTTCGGTGTATACCTACACCATACCCACAGCTGTCCTTCATTGCAATGATAACTTGAGTCTATGGTTGCCACTAGATTTTGAAGCTTTCTTTGGGAAGACACTGTGTCTTATTTATTTATTATTATTATTTTTAATTCTTAAGACTTCACAGATAGATAGGTAGATAGATAGATAGATGACAGATGATAGATAGATGATAGATGATAGATAGATAGATAGATAGACAGACAGACAGACAGACAGACAGACAGACAGATAGACAGATAGATAGATAGATAGATGCCATCAAGTCAACCCCGGCTCATGGAAATCTTATTATCTTAGCCTGGGTTCTGCAGAGGAGCAAAATCAGTGAAACATATATATGTAAACATATATACAGAGAGAGAGACAGAGAGAGAGATTTACGTCAAGAAAATAGCTCATCAAATTGTGGGGGCTGGGAAGTCCCAAACTCATGAGTGCAAAGGCAGGCTAAGGATCTCTACTGACCCATGGCATTGCAGGGGCTGGCGAATCCAAGATCTGCCATTTGGGTGACAGGCTGGGACATCTTCAGGCTTATGACCCAAGAACCAGTGGTCAAGTAATGAGAAGAGTGCAGGGTCGAGAGAGAGAGTGAGCTTTGCCAAAGCATCTATTTATATACTGGAGGCAGGCCACATTCCCAAGGAAACTCCCTTTCCACTGACTCACATCAGATCACAAAATGGAAGGTGATTACATTATTGAAAAGCACAAGCCAAATCAATGAGAATCATAGGTTAGCCAAGTGGACACATAACATTAACCATGCTGATGTACCACAGAACAAAATGTTGCCTAGTCCTGTACCATCCTCACAATCACCAACATGTTTGAGTTCATCACTATGGACTGTCTATCCTCTAAATCTCTCTCTTACTCTTGGCAACCCTGTACTTACCAAACATGATGTCCTCCTCTAGCAATTGATCCCTCCCGATGACTTGTCCAAAGCAAACAAGTCAGACAATGTTCTGTTGTGATCCATAAGGTTTTCATTGGCTAATTTTCAGAAGTAGATCACCAGGCCTGTCTTAGTCTGGAATCTCCGTTGAAACTTGTTCTCCATGGGTGACCCTGCTGGTATTTAAAATACCAGTGGCAAAGCTTCCAGCATCACAGTAACATGCAAGCCACCACAGTACAACAAACTGACAGACAGGTGGTGGACTTGATATACAGAAAGGAATATGGGGGAATGGATTTCACAAAATTTAAATAGCTCTCAGTCTGAGAATCAACGACTCTTCTGTGAATTTTCTCCAGTTCAGGGGGGTATAAAGCAATAGTTAATCAAAAAAAAAAAAAAAATGAAATGAAATGGATAGTAGACGAATATGTTTCTGTAGAAACACATCACCGAACTTAGTGACCTTCAACTGAGTCTAATTAATTATGTGGTGTTTAATCAATGCGCAGATGAATAAGCCTTTTATAAAAGGCCTCTAAATCCTTGTGTTCACACTGACTGCAATAAGATTCTTCGAGGAAAGGGCTCTGGATTTTGTTGGCGCAAACTATTTTGGGGCAGTTAATATATATGAGTAAGGATATGCAGGAAGCTGAAGAGAAGGCCCCAGCTCACAGTGAAGGACATTAGTAACAGGAATGAAGAGTCAGACTGATGGAAATAGATCTCTCTGCAACCTATATAACTCAGTGTTTGGTAATGAAATGTGAACTATCTGAACTGCTTAGATAGAATGTTAGGAAATGCCAGATAGTCATTTAATTCGTTTAAGAAAGTGCACCAACAAAACCCTTCCCTCTGTACAAGTAAGTGAATGGGGCCAAGGTTAGAATATTAAATAAAACATACTTTATATCATTAATGAACAATGAAGTGGCACTGCTTTTAGCATTGGTTAGGGAGGCAGTGAGACTGGTAATAGATATGTCAGCAAAATGAAGGGAACTGGGAAAAAGAATTCTGGTATGTTAATCCCCTCCCCTAATGCATTATTCCTAAAGAACACTAGTTCTTCAAAATGCTTCCCCAAAACTATGCTCCACGGTCAGAGAAGCTTGGAAGATGTTTAATGCTCAACTGTCTTTAGAGGCACAATTCATCTTTCTCTGATGTCAGATGGATCTTTTTTTTTTTCAGTTGTACTTTAAGAGAAAGTTTACAGTTCAAGTTAGTTTCTCATGCAAAGATTTATACACACTTTGCTATGTGACCCTAGTTGCTCTCCTTATAATGTGACAGCACACTCCTCCATTCCACCCCGATTTCTGTGTCCATTCAACTAGCTCCTTTCCCTTTCTGCCTTCTCATCTCGCCTCCAGACAGGAGCTGGCCATCTAGTCTCATGTATCTACTTGAGCTAAGAAGCGCTCTCTTCATGAGTATCATTTTTTATGTCTTATAGTCCTGTCTAATCTTTGTCTGAGAGCTGGCTTCGGGAATGGTTTCAGTTCTGGGCTAACAGAAAGTTCAGGGGCCATGTCTTCCAGAGTCCCTCCAGTCTGAGTCAGACAATTAAGTCCTGTCTTTTTACTAGGATTTGAGTTCTGCATCCCACTTTTCTCCTACTCTGTCAGGGCCTCTCTGTTGTGTTGCCTGTCAGGGTGGTCATTGGTGGTGCTTGGGCCCCTTGTCCCCTGGTGGCGTAGTGGTTAAGTGCTACGGGTGCTAACCAAAGGGTCGGCAGTTCGAATCCGCCAGGCACTCCTTGGAAACTCTATGGGGCAGTTCTACTCTGTCGTATAGGGTCACTATGAGTCAGAATCGACTCGATGGCACTGGGTTTGGTTTTGGTTTTTTGGGGCACCATCTAGTTCTTTCTGTCTCAGTCTGATGGAGTCTCTCGCCCTTTCTGTGTCTTGGGCTAATAGTTTCCTTTCGTCTTTGGTCTTTTTCTTTCTCCTTTGCTCCAGGTGAGTTGGGACCAATTGATGTATCTTAGATGGCCACTTGATAGCTTTTAAGACCCCAGACGCCACTCAGTAAAATGAGATACAGAATATTTTCTTAATAAATTTCTTATACCAATTGACCTAGATGCCCCCTGAAACCATGGTCCCCAGACCCTTACCCCTGCTACTCTGTCCCTCGAAGTGCTTGGTGGTATTCAGGAAACGTCTTAGCTTTTGGTTTAGTTCAGTCGTGCTGATTTGCCCTGTATTGTGTGTTGTCCTTCCCTTCACCTAAGTAATTCTTATCTACTACCTAGTTAGCGAATACACCTTTCCCTCTCTCCCCACTCTCATAACCACCGAAGAATGTTTTCTTCTGTGTTTCAACCTTTTCTTGAGTTCTTATAACAGTGGTCTCATACAATATTTGTCCTTATATGACTGACTAATTTCACTCAGCATAATGCCTTCCAGATTCAAGCATGTTATGAGATGTTTCGCAGATTCCTCGTTGCTCTTTATCATTGTGTAGTATTTCATTGCATGAATATATCATGATTTCTTTATCCAGTCATCCCTTGATGGGCACCTAGGTTGTTTCCAACTTTTTCCTATTGTGAAGAGGGCTGCAGTGAACATGGGTGTGCATATATCTATTCTTGTGAGGGCTTTTATTTCTCTAGGATATATTCCAAAGAGTGGGATAGCTGGATTGTGCGGTACTTCTATTTCTAGCTTTTTATGGACGCTCCAAATCAATTTTCATAGTGGTTGTACCATTTTACATTTCCACCATCAGTGTATAAGTGTTCCAGTCCCTCCACAGCCTCTCCAACACTTACATTTTGTGTTTTCTTTTGGATTAATGCTAGCCTTGTTGGAATGAGATGGTATCTCATTGTATTTTTGATTTACATTTCTCTAATGACTAATGATTGTGAGCATTTCCGCATGTATCTGTTAGCCACCTGAATGTCTTTTTTTGGTGAAGTGTGTGTTCATATCCTTTGCCCATTTTTTTTTTAATTGTACTTTAGTTGAAGGTTTACAGAACAAACTAGTTTCTCATTAAGCTGTTAGTACACATGCTGTTTTATGGCATTGGTTAACAACCCCACAACATGTCAATACTCTCCCTTCTCAATCTTCGGTTCCTATTATCAGATTTCCTGTTCCCTCCTGCTTCTAGTCCTTGCCCCTGGGCTGATGTGCCCCTTTAGATTTGTTTTGTTTTATAGGCCTGTCCAATCTTTGGCTGAAGGGTGAACCTCAGGAGTGATTTCATTGCTGAGCTGAAAGGGTATTTGGGGCCATATTCTCAGAGTTTCTCCAGTCTCTCTCAGGCCAGCAAGTCTGGTCTTTCTTTGTGAGTTAGAATTTTGTTCTACATTTTTCTCCAACTCTGTCCGGGACCTTGTATTATGATCCTTGTCAGGGCAGTCAGTGGTGGTAGCCGGGCACCATCTAGTTGTACTGGACTCAGTCTGGTGGATGCCGTGGGAAATGTGGTTCATTAGTCCTTTGGACTAATCTTTCCCTTGTATCTTTAGTTTTCTTCATTCTTCCTTGCTCCTGAATGGAGTATCCCAGTGGAGTATCCTAGATGGCCGCTCATAGACTTTTAAGACCCCAGATGCTACTCACCAAAGTAGAATGTAGAACATTTTCTTTATGAACTATGTTATGCCAATTGAGCTAGATGTTCGCTGAGACCATGGTCCCCACAGCCTCCAGCCCAGCAATTTGGTCCCTCAGGGAGTTTGGATGGGTCTATAGAGCTACCATGAGCTTGCCTTCTACAAGTTGTGCTGGCTTCCCCAGTGTTGTGGACTGTCTTACCCTTCACGAAGTTACCAATTATCTATTGTCTATATAGTGTTTTTCCATCCTCACCCCTCCCCTCTTGGGTAACCATCAGTGATTATTTCTTTTTGTATGTAAACCTTTTCATGAGTTTTTACGTTAGTGGTCTCATACAATATTTGCCCTTTTGTGATTGACTTATTTCACTCAGCATAATGTCCTCCAGATTCATCTATGTTACGAGATGCTTCACAGATTCATCTTTGTTCTTTAGTGTTGCATAATGCTCCATTGTGTGTATGTACTGCATTTTTATTACCCATTCATCTGTTGATGCGCATCTAGGTTGTTTCCATCTTTTTCCTATTTTGAATAATGTTTCAATGAACATGGGTGTGCATATGTCTATTTGTGTCACCACTCTTATTTCTCTAGGATATATTTCTAGGAGTGGGATTGCTGGATCATATCGTATTTCTATATCTAGCTTTCTAAGGAAGTGCCAAATATTTTCCAAAATTGTTGATTCATTTTGTATTCCCACCAGCAGTGCATAAGATTTCCAGCCTCCCCACAGTCTCTCCAACATTTGTTATTTCCTTTTTTTTTTTTTAATACCTGCCAGTAATGCCAGGTTGAGATGATATTTCATTGTGGTTTTGATTTGCATTTCTCTAATGGCTAGTGATCATGAGCATTTCCTCATCTGTCTGTTGGCTGCTTGAATGTCTTCTTTGGTGAAGTGTCTGTTCATATCCTTTGCCCATTTTGTAATTGTATTACTTGTCTTTTTGCTGTAGATGTGTTGGATTTTCTTGTAGATTCTAGAGATTAGATCTTTCTCTGATTTGTAATAGCCAAAAAATTTTTTCCAGTCTGTAGGTTCCCTTTTTACTCTTTGGTCAAGTCTTTTGATGAACATAAGTGTTTAAGTTTTAGAAGATCCCAGTTATCTAGCTTATACTCTGGACTTTGTTGTTGGTTTGTATCTGTCAATGCTGTGCATTAGGGCCTGTATTGTTGATCCTGTTTTTTCTTCTACAAACTTCACAGTTTTTGGCTTTATACTTAGGTCTTGGTCCATTTTGAATTAGTTTTTGTGTCTGATGTGAGGTATGGGTCCTGTTTCATTTTTTTTGCAGATGGACATCCAGTTTTGCCAGCACCATTTGTTAAAACGAATTTCTTTTACACATTTGATGGGCTTTGGGCTCTTGTTGAAGATTAGGTGATAATAGGTGGATGGATTTACATCTGGGTTCTCAATTCTGTTCCATTGGTCAATGTATCTTTCATTGTACAAGTACCAGGCTGTTTTGACTACTATAGCTGTATAGTAGGCTCTGAGGTCAGGTAGTACGAGTCCTCCTACTTTATTCTTCTTCTTCAATAGTGCTTTACTTATCCGGGGCTCCTTCCCTTTTGAATATAAAATTAATGTGAAGTTTTTCCATCTCTTTGAAGAATGTTGTTGGTATTTGGATGGGATTGCATTGTATTTGTAAAATGCTTTGGGTAGAATTGTCATTTTCACAATGTTGAGTCTACCTATCCATGAACATGGTATGTTTTTCCATTTAAGTATATCTCTTTTGGTTTCTTGAAGTAGTGTTTTGTAGTTTTTTTTTGGTATAAGTCCTTTACATCTATTTTACATCCATTGGTTGGATTATGGGTTTACATCCCTGATTAGATTTATTCCTAATTTTTTTTTAGGGGCTATTATGGTATTGTTTTCATGATTTCCTTTTCATCATTCTCTTTATTGTTATAAGAATCCAACTGTTTTTTGCATGTTTGTCTTGTATCCTGCAACTCTGATGAATCTATTAGTTCCAGTAGTTTTTTGTGGAGTCTTTTGGGTTTTGTATGTATAGTATCATCAAAAAAAAACTAAACCCAGTGCCTTCGAGTCGATTCCGACTCATAGTGACTCATAGTATCATATCATCTGCAAATAGGGAGAGTTTAACTTCTTCATTGCCAATTTGAATGCTCTTTATTTCTTTTTTTCCTTATTGCTCTAGCTAGAACTTCTGGCACAATGTTAAATTGGAGTGGTGATAAAGGGCATCCTTGTTCTGTTCCTGTTCTCAAGGGGAATATTTTCAGCCTCCTTTCATTAAGAATGATGCTGGCATTTGGTTTTTCATAGATGCCCTTTATTATGTTGAGAAATTTTCCTTCTATACCTATTTTATCGAGGGTTTTTATCAGAAATGGGTGTTGGACTTTGTTGAATGCCCTTTCTGTGTCGATTGAGATGACCATGTGATTGTTTTCTTTCCTTTTATTTATGTGGTGGATTCTGTTACTGATTTTCCAATGCTGAACCTTCCTTGCCTACCTGGTATGAATTCTACTAGGTTGTGGCATATTGTTTTTTTGATATGATGCTGTATTTTATTGGCTAGAATTTTGTTGAGAATTTTTGCATCTATATTCATGAGAGATGTTGGTCTGTAATTTTCTTTTTTTGTGGTGTCTTTCCCTGGCTTTGGTATCAGGGTTATGCTGGCTTAATAGAATGAATTCGGTAGTATCACTTCCTTTTCTATGTTCTGAAATTGCCTGAGTAGTACTGAAGGAAGCTCTTCTCTGTGTTTGGTAGAATTCTCCAGTGAAGCCATCTGGGCCGGGTTTTTTTTTTTTTTTCTTGGTGAGGTTTTTTTTAATTATTTTTACCTTTTTGAACCCTTCTCTTGTTATGGGTCTGTCTTGGTCATCTAGTGCTGCCATAACAGAAATACCACAAGCAGATGCCTTTAACAATAAGGAATTTATTTTCTCACAGTCTAGTAGGTTACAAGTCCAAATTCAGGGTGTCATCTCCAGTGAAAGTCTTTCTATCTCTGTCGGCTCTGGAGGAAGTCTTACCCTGGCCATGGAGATTCTCAGGCGCAGGGACCCTGTGTCCAAAAGAGGCACTCTGATCCTGGTACTGTTGTCTTGGTAGTATGAGGTCCCCAACTCTCTGCTTGCTTCCCTTTCCTTTGGATCAGGGAGGTGATCTGAATAAGTCTGGTGTTTCAACTCCACCCTAATCCTCTCAACATAAAATTATAATCATAAAATGGAGTACAACCACACAAGACTAGGAATCATGGCCTAACCATGTTGGCACATATTTTTTGGGGGGACACAATTCAGTCCATGAGAGGGTCTGTTCAAATTTTCAACACCATTTTGTGTTAGTTTGGGTAGGTAGTGTGTTTCTAGAAATTTGTCTATTTCCTCTAGGTTTTCAAATCTGTTGGAGTATAGTTTTTCATAACACTCTGTTATGATCCTTTTTATTTCAGTTAGGTCTGTTGCAATGTCCCCCATTTCATTTTTTATTTGGGTTATTGTGTCCACTCCTGTTTTTCTTTTGTCAATTTGACCAGTGGTTTGTTGATTTCATTGATCCTTTAAAAGTACCAACTTTTCGTTTTGTTGGTTCTTTCTATTCTCTATTTCATTTATTTCTGCTCTGATCTTTATTATTTCCTTTCTTCTGGTTCCTGTGAGCTTCTTTTGCTGTTCTCTCTCTATTTGTTCAAATTGTGTAGCTAATGTTTTGATTTTGTCCCTTCTTTTTTGATGTGCTTCTATTGCTATGAATTGACCTCTGAGGGCTGCCTTTGCTGTGCCCCAGAAGTTTTGGTATGAAGTGTTTTCAATCTTGTTTGATTCTAGGAATTTTTTTATTCCATCTCTGATTTCTTCTATTACCCTGTCATTGGGTGCATAGATGTTTATTATGGTTAAGTCTTCATGATAGATTTTCCCTTTAATCATTATATAGTACCCTTCTTTGTCTTTTATCTTGGATTTTGTTTTGAAGTCTATTTTATCTAAGATTAGTATTGCCTCTCCTGCTCTTTTTTGGAAGTTATTTGCTTGATATATATTTTTTTACCCTTTGATTTTTAATTAATTTATATCTGTGTTTCTAAGGTGTGTCTTTTGCAGATAGCATATTGATGGGTTCTTTCTTTTTTACCCATTCTGTCCTTCTTTGTCTCTTTATGGGTGCATTTAGGCCATTTACATTCAGTGTAATTATTGATAGGTTGAGTTTGTTGCTGCCATTTTGTAATGCTTTTTTTTTTTTTTGTGGTGCTGACATTTTCTTTGTTCCTCTTAATCTCCTGTGCTGAATTCCTTTGTTTGTGGATTTCTTTTTCATGTCTTTTGTTTTTGTGGTTTTTGTTTTTATTGAGATGTTATATTTTTCTTCTTTATTTTGATGAGTAGGTTTGTTAACATTCTTTGTGGTTACTTTGAAATTTACCCTTATCTTCCTAGGTTTGAACCAGTTTGTTATTACTTGGTATCACCTTGCCTTCCTCTCCATTAGAAAGTTCTATACCTACACCATTTATTGCCTGTTTTATTGTTCTGACATTGTTGTCTTTTACAGATTAACCTCTCTGCTTCTCTGTTGTTATTCTTTTGGTTTTGGATAGTCCTTGAGAATTCATTTCCTTGGTTGATATCTGGCTGTTACAATCTTGCATCCTAGATTCAGGCTGTGGTCTGGTGTTTGTTCTCAGGCTGAAGGACTCCCTTTAATAATTCTTGTAAATTTGGTTTGGTTTTTACATATTCCCTTAATTTCTGTTTATTTGGAAATGTCCTGGTTTTACTATATTTGAATGAGGGTTTTGCGGGATATGTTATTCTTGGTTGACAATCCTTTTTCTTTGAAGATTTTATATATGGCATCCCATTGCCTTCTTTCCTGCATGGTTTCTGCTGAATAATTAGAGCTTTGTCTGATTGTTTCTCCTTTGTATGTGCCTTTTTCTTTTTCTCAAGTGCTCTCAGGATTTTTTCTTTGGTTTTAGAGAGTATGATTATGATATGCCTTGGTGATTTTCTTTTGGGCTCTATCCTATATGGGGTTCGTTGAGCTTCTTGGATGGTCAGCCTTTCATCTTTCATGATAGTAGGGAAGTTTTCTGTCAGCAATTGTTCAATGATCCTCTCTGTGTTTTCTGTTTTCTTACCCTGTTCTGGAACTGCGATCACTTGTGAATTTTTCCTTTTGGTTGTATCCCACATAATTCTCAGGGGTTCTTCATTTTTCTTCCTTCTTTTTTCTGATTTTTCCTCAAGCAGAGTTGTATCCAATTGTTTGTCTTCATTTTTGCTGATCCTGTCTTCCATCATTTCAAACCTGGTCCTCAGCCCTTCTATGACACTATTTCTGAAATCTTGTTTGTCTTTCAGATTTCTAATTGTTTTTGTAGGACTGCTAGTTGTGAGTTTATTTTGGTATTTTTTTTCTGCATTATTTTCCTGAAATCTTCCATCTTTTGTCTGTATTTTCAATGAATTTGTCTGCCTTTTCCATAAATTTTTCTATTTTTGCCTCATTTTTGTCTGCTTTTTGCCTCAACACTTGGATAGCTCTGAATATTAGAGATTTGAATTCCCTGTCAGGTAGTTCTAGTGCCTTTTCTTCTACTGGAAAGTCATCTGGTGTTTTATTTTGGATGCCTACTGGAACCATCTTGGCCTGTTTTATTATATGTTTTGATATTGTCTACTGTCTTTGGAACATTCAGTAGTTATTTTCTTCATTTATTGATTGTAGGTCTGTTTGTTTCATCCTGCATTTTTGCTTTATTTGTTTATGTCTGAGCAGGTAGGCTGTGCATTCTTCCTTGTTTATTCACCTGTGGTCATGAAACTTTTCACCTCCTTGTCCAGTGGGTAGGGCCAATCACTCAGTTATGGTGCAGCAGGGCAGGCCCAGCTGAAGGGGATTTGTTGTTTGTGCCTTTTCCCATTCTTTAATTGGGTTATTTGTCTTTTTGTTGTTGAGGTTTTGTAGTATCTTGCTGGTTTTAGAGATTAGATGCTGGTTGGACTTCTTGTAGCCAAAATTTTTTTCCTAGTCTGTAGGTTGTCTTTTTACTCTTTTGGTGCAGTCTTTGAATGAGTATAAGTGTTTGATTTTTAGGAGCCCCCAGTTATCTAGTTTCTCTTCTGGTGTTCGTGCATTGTTAGTAACATTTTGTATTCTGTTTATGCGATGTATTAGGGCTCCTAGCATTTTTCCTATTTTTTCTTCTGTGATCTTTGTCATTTTAGATTTTATATTTAGGTCTTTGGTCCATTTTGAGTTAGTTTTTGTGCGTTGTGTGAGGTATGGGTCTTGTTTCATTTCTTTACAGATGGATATCCAATTATGCCAGCACTATTTGTTAAAGGTGTCTTTTCCCCAACTCATGCTTTCAACCTTTGTCAAATATCACCTGCTTATAAGTGGATGAATTTATGTCTGGATTCTCAATTCTCTTCCATTTTTCTATGTTATCAGTTGTTGTACCAATACCAGGCTGTTGTGAACACTGTGGCAGTATAAGGAGTTCTAAAATCAGGCAGTGTTCAGTCTCCCACTTTGTTATTCTTCTTCAGTAATGCTTAACTTATCCAGGGCCTCTTCCTTTTCCATATGAAGTTGGCGATTTGTTCTCCATCTCATTAAAAAATGTTTTTGGAATTTGGATGAGAATTGCATTTTGTCTATAGATTGCTTTGGGTAGAATAGACATTTTCACAATGTTGAGTCTTCCTATCCATGAGCGAGGTATGTTTTTCCACTTCTGTAGTTCTCTTTTGTTTTTTTGCAGTAGTGTCTTGTAGTTTTTTTTGTATAGGTCTTTTACGTCTCTGGTTAGATTTCTTCCTTAGTATTTTATCTTCTTGGAGGCTATTGTAAATGATATTGATTTGGTGATTTCCTCTTTGATGTTCTCTTTGTTGGTGTAGTGGAATATAACTGATTTTTGTATGTTTTTCTTTTATCCTGATCCTTTGCTGAAATCTTCTATTAGTTCAAGCAGTTTTCTTGAGGATTCTTTAGGGCTTTCTGTGTATAAGATCATATCATCTGCAAATGGAGACATTTTTTCTTCTTCCTTACCAATTTGGATGCCTTTTATTTCTTTTTCTAGCCTTATTGCTCTGTCTAGGACCTCCAGCACCATGTGGAATAAGAGTGGTGATAAAGGGTCTCATTGTCTGGTTCCTGATCTCAAGGGAAATGCTTTCAGGCTCTCTCCATTTAGGGTGATGTTGGCTCTTGGCTTTGTATAAATCCACTTTGTTATGTTGAGGAATTTTCCTTATATTGCTACTTTGCTGAGAGTTTTTATCATGAATGGTTGTTGGACTTTGTCAAATGTCTTTTCTGCATCAATTGATAAGATCATGTGGTTCTTGCCTTTTGTTTTATTTATGTGATGAATTACACTGATTGTTTTTCTAGTGTTGAACATCCCTGCATAACTGGTATGAGTCCCACTTAATCACGGTGAATTATTTTTTTGATATGTTATTGAATTCTGTGGGCTAGAATTTTGTTAAGGATTTTTGCATCTAAGTTCATGAGGGATATTGGTCTGTAATTTTCTTGTTTTGTGATGTCATCACCTGGTTTTTAATAACAGGGTTATCCTGGCTTCATGGAATGAGCTTGGGAGTATTCCATCCTTCTCTATGCTCTGAAATCCCTTTAGTAGTAGTGATGTTAGCTCTTCTTTGAAAGTTTGTTGGAATTCTCCAGTGAAACCATCAGGGGCTGGGCTTTTTATTTTTGGACTTTTTAAATTACCTTTTCAATCTCTGTTTGTGATAGCTTAGGTAGTAGTGTGTTTCTAGAAATTTTTCGATTTTTTCCAATTTGTTAGAGTACAATTTTTCATAGTATTCTGTTATGATTCTTTTAATTATAGTTGGTCTGTTGTAATAGTGCCCATCTTATTTCTTATTCAGGTTATTTGCTCCCTCTCTTGTTTTCCTTTTACCGGTTTGGCCAATGGTTTATAAATTTTGCTGATCTTTTCCAAGAACTAGGTTTTTGTCTTGTTAACTGTTCCCATTGTTTTTCTATTCTCCTTTTCATTTAATTCTGCTCTAATTTTTATTATTTGCTTTCTTCTGATGCCCTAGAGCTTCTTTTGCCATTTTCTTTCTATTTGCTCAAGTTGTAGGGTTAATGTTTTGATTTTGGCCCGTTAGACTTTTTGGATGTGTGCGCTTATTTCTATAAATTGACCTCTGAGCACTGCCTTTGCTGTGTGTCATAGGTTTTAGTATGACGTGTTTTCATTCGCATTGGATTCTATGCCTCTCTTTATTCTGTCCTTAATTTCTTCTTAATAACTCAGTAGTTTTTGATCAAGGTACTGTTCAGTTTCCATGTGTTTGATTTCTTCTTGCTTTTTCTGTTATTGATTTCTACTTTTAGGGCCTTATGGTCAGAAAAGATGCTTAATATTTCAGTGCTTTGGATTCTGTTAAGGTTTTCTTTATGGCCTAATATGTGACCTCTCCTGGAGAATGTTTCATGTGCATTGGAAAAGAAAGTATTTGTGGCTGTTGTTGGATGAAGTGTCCTGTATAGGTCTGTGAGATCAAGTTGGTTGATTGTGGCATTTAGATCTTCCATGTCTTTATTGAGCTTCTTTCTGGATGTTCTGTCCTTCACTGAAAGTGGTGTGTTGAATCTCCTACTATAATTGTGGAGCTGTCTATCTCACTTTTCAATCCTGGTAGAGTTTGTTTTATGTATTTTGGAGCCCTGTCATTGGGTATGTAAATATTTATTACGCTTATGTTCTTCTGGTGTAGTGACCCTTTAATCATTATATAGTGTCCTTCCTTATCCTTTGTGATGGGTTTTACTTTAAAATCTATTTTGTCAGAGAGTAATATTGCCACTCCTGCTGTTTTTTGAGTGCTGTTTGCTTCAAATATTTTTTCCCACTCTTTAAGTTTTAGTTTGTATGTGTCTTTAAATCTAAAGTGTGCCTCTTGTAGGCAGGATATAGACAGATCGTGTTTTTTTAAATCCATTTTGCCCCTCTCTCTTTCTTTCTTTATTGGTGCGTTTAGTCCATTTACATTCAGCTTCATTATTGGTAGGTATGATTTTAGCTCTGTCATTTTGATGTGTTTTTTTTTTTGAATATGTGTGTTGTTTACAGTTTCTTTATTCCACTTAGTTTTCTGTGGTGAGTTGTTTTTATGTATTTTTTTCAACTTTTTCATTGTTGTTGATCTTGTATTTGCTGAGTCTTTATGTTTTTCTCACTTTTTATTTTGATGTACAGGATTGTTAGTTTCCTTTGTGGGTACCTTAACATTTACCCTTGTTTTTCTAAGTTTAAATGAATCTTTTATTTCTTTATATTGCCTTGACTTGCTCTCCATATAAGAGATTTATGACTGCATTTTTTAGTCCCTCTTTTCTGTTTTAATGTTATTATCTTTTACTTATTGGTGTCTCTGTTTCCCTATATTCCGTGTTTAGCTTTGATTTATTTTCGTGACTTCCCTTTCTAGGTTTACATCTTGTTGCTCTGTCCTTTGTTCTAGTGTTGAGTTGTTATCTGATGTTATTAATTTTCTAACCAGAGGCCCCTCTTTATTATTGCTTACAATTTTGGTTTGGTTTTTGCAAATTCCCTAAATTTCTGCTTATCTAGAAATGCCCTAATTATGTCATCATATTTGAGAGACAGTTTTGCTGGATATATAATTCTTGGTTGGCAATTTTTTTCCTTCAAAGTTTTATGTATGTCATCCCATTGCCTTCTTGCCTGCATGGTTTCTGCTGAGTTGTCCAAGCTTAGTCTTATTGACTCTCCTTTGTAGATGACTTTTTGTTTATCTCTAGCCACTCTTAACATTCTCTCTTAATCTTTGGTTTTGGCAATTTTGATTATAATAAGTCTTGGTAATTTTCTTTTGGAATCTACCTTGTGTGGGGTTCGATAAGCATCTTGCATAGATATCATCACATCTTTCGTGGTATCTTTGAAGTTTCCTACCAACAAATCTCTCTGTATTTTCTGTTATTCCCCTTGTTCCAGTTCTCCAATCGCTCGTAGGTTATTCCTCTTGATAGAGTTCCACATAATTCTCATAGTTTTTTCAGTTTTTAAATTCTTTTATCTGATTTTTCCTCAAATAAGTTGGTGTCAAGTACTTTGTCTTCAATCTCAGTAATTCTAAATTCCACAGCCTCAATTCCGCTCTTATGACTTTCTATTGAATTGTCTGAGATTTTATTATTAATCTTCAGAATTTCTGTTTCCTGTCTCTCTATGGATTCTTGCAGCCTGTTATATTTGTCATTGTGCTGTTCTATAATCTTAGGTCATCTACTGCTTTGCCTGTGTGTTCCTTGGCTTGTTCTGATTTCCTTCCTGATATCTTGAAGTGTTCTACATATTAATCTTTTGCATTCTACCTCTGACAATTCCAAAAAGTTATCTTCCGCCGGACAATTTTTTGATTTGGGAACTTGCTAAAGCCATCATGGTCTGCCCTCTTTATGTGACTTGATATTGACTGTTGTCTCCCAAACATCAGTAAGTTATTATATTTATTTATTTTATATTTGCTTACTGTACCCTAGCTTCCTTTTTTTTTGTTTTGATATGCCAAATAGCCTGCTTGTGTGAGTTAATTTGATTACGGGTGCCCTTGAAGATCTCACATGCTGTCACCAGGTGGTTAGAGATGTTATTAGGTAAGTGAGCCCAGGAGTTGATTTACTTTTCTTGTAGGGATTCAACTCAGGTGTCCAGGTAGTCAGTTAGCAAGTGTGAGGTGCAGGCCCTCACCTACAGCCCTAGATGGGCATGGGTGATTGATATAGGCACAGGTGTCTGGCTGCAGTAGGGGGTCATGCACTGGGCAAGGCAGGGTCTGATGGGTGCCTCTGAGTATCTGGGCAGAAAGTGTGTCCCTGTTCCACAGAGTGCAAAGGTGGGTGGGTTCCTTTCCAGGCTATGGGCATCCAATGCTGTTGTCTATAAGGACTGGGAGGCATCACTTATTCTTGGACCCTTTTTCAGACGGCTAGGTGGCATGGTTGGGGCCATCAGTACTTAGTTCCCTGATGTGGGTAGGTAGGACCCTGCTTAATGGGTAGAGTGGTGTCAAATATTATGAACCTGCCACTCCATTATATATCTGATACAGTGAAGTTAGGCAATCACTGAAGGCAGACTGGGATCCAGTGCAAAGCAGGGATGGAGCAGAAAAATGGGAGAGAGTTTCTTCCCAAATGCGGTGTTTTTTGATCCGCGAGGTAGGTTAGACTCATGTACTTATCCCTTGCTGATTGAGTGCTTCTTTTCACTGGTTCTGGAGGCTTGAATAGGCTCTCCACTGCTCAGTCTCTGCTGATGTGCAAAATGCACCCTGAGTGCCACTGGTTACCTCACCAAGTGCATGCCAGCTGACCTGGCCTGAAGGGTCAGCTCTGGCAACTGGTCGCTGCTTCTGAACCATCTCTCCTGCCCCCTGCCACTCAGTCCAATTCCTCAACTTTGCCTTTGATATTCAGGGCTCCTAGAATGTCATATATAACCATTTCACTTGCATTTTCGGGTCTTTGTTGTAAGAGAGACCACTCCGTCATCTTGCTCCTGCTTCCCTGGATCTTTTTTTAACATTTAAAATAATCATTATAAAACCAATATATGGTTACCCTGGGGGAGGGAGGACACAACCATGAAAGAAAGTCCTTTACATACGTCTTTAACTGGTTGCCATGGAGCCAATTCTGACTCATAGTGACTCCATGGATGTCAGAATAGAATTATGCTCCATACAGCTTTCATTGGCTGATTTTTTTCAGAAGTCAATCACAAACCATTTCTTCCAAGGCACCTCTGGGTGGACTCAGACTTCCAACCTTCTGATTAGGAACCAAGCACATTAACTGTTTGTACCACTCAAAGACTCCGAAGACATCTTTAGAAGATTTTGATTTCTTCCCAATTGCCAAATTCCACTTACGGATAGTAAACAGCTGAAAAGATCCACGCCAAAATCTTTGTATAATGCATACATGAATTCAAATTGTTTGGTGAAGAGCACAGGCTTTGAAGTCACAATGTCTGGAGAGAAGTATTGACACGTCCACTTACTATTAGATGTGTTGTTGTTAGGTGCCATTCAGGCCGTTCCAACTCATAGCGGCACCGTGTGACAAAGTGGAACAGCCTTAGGGTGTTTAATCTTTATGGAAGCAGATCACCACGTCTTTCTTCTGCAGAGCCACTAGATGGATTCAAACCACCAATCTTTGGGTTAGCAGCTGAGCGCTTAACTATTGTTGTCACCAGGGCTCCTTACTATTAGACTTAGGTAAGTTAAAAGATACTTAACCCTTCTGTAACTTAGTTTTCTTACTAGTAAAACTATAATGTCAACCTTATTGAGTGTTGTGAGACTTAAATGAAATAATATATGCAAATATTTTTTAAAACAATGTTTTGTGGATCTATTTCTGTGATAGCACATATAGGTTTACTAGCTGTTTTTTGTAGTTGCATAGAAATTAATTTTATGACAAAGAATAGTTTAGTAATTTTTAAAATGTAATTTAGAATGGAATAGGTTTTTCTAAGAAACCACAAAGGAAATGATTTGATACATTTGACTATATAAAAATGAATATTCATGAATAAGAAGAAACATTACAAACAATATCAGAAGACAAATGGTAAAACAGGAAGAAATTTAAAATTCACAGGAATAAAAAACTAATTTCTTTAAAACATAAAGAACTTTTCTAAATAAATAAGAGATTCATCAAGAGGAAAATGAGCAAAGACTAACTACATCTTAAAACAAAACAAAACCCACAAACTGCCAGTTTACTAATGAGAACCATGAGATACCATTTTTTCCTATAAAATTGGCAAAAATTGCCAGTTGCCATGTAGTCGACTCTGACTCATGGTGACTCCATGTGTGTCAGGGTAGAGCTGTGCTCCATAGGGTTTTCAGAGGCTGGTTTTTTGGAAGTAGATCTCCAGGCCTTTCTTCTAAAGTGCCTATGGGTAGACTCAGACTCACAACCTTTCAAGTTACCAATGGAGTATGTTAGCCATTTGCACCACTCAGGGGTGTCAGTATAATTATTAAGTGTGTATATAAAATGGAAATATTGAGGCACTCTTTGTGGACATAACTTGGTATAATTTTTTTTTTGGAGTGCAAAATGTGAATATGAATTAAAATTAAAAAAGAAGCATGCCATTTGAACCAAGAATTCTTCTTTTAAAACTCTACTGATACACCTGCACACATGCACAAAAAATATAAGTGTATGCTTGTTGCAGTGGTTTTTATAAGAGTAAAGGACTGTACATAGAATAAGGGAGCCCAAGTGACACAGTGGTTAAAGTGCTTGGTTGTTAACCAAAAGGTCAGCATTTCCAACTCACCAGCTGCTTAAAATTGATTGGTCACATCAGATCACATCATAGAGGTGATTACATTATATCACAAAATGGAGGGATAACTACATCATTCTATAACTGCCAAATTACATCATTACATAATTGCCAAATTATGTCATTCTGTACAAAGATGTAACAGTCAGCTTTCAAAAAGATTACAGCTTTGGAAACCCTATGGGGCAGTTCTACTTTGTCCTGTAGAGTTTGGTATATAGAATATGTAAAGCTCTGAAATGTTTTGCTGTGAAGAAATACTTCCAACTTGAAAAAAAAAAAAAACAAAAACACAGTGGCGTTTAGTAAGTATTGGCCACCAAATCATGCTTTAAGGATAGCACTTATTTGATTCATAGGAAGCAAAATTCTGTAAAACACACTTTAGAGAATGCCGCTTTTGTTAAGAACCCTTCAACCTTGAGCTGTGAATTTGAGAACTGTAAAGAAGACTAAAGGAAAGAGAACATGGGGTTCTTCCTGGATGTTGGCATGGGCTCTGAGAATTTAAGATGATTATGCAAAACACATATCATTCTTGAAAAATGATTCCACCATGGCATTGCTCTTTGAGTTCTTGGAGGTGCTAACACACTGAAAGTTGGCTTCAGATGAATGTCTCATATATGAACATGAGAGGAATTCTACATTTCCAATTTGATACAGAGACATTGGAAGTTCAAACAAAATGATGATAAAACAATACAATCCAGCTGTCATGGATTGAATAGTTGTTGTTAGGTGCTGTCGAGTCGGTTCTAACTCCTAGCAACACTATGCACAACAGAACGAACACTGCCCCGTCCTGAGCCATCGTTACAACTGTTGTTATGCTTGAGCTAATCGTTGCAGCCACTGTATCAATCCACCTCGTTGAGAGTCTTCCTCTTTTCCACTGACCCTGTACCCTGCCAGGCATGATGTCCTTCTCCAGGGACTGATCTCTCCTGACAACATGTCCAAAGTATGTAAGACGCAGTCTCGCTATCCTTGCCCCTAGGGAGCATTCCGGCCGCACTTCTTCCAGGACAGATTTGTTCGTTCTTTTGGCAGTCCATGGTAATTTAATATTCTTCACGAGCACCACAATTCAAAGGCGTCAACTCTTCTTTGGTCTTCCTTATTTATTGTCCAGCTTTCACATGCATATGATGTGATTGAAAATACCATGGCTTGGGTGAGGTGCGCCTTCATCGTCAGGGTGACATCTTTGCTCATCAACACTTTGAAGAGGTCCTTTGCAGCAGATTTGCCCAATGCAATGTGTCTTTTGATTTCTTGACTGCTGCTTCCATGGCTGTTGATTGTGGATCCAAGTAAAATGAAATCCTTAACAACTTCAATCTTTTCTCCGTTTATCATGATGTTGCTCATTGGTCCAGTTGTGAAGATTTTAGTTTTCCTTATGTTGAAGTGTAATCCATACTGAAGGCTGTGGTCTTTGATCTTCATCAGTAAGTGCTTCAAGTCCTCTTCACTTTCAGCAAGCATGGTTGTGTCATCTACACAACGCAGGTTGCTAATGAGTCTTCCTCCAATCCTGATGCCCCGTTCTTTTTCATATAGTCCAGCTTCTCATATATTTGCTCAGCATAGAGATCAAATAGGTATGGTGAAAGAATACAACCCTGATGCACACCTTTCCTGACTTTCAACCAATCAGTATCCTCTTGTTCTGTCCGAAAAACTGCCTCTTGATCTATGTAAAGGTTCCTCATGAGCACAATTAAGTGTTCCGGAATTCCCATTCTTTGCAGTATTATGCATAGTTTGTTATGATCCACACAGTCGAATGCCTTTGCATAGTCAATAAAACACAGGTCAACAACCTTCTGGTATTCTCTGTTTTCAGCCAGGATCCATCTGACATCAGCAATGATATCTCTGGTTCCATGTCCTCTTCTGAAACTGGCCTGAATTTCTGGCAGTTCCCTGTCAGTATACTGCTGCAGCCTTTTTTGAATGATCTTCAGCAAAATTTTGTTTGTGTGTGATATTAATGATATTGTTCTGTAATCTCCACATTCCGTTCGATCACCTTTCTTGGGAATAGGCATAAATATGGATCTCTTCCAGTCAGTTGGCCAGGAAGCTGTCTTCCATATTTCTTGGCATAGATGAGTGAACACCTCCAGTGCTACATCTGTTTGTCAAAACATCTCAATTGATATTCCATCAATTCCTGGAGCCTTGTTTTTTGCCAATGCCTTCAGAGCAGCTTGGACTTCTTTCTTCAGTTCCATCAGTTCCTGATCATATGCCACCTCTTGAAATGGTTGAATATTGACTAATTCTTTTTGGTATAATGACTCTGTGTATTTCTTCCACCTTCTTTTGATGCTTCCTGCGTCGTTTAATATTTTCCCCATGGAATCCTTCAGTATTGCAACTCGAGGCTTGAATTTTTTCTTCAGTTCTTTCAGCTTGAGAAACGTCAAGCATGTTGTTCCCTTTTGGTTTTCCATCTCCAGCTCTTTGCGCATATCATTATAATACTTTACTTTGTCTTCTCGAGAGGCCCTTTGAAATCTTCTGTTCAGTTCTTTTACTTCATCACTTCTTCCTTTTGCTTTAGCTGCTCAACGCTCAAGAGCAAGTTTCAGGGTCTCCTCTGACATCTATCTTGGTCTTTTCTTTCTTTCCTGTCTTTTCAGCGACCTCTTGCTTTCTTCATGGGTGCTGTCCTTGATGTCATTTCAGAACTCATCTGGTCTTCGGTCACTAGTGTTCAATGTGTCAAATCTATTCTTGAGATGGTCTCTAAATTCAGGTGGGATATACTCAAGGTCATATTTTGGCTCTCGTGGACTTGCTCTGATTTTCTTCAGTTTCAGCTTGAACTTGCATATGAGCAATTGATGACCTGTTCCACAGTCAGCCCCTGGCCTTTTTCCGACTGATGATATTGAGCTTTTCTATCGTCTCTTTCCACAGATGTAGTCAATTTGATTTCTGTGTGTTCCATCTGGTAAGTTCCATGTGTATAGCCGCTGTTTATGTTGGTGAAAGAAGGTGTTGGCAATGAAGAAGTCGTTGCTCTTGCAAAATTCTATCATTTGATCTCTGGCATTGTTTCTATACCAAGGCCATATTTTCCAACTACTGATCCTTCTTCTTTGTTTCCAACTTTCACATTCCAATCCACAGTAATTATCAATGCATCTTGATTGCACGTTCAATCAATTTCAGACTGCAACAGCTGATAAAAGTATTCTTCTATTTCTTCATCTTTGGCCCTAGTGGTTGGTGTGTAAAGTTGAATAATAGTCGTATTAAGTGGTCTTCCTTGTAGGCATATGGATATCATCCTATCACTGACAGCTTTGTACTTCAGGATAGATCTTAAAATGTTCTTTTTGACGATGAATGCAACACCATTCCTCTTCAAGTTGTCATTCCCAGCATAGTAGACTATATGATTGTCCAATTCAATATGGCCAATACCAGTCCATTTCAGCTCACTAATGCCTAGGATATCAATGTTTATGCATTCCATTTCATTTTTCACGATTTCCAATTCTCCTAGATTCATATTTCGTAATTTCCAGGTTCTGATTATTAATGGATGTTTGAAGCTGTTTCTTCTCATTTTGAGTCATGCCACATCAGCAGATGAAGGTCCCAAAAGCTTGACTCCATGCTCGTCATTAAGGTCAACTCTACTTTGAGGTGGCAGCTCTTCTCCTGTCATCTTTTGAGTGCCTTCCATCTGGGGGTCTCATCTTCAAGCACTATGTCAGACAGTATTCTGCTGCTATTCATAAAGTTTTCACTGGCTAATGCTTTTCAGAAGTAGACTGCCAGCTCCTTCTTCCTAGCCTGTCTTAGCCTGGAAGCTCAGCTGAAACCTGTCCTCCATGGGTGACCCTGCTGGTATCTGAATACTGGTGGCATAGCTTCCAGCATCACAGCAACACACAAGCCCCCACAGTATGACAAACTGACAGACACGTGGGGGGTATTGAATAGTGTCCCCCTAAAATATCTGTCAGCTTAGCTGGGACATGATTCTCAATATTGTGTGATTGTCCACTATTTTATGTGATTTTCCTATATGTTGTAAATCCTATCACTATGATGCAATAAAATGTATCAGTGGCAATTATATTGATGAGGTCTATAAGATTAGGTAGTGTCTTAAGCCAATCTCTTTTGAGATTTAAAAGAGAGAAGCAAACAGAGACATAGGGACATCATACCAACAAGAACATCGTGCTGGGAGCAGAGCACGTCCTTTGGATGAAGTTCCTGCGCTGAGATATTCCCAGACCAAGGGAAGATTGATGACAAGCAACTTCCTCCAGAGCTGAGAGAGAGAGAAAGCCTTCTCTTGGAGCTGGCTGAATTTGGACTTCTAGCCTACTGGCCTATGAGAGAACAAACTTCTCTTTGTTAAAGCCATCCACTTGTGGTATTTCTGTTGTAGACGCCCTAGATGACTAACACACCACCCTGTGAAGTGCACAGAGAAATAATAGCTTGGAAATCTTTCTCTAAATTTTGCTGTGACTGAAGTCCAGAGAGAGAAAGGATGGTTTTTCACCAAATGTGACTCTGTTTATACCATTCCCTTTTAAATCTTTATTGCCGAAAGAAATCTACCTTACATAGAGGGTATGCTTATAGTCCTTTATACAGGAACTTATTTTATTAGTTCATTTTTTTCCAGGATCTGCACTTCCTTAGTTCCCCTAAATGCTTGCAAGGGGAAAGGAGCCACTCTTGTTATGAGTGATGAAACTAAGGCTGAAGGAGGTGTGAATTATTTTACATTGAAGAGAGAAAGGAAAAAAAGTCATCTCCTAATGCATTGTCTATGACTAAACTATGAAGCTGCTCATTTATTATTACCATTTTTTTAAAATCTTAGTGACTTATCATTTTTCCCTGGGTCAGTGACTACTTGCTGAAAGCAGTAAGTCTGTATTTTCCCAAGTAAAAGATCTGATCTGAATACCAGAATGCCACTGGTGTATGTAGAGATAGTAGTCTCCTGTTTTGGGATGATACTTCCATATTAAGACGAAACAGCTGCCAGTTGAAAACTGCAGCCCCTCCAGCAAAGCCCTAGGGCATTATAAAAAGCACATACTCCTGGCACTTTCATTCACCTTTCTTTTCTCATTGTATTATAGACATTTTGACCAGGATATAATGGAGAAGCAGGAGAAGAATTCACCTGTTTCCTGTCACAAAACTCTATGTGGATTGAGAAGACGGGGAAAGCAGAGCTGAAGCTTGTTCTCTGGAGAATATGATTTTGCCAGAAAGGGTCACAGCCTGTCTCCCTACAGGCAGCGTGGTGCCGTGAGACCTGGATAAACCTGGGGTTGACTCTTGGCTCCGATTTATCAGCGAGATAACCTTGAACAAGTTACTCCATGCAATAAGGCTGTTTCTCATATTTAAAACTGGGGTAAGAATGTACACCTCATTGAGAGGAATTTCTGGTGGCGTGGGTGCTAACTGGAAGGTTGGTAGTTCAAGTCCACTCAGAGGTGTCTCTGTAGAAAGGCCTGATGATGCACTTCCGAAAGGTCACAGCCTTGAAAAACCTGTGGAGCACAGTTGTTCTCTGACACACAATGGGATTGCCATGAGTCGGAGTTGATTCAACAGCAACAGGTTTGGTTTTTGAACTATTGGGAAGGCTACATGAGATATTGTGTGTATATCTTTTGTCACAATCAAACCTTGGGCCAAGTATTTATTTGTTATTGAAGTAAGGAACTGAGTTGATGGTGGGACCTAAAGGTCAGGCATGTCTACTATGCTGTGAAAGGTAATTTGCAGGAGGTGGGACAGACTCAACTGCAGTGGAGAGGAGAACCAGCATGGCTGGGGATCTGGTGGCAGGAAGTGATTGTATGATTGTCCCTCAGCCCCAGAGAAGTTTGAGAGGAGAAAGCAGGGCCCAGACAAGGGTCAGTGTTCAGGAGCATTGGAGTGACGTCTGGAAATCATGGCAAGAGTAAGGCAATGCACTCCAGACTTAGTGGGAAAAGGTACAGGTGAAGCTACTCCAGCAGGGGCACAGCATGGGGGACTAATAGGAACAGGGACTGATTGGTGCCTACAACTGGGGACTGAGTAAAATCTGAACTAGCATTCTTTAAAGTCTCTCCTAAGGTGAGGAGTATGGGGAATGGGGCATGGAGCAGGGGTGAGACTGCACAAGGGGTTTAGGTGGCTTTGCATGCTGGGGACTAAGACAAAACTGGGCAAGCAACCACACAGGTGTTGCTGGTTTGGGTCCTGCACACCCAATCTCTGACTAATACTGCGTCTTCCAGAAGCTTTTCACTCTCACACTTTCTATTTTACTTGCATTGTTGAAATTATATTCTCCCTTAGATATGGATACCTGGCAATAGTGGACAATTGGTGAGTTATAATTGGGTGGGTTCAGCATAATTTTTCAACAAAACCCCCCATTTCAATGTTATTTCTTCATTCCCAGGTCTGTTATTCTGCCCTAGGACATTCCTCTGTGGAGACAGGGCTTTCCTCAGTGCCATGTGTGGGGATGAGCCTGCAGAAAACACTTCACAGCAGAGACACATGGTTTTGCCTTGTCTCTTCTCAGGTGGTGTTAGCTTCCACATTGGGTTTCCAGGTGCTTCATGGTAGTGCTGTCCCTGTGCTGTCTTGGGGGCCTCCTGACAACCTGGGAGGGTGGCCTCTGCTCTCATTTCTTTGCAAATTCATGTGGCTAGAGGACCCTTTCAGCAGACTGCTTGTCAGAATTTAGACCCTTGTTTCTGACTCCAAAAACAGTCATCTAGTATCTGCATCACAGATTTTAAATATGGCTGCTCTCCAGATAAACACAATTACAATTCAAAACACATACAAATATTATGTTAATCACAAGAGTGAATTTTTTAGGGAAAGACGAAAAGCAGCTAAATCATGTATGTATCTTATGGTTGCAATAATAGCTGTACTAACGTTCATGTCAAATCTCAAAGAAGAACAAATAGCTTTGCTAATGAAGTGTAACAAAGACTCTGCCAGTGTGAAACGCAATTTGACTTGTTAGTTCATAGTATAGGGCACCTGGGTAAAAATGGGTTTTTAGTTACCTGGGATGAATTGATCTGTTATTTTTTAAATAGAGAATAGCAACTTAACATGTTTAAAGCCAATAACTTATGAAGTTTTCCTCTATGGTTATAAAGTCTCAATTCTTACTGTCTTCGGTTGCTGTTGAGTCTTTCTAACTCCTGGTGACCCCATATGACACAGTAGAACTGCCCCATAGGGCTTTCTTGGCTGTAATCTTTAAGGAAGCAGATTGCCAGGTTTTTCTTCTATGGAAAGGCCAGGTAGGTTTCAACTGCCAGTCTTTCAGTTAGTAGCAGTCTCTTAACCCGTGTGTTGCCAGGAATCCTGTTGTGGATTGAATTGTGTCCCCCAAAATATGTGTTATAAATCCTGACCCCTATGCCTGTGGTTATAACTCCATTTGGGAATGATTTTTCTTTGTTTTGTTAATAAGGCAGTATTAGCATAGGGTGTGTCTTGAGTCAATCTCTTTTAAGATATAAAAAGAGCAGATTAAGCAAGCAGAAGTGGGGAAAGATAGATGCTGTGCCACGTGGAGATCACCAGGGAACTGGCAGAGAAAGACTGCCCCTAGAGCTGGCATCTGAATTCTGACTTCTAGCCTCCTAAACTGTGAGAAAAGAAATTTCTGTTCATTAAAAACACCCATTTGGGGGGCGGAGCCAAGATGGCAGACTAGGCAGACGCTACCTCGGATCCCTCTTACAACAAAGACACGGAAAAACAAGTGAATCGATCACATACATAACAATCTACGAACCCTGAACAACAAACACAGATTTAGAGACGGAGAACAAACTAATACAGGGAAGCAGCGATTGTTTTCAGAGCCTGGAGCCAGCATACCAGTCAGGTACGGCACAAGCACAGAGAGCTGCTCCACCCCCCTGAACTAACCCCAGGAGGGGGACCAGCCAGTTCCGCGGGCGGCGTGGGACGCAGCCGGTAGAAGAAGTCCCTGGGAGGCAGTGACTGGTCTTGGAATGGGGAGAGCAGCGTCCCAGCCGGGGAACCATCCCGCCGGGATTTGGACTGGAAGCAGGTACGGCATAAACACGGAGCGCTCCTCCACCCCCCTGAACTAACCCCAGGAGGGGGCCCAGTTGGGTCACGTGGGCGGCGTGGGAAGCAGCCGATAGGAGAAGTCCCCGGGAGGCAGCGACTGGTATTGGAGCGGGGAGAACAGCATCCCAGCTGGGACACTCGGTCACGGCACAAGCATGGGGAGCTGCTCCACCCACCTGAACTAACCCCGGGAGGCAGCCCAACTGGTTCGCAGAGGCGGCACGGCAACGCGGCTGGAGGGACGAGAAGTCCCCGGGAGGCAGCGATTGATTTGGGAGTCGAGAGTGCACCGTCCCAGTAGGGGAGCCTTGACGCTGGGCATGGGGCTGGAAGCGGAGGATCTGACCTTGACTCCAGCGGGCCAGACCCCCCGGGGGCAATCTCCACACAGCCAGCACACATAGGCGATGCGCCCACGGGAATCTCAGATATAATAGTCATTCCAAGCAAGACAAGCAACTCTGGCTATATTCTGAGGTTCTATGCTCCTATCTCTCTGTTCCCTCCCCCACCCTCCCCAGGCGGCTTCATTAACATCCGAATAGCCTGAGCCAGAGGGAGAACTCTGATAGGGATCTGACTGCATTTTTTTTTTAGCGGATTTTCTGGAAAAACTAGTTTCCCAGTGATGGCTCGGAAACAACAATCCATATCAAACCACTTAAAGAAGCAGACCATGACAGCTTCTCCAACACCCCAAACAAAAGAATCAAAATCTTTCCCAAATGAAGATACAATCCTGGAATTATCAGATACAGAATATAAAAAACTAATTTACAGAATGCTTCAAGACATCACAAATGAAATAAGGCAAACTGCAGAAAAAGCCAAGGAACACACTGATAAAACTGTTGAAGAACTCAAAAAGATTATTCAAGAACATAGTGGAAAAATTAATAAGTTGCAAGACTCCACAGAGAGACAGCATGTAGAAATCCAAAAGATTAACAATAAAATTACAGAATTAGACAACGCACTAGGAAGTCAGAGGAGCAGACTCGAGCAATTAGAATGCAGACTGGGACATCTGGAGGACCAGGGAATCAACACCAACATAGCTGAAAAAAAATCAGATAAAAGAATTTAAAAAAATGAAGAAACCCTAAGAATCATGTGGGACTCTATCAAGAAGGATAACCTGCGGGTGATTGGAGTCCCAGAACAAGGAGGGGGGATAGAAAACACAGAGAAAATAGTTGAAGAACTCCTGACAGAAAACTTCCCGGACATCATGAAAAACAAAAGGATATCTATCCAAGATGCTCATCGAACCCCATTTAAGATTGATCCAAAAAGAAAAACACCAAGACATATTATCATCAAACTTGCCAAAACCAAAGACAAACAGAAAATTTTAAAAGCAGCCAGGGAGAAAAGAAAGGTTTCCTTCAAGGGAGAATCAATAAGAATAAGTTCAGACTACTCAGCAGAAACCATGCAGGCAAGAAGGGAATGGGACGACATATACAGAACACTGAAGGAGAGAAACTGCCAACCAAGGATCATATATCCAGCAAAACTCTCTCTGAAATACGAAGGCGAAATTAAGATATTTACAGACAAACACAAGTTTAGAGAATTTGCAAAAACCAAACCAAAGCTACAAGAAATACTAAAGGATATTGTTTGGTCAGAGAACCAATAATATCAGATATCAGCACAACACAAGGTCACAAAACAGAACGTCCTGATATCAACTCAAATAGGGAAATCACAAAAACAAACAAATTAAGATTAATTAAAAAAAAATACACATAACAGGGAATCATGGAAGTCAATAGGTAAAAGATCACAATAATCAAAAAGAGGGACTAAATACAGGAGGCATTGAACTGCCATATGGAGAGTGATACAAGGCGATATAGAACAATACAAGTTAGGTTTTTACTTAGAAAAATAGGGGTAAATAATAAGGTAACTACAAAAAGGTATAACAACTCTATAACTCAAGATAAAAGCCAAGAAAAATGTAACGACTCAACTAACAAAAAGTCAAACACTATGAAAATGAGGATCTCACAATTTACTAAGAAAAACGCCTCAGCACAAAAAAGTATGTGGAAAAATGAAATTGTCAACAACACACATAAAACGGCATTAAAATGACTGCACTAAAAACTTATTTATCTATAATTACCCTGAATGTAAATGCACTAAATGCACCAATAAAGAGACAGAGAGTCACAGACTGGATAAAGAAACACGATCCATCTATATGCTGCCTACAAGAGACACACCTTAGACTTAGAGACACAAACAAACTAAAACTCAAAGGATGGAAAAAAATATATCAAGCAAACAATAAGCAAAAAAGAAGAGGATTAGCAATATTAATTTCTGACAAAATAGACTTTAGACTTAAATCCACCACAAAGGATAAAGAAGGAAACTATATAATGATAAAAGGGACAATTGATCAGGAAGACATAAGCATATTAAAGATTTATGCACCCAATGACAGGGCTGCAAGATACATAAATCAAATTTTAACAGAATTGAAAAGTGAGATAGATACCTCCACAATTATAGTAGGAGACTTCAACACACCACTTTCGGAGAAGGACAGGACATACAGTAAGAAGCTCAATAGAGACATGGAAGACCTAATTACAACAATCAACCAACTTGACCTCATTGACTTATACAGAACTCTCCACCCAACTGCTGCAAAATATACTTTTTTTTCTAGTGCACATGGAACATTCTCTAGAATAGACCACATATTAGGTCATAAAACAAACCTTTGCAGAGTCCAAAACATCGAAATATTACAAAGCATCTTCTCAGACCACAAGCAATAAAACTAGAGATCAATAACAGAAAAACTAGGGAAAAGAAATCAAATACTTGGAAAATGAACAATACCCTCCTGTAAAAAGACTGGGTTATAGAAGACATCAAGGAGGGAATGAGGAAATTCTTAGAAAGCAATGAGAATGAAAATACTTCCTATCAAAACCTCTGGGACACAGCAAAAGCAGTGCTCAGAGGCCAATTTATATCGATAAATGCACACATACAAAAAGAAGAAAGAGCCAAAATCAGAGAACTGTCCCGACAACTTGAACAAATAGAAAATGAGCAACAAAAGAATCCATCAGGCACCCGAAGAAAACAAATAATAAAAATTAGAGCTGAACTAAATGAATTAGAGAACAGAAAAACAATTGAAAGAATTAACAAAGCCAAAAGCTGGTTCTTTGAAAAAATTAACAAAATTGATAAACCATTGTCTAGACTGACTAAAGAAATACAGGAAAGGAAACAAATAACCCGAATAAGAAACGAGAAGGACCACATCACAACAGAACCAAATGAAATTAGAAGAATCATTTCAGATTATTATGAAAAATTGTACTCTAACAAATTTGAAAACCTAGAAGAAATGGATGAATTCCTGGAAAAACACTACCTACCTAAACTAACACATTCAGAAGTAGAACAACTAAATAGACCCATAACAAAAAAAGAGATTGAAACGGTAATCAAAAAACTCCCAACAAAAAAAAGCCCTGGCCCGGACGGCTTCACTGCAGAGTTCTACCAAACTTTCAGAGAAGAGTTAACACCACTACTTCTGAAGGTATTCCAAAGCATAGAAAATGTCGGAATACTACCCAACTCATTCTATGAAGCCACCATCTCCCTGATACCAAAACCAGGTAAAGACATTACAAAAAAAGAAAATTATAGACCTATATCCCTCATGAACATTGATGCAAAAATCCTCAACAAAATTCTAGCCAATAGAATCTAACAACACATCAAAAAAATAATTCACCATGATCAAGTGGGATTTATACCAGGTATGCAAGGTTGCTTTAATATCAGAAAAACCATTAATGTAATCCATCACATGAATAAAACAAAAGACAAAAACCACATGATCTTATCAATTGATGCAGAAAAGGCATTTGACAAAGTCCGACACCCATTTATGATAAAAACTCTTACCAAAATAGGAATTGAAGGAAAATTCCTCAACACAATAAAGGGCATCTATGCAAAGCCAACAGCCAATATCACTCTAAATGGAGAGAACCTGAAAGCATTTCCCTTGAGAACGGGAACCAGACAAGGATGCCCTTTATCACCGCTCTTATTCAACACCGTGTTGGAAGTCTTAGCCAGGGCAAATAGGCTAGACAAAGAAATAAAGGGCATCCGGATTGGCAAGGAGGAAGTAAAGTTATCACTATTTGCAGATGACATGATTATATACACAGAAAACCCTAAGGAATCCTCCAGAAAACTACTGAAACTAATAGAAGAGTTTGGCAGAGTCTCAGGTTATAAAATAAACATACAAAAATCACTTGGATTCCTCTACATCAACAAAAAGAACACCAAAGAGGAAATAACCAAATCAATACCATTCACAGTAGCCCCCAAGAAGATAAGATACTTAGGAATAAATCTTACCAAGGATGTAAAAGACCTATACAAAGAAAACTTCAAAGCTCTACTACAAGAAATTCAAAAGGACATACTTAAGTGGAAAAACATACCTTGCTCCTGGATAGGAAGACTTAACATAGTAAAAATGTCTATTCTACCAAAAGCCATCTATACATTTAACGCACTTCCGATCCAAATTCCAATGTCATATTTTAAGGGGATAGAGAAACAAATCACCAATTTCATATGGAAGGGAAAGAAGCCCCGGATAAGCAAAGCACTACTGAAAAAGAAGAAGAAAGTGGGAGGCCTCACTTTACCTGATTTCAGAACCTATTATACAGCCACAGTAGTCAAAACAGCCTGGTACTGGTACAACAACAGACACATAGACCAATGGAACAGAATTGAGAACCCAGACATAGATCCATCCACGAATGAGCAGCTGATATTTGACAAAGGACCAGTGTCAATTAATTGGGGAAAAGAAAGCCTTTTTAACAAATGGTGCTGGCATAACTGGATATTCATTTGCAAAAAAATGAAACAGGACCCATACCTTACACCATGCACAAAAACTAACTCCAAGTGGATCAAAGACCTAAACATAAAGACTAAAACGATAAAGATCATGGAAGAAAAAATTGGGACAACCCTATGAGCCCTAATACAAGGCATAAACAGAATACAAAACATTACCAAAAATGATGAAGAGAAACCCGACAACTGGGAGCTCCTAAAAATCAAACACCTATGCTCATCTAAAGACTTCACCAAAAGAGTAAAAAGACCACCTACAGACTGGGAAAGAATTTTCAGCTATGACATCTCCAACCAGCGCCTGATCTCTAAAATCTACATGATTCTGTCAAAACTCAACCACAAAAAGACAAACAACCCAATCAAAAAGTGGGCAAAGGATATGAACACACATTTCACTAAAGAAGATATTCAGGCAGCCAACAGATACATGAGAAAATGCTCCCGATCATTAGCCATTAGAGAAATGCAAACTAAAACTACGATGAGATTCCATCTCACACCAGCAAGGCTGGCATTAATCCAAAAAACACAAAATAATAAATGTTGGAGAGGCTGAGGAGAGATTGGAACTCTTATACACTGCTGGTGGGAATGTAAAATGGTACAACCACTTTGGAAATCTATCTGGCGTTATCTTAAACAGTTAGAAATAGAACTACCATACAACCCAGAAATCCCACTCCTGGGAATATACCCTAGAGATACAAGAGCCTTCATACAAACAGATATATGCACACCCATGTTTATTTCAGCTCTGTTTACAATAACAAAAAGTTGGAAGCGACCAAGGTGTCCATCAACGGATGAATGGGTAAATAAATTGTGGTATATTCACACAATGGAATACTACGCATCGATAAAGAACAGTGACGAATCTCTGAAACATTTCATAACATGGAGGAACCTGGAAGGCATTATGCTGAGTGAAATTAGTCAGAGGCAAAAGGACAAATATAGTATAAGACCACTATTATAAGATCTTGAGTAATAGTAAACCTGAGAAGAACACATACTTTTGTGGTTACAGGGGGGGGAGGGAGGAAGGGTGGGAGAGGGTTTTTTATTGATTAATCAGTAGATAAGAACTGCTTTAGGTGAAGGGAAAGACAACACTCAATACACGGAAGGTCAGCTCAATTGGACTGGACCAAAAGCAAAGAAGTTTCCGGGATAAAATGAATGCTTCAAAGGTCAGCGGAGCAAGCGCGGGGGTCTGGGGAACATGGTTTGCGGGGACTTCTAAGTCAATTGGCAAAATAATTCTATTATGAAATCATTCTGCATCCCACTTTGAAATGTGGAGTCTGGGGCCTTAAATGCTAACAAGAGGCCATCTAAGATGCAGCAATTGCTCTCAACCCACCTGGAGCAAAGGAAAATGAAGAACACCAAGGCCACACGACAACTAAGAGCCCAAGAGACAGAAAGGGCCACATGAACCAGAGACCTACATCATCCTGAGACCAGAAGAACTAGTTGGTGCCCGGCCACAATCGATGACTGCCCTGACAGGGAGCACAGCAGAGGACCCCTGAGGGAGCAGGAGATCAGTGGGATACAGACCCCAAATTCTCATAAAAAGACCAAACTTAATGGTCTGACTGAGACTAGAGGAATCCCGGCGGCCATGGTGCCCAGACCTTCTGTTGGCACAGGACAGGAACCATTCCCGAAGACAACTCATCAGAAATGAAAGGGACTGGTCAGCGGGTGGGAGAGAGATGCTGATGAAGAGTGAGCTAATTATATCAGGTGGACACTTGAGATTGTGTTGGCAACTCTTGTCTGGAGGGGGGATGGGAGGATAGAGAGAGAGAGAAGCCGGCAAAAATTGTCACGAAAGGAGAGACTGAAAGGGCTGACTCAAGAAGGGGAGAGCAAGTGGGAGTAGGGAGTGAGATGTATGTAAACTTATATGTGACAGACTGATTCGATTTGTAAACGTTCACTTGAAGCTTAATAAAAGTTAATAAAAAAAAAACACCCATTTGTGATATTTCTTTTATAGAAGCATTAATAACGAAGATAGCTCCTTAAAGACTCAGTAATGAGAAAAAAAATTTGTGTATTTGTAACCTTCAGTTCACCAGGTTAATTATGTGTGTATGTTACGTATATGTGTGTGTTATGTATGCCCATGTGTTTATGCATGTGGGTGTGCATGTATTTAAGAAAGAGATTACTGGTCACTTGATTGGATAATTCGATGAGTCAAATAAACTTTATTTCAGACTTATTATCTCAAAATCATCATTTAATTTTGAAAATATATGCTTCAGAAATGTAAAACTGGATATTGATATTCAATTTATTTTCTTTGAGCCACATATTTAAAAAGGCAAAAATTATGAAGCATTAGAGAGAAATAATAGTCCTCACTTCCTTGTTAGGGCATGGTTATGGTCATATCTGCACAGTCTTGGGCTTGCAAGAGAGTACCTTCAACACTATTGTTAACAGAACCAAAAAAGGGTGTATGGGGTGTCCATGTTTTCTTTATTTAAAAAAATTTTTATGTGCTTTAAGTGAAAGTTTAGAAATCAAGTCAGTCTCTCATACAAAAATTTATATATACCTTGGTATATACTCCTCGTTGCTTTCCCTCTAACGAGACACCACATTCCCTCTCTCCACCCTGTATTCCCCGTGTTCATTTAGCCAGCTTCTTTCCCCCTCTGCCTTTGGTCTCCCCTCCAGACAGGAGCTGCCCACAGTGTCATTTGTCTACTTGAGTCAAGAATCTCACTCCTCACCAGTATCATTTTCTATCTTATATTCCTGTGCAATCCCTGTCTGAAGAGTTAGCTTTGGGAATGGCTCATGTCTTGGGCTAACAGAAGGTCTGGAGACCATGACCTCCGGAGTCCTTCTAGTCTCAGTCAGACCATTAAGTCTGGTCTTTTTTATGAGAATTTGAGGCCTGCGCCCCACTACTCTCCTGCTCCATCAGGGATTCTCTGTTGTGTTCCCTATCAGGGCAGTCATCGGTTGTAGCTAGGCACTGTCTAGTTCTTCTGGTCACGGGCTGGTGTAACCTCTGATTTATATGGCCCTTTCTGTCTCTTGGGCCTGTAATTACCTTGTGTCTTTGGTGTTCTTCATTTGCCTTTGCTCCAGGTGTGTTGAGACCAATTGATACATATTAGATGGCCACTTGCTATCATTTAAGACCCCAGACACCCCTCTCCAAAGTGGGATGCAGCATGTGTTCTTAATAGATTTCTTTATGCCAATTGACCTAGATATCTCCTGAAACCATGCTCCCCAGAGTCCTGCCTCTGCTACTTTGGCCTTCTAAAAATTAGTTTATTCAGAAAATTTCTTTGCTTTTGGCTTAGTCCAGTTGTGTTGACCAATCCTGTATTGTTTGTTGTCTTTCCCATCATCTAAAATAGTTCTTATCAACTATGTAATTAGTGAAAACCCCTATCCTTCCCTCCCTCCCCACTCTTGTAACCATCAAAGAATATTTTCTTCTGTGTTTAAAATATTTCCTGAGTTCTTATAATAGTGGTCTCATACAGTATTTGCCATTTTGCAACTGACTAATTTCACTCAACATAATGCCTTCCAGGTTCCTCCATTTCATGAAATGTTTCACAGATTCATCATTGTTCTTTATAAATGCATAGTATTCCACTGTGTGAATATATGATAATTTATTTATCCATTCATCTATTGATGGGCACTTTGGTTGCTTCCATCTTTTTGCTATTGTAAACAGTGCTGCAATGAACGTGGTGTGCATATATCTGTTCATGTAAAGGCTCTTATTTCTCTAGGATATATTCCAAGGAGTGGGATTGCTGGATCATGTGGTAGTTCTATTTCTAGTTTTTTAAGGAAGTGCCAAATCAATTTCCAAAGAGGTTGTACCATTTTATATTCCTACCAGCAGTGTATAAGTGTTCCAGTCTCCCCACAACCCCTCCAACACTTATTTTGTGTTTTTGAATTAATGCCAGCCTTGTTGGGGTGAGATGGAAACTCATTGTAGTTTTGATTTGCATTTCTCTAACGGCTAATGATCCTGAGCATTTCCTCGTGTATCTGTTCGCTACCTGAATGTCTTCTTTAGTGAAGTGCCCATTCGTATCCTTTGTCCTTTTCTAAATTGGGTTATTTGTCTTTTTATAGTTGAATTTTTGCAGTATCATGGAGATTTTCGATATCAAACGATTGGAAATGACATAGCTAAAAACTTTTTCCCAGTCTGTAGGTAATGTTTTTACTCTTTTGGTGAAGACTTTGGATGAGCATAGGTGTTTGATTTTCAGGAGCTCCCAATTATCTAGTTTCTCTTCTGGTGTTGTGCATTGTTAATAATGTTTTGTATACTGTTTATGCCATGTATTAGGGCTCCTAGCATTGTCCCTATTTTTTCTTTCATGATCTTTATTGTTTTAGATTTTGTATTTAGGCCTTTGACTCATTTTGAGTTAGTTTTTGTGTATGGTGTGAGGTATGGATCTTGTTTCATTTTTTTTTTTTGCAAATGGATATCCAGTTATGCTGGCAACTTGAAGAGCTGCCTCCTCAAAGTAGAGTTGACCTTAATGACGTGGATGGAGTAAAGCTTTTGGGAACTTCATTCGCTGACGTGGCATGACTCAAATGAGAAGAAACAGCTGCAAACATCCATTAATAATCAGAACGTGGAATATACAAAGTACAAATCTAGGAAAATTGGAAATCATCAAAAATGAAATAGAATGCATAAACATTGATATCCTGGGCATTAGTGAGCTGAAATGGACTGGTATTGGCTAATTTGAATTGGACAATCATATAGTCTACTATGCTGGGAATGACAACTTAAAGAGGAATGGTGTTGCATTCATCTTCAAAAAGAACATTTCAAGGTCTATCCTGAAGTACAACACTGTCAGTGATAGGATAATATACATACACCTAAAAGGAAGACAAGTTAATATGACTATTATTCAAATTTACACACCAACCACTAGGGCCAAAGATGAAGAAATAGAAGATTTTTAACAGCTGTTGCAGTCTGAAATTGATCGAACATGCAATCAGAATGCATTGATAATTACTGGCAATTGGAATGTGAAAGTTGGAGACAAAGAAAGATCAAACCTACCAAAGAAAGATCAGTAGTTGGAAAATATGGCCTTGGTGACAGAAACAATGCCAGAGATCGAATGATAGAATTTTGCAAGAGCAACGACTTCTTCATTGCAAATACCTTCTTTCACCAACATAAACGGTGACTAAACACATAGACCTCGCCAGACGGAACACACAGAAATCGAATTGACTACATCTGTGGGAAGAGATGATGGAAAAGCTCAATATCATCAGTCAGAGCAAGGCTGGAGCCGACTGTGGAACAGACCATCAATTGCTCATATGCAAGTTCAAGCTGAAACTGAAGAAAATCAGAGCAAGTCCACAAGAGCCAAAATATGACCTTGAGTACATTCCACCTGAATTTAGAGACCATCTGAAGAATAGATTTTTTGCATTAAACACTGGTGGCTGAAGACCAGACGAGTTGTGGAATGACATCAAGGACAGCATCCATGAAGAAAACAATAGGTCACTGAAAAGACAGGAAAGAAAGAAAAGACCACGATGGATGTCAGAGGAAACTCTGAAACTTGCTCTCGAACGTTGAGCAGCTAAAGCAAAAGGAAGAACTGATGAAGTAAAAGAACTGAACAGAAGATTTCAAAGAGCAGCTCGAGAAGACAAAGTAAAGTATTATAATGACATGTGCAAAGAGCTGGAGATGGAAAACCAAAAGGGAAGAACATGCTCGGCGTTTCTCAAGCTGAAAGAACTGAAGAAAAAAATTCAAGCCTCGAGTTGCAATAGTGAAGGATTCTATGGGGAAAATATTAAACGACGCAGGAAACATCAAAAGAAGATGGAAGGAACACACAGAGTCATTATACCAAAAAGAATTAGTTGATGTTCAACCTTTTCATGAGGTGTGCATGTGATTGGGAACTGATGATACTGAAGAAAGAAGTCCAAGCTGCTCTGAAGGCATTGGTGAAAACATTGCTGCAGGAATTGATGGAATATCAATTGAGATGTTTCAACAAACAGATGCAGTGCTAGAGGTGCTCACTCATCTATGCCAAGAAATATGGAAGACAGCTTCCTGGCCAACTGACTGGAAGAGATCCATATTTATGACTATTCCCAAGAAAGCTTACCCAACAAATGTGGAAATTATTAAACAATGTCATTAATATCACACATGAACAAAATTTTGCTGAAGTTCATTCAAAAATGGCTGCAGGAGTATATTGACAGGGAACTGCCAGAAATTCAGGCTGGTTTCAGAAGAGGATGTGGAACCAGGGATATCATTGCTGATGTCAGATGGATTCTGGCTGAAAGCAGAAAATTCCAGAAGGATGGTGACCTGTGTTTTATTGACTATGCAAAGACATTCAACTGTGTGGATCATAACAAACTACGGATAACACTGCAAAGAATGGGAATTCAAGAACACTTAATTGTGCTCATGAGGAAACTTCACATAGATCAAGAGGCAGTTGTTTGGACAGAACAAGAGGATATCGATTGGTTTAAAACCAGGAAAGGTGTGCCTCAGGGTTATATCATTTCACCATACCTATTCAGTGTATATGCTGAGCAAATAACACGAGAAGCTGGACTATATGAAGAATAACAGGGTATCAGGATTGTAGGAAGACTCATTAACAACCTGTGTTATGCAGATGACACCACTTTCCTTGCTGATAGTGAAGAGGACTTGAAGCACTTACTGATGAAGTTCAAAGACCACAGCCTTCAGTATGGACTGCACCTCAACATAAAGAAAACAAAAATCCTCCCAACTGGACCAATGAGCACCATCATGATAAATTGAGAAAAGATTAAAGTTGTCAAGGATTTCATCTTACTTGGATCCACAATCAACAGCCATGGAAGCAGCAGTCAAGAAATCAAAAGACGCATTGCATTGGGTAAATCTGGTGCAGAGGACCTCTTTAAAGTGTTGAAGAGCAAAGATGTCACCTTGAAGGCTAAGGTGCGCCTGACCCAAGCCATAGTATTTTCAATCGTATCATATGCATGTGAACGCTAGACAGTAAATAAGGAAGACTGAAGAAGAATTGACGCCTTTGAATTGTCGTGTTTGCGAAGAATGTTGAATATAACATGGACCGCCAAAAGAATGAACGAATCTGTCTTGGAAGAAGTACATCCAGAATGTTCCTTGGAAGCAAGGCTGGTGAGACTACATCTCACATACTTTGCACATGTTATCCGGAGGGATCAGTTCATAAAGAAGGACATCATGCTTAGTAAAGAGGAGGGTCAACCAAAAAGAGAAGACCCTCAACAAGATGAATTGACTCAGTGGCTGCAACAATGGGCTCAAGCTTAGCAACAATTGTGAGGATGGTGCAGGACCAGGCACTGTTTTGTTCTGTTGTGCATGGGGTCTCTTTGAGTCAGAACCAACTTGAAGGCACCTAAAAACTACAGCAACAACAAGCTATAACAGAAATACCACAAGTGGATGGCTTTAGCAAAGAGAAATTTATTCTCTCACAATCTAGGAGGCTTGAGGTCCAAATTCAGGGTGTCAGCTCCAGGCGAAGACTGTCTCTCTCTGTCAGTTCTGGGGGAAAGTTCTCTTCACTCGTTGAGGAGTTTCTCACCGCAGGGGCCCCCGTTCCAAAGGACGCTCTAGTCTCCTGGCTTTTGTTTCTTGATGGTGTGAGTTCCCCCATGTCTCTCTGCTGTTTCTCTCTTTTATTTCTCAAAAGTGATTTACTTAAGATACATCCTATAAGACACAACCTAATCTTACAGGTTGAGTCCTACCTCATTAACAAAACTGCTGCTAAGCCCACCTCATTAACATCATAAAAACCAAAAAACTCAAACCCAAGTTACTCCTCAAAAGACAAAAAATTAACAAAAATGTAAAATGGTAGAAGAGAACAGGAAGGTAACTCATGCATGATAAATAGCCTATCTATGAAGTTGAGCTGATAAATTAAATAAATGAAAATTTAAGAATATTCCCTAGTGTTTGGAGGTAACCAACTGAAGAATTAAAAATAATTTTATAGGTGGTTACCTCTGACTATTGCAGATGTTTCTATACTCTAATTTTTTTTTTACAAATGCACTGTTAATTCATATCAGCCCACTTTTGTTCTATAACCTTCTATTCTACAAATGCTATATATTCAATTACACATTTTAATATCTTACACTATCTTTAGGAAGATTTTTAAGTATTATTACTCAGATGCTCTCTTATTTTTATTTCCTCGGGAGATGAATTTCTGGATTTTTGAATTTGTTTAATGTATTGGTGTTAATTTTCATCATGTTTTTGAAATTTTTATTTGCAAATTCACATTGAGTGAGGGTTCTTAATTGAGAACAACTTCTCTCTTTTTTCACCCCTACCTGTTTCAAGGAATTGCAAGGGTGCTGTGGTTAAACGTTCAGCTGCTAAACAAAAAGTTCAGCAGTTCTACTCTGTCCTATGTCCTGTGGAATGGCAACAGGTTTTTTTTTTTTTTTTTGGTATGGTATTCAGTCATATTTTTGGCAACAGAAACATCAGCCAATCCCACACGGAGCATTTCTCTTCAGAGAAATTGAGGCAAGGGGATGGAATTTTGTACCCCTCCAGGTACAAGCTAACCCCAAGGACTGAATGATACCTTGGCAAGGAAGCTCCCTGTATAAGTATTTGGGTTCATTTGATTGTTTTGTTCTTATAAGGTTAAATAATTGAAGAATCCCACATTGTCAAAACAATACATAAACTTTATCTAGTTTATGTATTAGCATTGATCCCTAGAAAGCAGAGTGTGAGGCAAGGATGAAAGTGCTGACACTGCATGAGTAAAAAGAGAGACATGGGGGCAGAAAAGATATAAAGCAATTTGATGCTCTCTGTGCATTACTGGACTGTATGCTGCCTCACAACACGTGCCCCACGGAGACACGGTTGCTTTGAGGAGTGCTTACTCCTTACATGGGACTTGTCTAGAAAGTTTCCAAAGAAAAGCCACATCTTGGAACAGTCCATGAAGGGGCAAAAGAAGAGGAACTGTATCTGTCCAGTTCCCTCCACCTTCTCTTTTCCGTTGTTGAGATTCATCCCTCAGGAAGTTAAATAGACCAAAGAACTCCAATTAAATGTATGTTAGATCAGAGCTGTGTCATCCAGCGCTACAGTGGCCACTCAAGAAGCCAGAGCCCACGTTTAGTTTTGTGATGTTTCCTAAAAAACTGAAATGGTTGGGTAACTGAGCTAAGGTGAGATATTAACCAATAGAGACAATAGAGGAAATTTGAACAGGTACATAAAGTTTGTGATCTGTATAGATTATTTCTTTCTTGGGTTATCCACAAGCAATGTTTACAAAGTTCAATGAAAAATCCAAATTAGTATGTATTGTAATTGCAATATCTATCTAATACATTATCTTGAAAATGCCACTGGTACAAAACTATACTTGCAAGTCCTCCAAACTTTTTCTTTGTCCCTGAGTTTATTGGAAGTTCAGAGGGTTTTTATAGTTTCAGCATTAAGTATAATATTTACCATTGGATTTTAGTGGATAGCCTTTTTTAGTTTAAGCATGTTTACTTCTGTTCTTAGTCTCCTGAACTTTTTTTTTGTTTTTAATAAAATAACTGGGTGTTGAATTTTAGGAGTACATGCATATATGAAGATAATAATATGGTTTCCCTCTTTTTCTTTAATTATAGTGATAGATTTTTCTAAAGCAAAAGTTACATTCCTGGGGTAAAAATTTCTTGTGGGTGATTTATTATTTTTAAAACACATTGCTGGAATCAAATTATTAGTATTTTTATTCATGGTATTTGCTTCTAAGTTATTACTTACAGAAGGGATGTTCTTTTGCATTTTAAGCATATCTAGTTAAGAACATTATTTCTTACTGCTCTCTCTTTTTGTTTATTCATCAGATATATATTTAATTAGCCCTTTCAAAGAATATTTTTGGCATAATTGGAGAAATTTGAGTATGGACTGTGTATTAGATGATTATATGGAATTATTCTCAATTAGAGTAAGTGTAATAACGGTGATGTGATTATGTAGAAGAATACTTTTATGTTCAAGAGGTGTGGACTGAAATATTGAGGGATAAAATGTCACAATGGTGGGCACTTGATACAGAGGGAGGAGGAAGAGAATGAGAGAGCAAATATGGCAAAACATTTACAAAGGTCAGTAAAGAATCCAAATTAGTATTATTGTAATTACAATATGTATCTAGTACATTATCTTGAAAATGCTACTGCTACAAAACTATACTTGCAAGTCATTCATAAAAGAACACATTTTTAATATTAATTCAATAATTCTTTATCGGGGTAATATTTTGCTGTTAGCAGTCAACACAAATAACAATTATTTAATAACATACAGTTTTATTTCTTTCTCATGTAAATGAAACCCAGGGATTAGTAGTTTAGGGCTACTCTGGGAGCTTCACTATCATTTCTTTTTGCTTTATCATTCTCAATATAAGCTATATGTTGGGCCACAGCTGCATGTGCCTCAGCCATCACATCCACAATTCCAGGCAGCAGGAAAAAGGAAGAAGCAAAACTGATTATACCCTCCAGTTAGGGTCATCTTGAAGACAATCCTGCTGAGATCCCAAATGCCTAACACTTGATCATATGGCCAACACAGTTGGCTACAAGGAAGGCTGGCAGATGTAGTCTTTATTCTCAGCTAAAATGTACTCAAGCAGTCATCGATTTCTAATACTAAGAAGATGGTGAGAACTGATATTGGGGCAAAAACTGGAAGCTTTTCTCCCATATTGTTTAGGGATATTGGAAATAACTTTTACTACTTATTATATTCATTCGAAGGAACCCTGATGGTGCAGTGGTTAAGCACTGAGCTGCTAACCAAAAGATCAGCTGTTCAATCCTACCAGTTGCTCTTTGAGAGAAAGAAGTGACATTTTGCTTCCATAAAGAATTACAGCCTTGGAAGCCCTGTGGGGCAGTTCTACTCTGTCCTATGGGATGGCAACAGGTTTTTTTTTTGTTTGTTTTGCTATGGCATTCAGTCATATTTTTGGCATTGACAATAAGAAGTCATTTCAGTGAAAGAACACTGAAGGGCATTCTTCCATTTGATATTCTAGTCCTTGGAAGATCTTTCTGGTGCACCCACTATGCATTTCCATTTAAGAATCTAAATGCCACATATAATACTTGATGTCTTTGCAAGTTGTCAAAAACCTGACAGTTGCAAGCAGGGATGTTTTTGATTTCATAAGAGAAAATTTTGTTTTATTTCCATTATTTTCCTGTTCTCTGATTATTATTGTTTTGTTTTAATTTTATTTGATTTCATTTTCTCCTTAGAGAGTCCTTTCCAGTCTCCCTTGTATCCATTTGCTCATCTAATACCTTCCCAAGCTAGAGCTTATTCATATCATAACATGGAATCATTTGTGCAATGCTTACCCCTGAAATTTTGGATTACATCCATAATACCCTCATTTTTCTCTTCCTAATAAAAATATTTTAAAGTCTGCCCTGAGTCATTACTTTTTAGAAATACATTGGGTACACCCTAGAATAAAGTGAATGGTTACAAAGAGGAAAAAAGAGTCTGTTATCTGAATAGCTACTGTACTGTTCTCTTAAGATAAAAATACAATCTAGGTAAGACTCAAGGCTACAGGTTAAAAATTTTCTCCAAAGATTAGTAGTATTTAGAAGTCCAGAGCTGCAATGTGGTAAGGGTATTTGTTAGGGCTGTTTGTGTTGGCTTATGCCGTGATGGGATGCAGGTATCTGTCGCCATCCATGCTATCAATTTGCCCTAATTTTCTTGTTCTTACTTACTGATTAGTAATGTTGGATGGGAAATAGTGGTGGTACTAATTGATTAACTGGGAAAATATTTTAGAGGTCATGATAATTCTTAAGGATGATTCCTAGTGTTTTCCACTGATATGATGGCTACTTTTAAAAAAAGAATTCCTCCACTCACAGGGCAATTTGAAAATTAATTTAATCAACAGCAAAACAACAATAGTAACACAGCATTTGTGTAGCACCATATACTTTCCACAAATCCTGCTTTACTATTGTGCTTTTGCTGTTAATTACAATTAATTTCCAAATTGCCCTGTGAGTTGAGGGATCCTTTTCTAAATGTCACCATTATAACAGCATCATTATAAAAACAGCATTTATGTCTGTCACACTATGTACTCTCTCACAAATAATCTGTCAGTGTGTTATACTGTGGGGGTTTGCATGTTGCTGTGATGCTGGAAGCTATGACCCTGGTATTCCAAATACAAGTGGGGTCACCTATATTGGACAAGTTTCAGCTGAGGTCCCAGATTAAGACAGACTATGATGAAGGACCTGATGATCTACTTCCAAAAAAGATTGGCCAGTGAAAACTTTATGCATAGGATTAGAACATTGTCTGATATACTGCCAGAAGATAAGCCCCTTAGGTTGGAAGGCACTCAAAGTACAACTGGGGAAGAGCTGCCTCCTCGAAGTAGAGTTGACTTTAATGAAGTGGTTGGAGTAAAGCTTTCTGAACCTTCATTTGCTGTAGTGGCATGACTCAAATGAGAAGAAACAGCTGCAAACACCCATTAATAATTGGAACATGAAATGTATGAAGTGTGAATCTAGGAAAATTGTAAGTCATCAAAAATGAAATGGAACACATAAACATTGGTGTCCTGGGCATTAGTGAGCTGAAAAGGACTGGTATTGAGCATTTTGAATCAGACAATCATATGGCTTATTATGCCCGGAATGATAAATTGAAGAGAAAAGGTGTAAAATTAATCATCAACAAGAACATTTCAAGATATATCCTGAAGTACAATACTGTCAGTGATAGGATATTATCCATACACCTACAAGGAAGACCAGTTCACAGGACTCTTATTCAAATTTAAATACTAACTATTAAGGCCAAAGATGAAGAAACTGGAGATTTTTACCAGCTTCTGCAATTTAAAATTGATCAAACATGCAATCAAGATGCATTGATAATTATAAGTGACTGGAATGTGAAAGGCAGAAACAAAGAAGAAGGATCGGTAGTTGGAAAATATGGCCTTGGTAATAGAAATGATGCAGTAGGTTATATGATAGAATTCTGTAAGACCAATGACTTATTCATAGCAAATATCTTTTTTTAAACACATAAATGACAACTATACACATGGATCTCACTGGATGGAATACACAGAATTCAAATTGACTACATATGTGGAAAGAAACAAAGAAGCTCAATATCATCAGTCAAAACATGGCCAGTGTCCCACTGCCAAACTTACCATCAATTGCTTGTATGCAAGTTCAAGTTGAAGCTGAAGAAAATTAAAACAAGCCCACGAGAGCTAAAATATGACCTTGACTATAAAAAAACCTTAATTTAGAGACCTTCTCAAGAATAGATTTGATACACTGAATACTAATGACTGAAGATCAGACAAGTTGTAGAATGACATCAAGGACATCATACACGAAGAAAGCAAAAGGTCATTAAAAAGACAGGAAAGAAATTCAGTTGTAAATCCATCCACCTATGGTCACCTGATCTTCAACAAAAGCACAAAAAAAAAAAATGGGAAAAAGACAGCCTTTTTAACAAATAGTGTTGGCAAAACTGGATGCTCATCTTCAAAAAAAAAAATGAGGCAGGATCATACCTCACACCATACACAAGAACTAATTTGAAATGGTCAAAGACTAAAATATAAAATCAAAAACTATAAAGATCATAGAAGAAAAAATAATACACAGCATAAACAAGATACAAACCATAACTAACAATAATACACAAACACCAGAAGATTAGCTACACAACTGAGATCTTCTCAAAATTAAACACTTACTCTTATTAAGAAAAAAAAAAAAAAAATTTTTTTTTTTTTTTTTTCTTATTAAGAGACTTCAACAAAAGAGTAAAAAGAGAACTTACTGACTAGAAAAAAAATTTTGGCTATAACGAATCCAGCAAAGGTCAAATCTTTAAAATCTATAGGAAAGTCCAACACCTATACAACAAGAAGACAAATAATCTAATTAAAAAATGGGCAAAGGATATGAACAGACACTTTACCAAAGAAGACATGCACGTGGCTAACAGACACATGAGGAAATGCTCTCAATCACTAGCCATTAGATAAATGCAAATCAAAACCACGATGAGTTACCACCTCACCCCAACATCACTGGCACGAACCAAAAAACAGAAAATAGCAAGTGTTGGACAGGTTGCGGGGAAATTGGAACTCTTATGAACTGCTGGTGGGAATGCAAAATGGTACAACCATTTTGGAAAATGATATGCTGGTTCCTTAAAAAGCTTGAAACAGAAATACCATATGATCCAGCAATCCCACTCCTACGAACATATCCTAGAGAAAAAAGAGCCATCATATGAATAGACATATGCACACCCATGTTCGTTGCAGCGTCATTTACAACAGCAAAAAGATGGAAACAAAAGCCCATCAACAGATAAATGTATAAACAAACTATGGTACATACACACAATGGAGTAACACACAATGATGAAGAACAATGATGAATCTGTGAAACATCTCACAACATGGATGAATCTGGAAGGCATTATGCTGAGTGAAATAAGTCAAATATAAAAGGACAAATATTGTATGAGACCACTATTATAAAAACTCAAGTAAAGGTTTACGCACAAAAAGAAAGTCTTTGATGGTGATAAGGGAGGGGACTTGAGGCGTCAATATGAAGAATATGGGAATATGTAACTTGTTATGGAGAATGAGAACTAATCTTATTGATTTTGCTCATTGCTTTATCTTCAGCACTATCTCAGTGCTGGATCTGGCACATAATAGGCACTTGATAAATATTTGTTAAGTGAGTAAATGAATGCATAAAAAATGTTATTCTAGGAATTCATAATATAAACTTATCTGGGCAATAAAAAATAAATTATTCACAGTGAAATACTAAAGAATTAGTATGTAAATTAGATGACAACAAATGTGAACACAATAATTAGGGAAATACCAGAAGTTCATTTAAGCCTGGTGGGGGTCTATGATACTAGAACCCCTTTGCTGGTAGAGATATGTCAATCAACCCAACAGATTTATTTTCAATGTTTTGATAAATTGAAGTTAAAAATATGGAAGAGCTATTTCATGTTGATGTGGTTTGAACAGCTGAATAAACAAAGTACCAATTCAAATTGCCTATTGTAAACCATGATATTATATGTGGAATTTTGTACTGGTAGTATTTTTTTGTTGTTCTTTTTGGAGAACACTCAAAACAGCTCTTTGAGCATAGGGAATATTTTAATGACAGCGTTTCTCATGATACAACAGCCAAAGGTATACAGAAAAAATGAGATTGAATAACCATAAAACCATAGGGGAGTCAAAAATAAAATTGTTTTGCTATTTTGCATCGGGGACTGGAAATTAAACTTTAAAAAATTGACTCTAAAACAGCAAGTAAAACATCTGGTCTGACAGAGGTGCAACTCTTAGCGACCCATGCAGAATCAGTGCAGAGGTTAGCTTGTCTAAGTGTTTCTGTCACAATATTAAAGAAAATAAAGACATGAATGACATCATAAACTTATATATTTCATTACTTTTCTTTCTTGATTGTCTTGTGTCTGGTAATGTGGGATTTAAAATTAAAAGAGGCGTCTGATGTAAAAGTAAAATGGCTAAACTAATGCTAAAGCTTAATGTAACTTTTCACACAGATCCAAACTCTGTTGCTTAGGAACCAACCCTATGATTAAGGCTTTGTGGTTAGGCCAAGATTATGAATCTGTAACCAAACCTTATCAAAAACTGTGTGTGTTAGATCTCCCCAGGACACCTTACGGTCTGGTCTAGGTGATATTTAAAAACCTGTTCCTGACAGTACTCTTACGCCAATGTCATGTCATTGATTTGTGAAGGTCATGAGGACCCCCTCCCCATGATCACAGACCCTGTGATGTCCTTTAGCCTACCAATATATTCCAGCAGTATTAAGGTAACCAATAATGTTAAAAATCACGCTTTGCTTTGTCCTGCTTTTGGTTGACCTCAATCACTGTTAGACTATCAGGATATTGTGTTTGCAGTTCCTTATATAGGCTATAACTATGAGTAATTTGCACTCCTTCCTTTGGGATCTGTGAGCTTCAGACTCTCGGGTTTTCTTGCCGCCATTAGAATGACATGTTGGTTTCAATAAATCTCTTACTTTACTAGAGTTGGAGAGTCTTTTTTTCTATAGCACTAGTTAGAACCCAGGCATAATTTCATGGGCATGTGCTGTTAGAAGTGAATGCCATGATGAGTGGTACCAAAGAGGGGTCATAGTCATAACTTCATGCTAAAAATGTGCTTAGAGACTGTGCAAATCAACTTTTCCAAAAGCTTTCCAGAGTGATTCTACCACTGGCATGTCTAACTGGATGCTCTTATTAGAAATATTTGCAAAAACTCTTGGCTGCTCTTTTCCAAAGCATGTATGGGTATGTGGATTCAGGGCATGGAGCCACATATTTTAATTTGATTAGCTTTGATGGGGAAGTTTACATTTTCTATAGGAATCTACATCGATGGTTTTGTCAGCAACCAAAAAATTGATGCTTGATGTATCAAATAGTTACACTTCTATTTACTCTTTCTATGAAAAATCCAGGTTAGAAATAGGATTTTATTATTATTGAAATAAGCCCAGGATTGAGTTATATGTTCAATTCCACAGTGTATAAGACCTGGACCATTGAACAGCTTCCTAATTGGTCCCACTGCCTTTCATATCTCTCCCTTTTAACCCCTTTCCCATATTTTTTGCCAGAGGTGTTTTACTCAGATTTGTGAATAAATTAGACATCCCTTAGCAAGATGTTTAAGTACTTCTACCTTCTAGCCTGGAGATTGGATGGCACAGTGGCTAAGAGCTTGGCTGCTAACCAAAAGATCAGCAGTTTCAATCCACCAACAGCTCCTTGCAAACCCTATGGGGCAGTTCTATTCTTCTCTGTTCCATAGGGTCACTATGAGTCCGAATCCACCCGGCAGAAACTGGTTTGTTTGTTTGTTTTTTCTCTTTCTTTTACCTTCTAGCCCAATCTAATCTCTAGCTACCATCCTTATTAATTTCACTCTTGTTGTTTTTCTTGGTCACTCATACTGGATCACTTGCTCTACCCAAAACACATATGGTGCTTTTCCTTCTCCATAAATTCATCCTTCCTGGGATATTTTCTGAAATGTGTACTGGATGGCTTCCATATTTCCTTCTAATCCTATAAGCTTGGGGAAGATGGGTCTTCCATTCCCATCAAAAGAGTAACCTTAGCATCATAAAGATACTTTACAGTGAGTGGAAGAGGAAGGAAGGAAAGAATTTCCAGTTAGAGGTTTTCCCAGGTGTCCAGGGCTATGCAAATTCTAGGCACTGCTTGATTCTGATCAAGAAGAAGAGATAACTCAATGGGCTGAGTTCCTTAGGTAGGCAGGCTGGCAGAACTCAGTTTGTAAGCAATCATGATGTAAACTCAGCAGGGTAGGCTGAATAATGGCCCCCAAATATGTTCACATCTTAATGCCTGAAGTCTATGAATGTTACCTTATATGATAAAAAGGACTTGCAGATGTGACTAAGTTAATTGTCTTAAGGTAGAGTGAATATCCTGGAGTATCTGATTGGGACCAGTGTAATAAAAATGGTCCCATGAAGAAGAATGAAGGAAGAGTTGGAGTCGGAGTAGAGCGTGATGTGATGATGGAAGCAAAGCAACAGAGGACTGCATCATAGGCTGTCTTAGTCATCTAGTGCTACTATAACAGAAATGCCACACCTGGATGTCTTTAACAGAAGTTTATTCTCTCACAGGCTAGTAAGCTAGAAGTCTGAATTCAGGGTGCCAGCTCTAGGGGAAGGTGTTTTCTCTCTGTCTGTTTGGGGAAAGGTCTTTGTCTAGGAATTTCTCCTCGTAGGATCTCTGGGTCCAAAGAATGCACTCTGCCCCTGGTACTGCTTTCTTGGTGGTATAAGGTCCCCATGTCTCTCTGCTGGCTTCTCTCTTTTATATCTCAAAAGAAATTGGCTTAATACATAACCCAATCTTGTAGATTGAGGCTCATCAACATAACTGCTGTTAATACCTTCTCATTAACAATGTAGAGATAGGATTTACAACACATAGGAAAATCACATCAGATGCCAAAATGGTGGACAATCCTGCATTACTAGAAATCATGGCCTAGCCAAGTTGACAGATATTTTGGGGGTATACAATTCAATCCATGACATAGGCCCAGGAGCACAGAAGACCATGAGAAGCTAAAAAAGACAAGGAAATGCATGCTCCCTAGAGCCTACAGAAGGAACCAGAGCTGCTGACACCTTGACTTAGACCCATGAGACCATGCTGGACTGTCTGACCTCCAGCATTATGAGTGTTACCTGAAGCAAGTATCGCCGAGTGCGACTTCCAGTCAATCAAAGCACACTGAGCTAAGGGGAGAGGAAGTGTTTATTGCAGGTGCATGAACAAGAACCGGAGAGAATGTTTTTCAAATTCTGCTCCTTGAACTAAGGGAGGCAGAGCCTTTTATATTGTGTCTCACAAGGTAGTACGTGCAAACATGATGGACTACATAGGTTATCACGGCACACAGGCACAGTAAGACAAATTATATTTTTTCCTTTGGCATGTGGGCTAGTAAACTGGGCTTGGCTGGCTTGAGCCACATCCAGGCTTTGAGGACAATGGGGCAGGTTCTCCTTGGTCTGAGCAGCTCCTAATTGAGCCACACCCATCACTATGACCTAAGGTTTTGTTTGCTAGTGGTCAGGACGAGCAGGTAAGCAGCTCCTGGCTCCGTTGGCTATCAATCTTACTTTTAAGGATTTTTTTCTTACCCATGAAGCCAAAAATTTAACAGCAAAAGCCTGGCCCCAAAAACTGTAAAACCATTTTTCGTTTGTCTCCCTGGCTTTAAGGAGTGTTAATAATAAGGAAACTGAGGCCCAGTTTAACACATTGGCTATATCTTTGCAAACTCTTTTGTGATGAAGACATTTGTTAACCACAAGCTAGCTCAGAGTTTGTCTAATGGAAAAAAAAAAAAGTAACCGGTAATTTCCCTTGCTTCCTGAGACATGAAAACACTGCCTTTTGAGTCGATCATAGTGACCCTATAGGACATAGTAGAACTGCCTCATAGGGTTTCCAAGGAACAGCCGGTGGATTTGAACTGTCGACTTTTAGGTTAGCGCCAAGCTTTTAACCACTGGGTTCCTGAGAGATGAGGTACCTTTTATTATTTTACAACTTCTGGAATACACTTCAAGATTTGTGCAAACAAATGGGGGAAGGGACAGCCAGGCCAGAGACCACCTAAAAACCTGTTGCTATCCAGCCTATTCCAACTCTCTTAGAGACCCTAGGACAGAGTAGAAACCTCATAAGGTTTCCAAAGAGTGGCTGGTGGATTATGAACTGCTGACCTTTTGGTTAGTAGCCAAACGCTTAACCACTTCACCACCAGAGGTTTAGAGACCACCTAAACCAACAAAAACCAAACCCAGTGCCGTCGAAGTAACCTGATAATTACTGATCTGAAAAAGGGGGGGGGGCAGGGCTCAATCCGTCATTTGAGATTAACCAATGGTTGATCTTCTATTCTCCCTCCTCTTCTCTTCATAAGCTTAATTGTAACTAGCCTGCTTCCAGCTATTTGTTTTTTTTTTTTTAGAATCAGAATCGTTTCCCTATATGCATATAGAATAACTTCTTGTAATAAACCTTATGTTTCAATTTCTTTGAGTTTTGATAATTTTTTTTTAATACTATGAAAGTGGCAACAGGAAATTCACACACTCAGACAAAAAAAAAAAGTTTTTTTTTTTTTGTCTTTGACAGAGTCAGCATCTGTAGTAAAGATAAAGTCCTAGAGTTGCAAGATGTTGAAGAAAAAGCTTTTCATTTGAATGAAAAGCCCTGACCACTTGGGGGTTGAGAATTGTTCTCTCTGCTTTGGTTTAGAATTGACAGCATTGGTGACTTTGAAAAGACAGTCATCACAGCTGTCCTCACAGTAAGAGCTTCTTGTTTAGTTTTGAAAGGACAGCCACAGGCAGGCCCATTCATGTCATTCATTATCTTCCATATTAAATCCATAAACTAGATATTTGCTCCTGTTTTAAAAGGGGGATTGAGGCTTGCAGAAGTAAAGCAACTTGACAAAGTCTTTACAGTTAGTAAGGGGCAAAGCATGGATTCTTACCCATTCTTACACTTAAAAACCTTTGAATTTCTTCACAAGAGACCTGGTTTTAAAACTATCTGTTAAGACAATTTGTTTTGAATTTTTTCTTTCATATAGCTAGAGAAGGGCAGTGGTGGCTTAGTGGTAGAATTCTCGCCTTCCATGCAGGAGACCCGTGTTCTACTTCTGGCCAATGCAAGTCATGCACCATGGAGGCTTGGATGTTACGATACTGAATAGGTTTCAGCTGAGCTTCCAGAGCAAGACAAACTAAGAAGAAAGGCCTGGCAACCTGCTCCCAAAAAACAGCCAGTGAAAACCCTATGAATCACAAAAGTCTGATCCTAAATTGATTATGTGGATGATGTAGGAGAGCCTGGTGATGTTTTGTTCTGTTGTGCATGGGGTCAGCATGAGTCAGTGCCTGACTCAACAGAAGCTAGAAACAGCAACAACAACACAGATAGATCCATAGGAGGTGGGAATGTGCTGTACTGACTTGTCTTTTTAGAGTGTATAGGCAGGAACCATCAAGCCCCACTTCCTCTTTCCCTGCCGGTCCTCAGAGCTGGAAGGTGGAGCCCTGTGCTGCACTCCTGATATTCCACTCTCGGTCTTTCTCTTAGGACCTCCAGGTGGCAATACGAGACAGACTTGCAATTAACTCTGGTCTGGAAGTGGGAAGAGTCTTCCTGCCCTAATAAGTCCTGGGGAGTTGGTGAGTCAGGTCAGTTCTGCTCTTGGCCTCAGGGTGAAAGTTATCTTTCTTTTGAAGCTTTTTTCCTTGGGATACTAGCATTTTCTTGTCTCTTCTTCATATGGGAGCTGTAAGAGGAAATGAGTTAGTATTAGGCTAAAAAGGGCCCACTAGAACCTACTTGTAATCTATACCTTAGATCAAAGGAGAGAAAGGATTTCACATTTACTTCTCATCTCACCATTGCTAGGGATTCTTAAAGGAGGAAGGGACTAAAGCCATAGAGTATGGTGCAGAACTTGAGGACTCTCAGTTTCTACCGTCCCACTTACATATTGTTAATATCTGTGACATGACCAATACTTCACGCATCTGTGAATGAATGAGTGAATGAGTGGACTATAGGTTTATTCATTCAAAAAATTTTTATGGAGTATCTACTATATGACAGACCTTAACCCATGTTCATTGCAGCACTGTTTACAATAGCAAAAATGTAGAAGCAACCAAGGTGCCCATCAATGGATGAATGGATAAATAAATTATGGTATCTTTACAGAATGGAATATTACACATCAATAAAGAACAATGATGAATCCATGGAACATTTCATAACATGGAGAAATCTGGAAGACGTTATGCTGAGTGAAATTAGTCAGCTGCGAAAGGACAAATATCGTATAAGACCACTATTATAAGAACTGGAGAAATAGTTTAAGCAGAGAAGAAAATATTCTTTGATGGTTATGAGAAGGGGGAGAGAGGGAGGGAAGGAAAAGGTTTTCACTAATTAGATAGTAGATAAGTTTTATTTTAGGTGAAGGGGAAGACAGCACACAATATAGAAGAGGTCAACACAGCTGGACTAAATGAAAAGCAATGAAGTTTCCTGAATAAACTGAATGCTTCAATGGCCATCGTAGAAGGGGCGGGGTTTGGGGATCATGGTTTCAGCGGACAGCTAAGTCAATTGGCATAGTAAAATCTTTGAAGAAAACATTCTGCATCCCACTTTGGAGAGTGGTGTCTGGGGTCTTAAATGCTAACAAGCAGCCATCTAAGAGGCATCAATTGGTCTCTACCCACCTGGAGCAAGGAAGAATGAAGAACACCAAAACCAAAAGGTAATTAATGAACCTAAGAGACTGAAAGGACCGCATAAACCAGAGACTACATCAGCCTGAGACCAGAAGAACTAGATGTTGCCCCAGCACAACCGATGACTGCCTTGACAGGAAACACAACAGAGAGCCCCTGAGGGAGAGGAGAGCAACGGAATGCAGACCTCAAGTTCTCGTAAAAAGACCAAAGTTAATGGTCAGACTGGGACTAGAAGGACCCCAGAGACCATGGTCCCCAGACCTTGCATTAGTCCAAAACAGGAACCATTTCCAAAGCCAACTCTTCAGACAGGTATTGGACTGGATTATGGATGGAAAATGATACTGGTGAAGAACGAGCTTTTTGGATCAAGTAGACATGTGAGACTATGTTGGCATCTCCTGTTTGGAGGGGAGATGAGAGTACAGAGGGGGCCAGAAGCTGCCTGAATGGACACGAGAAGAGAGAGTGGAGGGAAGGACTGTGCTGTCTCATTAGGGGGAGAGCAGTTAGGAGTATATAGCAAGGTGTTTACAAATTTTTGTATTAGAGACTGACCTGATTTGTAAACTTTCACTTAAAGCACAATAAAAAATAAAAAAATCAATAAAGACTAAAACCCAATGGAAAAAAAGTCACAATCAAGAGATTAACAAAATGTGAGAAAATATTCAATAAATTTATGAAAATTTGTTCAATCTCACCAAGAATCAAAAACAATTCTATTTATTCCAAGATAGCCTTGACTCCAATATGTCAGATAAGTTTTCATGAATTCAGTGTTGTAGTTCTCTGCTGCTGCATGTGAATTTTTCTAGACAGCATTATCACACTCACACTTGTCTAAAAATGTTTATAATATTTTCACCAATAATTCCAGTTCTACAAATTTTATCTAAGTAAATTATTTGAAATGTGCACAAAAATTTTTCCCATTTTTATTCCTCATATAATTTAAATGTAGCCACAAACTATGTAAAGAGAAATACCCAAATTATCATATCTTGGGAGATTGGTTAAATAAAGACACATCCATATAATGGAGACATTAAAATACTGTTATAGAAATGTCAACATACTCACTATATGTTATTTAAGTGAAGAAAATAGATACGATATATTTGAAATATATGTGGGTACCTATGTATTGGAAACCCTGGTGGCGTAGTGGTTAAGTGCTACCGCCGCTAACCAAAAGGTCGGCAGTTCAAATCCACCAGGCGCTCCTTGGAAACTCTGTGGGGCAGTTCTACTCTGTCCTATAGGGTCGCTATGAGTTGGAATTGACTCGACAGCACTGGGTTTGGTTTTTTTTTTTAACCTATTATGTATACATGAGGTAGTAGTGGTTCAGTAGTTTGCCTTCCTGGCCGACGCCCTTCATGCACAGCCACTGTCTGTCTGCCAATGGAGGCTTGCATGTTGCTGTCATGCTGAAAAAGCTTCAGTGGAGCTACCTGTTTCAGATGGACTAGGAAGACAGGCTTGGTGATCTACTGAAAATCAGCCATTGAAAACCCTGTGGATCACAATGGTCCGAGCCCCAAATGATCATGGGGATGGCGCAGGACTGGGCAGTTATTTCATTCTGCTGTGCAAGAGGTCACTAGGAGTTAGGGGCCAACTTGAGGACAGCTGACAACATATATGTATATAGGTTCACATATATATATGCATATATGTGTGTGTGTTTGTGTACAAGTATATTACATTTTACATGATTATGCTTGCATGATCATGTAGCATCTGTTATTCTCTTCCTGACTTATGTCCAGAGGCCAGTAGTCCTGACTGCACTGACTGTCACATTTGTTTGGTTTCACTGGCATTTCCCTGGCCTGCACACTCTAAGCTGGCCCCATTGCTAACCCCAGCCACCAGCTCAGCTTGCAGCTCTGCCTGCAGGCAGCTTTTAAGGGGGAGCCTGTGTGGGCTGGGAGTGACCCCTGCACTGAAGATGGAGGGGCTGTCCTGGACGTTGTTGATAAGATTGGATTTTGCTGCCTCCCTGAGTTAATTGACCTCAGCAGTCAGAACTAGGCACCTGCCTCAGCCGTGATAAATAGAGAAGCTGCAGTATGGGGCAAAAAAAGGTTTCAGAGACAGGCAATTATGCTGTCCTTTCATCCATGCAGAGATAACAGCCAGAAAGAATTTTCTTGAAGCTGGGCAGTGTATCTGTTGACATAATTTGTATAAGCTTCATTGAATGAACAACCTTGAAAACTACAGTAGATTGGCTAAACTTTAGTCAGAAATAAAAGATAGTATGTTGACCACATTATTGCTTTATTAAAAACAAAAAAGAATTTTGACTCTAACCCTATTGCATTAAAATATCAATATCGACATTATGCTGCATTTACCATTAGGGATGTACTTAAAAATTCTGACTAATGTGGTATCTTTGCTTCTCGGAGCCAATACTTTCCTGACACTCTGGCATAAAATATGAATGTAAATGGAACAAATACTGAAAAGTTACAAAGCCTCTAATAGGGGTTTCTTGTCTAACATGTAATTGCTTCTAAATCACAGACTAGTTGGTAACTGAGTGCTAACTGGTCACTTGGCAATTCAATTTTTCAGTTGTACTAGAGATTCAGGTTAAGAATGTATTTGTTGCACAGAGATTTGTGTATTTAATTATTTTAATTTTGAAATAGATCTGTGAGTTCATCCTGCTGTTATCAAAATTTGCTAGCCCTAAAGGTAAAATGATGGATCAATTTGCTCTGATGCTTTTGTTTCCTCTCCTCAGTGTTACCTGGAGGCAGAGTGAAGAAATCCTGTTTGTTAAACTAAAAAAATTAAAAGGAAAGTAGGCCATGGATTTGAATCCATATTACAGAACTTCATAATTCGTCTAAAAATGTTTATAACATTTTCATCAATAATTCCACTTCTACAAATTTTATCTAAGTAAATTATTTGAAATGTACACAAATATTTTTCCCATTTCTAACCACAATATGACCTCAATTCCCTCGGTAGTTCCTTATTTGCTCACTGACAGGCTGGAAAAGGCACTAATGAGAAATTTCATCTGAAGTGTTTCATGATGTTTGCATTACGTTAGATGCCACTTAAATATGGGATATATTTTTCAGTTATTGTTTTTATTATTATTGACTTTAAAAATGATGAAACCTAGCATCCTTGAATTATAGATGTGAGTAGTTGAGTTCAGTGCTTGAATACAAAGGCAGCAACCGTCATGTGCTGTAGGCTCAGCAGGCTGCAAAGAGTGATGAACTATGTGTATTTCTGTCTCGGGGGTGGGGTGGGGGCGGTTATGAGCTCAGAGAAGTAGGACCTTAGAGATTTTTCTGTTCCATATTACAGATGAGGAATGGTTTGTCCTCCCTTACCAAAACAGAACTCACCACGGGCGTGGGGTGCCAGGTATGGTGAGGAGAGACTGCACAACAGCCTGACCACAGAGGTGACCCACTTAATATTAGAGAATGTCTGAATGGCCATTCATTTTTTACCTAATATCCCAACATACTTTCTCGAGAGAAAGAACAATGCAGTAAAACATATTGTGTTTGGGGACAAATGACTAATTCCTCTGAACCTCAGTTATCTCATCTGTAAAATGGAGATAATGCAAAGAAGACAAAATGAGATAATAAACAAAGGCACTAGAGAGAGCGAGTGCATGAGTCCCCGGGTGAAACAAACAGTTAATGAGCTTGGCCTCTAATGGGGAAGTTCAAGTCTACCCAGAGGTGTCTCTGAGGAAAGGTCTGGCAATCTACTTCTGAAAAATCAGTCATTGAAAACCCTATGGAGCACAGTTCTACTCGGACACACATGGGGTCACCATGAGTCCAAATAGGCTCGATAGCAACTGGTGATTTATATATATATATATAAAGGAGTCCTTGGGTGGCAGAAATGGTTAAGCACTCAACTACTAGCTAAAAGACATTTCAAATCCAAGCAGTCGCACCTTAGAAGACAGGGGTGATGGTCTGCTTCTTAAAGGTCACAGTTTTGAAAACCCTAGAGTAGTTCTGCTTTGCACATGTGGGATCGTCATGAGTTGGAATCCACTCCATGGTAACTGACAATGATATATATTAAAACCCATTGCCGCCAAGTCAATTCTGACTCATGGTGACCCCGTGTGTTACAGAGTAGAACCGTACTCCATAGGATTTTCTTGGCTGTATTCTTTATGGAAGCAGATCACAGGCCTTTCTTCCACAGTGCCACTGGGTGGGTTCAAACCACCAACCTCTCAATTAGTAAAAACCCAAACCAAACCCATTGCCATCAAGTCAATTCTGACTCATAGCAACCCTCAAATAGTACCAATTGTAAATCATTTGTGCCACTGAGGGAGCCCCCCCCGCCACACACCCATATTGTCTTAGTTGTCTAGTGCTGCTATAACAGAAATACCACAGGTGGATGGATTAAACAAAGAGAAATTTATTCTCTTACAGCCTAGTAGGTTACAAGTCCAAATTCAGGATGTCAGCTCCAGGGGACAGCTTTCTTCCTCTGCTGGCTCTGGAGGAAGATTCCTTGTCATCAATCTTCCCCTGGTCAAGGAGCTTCTCAGGTGCAGGGACCCCAGGTCCAATGGATATGTTCTGCTCCCAGCACTGCTTTCTTGGTGGTATGAGGTCTCCGTCTCTCTCTGCTCGTTTTTATCTTTTATATGTCAAGAGGTTGCTTCATGACACAACCCAATCTTGTAGATTGAGTCCTGCCTCACTAACACAACTGCTGCCCATTCTCCCTCATTAACAGCACAGAGGCAGGATTTATATCATATAGGGAAATTACACAATGCCAGGAATCATGGCCCAGCCAAACTGACACACACATTTTTTGGGGGACATAATTCAATCCATGACATATATATATATATTTTTTCTCAGTAAAATAATGCATCAAATGCCTTATCGCTGGTGAATATTTAATGAATAGTAGCTTTTGTTTCTTGTGGTGAGGGCTAGGAAAGATCTGCTGTTGGGATAAGGGACATTTATGAGAGCCATGCTCCCCAGTAAAAGAAGAGAACCAAAACAAAAGGTCATCGTAGTTGTCTGTATATAACACAGTCAAAGATTGTAAAAAAGCAAGGATGAGAACTCCAAAAAATGACATGGATTTCCAGAACCTTGTCATTTCCCTTCGTTGGTTTTCATCATTTTCTTACTCTTCTCCATCTCTTTCCTTAGAGAAAACAAGTAAACGTTTTGAACAATAAAATTCCACAGACTTATATTTCAGAACACAGATGGAGGGTGGTTTGGTGAAGAGGGAAGACAGAATGGGTGTTTAAGATTTAGAATAAAGGTAAAGCCTCAGGGGTACTGGTGGGAACTTTTTCCAGGAGTGGAATTTTAACACTCAATTGTCAAACACCATAAGGAGAATACAGAAGAGAAGGTAAAGAAGCAAGAGAAAGCCAAAAAAGAAAAAAACAAACCCATTGCCAACAAGTCAATTCTGACTCACAGCAACTCTGCAGGACAGAGTAGAACTGCCCCATGGGTTTCCAATGCTGTAATCTTTATGAAAGTAGACTGCCACATATTTCTTCTGCGGACCAGCTATTGAGCTCAAAACTCTGACCTTTATGTTATCAGCTGAACACTTAGCTGCTGCACTACCAGAGAAGCCTCTCAGCAAAGAAGCCACCTGAAGAGTTGCAGTGTGAAAGTTTAAACATTTTCATCCCAATGAATGGCATTCTAATCCCTTTGCATTTGTATAAGCATGTGACTGCCTTGTTTTCATCTTTTACATGACATGTGTATGATGTTTATAAGTTCTAATAATTGTCTTAATGTCCAGAGATTTATTTGTGTTTCTCCAGAGGTTTATTTGTGTTTCTAAGGTAAGAAGCTTTAGTGTATTAAATAGATTATGATCATTGCTTTGTTTGGATTAATAATTGATTCAGATGAACAGGGGTAGCCAACCAAATTAGAAATTATAAATTGGCCCATTTGTGACTTGGGAGGGAAAAACTCTATGCCTTAAACTGTTGTAGGAGGAAATTTAATTTCTCCAAAATGGAAAAAAAAAATACAATTCAAAGTAGTCCACTTTAATCTACTTTAAGTAGAATAATTAAGAACTTGTTCTGGGCTTTCTGCTTTCTCTTTAGAGATAGATGAGTTTCTCATCTCAAGTATCTAATTGAATGTAGATATATAGATGATATAAATACCATTTGCTTTGTGGTGCTGGCAAAGAATATTGAATATACCAGGAGTGCCAGAAGAATGAACAAATCAATCTTAGAAGAAATACAACCAGAAATTTCCTTAAAACCGAGGATGGTGAGATTTCAGCTTGTTTACTTTGGACACTTCATCAAGAAAGAACAACTGCTAGGGAAAGGACATAAGGTTTGGCAAAGCAGACAGTCAGCTAAAACAAGTGAAACCCTCAATGAGATGGACTGATACAATAGTCACAAACAATGGACTTAAACATACCAGTGATTGTAAGGATAGCGCAGGACTGAATAACATTTCATTTTGTTATGCATAAGGTTGCTATGAGCTGGAGCTGAGTTAACAACTAACTATAACAACACAGACATAGATATGTAGACGACTCTGTTGAGGCATCTGCAAATCTGTCCTTATATCAGGACCCTACTCTCCCCGCCCTTCCATTACTCCTGACTTAATCAGCACAAACAAGTCTGTCACTCATCAGAAGAAGGAGAGGAAGGACTGTCATGCAGTGGTTAAGGTCCTGCTTCTGAAGATGCAAGGACCAGGTTGGAATTTTGACCCTATCACTTACTTACTGTGCAGTCTTGGATACATTATTGTACCTCCTTAGTCACTGATTCATGGATCAAAAGAAGAAAGAATAGTAGGGTTATGTGAAGATTACATAAAGTAATGCCTGTAAAACACTTTGACAGTACCTGGCACATGGCAAGCACTCAGAAATGTTCAGTCTCATGATTAATAATGTTAAAAGTAATAATTGTAACAAAACAAAATTTATAGTGTACAGTAAGGCAGAAAACAGGAAAGAAGGGAGAGAAATTTATGAAAGGTTTAACAGAATAGGTGACCCTTGAGTCTAAAAGATGAGTAGGTGACTGAGAAAAAGACTAGTAGGTGACTGAGAAATAGATAAGTAGGGGAATTATGTGCTAACAGAAACAGCATCAAGAATAAAGCATCTCAGAGGCAGGGCCAAGATGGTGGAATAGCCAGATGCTTCTGGTGATCCCTCTTACAACAAAGACCCCCAAAATCAAGTGAAACAATAATATTTATGACAAGCTAGGAGCCCTGAACATCAAAGGCAAAGTTAGAAAACAGATTGAGCATCGGGGGAAAGAGAGACGGTTCAGAAGCAGAGAGGAGTTGCTGGACCTGAATTGCCGGGATCCCTCAGGCACCATTCCTGGGAGTGGCTGCAGCAGGCTGGTAGTAGCATTTGGCAGCAGTTTCCTCAGGGAGAAGCAGCCAGATGCACAACCTACTCACACCACTGCAACCAGAGAAGAACAACGTTCTGGCAAAAGCTAAGTACTTGGCTATATTTTACCACAACCCCAGCCCTCAATCCAGCTCCAGTGGCTATTGATTTCCCTGGCCTGAGATAGGCCCATTTGAGTGCCCTGAGCCATGCTCCTGGCCTTGGAGAAGGAATAAATTCTCATCAGGGGGAAAAGATAATTTTCCAGCTCTACTAACTGGGGGAGCTCAGGACAGAAGCAGCTCCAGTGCAGGCATAAATGGTCTCCTGACTTTGAATACCTTTCCCCCCTGCATTGACCTGTGTGGGCTTATTTCAGGAGAACAGGCCCTTGCTAGCAGACTGCAACTGTTTAAACTGTGTGGTGGAGAGGTGGGTGTTTGATATTTGACACCACTTTCTATATTAAACAGGTTGACACCTACACACATCAGGGGCCTGAGGATTGGTGGCTCCATTCAGGTCACAACACACACACACACACCCAGTGCTGTCGAATCGATTCCAACTCATAGCGACCCTATAGAACAGGGTAGAACTGCCCAGTAGAGTTTCCTAGGAGCACCTGGCAGATTCGAACTGCCGACTCTTTGGTTAGCAGCCAAAGCACTTAACCACTATGCCACCAGGGCTTCCTCAGGTCACCTAGCCACCTGCAATATTGGTCCAAGGATAACTAGTACCTCCCAACCCTTACAACCAAAAGCCTTCAGTACCCATGGTCCATCCGCAAAACCCACCCACCTGTATGCTCTAGGGAACAGGGAAGCGCTTTCTTCAGAGGCACTCGGGGGATGGTTCTCAGTCCCCTGCCTTGTTCAGAGCATGACCACTGCTGCAACCAGATACTGGTACATACAGCAAACACACCTGCCCCTCTAAGACTGTACAACAGAGACTGTACAATGCACTTGATGGCCAGCTACCTGGACACCTGAGCTTAATCCACATAAGAAAAATGAATGGACTCATAAGCTCATATACTTCGTGACTGCTCTAGCCATCTGGTGACAGGACATCAGAGTTCCAAAGGTGCAAATAATCAAGCTAGATCACTCAAGCAACCCATTTCAGCATATTAAAAGAAAACAAGGCAAGAAATTAGGATACAGTAAGCAAACATAAAATAAACTAATACAATAATAGGTAGATGGCTTGGAGACAACAGTCAATATCTAACCACAAAAAGAAACAGACTATGATCGCTTCGACAAGCTCTGAAAACAGAGAATCAAAGGGTCTTCTGGAGGAAGGCGTCTTCCTGGAATTCCTGGATGCAGAATTCAAAAGATTAATATACAGAACTCTTCAAGACATCAGGAAGGAGATCAGGCAACCTGCAGAACAAGCCAAGGAAAACAAAGATAAAACAGTGAAAGAAATTAAAAAAGTTATTTAAGAACATAAGGAAAAATTAATAAGCTGCAAGAATCCATAGAGAGACAGCAATCAGAAATTCAGATTAACAATAAAACTACAGAATTAGACAACTCAATGGAAAGTCAGAGGGGCAGAATCAAACAAGTGGAAGGCAGAATTACTGACCTTGAAGATAAAGCATTTGGCACCAATACACTCAAAGAAAAATCAGGTAAAAGTGTTCAAAAAATGACAAAACTTGAAGAATCATGTGAGATTCTATCAAGAGAAATAACCTACAAGTGGTTGGAGTACCAGAGCAGCTAGGGATAACAGAAAGTACTGAGAGAATTGTTGAAGATTTGTTGGCAGAAAACTTCCCTGATATTGTAAAAGATGAGAAGATATCTCTTCAAGATGCTCATAGAACTCCACATAAGGAGATTAAAAACAAAGTCACCAATACATATTATAATCAAACTTCCCAAAACCAAAGATAAAGAGAGAATTTTAAGATCAGCTAGGGATAAACAAAAAGCCACCTACAAAGGAGAGTCAATAAGAATAAGCTTGGACTACTCAGTAGAAACCATGCAGGCAAGAAGGCAAGGGATGACTTATATAAACCATTGAAGGAAAAAAATTGCCAGCCAAGAATCATACATCCAGCAAAACTGTCTCTCAAACATGAAGGTAAAATTAGGATATTTCCAGATAAAAAGAAATTTAGGGAATTCATAAAAATCAGACCAAAACTATAAGAAATACTAAAGGGAGTTCTTTCATTAAAAAATCAATAATATCAGGTATCAACTCAAGACTAGAACACTGAACAGAGGAACCAGATTTTAACCCAGACAGGGAAACCACAAAAATAAATCAAGGTTAAAAAACACTCACCAAAGGAAAACAGCGATGTCATTATATAAAAGAAGACAACATAAAATAATAAAGAGGGACTAAGAAATGCAGTCATAGATCTTTCATATGGAGAGGAAGACAAGGCGATATAAAGAAATAAAAGTTACGTTTAAACTTAGAAAAAGAGGGCTAAATATTAAGGTAACCACAAAGGAGACTGAGTATCCCACTCATCAAAATAAAATACGAGAAAAAAATAGACGGTAGAAACAAAATCAAAAACAATGAATAAGAGGAAAAGACAATATATGAAGACAAACTACTCAGCACAAAAAATTAAGTGGGAAAAAGAAACTGTCAACAACACACAAAAAAGACATCAAAAATTACCTATCCATAATTACTCTGAATGTAATTGCACTTAGTGCACTGATAAAGACACAGACAGTGGCAGAATGGATTAAAAAACATGATCTGCCTATATGTTTCCTACAAGAGACACACCTTCGACTGAGAAACACAAACAAACTAAAACTCAAAGGATGGAAAAAATATATCAAGAACAACAATCAAAAAACAACAGGGGTGGCATTATTAATTTCTGACAAAACAGACTTTAAAGTTAAATCTACCACAAACGATAAGGAATGACACAATATAAAAATTAAAGGGACAGTATACCAAGAAGATATAACCACATTAGATATTTATGCACCCAATGACAGGGCTACAAGATACATAAAACAGACTCTAACAGCACTGAAAAATAAGATAGACAGATCCACAATTATAGTGGAAGTCTTCAACACAGCACTTTCGGTGAAGGACAGGACATCTAGAAAGAAGCTTAATAAAGACACGGAAGGTCTAAATACCACAATCAACCAACTTGACCTCATAGAAATATACAGAACACTCCACCCAACAGCAGCCAAGCATACTTTTCTTTTCTAGTGCACATAGAACATTCTCTAGAATAGACCACATATTAGGTCATAAAGTAATCCTTAGCAAAATCCCAGATATAAAATATTACAAAGCATCTTCTCTGACCATAAGGCCATAAAAGTACAAATCAATAACAGAAAAAGCAGGGAAAAGAAATCAAACACTTGGAAACTGAACAATACCCTGCACAAAAAAGACTGGGTTATAGAAGACATTAAGGATGGAATAAAGAAATTCATTGAATCCAATGAGATTGAAAACACTTCCTACAAGAAACTTTGGCACACAGCAAAAGCAGTGCTCAGAGGTCAATTTATTTCAATAAATGCACACATATAAAAAGAAGAAATGGCCAAAAACAAAAAAATTATCCCTACAACCTGAACAAATAGAATAAGAGCAACAAAAGAAACCCTCAGGCAGTGGAAAAAAGGAGATGATAAAAATTAGAGCAGAGCTAAATGAAATAGAAAACAGAATAACAATTGAAAGAATTAACAAGACCAAAAGCAGATGCTTTGAAAACATCAACAAAATTGGAAAACCATTGGCCAAACTGACAAAAGGAAAACAAGGGAGAAGCAAATAACCCGAATAAGAAATGAGATAGGCAATATTGCGACAGACCCAACTGAAATTAAAAGGATCATGTAAAAAATTATACTGTAACAACTTTGAAAACCTAGAAAAATGGATGAATTCCTAGAAACATAGTACCTACCTAAACTAACACAAACAGAGGTAGGACAACTAAATAGACCCATAACAAAAGAAGCGATTAAAAAGGTAATCAAAAAACTCCCAACAAAAAAAAGCCCTGGCCCAGACAGCTTCACTGCAGAGTTCTACGAAACTTTCAGAGAAGAGTTAACACCACTACTACTAAAGGTATTTCCGAGCATGGAAAAGGACAGAATACTCCCAAACTCATTCTATGAAACCACAATATCCCTTATACCAAAACCAGGTAAAGACACCACAAAAAAAGAAAATTACAGACCTATAACCCCCATCAACTTAGATGCAAAAATCCTCAACAAAATTCTAGCTAATAGAATTCAATAACATATCAAAAAAAAATTCACCATGACCAAGTGGGATTCATACCAGGTATGCAGGGATGTTTCAACATTAGAAAAACAATTAATGTAATCTTTTCTAATATCATATGAATAAAACAAAAGACAGGAACCACATGATTTTGTCAATCGATGCAGAAAAGGCATTTGACAAAGTTCAACACTCATTCATGATAAAAACTCTCAGCAAAATATGAATAGAAGGAAAATTCCTCAACATAATAAAGGGAATTTATACATAGGCAACAGTCAACATCATCCTAAATGGAGAGATCCTGAAAACATTCCCCTTGAGATCGGGAACAAGACAAGGATGCCCTTTATCACCACTCTTATTCAACATTGTGTTGGAGTTCCTGGCCAGAGCGATTAGGCTAGACAAAGAAATAAAGGGCATTTTTAGATCGGTAAGGAAGAAGTAAAAGTATCTCTATTTGCAGATGACATGATCTGATACACAGAAAATTCTAAAGAATCTTCAAGAAAACTACTGAAACTAATAGAAGAGTTCAGCAGAGGATCCAGATACAAGATAAACATACAAAAATTTGTTGGATTCCTGTACAAAAACAAAAAGAACACTGTAGAGGAAATCGTCAAATGCATACCATTTACAGTAGCCCCCAAGAAGATAAAATACTTCGGAATAAATCTCACCAGACACAGAAACAACCTGCGCAGAGAAAACTGCAAGACCCTACTGCAAGAAACCAAAAGAGACATACAACAGTGGAAAAACAGAACTTGCTCACGGATGGGAAGACTTAACATTGTAAAAATGTCTATTCTACCAAAAGCTATCTATAGATACAATGCAATCTGATCCAAATTCCAACGGCATATTTTAATGAGGTGGAGAAACGAATCACCAAATTCATATGGAAGGGAAAGCCTCTCAGGATAAGTAAAGCATTACTGAAAAAGAAGAACAAAGTGGGAAGACTCACTCTATATGATTTTAGAAACTATTATACCACCACAGTAGTCAAAACAGCCTGGTACTGGTCCAAGAACAGACACACAGACCAATGGAACGGAATTGAGAATCAAGATAAATCTATCCACATATGAGCAGTTGTTATCTGACAAAGACCCAAGGTCAGGTAAATGGGGAAAAGACAGTGCTTTTAGCAAGTGGTGCTGGCATAACTGGATATCCATCTACAAAAAAATGAAAGAAGACGCGTACCTCACACCATGCACAAAAACTCAGAATGGATCAGAGACCTAAATATAAAATCTAAAATGATAAAGATCATGGAAGAAAAAAATAGGGACAACATTAGGAGTCCTAATACATGGCATAAACAGTATACAAAACATTACTAACAATGCAGAAGAGAAACCAGATAACTGGGGTCTCCTAAAATCAAACACCTATGCTCATCCAAAAAAAAAAAAAAAAGACTTCACCAAATGAGTAAAAAGATTACATACGGACTGGGAAAAAGTTTTTAGCTGTGACGTTTCCCATCAACGGCTGAGCTCTAAAATCTATGTGATACTGCAAAAAATCAACCACAAAAAGACAAATAATCCAATTACTAAATGCACAAAGGATATGAAGAGACACTTCACTAAAGACAACATTCAGGTAACTAAGATACATGAGGAAATGTTCATGATCATTAGCCGTTAGAGAAATGCAAATCAAAACTACAATGAGATTTCATCTCACTCTAACAAGGCTGGCATTAATCCAAAAAACACCAAATAGTAAATGTTGGAGAAGCTATGGAGATACTGGAACACTTATACACTGCTGGGAGGAATGTAAAATGGTACAACCACTTTGGAAATAGATTTGGCAGCTCCTCAAAAAATTAAAAATAGAACTACCATATGATCCAACAATCCCACTCCTTGGACTATATCCTAGAGAAATAAGAGTCTTTACACAAACAGATATATACACACCCATGTCCATTGCAGCACTGTTTACAATAGCAAAAAGATGGAAGCAACCAAGGTGCCCATAAATGGATGAATGGATAAATAAATTATGGTATATTCAGACATCAATAAAGAACAGTGACGAATCCGTAAAACATTTCATAGCATGAAGGAATCTGTAAGGCATTATGGTGAGTGAAATTAGACAGTTGCAAAAGGACAAATATTGTGTAAGACCACTATTATAAGAACTGGTGAAATAGTTTAAACAGAGAAGAGAATATTCTTTGATGGATACGAGACGGGGGAGAGGGCTTTCACTAATTAGATAGTAGATAAGAACTATTTTAGGTGAAGGGAAAGACAACACACAATACAGGAGAGGCCTGCACAACTGAACAAAACCAAAAGCAAAAAGTTTCCTGAATAAACTTAACACTTTGAAGGCCAGTGTAGCAGGGGCAGAGATGTGGGGACCATGGTTTCAGGGGACATCTAAGTGAATTGGCATAATAAAATCTATTAAGAAAATATTCAGCATCCCACTTTGGAGAGTGGTGTCTGGGGTCTTAAATGCTAGCAAGCAGCATCTAAGATGCATCAATTGGCCTCAAGCCACCTGGACCAAAGGAGAATGAAGAACATCAAGGACACAAGGTAATTATGAGCCCAAGAGGCAGAAAAGGGCCACATAAAGCAGAGACTACACTAGCCTGAGACCAGAAGAACTAGATGGTGCCTGGCTACAATGGATGACTGCCCTGACAGGGAACACAACACAGAATCCCTGAGGTAGCAGGAGAGCTATGGGATGCAGACCCCAAATTCTCATAAAAAGACCAGACTTAATGGTCTGACTGAGACTAGAATGACCCCAGAGTTCTTGGTCCCCAGATCTTCTGTTGGCTGAAGACAGGAACCACTCCCAAGGCCAACTCTTCAGACAGGGATTGGACTGGACTATGGGATACAAAATGATACTGGTGAAGAATAAGCTTCTTGGTTCAAGTAGACACGTGAGGCGATGTTGGCATCTCCTGTCTGAAAGGGAGAAGAGAGGGTCAGAAGCTGGCCTAATGGACACGAAAAGAGAGAGTGGAGGGAAGGAGTGTGGTGTCTCACTATCTCATTGGGGGAGAGCAATTAGGAGTAGATAGCAAGGTGTTTATAAATGTTTGTATGAGAGTCTGACTTGATTTGTAAACTTTCACTTAAAGCACAGTAAAAATTTAAAAAAAAAGATTAAGAAAAAAGAATACAGCATCTTAGTACGTCCTGGAAGCCACCAATAGTCTCACATTGCTATAATGTGGAGTAGTAACGCTGGGCATGGTGTACAGTAAAACTAAGATGTAGTTGTTAGCTTATGAAGGGTCTTGTATGTCAGGGCAAGCTAGTGAACTTCACTTTCCTGACCAAAAAACCAAACCCACTGCTGTCCAGTTAATTCCAACTCATAGAGACCCTACAGGACAGAGTGGAACTGCCCCACAGGGTTTCCAAGGAGTGGCTGGTGCATTTGAACTGCTGACTTTCTGGCTAGCATCTGAGCTCTTAATAACTGTGCCACTAGGTCTCCACCTTCTGGACCAGGGCTTGTAAAACTTTTCTTGCAAAGGACCAGATGGTGTGTGTTTTTTTTGTTTTGTTTTGTTTTCTAGAGCATATGATCTTGTTTGGAACTATCCAACTAGGCTGTTATAGCCTGAAATCAGCATAGATAATATGTAAATGATAGGCGAGGCTGTGTTCCAATACAAGTTTGTTTGCAAAACAGGCTGAAGCCTGGGCTTGGCCTGCAGGTGATTTTGCCAGCCCTACTCTAAACCATGGAAATTTGAGAAAAAGAGTTTCAATCAAGCATATGATAACATATTTGAGCTTTAGAAAAATTGCTTTGATAGCACTGCAAAGAATGTACCAGTCAATGGCAGGACTAGAGACAAGAGAATTAATCAAGAGCCTTTGATCACAATCAAGGCAAGATAGGAATGCCAGGACCTAAGGCATTGGCAATTGTCACTATTTTGTCTTCCAGAAATTTGTTTTAACTTCAGTATGCTGATGAAGCTCTCTCCAGCTCACTTCCCCTTAGTGGGCTAATTCCTTTGTGAATGAATTTACTATTATTCTATTGAGGTCTCATGATGAAGGGGAGCCAATGTATGTGCTCAGTTCACCAACGCAAACTGAGTTCTTCTTAAATTAACAGTCTTCAGTTACTTTTAAACCTGTGTTGCTTGCATTATGAAATAGGTTATGATTCAGGTATCTTATTGTACACAAACTTTTGATTAACTCCAATGTGTTTTGTCCCCTCTCCCTCCCATCTTTGTGATACTGAAACTAAATTCCCTCTGAGCTCTTCCCAGCAGGTGAGAAGGGAGTTAAGTGTGGAGGTAGCCCAAATGTATTAAATTATTCTGTTTCATAAAGTCAAGTCAATAGATTTTGAATAGAGCGCATAAATTAAGAAATTGATGTGCAGAGGCAGGGCCAAGATGGCAGAATAGAAAGATGCTTCTGGTGAGCCCTCTTACAACAAAGACACAAAAAAACAAGTGAAACGAGTATATTTATGATAAGCTAGAAGCCCTGAACATCAAAGGCAAGGTTAGAAAATGAACTGAGGGGCAGGGAAAGAAGAGACAGTTCAGAAGCAGGGTTATTGGACCTGAATCATCTGGAGCCCTCAGGCACCATTTTCTGGAGCAGCTGTGGTGGGCTGCTACTGGCATTTGGCCACAGTTTCCTCAGGGAGAAGCAGCCAGCCATGCAACCTACTCACATCTCTGGAACCAGAGAAGAAAGGCACTCTCGGCAAAAGCTAAGTACTTGTGTACGTTTTACCGTGCCCCCTGCACCCAAGTGGCTTCAGTGGCTTTGATTTCCCAGTGCCTGAGATAGGCCCTGTGGAGCACCTAGGCCCTGGAGAAAGAATAAATATGCAACTGGGGGGAAAGATAATTTGCCAGCTCCACGAACCTGGGAAGCTCAGGACAGAAACGGCTCCTGTTCAGACATAAACGGTCTGTGGATTTTAAGTACCTTTCCCCCCTGCATGGACGTGTGTGGGCCTATTTCAGGAGAATAGGCCCTTTTCAAAAGACTACAACTGTTTCAGCTGTGCAATAGAGAGGTGGGTGTTAGATGTTGGATATCACTTTGCCTATTAAACAGGGTCCTCACTCACCCACATTAGGGTCTAAGGACTGGTGGCTTCACCCAGGTCACACAGCCACCAGTGACAGGGGTCTAAGGATAACTGGTACCTCCTAGTCCTTACAACCAAAAACACTGGGTACACATGGTCTGTCTGCAGAACCCACCCAACTGTATGCTCTAGGGAACAGGGACACACTTTCCTCAGAGACACTTGGAGGACAATTCTGAGCCCCCTGCCTTGTTCAGAGCATGACCTCCTGCTGCAATCAGATACCGGTACCTACACCGATCACCCCTGCCCCCCAGATGGTAGGACAGAGCCTGTACCACAAGCTTGATGATCAGGTACCTGGACACCTGAGCTGAATTCATACAAGAAAATTGAATGGATTCCTAGAATGATATATCTGATTACAGCTCTAGCCATCTTGGGACAGGACGTCAGAGCTCCAAGGACAAAAATAATCAAGCTAGCTCACTCAAGCAACCCATTCGGGTATATCAAAACAAAACAAAACAAACCAGGAAGCTACGACACAGTAAGCAAGCATAAACTAATACAACTTATAGATGGCCCAGAGACAACAGTCAATATCAAGCCACATAAAGAAACAATGATTACTTCAAAAAGCTCTCAAAACAAAGAGTCAAGGGATCTTCCAGATGAAAGTGCATTCCTGGAATTACCAGAGGCAGAATATGAAAGATTAATATACAGAACCCTACAAGACATCAGGAAAGAAATCAGGCAATACACAGAACAAGCCAAGGAACATGCAGATAAAGCAGCTGAAGAAATTAAAAAGGTTATTCAGGAATATAATGAAAAATCTAATAAGCTGGAAAAATCCATAGACAGCAATCAGAAATTCAGAAGATTAACAATAAAGTTACAGAAGTAGAGAACTAAATGGAAAATCAGAAGAGAAGAATTGAGCAAGTGGAAGGCAGAATTTGTGAACTTCAAGATAAAGCACTTGGGAATAATACATTTCAAGAAAAATCAGATAAAAGAATTTTAATAAAATGAAGACACCTTAAGAATCATGTGGGACTCTATCAAGAGAAATAACCTATGAGTGACTGGAATTCCAGAACAGGGAGGGATAACAGAAAATACAGAGAGAACTGTTGAACGTTTGTTGGCATAAAATTTCCCTGATATCTTCAAAGATGAGGAGGTATCTATCCAAGATGCTCATTGGACTCCACATAAAGAAGATTTTAAAAGAAAGTCACCAAGACATACTATAATCAAACTTGCCAATACCAAAGATAAAGAGAGAATATTAAGAGCAGATAGGGATAAACAAAAAGTCACCTACAAAGGAGAGTCAATAAGAATAAGCTTGGACTCCTTGGCAGAAACCATGCAGGCATGAAGGCCATGGGATGACTTATATAAAAAATTGAAGGAAAAAAATTGCCAGCCAAGAACCATATATCCAGCAAAACTGTCCCTCAAATATGAAGGTGAAAGTAGGACATATCTAGATAAGAAGAAGTTTAGAGAATTCATAAAAATCAAACCAACACTACAAGAAATACTAAAGGGAGTTCTTTGGTTAGAAAATCAATAATATCAGATATCAACCCAAGACTAGGATACTGGACAGAGCAATCAGATGTCAACCCAGACAGGGAAATCACAAAAATAAATCAAGAATAAAAAAAGCTCAAAACAGGGAAACAGCAATGTTATTATGTAAAAGAAGACAATATTAAAACAATAAAGAGGGACTAAGAAATGTCGCCATAGATCTTTCATATGGAGAGGAAGACACGGCGATACAAGAAATAAAAGTTAGGTTTAAATTGAGAAAAATAGGGCTAAATATTAAGGTAACCACAAAGGAGACAAACTATCTTGCATATCAAAATAAAATACAATAAAAAAATAGACTCAGCAGAAACAAAATCAACAACGATGAATAAGAGGAAAAGGCAATATATAAAGACAGTCTACTCAGCACATAAAATTAAATGGGAAAAAGAAACTGTCAACAACACACAAAAAAAGACATCAAAATGATAGTGCTAAGTTCATACCTATAAATAATTACACTGGTTGTAAATGGGCTAAATGCACCAATAAAGAGACAAAAAGTAGCAGAATGGATTAAAAAACACAATCTGTCTATATGCTGCCTAAAACAGACACACCTCAGACTTAGAGACACAAGCAAACTAAAACTCAAAGGATGGAAAAAATATATATCAAGCAAACAACAATCAAAAAATAGCAGGAGTGGCAATATTAATTTCTGACAAAATAGGCTTTAAAGTTAAATCCATTGTAAGGATAAGGAAGAACACTATATAATGATTAAAGAGGCAGTATACCAGGAAGATATAACCATATTAAATATTTATGTACCCAAACAAAACAAAACAAAAAACTGTATTAGGATTGAAAAGTTAGATAGACAGCTCCACAATAATAGTAGGAGACTTCAACACACCACTTTTGGTGAAGGACAGGACATCCAGAAAGAAGCTCAATAAAAATACGGAAGATCTAAATGCCACAATCAACCAAGTTGACCTCATAGACATATACACAACACTCCACCCAACAGCAGCCAAGTATACCTTCTTTTCTAGTGCACATGGAACGTTCTCTAGAATAGACCACATATAAGATCATAAAGCAAGACTTAGCAGAATCCAAAACATTGAAATATTACAAAGCATCTTCTCTGACCATAAGGCCATAAAAGTAGAAATCAATAATAGAAAAAGCAGGGAAAAGAAATCAAACACTTGGAAACTGCACAATACTGTGCTCAAAAAAGACTGGATTATATAGAAGACATTAAGGGTGGATAAAGAAATTCACAGAATCCAAAGAGAATGAAAACACTTCCTATCAGAACCTTTGGGACACAGCGAAAGCAGTGCTCAGAGGTCAATTTATATCAATAAATGCACACATACGAAAAGAAGAAATGGCCAAAATCAAAGAATTTTTCCCTACAACTTGAATAAACAGAAAGAAACAAAAGAAACCTTCAGGCACCAGAATAAAACAAATAATAAAAATTAGAGCTGAACTAAATAGAAAACAGAAAAACAATTGAAAGAACAAGACTAAAAGGTGGTTCTTTGAAAAAATTAACAAAATTGATAAACCATTGGCCAAACTGAACAAAAGAAAAACAGGAAAGAAAGAAAATCGCCTGAATAAGAAATGAGATGAGTTATATTACAACAGACCCAACTGAAATTAAAAGAATCATATCAGATTACTATAAAAAAATTGTACTCTAACAAATTTGAAAACGTAGAAGAAATGGATGAAGTCCTAGAAACAGACTACCTAACTAAACTAACACAGAGATAGACCCATAACGAAAGAAGAGATCGAAAAGAAAATCAAAAAATGCTCCCCCCCCTAAAAAAAAGCCATGGCCCAGATGGCTTCACTGCAGAGTTTTAGAGAAGAGTTATCACCACTACTACTAAAGGTATTTCAGAGCATAGAAAAGGATGGAATACTCCTAAACTCATTGTATGAAGCTGGCATATCCCTGATACCAAAACCAGGTAAAAAAGACACCACAAAAAAAGAAAATTACAGATCTATATCCCTCATGAACTTAGACGCAAAAATCCGCAACAAAATTCTAGCCAATAGAGTTCAACAACATACCAAAAAAAAAAAAAAATACACCACGACCTTTTTTTTTATCCCTCATGAACTTAGACGCAAAAATCCGCAACAAAATTCTAGCCAATAGAGTTCAACAACATACCAAAAAAAAAAAAAAAAAATACACCACGACCAAGTGCAATTCATACCAAGTTATGCAGGGATAAAAAAAAAAAAAAATTTATGCAGGGATGCTTCAACATTAGAATAACAATTAACGTAATCCATCATATAAATAAAACCAAAGACAAGAATCACATGATTTTATCAATTGATGCAGAAAAGGCATTTGACAAAGTTCAACACCCATTCATGATAAAAAAAACTCTCAGCAAAATAGGAATTGTTGTTAGGTGCCATCGAGTCGGTTCCCACTCATAGCGACCCTATGCACAACAGAACAAAACACTGCTCGGTCCTGCGCCATCCTTACAATCGTTGTTATGCTTGAGCTCATTGTTGGCAGCCACTGTCTCAATCCACCTCTTTGAGGGTCTTCTTCTTTTCCACTGACCCTGTACTCTGCCAAGGATAATGTCCTTCTCCAGGGACTGATCCCTCTTGACAACATGTCCAAAGTATGTAAGACACAGTCTCGCTATCCTTGCCTCTAAGGAGCATTTTAGCTGCACTTCTTCCAAGACAGATTTGTTTGTTCTTTTGGCAGTCCATGGTATGTTCAATATTCTTTGCCAACACCACAATTCGAAGCTGTCAACTCTTCTTCGGTCTTCCTTATTCATTGTCCAGCTTTCACATGCATATGATGGCTTGAAAATACCATGGCTTGGGTCTGGCCCACCTTAGTCTTCAGGGTGATATCTTTGCTCTTCAACACTTTGAAGAGGTCCTTTGCAGCAGGTTTACCAAATGCAATGAGTCTTTTGACTCTTGACTGCTGCTTCCATGGCTGTTGATTGTGGATCCAAGTCAAATAAAATCCTTGACAGCTTCAATCTTTACTCCGTTTATCATGATGTTGCTCATTGGCCCAATTGTGAGGATTTTTGTTTTCTCTTCAGTATGGACTGCAACTCAACATAAAAAGAAAAAATTTATGTTGAGGTGCAGTCCATACTGAAGGCTGTGGTCTTTGATCTTCATTTGTAAGTGCTTCAGGTCCTCTTCACTTTCAGCAAGCAAGGTTGTGTCATCAGCATAAAGCAGGTGGTTAATGGGTCTTCAATCCTGATGCCCCATTCTTCTTCATATAGTCCATTTTCTCATATTATTTGCTCAGCATAGAGATCAAATAGGTATGGTGAAACAATACAACCCTGACACACACCTTTCCTGACTTTCAACCAATCAGTATCCTCTTGTTCTGTCCAAAAAACTGCCTCTTGATCTATGTGAAGTTTCCTCATGAGCACAATTAAGTGTTCTGGAATTCCCATTCTTCACAATGTTATCCATAGTTCGTTATGATCCACACAAGCAAATGCCTTTGCATAGTCAATAAAACACAGGTAAACACCCTTCTGGTATTCTCTGCTTTCAGCCAGGATCCATCTGACATCAGCAATGATATCCCTGGTTCCACATCCTCTTCTGAAACCGGCCTGAATTTCTGGCAGTTCCCTGTCGATATACTGCTGCAGCCATTTTTGAATGATCTTCAGCAAAATTTTGCTTGCATGTGATATTAATATTATTCTATAATTTCCACATTCCATTGGATGACCTTTCTTGGGCATAGGCATAAATATGGATCTCTTCCAGTCAGTTGGCCAGGAAGCTGTCTTCCATATTTCTTGGCATAGATGAGTGAGTACCTCCAGCGCTGCATCTGTTTGTTGAAACATCTCAATTGATATTTCATCAATTCCTGGAGCCTTGTTTTTTATCAATGCCTTCAGAGCAACTTGGACTTCTTCCTTCAGTACCATCAGTTCCTGATCATATGTCACGTCTTGAAATGGCTGAATATTGACTAATTCTTTTTGGTATAATGACTCTGTGTATTCCTTCCATCTTCTTTTGATGTTTCTTGCCTCGTTTAATATTTTCCCCATGGAATCCTTCACTATTGCAACTCGAGGCTTGAATTTTTTCTTCAGTTCTTTCAGTTTGAGAAACACTGAGCGTGTTCTTCCCTTTTGGTTTTCCATCTCCAGCTCTTTGCACATGTCGTTATAATACTTTACTTTGTCTTCTCGAGAGACTCTTTGAAATCTTCTGTTCAGTTCTTTTATTTCATCAATCCTTCCTTTTGCTCTAGCTGCCCGACGCTCAAGAACAAGTTTCAGAGTCTCCTCTGACATTCATCTTGGTCTTTTCTTTCTTTCCTGTCTTTTCAATGGCATCTTGCTTTCTTCATATATGATATCCTTCCACAACTTGTCTGGTCTTCGGCCACTAGTGTTCAATGCATCAAACCTATTCTTGAGATGGTCTCTAAATTCAGGTGGGATATACTCAAGGTCATATTTTGGCTCTTGTGGACTTGCTCTGCTTCAGTTTCAGCTTGAAATTGCGTATAAGCAATTGATGGTCTGTTCCACAGTCAGCCCCTGGCCTTGTTCTTACTGATAATATTGAGCTTTTCTATCGTCTCTTTCCACAGATGTAGTCAATCTGATTTCCGTGTGTTCCATCTGACGAAGTCCACGTGTATAGTCGCCGTTTATGTTAGTGTAAGAAGGTATTTCCAATGAAGAAGTCGTTGGTCTTGCAAGATTCTATCATTCAATCTCCAGCATTGTTTCTATCACCAAGGCCATATTTTCCAACTACTGCTCTTTCTTCTTTGTTTCCAACTTCCCCATTCCAATCACCAGTAATTATCAATGTATCTTGATTGCATGTTCGATCAGTTTCAGACTGCAGCAGCTGATAAAAATCTTCTATGTATTCATCTTTGGCCCTAGTGGTTGGTGCATCAATTTGAATAATAGTCATATTAACTGGTCTTCCTTGTAGGTGTATGGATATTATCCTGTCACTGACAGCATTGTACTTCAGGATAAATCTTGAAATGTTCTTTTTGACAATGAATGGAACACCATTCCTCTTCAAGTTGTCATTCCCAGCATAGTAGACTATACGATTTTCTGATTCAAAATGGCCAATACCAGTCCATTTCAGCTCACTAATTCCTAGGATATCAATGTTTATGCATTCCATTTCATTTCTGGCGATTTCCAATTTTCCTAGATTCATACTTCATACATTCCAGGTTCTGATTATTAATTGATGTTTGCAGCTGTTTCATCCCATTTTGAATCGTGCCACATCAGCAGATGAAGGTTCCGAAAGCTTCACTCCATCCATGTCATTAAGGTTGACTCTACTTTGAGGAGGCAGCTCTTCCCCAGTCATCTTTTGAGTACCTTTCAACATGGGGGCTCATCTTCCAGCACTATATCAGACAATGTTCTGCTTCTATTCATAAGGTTTTCACTTGCTAATGCTTTTCAGAAGTAGACTGCCAGGCCCTTCTTCCTAGTCTGTCTTAGTCTGGAAGCTCAGCTGAAACCTGTCCTCCATGGGTGACCCTGCTTGTATCTGAATACTGGTGGCATAGCTTCCAGCATCACAGCAACACACAAGCCCCTACAGTATGACAAACTGACAGACACGTGGCGGAGAGTTGAATTAAAGGAATGCTTTTGGCAGGTGCAGTTATGGCTGTCATGCTAATTAAAAGGGGGCTCTCATGGCTGCTTCCTAAGCCGGAGGCTGACAGGGATGGAAGCAGTGTTCCAACTCACTTCATGTTTCACACTAAGTTCAGAAAACCTCTAATTTGGCAAAGTAATGACGTATCTGCTTCTTACTCTACACAGTGAATTACAATTGTAAGACAAAGTAAAAATCTAAATGGATTTGTTATTCTTTCATAAGGCTTGAAAGTTGTGGAAAGCCTCAGTCTCTGAAGTAAAGGATCTCTGAATTTCTAAAAGATCAATCAGGTGATCATCTTAGACAATCTTAGATTTTCCCTCCAACTTTCTGTCAGTAAGGGTGGGAAAATAGAGGAAAAAAAATTAAGGGAGAGGAAAACATTTCAGTAGGTAGGCTTAATTTGAGGAAGCGAGGCAAATGACCCCTTTGGAGCAGGTGCTACAAGTAAAAGAAGAAAGTGTGAGAAAATTTAATTCAAATGAGATCCAGAGAAAAGATTCCAGTGAATGAAAAGTCAAATAATCTGACATCAGGGAAATTTGCCTAGAAGTGAAAAACCTGATTTCCAAAAATTTAAGGTACATTGGAGGGGACAGCAAAAAGCAGATTCAATTTTTTCAGAAAAAGAAATCATAAAATATGATGACAAAGGTAGAAATTCTCTGATTCAGAGAAAAAGACCAAACCAAAAAACCTGTTGCTGTTGAGTCGATTCTGACTCATAATGACCCTGTAGGACAGAGTAGAACTGCCCCATACGGTTTCCAAGGAATACCTGGTGGATTCAAACTGCCGACCTTTTGGTTAGCAGCCGTAGCTCTTAACCACTACGCCACCAAGGTTTCCAGAGAAAAAGAAAGAGGTAAATAAAGGGGAGAAAAGATAACAAACAAACAAACAAAAAGACATGGGGACATATTTGGATTCTTACATTACCGTTGGAATCAACATAAGAGACAGGAAAATGAGAAATCATTTAAAAAATTAAAATTTATTACATGATTATGATATGCTAGACTCTGTTCTAGGAGCTGGAGCCCTGGTGGTGCAGTGGGAAAGAGCTGCATTGCTAACCAAAAGATTGGCGGTTTGAATCCACCAGCTGCTTTTGGAAACGCTATGGGATAGTTCTACTCTGTCCTTTAGGGTCGTTATGATTAGGAATCAACTTGACAGCAACGAGTTTTTGGTTCTAAGTGCTTATCATATATTTACTTGTTTAATTCTCATAAGAGTCTTATAGGGTACATGCTATTACTGTCTCCATTTTGCAGTTGAGGGAAGTTAGACATGAAGAGGTTAAGGAGTGTGTCCAAGGACACATGGATTGGAAGCACGGAGGAGGGCTCTAAATCTGGGATTTTAACCACGATGCTATATTGCCTTTGAAAAGTAAATGATATAAAAATAAAAATGACCCAATTTTATCTTTACCCTCAGATTGAAAGGGCTCTAAAAGTGACTTGATTGCTTCTCACTTAGATATCCTTACTTGAAAAAAAAAAAAAAAAGAAAGAAAGGATTATTTGAATGTCATGTTTATTTTCTTTTGGCGCTTACGTTTTTATATTTGATTGTTTTCTTTTTAATCCATCTGGCGTAAAGTAAAAATGGTATATAAATGTTTCCAAGTAATTAAATCATTATCACACCCCCTTTGATTAATTTCCCAATTTCCCCAATAATTTGACAAACCACCTATACCATGATACACTAACTGTGGTAGATGCATATTTCTACTTAATCCTGAATATATTTCATAAATTAGTAATGTCTATATAATGACTTGAAATTTTAGATTTTATTAACATAGGGTTTTACATATAACCGTTTCCTCAATATTTGGGTTATATCCACTTTTTAATTTCTAACTTGCCTTGTTCATTAGGACTGACAACATTTTGGCACAAGGATCACGAGAGATTTTACCTACTTCACTGAAGTTAAAATAAATTGGGTACTGGAAGGAATTTCTCAAATTCCTTTTCAAAACTTTGTGTGAGATCCTGGATTAGCTCTTTGTACTGGACCCCCAAATGAACATGTGTGGGCTTCCACAGCAGAATGTTTGCAGCCTGAAGTTGGGGATGTGAGTGGCCTATGGGGCCACCGTGTTCCTGCTTAGCATTGTTTTGTTTTGTTTTTCTTTCCTTTCTCTGTAACCATGGTATCTTGAAAACTATGCAAGGCTCCAACTTAATTCTTTATGTTCAGACACAACAGACCACAGAAAAATATGTTTTTCTCTGGATTTATGTCACAGACAAGAAAAGCAGCAGTGATATCAGGATGTACTCTCCAAGGAAGCTGAGACTTGTCAGACACCGATGGAGTGTGTGTCAATGGCACTGGAGAGCAGAGAGCCATGGCCTTCCCATGCCTCGCCTAGAGCTCAGATGCTCCTAGTCATGTGCAGGCATGGAAGACTCCCATGAGCTGAATGCCTGTGAATATTTAATGCATTTCATGCTGCTTGGGGACAACCACAGCAGTGATTTCTCTGCAAGGTTCCAAGGCCAAGGTTGCATACACCCTCCCTTACTCATACCCTCCTGTGGAGGCTTTAGCTGAAGTACACATTGAGTCAAACATTAATCAGTTACTCGTTGTTTCTTTTTTGTCTTTAATTATTATTACTGTACTTTAGATGAAGGTTTACACAACAACTAGCTTCTCATTAAACAGTTAGTATACATATTGTTTTATGATATTGGTCAACAACCCCACAAAATGTCAACATTCTCCCTTCTTGACATTGGGCTCCCTATTACCAGCTTTTCTGTCCCCTCCTACCTTCTAGTTCTTGCCCCTGGGCAGGTGTGCCTCTTCAGTCTTGTTTTGCTTTATGATTCTGTTTATATCTTTCACTGAAGGGTGAAAGTCAGGAGTGACTTCATTTCTGAGCTAAAAGGGTATCCAGAGGCCATACTCTCAGGGCTTCTCCAGTCCTTTTCAGGCCAGTAAGTCTGATTTTTTTTCTGAGAAAGAATTTTTTTCTACCTTTATCTCCAGCTCTTTCTGGGGCCCTCTATTGTGATCTCTGTCAAGGCAGTCAGTGGTGGTAGTGGAGCGCCATCTTGTTGTGCTGGACTCAGCCTGGTGGAGGCTGTGGTAGTTGTGCTCCATTAGTCCTTTGGATTAATCTTTCCTTTGTGTCTTTAGTTTTCTTCATTCTCCCTCACTCCCAAAGGGGGGAGAGCTGTGGAGTATCTTAGATGGCCACTCACAAGTTTTTAAGACTCCAGATGCTACTCACCACAGTAGAATGTAGAACATTTTCTTTATAAACTATGCTATGCCAATGGAGATAGCTGTTCCCTGAGACTGTGGTCCCCACAGCCCTCAGCCCAGTAATTTGATCCCTCAGGGAGTTTGGATGTATCTATGGAGCTTCCATGACCTTGCCTTTTATGAGGACTTCCAGCACAATGTTAAACAGGAGTGGTGATAAAGGGCATTCTTGTCTTGTTCCTGTCCTTGAGGAGAATAATTTCAACCTCTCTTCATTAAGGATGATGTTGGCTATTGGTTTTGTATAGATGCCCTTTATTATGTTGAAGAATATCCCTTCTACACCTATTTTATTGTGTAGTCCATCAAGAAGGAGCAGAGATGGCACACGTTTCCAGATTTTCAGGAGAAGTGAAGGGAAAGATGATAGAGAGAGACAAGAAATTGAACAAAGAAAAAAAAAATCCCCAAAAAGAGACTACTGGTGTGGTGGTGCGGACTGAGGAAGTGGCTCCCAAGCCGCTAGGCAATGCACAGCCTCTCTAGAAGGGATGGAGATGGCACATAGCACCAGGTATTCAGGAGACAGGAAAAGAAGGAAAGTAGAGATGTGAAACCGAGAAATGAAGAAAAACAAAAAGGAAAAAAGAAATTAAAAAAAAAAAATGTCCCCATGGACCTGGGAAGTGGTTCCCTAGATGAGTGGCTCTTCACAGCCTGTCAAGAAGAAGATGAGATGGCATATGGAGCCAGACATTCAAGAGAAATGAAGGGAAGGAGGTGAAAGAAAGAGGAGAAATCAAAAGAAGTCAAAAAAAAGCAGCAACAGCAACAAAAAAGGAGCCGGCTGGTGTGGGCAGAGTGAATCCAAGGGCATGGAGCCAGCACCTTCCCGTTGGGGCACCCACAGCCTACTGGCAATCAGCGAAGGCTGAGCAGGGGGAGGAAGAGTGGTGGGTAGGAAAGTGTGTATCACTGGTTACAGGGTGCTGTCTCCTGCTGGGAGCTATGTGAAGCTGCCTTCCTGTACTCCCTGTCCATTGATCTCAGTGCGTGAGGGGTTCAAAATGGCTAATCCCTGCTGTGTGTCATTGATCGAACTATGTCCCCCCCGCCCAAAAGTATATATTAACTTGGTTAGGCCATGATTCCCGGTATTCTTTGGTTGTCCTCCATTTTGTGATTGTAATTTTATGTTAAAAAGGATTAGGGTGGTATTGTAACCCCTTACCAGGTCACTTCCCTGATACAATGTAAAGGGAGTTTTCCTGGGGTGTAGTCTGCACCACCTATTATCTCTCAAAAGATAAAAGGAAAGGGAAGCAAGAAAAGAGATAGGGACCTCATACCACCAAGAAAGCAGTGCCAGGAGCAGAGCATGTCCTTTGGACCCAGGGTCCCTGAGCAGAGAAGCTTTTAGTCTGGAGGAAGATTGGTTAGAACACTGACAGAGAGAGAAAGTCTTCCCCTGGAGCCAATGCCCCAAATTTGGACTTTTAGCCTACTTTACTGTGAAGAAAATAAATTTTCTTTGTTAAAGCCATCCACTTGTGGTATTTCTGTTATAGCAGCACTAGAAGACTAAGACAGAATTTGGTACTGGGAGTAAGTTGCTGCTGTAACAGATACCTAAAATGTGGAAGTGGTTTTGAAACTGTGAATAGCTAGAAGACTCAGAAGGAAGTGTGGAGAACTGTTAACACCAGAGAACTGGCAGCAGCAGAGAACCTGCAGTGGCAGAGAACCACCAGCAGCAGAACCAGGAGACCGGTGCCACGCAATGCTGGAACTGACACACAGAGCAAGAGAGCTGAGTATCTGTGTGCAGGAGGCTTCCTGGGGGAGTGGGGTGCCTCTGGGCACTTATCGGTAGAGCTAAGCTTGCCAACCCATGGAGCAAGGAAGCTGAGTGCCTGTGCGCAGAAGGGTTCCTGGAGGGAGTGGGGTGCCTCCAGGCACTTATTGGTGGAGCTACAGAGTTTTAGAACACTTGCTCCAGTAGGGCAGATGCGGGAGTGAGGCCCAAAGGGCCGAGAGGCCAAGAAACCAGGAAGCAGAAGCTGAAGAGATGAACACAAGAAGCCAAGCTACCTCAGTCTCCAAAGATATGACCAGGATCTCTGGGGTTTCCAAGAGTGGAGCCATGGCCTCTGTTGTTTCTAAGGGTGGAGGTTCCACTCAGATGCACTAGGAGAATGGAGCTGCCTATAGCCGAGAGAGCAGAGTTGCTGTCCCAGTGGGCCTGGGAGGCAGAGCTGAAGTCCAGGGCTTTGGGACCTCTACTCAGAACCCGGAGAGTGTGGCCAATACCTAGAGGCTAGAGGGCAAGGTCATTGTGTAAATTGTCTCGGAGAACAGAGGATTGTTTTCAAGCCTTGAGGGCTAATGTAATGTGCTCTGCTGACTTGCTTGGTACCTGTTATGCCTTCTTTCCCTCCAGTTTATCCCATTTGTAATGGAAATGTCTAGCTTGTGCCTATTCTGCCATTTTACCTTTGGAAGCAGATGACTTGTATTCTAGATTTCACAGATAAAGAGGAATTTTTGGATTTTGGACTTGGAGTTAAGACTGCCTATGATATGATGGAGGAAACCCTGGTGGTACAGTGGTTAAGAGCTGCAGCTGCTAACCAAAAGGTCGGTGGTTTGAATCAACCAGGCACTCCTTTGAAACCCTATGGGCAGTTCCTACTCTGTCCTATACAGTCACTGTGAGTCAGAATCCACTTGATGGCAATGGGTTTTTGGTTTATGCTATGATGGGGTGAATATATTTACATGTTGCAAGGATGTGATTTTTTGGGGGCCAAAGGGTATAATGTCATGGATTCAATTATGTTCTCCCAAAAATATGTGTATCAACTTGGTTAGTCCATGATTCCCAATATTCTGTGGTTGTCCTCCATTTTGTGATTGTAATTTTATGTTAATGAGGATTAGGGTGGGATTGTAACACCCTTACCAGGTGGCATCCCTGATCCAATATAAAGAAAGTTTCCCTGGGATGTGGCCTGTACCACCTTGTATCTCTCAAGAGATAAAAAGAAAAGGGAAGCTAGCAGAGAGGGGGGACCTCATACCACAAGAAAGCAGTGCCAGGAGCAGAGTGCATCCTTTGGACCCAGTGTACCTGCACAGAGAAGCTCCCAGTCCTGGGGAAGATTGATGAGAAGGCCGACAGAGAGAGAAAGCCTTTCCCTGGAGCCGACACCCTGAATTTGGCCTTTTAGCCTACTTTATTGTGAATAAATAAATTTCTCTTTGTTAAAGTCATCCACTTGTGGGTATTTCTGTTATAGCAGCACTAGATGACTAAGACACCGTGTTAGCTAATAGGGAACCTCTGCACCGTATCTCTCTTCACTCTCTGTTCTCTGTTAGTTTCTTACTCCATTTAGTGCTTTATTGAGTTCTTTATCTCTGCGTTTGATGCTTAGGATTCCAGGACTGACATTTGTCTCTTTCACTTATTTTTTCAGGTGTTTCCTGTGGAGGCATGGTGTGATGCTTCTGTCTATAGCACCATTTTGGCTCTGCCTCTACTCCTTGTTTATTTTATTCTGATTACTAGCTAAGAAGCAAAATCTTATTTAAAAATCTTTAATCTTTATTTTTCTTCTCTCCTTTATTATTTATTCTAGCAATTTGACCGTTATGTTTAGGTGTTATGTTATCTAGTACCTAAAAGACCATGATCATTGTTACTTTATTCTGGTTTGTAGTTTTGATCAATTAACATTGTAAATGTATATGGGCGTTTAATGATGAGAACCTCTCTATTCAAGAGAGGTTTGAAGATCTTGCTTCACTAATATGGATCAAAAAAAAAAAGTCTCTACTGCAATAGAGGTAGTCATTAACAGGGTTGAAACATATGTGTAACCCCCAAAATCAGGACTTCTCAGGAATAAATCAAAATTGTCCTGGGCCACTGATACATTTGTTATTATAATTGAGGGATCCATGATGAGCCATCCCCAAAAGATAATACCTGATCCCATCTGAGACAATAAATCGATTTGGACTCATATTGACTCTATAGGACAGAGTAGAACTGCCACATAGAGTTTCCAAGGAGTACCCGGTGGATTTGAACTGCCGATCTTTTGGTTGGCAGCTATAGCACTTAACCACTATGCCACCAAGATTTCCATAGGAAACACAGTCTCTATGAAATAAAAATTCAGTGATAAAACAATGCCCTAAGACAAAAATAGGGAGCCCTGGTTAAACTTTGGGCTGCTAACTAAAAAGTTGGTGGTTTGAATCCACTAACCACTCCTTGGAAACCCTATGGGTGAATTCTACTCTGTCCTATTGAGTCACTATGAGTTGGAATCCACTCAACGGCAATGGGTTTGGAAAATAAAGTTTCTCTTGGGAAAAATGAGAAAAAACTAAATGATATCAGAAGATGATGTTATAAAGTTAAATATATTATGATGGCATTTAAAGTACACTTAAAGCACAAAATCAACCAGGATAAAGAGCTGTACGCAGGAGTTACTTACACAGTGTTGCCAAAGTGAAAGCCATTTACTACTCACAGAAAGCTGGCAGCAAATGACAGGAACAGATTCGAGGCCAGCCGGTTGGTCTCATTTAGGTTTGAAAGGCTGTCCAGGCAGGAAGAAGGCTCCTCTATGCTTGACCCATGTTGCACCATAGTCAGGGGTGGATTATCCAGTAAACAAGGTAACCATGGGCTTACCTGTGCTTACTAATCTGTAGCGAAAAAATCCACATGGGTTTCACCTAGCCACATCAAAATGAAACCAATTTGAATTTTTTCTCTACAGATCAGCATGCAAGCACAAGTAAGACAGCGCTTATCTTGCTTACTGAGCCATCTGCCCGTGTCAAGCATTGTTAATTTGAAAAGAGGCTTTGATTCTATAGGAAGGAGCTGTGGCATTAGAAGAGAGACAGATGCCAGCCATACCTAGAAGCAGAATTTTTGATGTGGTGGAAAAAAAAAAAAGTGAAATTGTTCACTACTGATTAGTAGTGAACCTTGTTTATTGGATAATTTGCCCCAACCATGGGAGAACGCCCAAAGTCTTATACCACCTAACTTTATACTCCAAGGGGTTATGTAGCTTACCTGAATTAAGCACAGCTTCAGATTTTCCCATTTATCAACCTAAGGACATTACTTGAGTTAAGCACAACTGCAGACCCTCTGGCTCAGCAACCCAAGGAGGGCCATGGGCCTTGATAAGTGACAGCTGGATTTTCTCTGGTCCTGCATGAAGTTTTTATTGCCCCAGCTCTGCTGCCTATTTGAGCAGAACATTTAGGCTTCAGGGCAAATTGTGGCTTATTCCTAGAGCCTAGGGGCACTAGCAGCATGAGGAAAAAGGGGAAATATGACCACTGGTCAATGCAGGAAGCATCAAAGGAAGATGGAAGGAATACACGGTCATAAAGAATTGATCGATGTTCAACCATTTCAAGAGGTAGCATATGATCAAGAACCAATGATATTGAAGGAAGTCCAAGCTGCACTGAAGGCATTAGCAAAAAACAAGTCTCCAGGAATTGATAGAATAGCCATTGAGGTGTTTCAACAAATAGATGCAGTACTGGAGGTGCTCACTTGTCTATGTCAAGAAATTTGAAAGATAGCTAGCTGGCCAACCACCTGGAAGAGATCCATATTTGTGCCCATTCCAAAGAAAGGTGATCCAATAGAATGCAGCAATTATTGAACAATTCTATTAATAGCACATGCAAATAAAATAGACAGGGAACTGCCAGAAATTCAAGTCAGATTCAGAAGAGGATGCGGAATGAGGGATATCATTGCTGATTGCAGATGAATGTTGGCTGAGAGCAGAAAATACCAGAAAGTTGTTTACCTGTGTTTTATTGACTATGCAAAGGCATTCGTCTGTGTGGATCATAACAAATTATGGATAACATTGTGAAGGAATGGAATTCCACAACACTTAATTGTGCTCTTGTGGAACCTGTACACAGACTAACAGGCAGTTGTTTGGACAGAACAAGGCGATACTGAGTGGTTTAAAGTCAAGAAAGGTGTGTGTTGCTGTTGAATTCTCTCACTATACCTATTCGATCTGTATGCTGAGCAAATAATATGAGAAGCTGGACTATATGAAGAAGAATTCAACATCAGGATTGGAGGAAGACTCATTAACAACCTGCAATATGCAGATGACACAAGCTTGCTTGCTGAAATTGAAGAGGACTCCAAGTACTAACTGATGGGTTACACACCAATATAAAGAAAACAAAAATTCTCTGAACTGGACCAATAAGTAACATCATGATAAATGGAGAAAAGATTGAAGTTGTCAAGGATTTCATTTGACTTGGATCCACAATCAACAACCATGGAAGCTGCAGCCACGAAGTCAAAAGACGTATTGCCTTGGGCAGATCTGTTGCAAAAAGACCTCTTAAAAGTGTTCAAAAGCAAAGATGTCACTTTGAGGACTAAGGACCCTAGCCAGATATTTTATCTGCCTCGTATGCATGTGAAAGCCGGACAGTGAATAATGAAGACGGCAGAAGAAGTGATTCATTTGAATTATGGTGTTGGTGAAGAATATTAAATATACCATGGACTTAAAGAACGAACAAGTTTGTCTTGGAAGAAGTACAGCCAGGGTACTCCTTGGAAGTGAGGATGGGGAGATTTTTTCTTAGGTAATTTGGACAAGTTATCAGGACGGACCAGTCCCTGGAGAAGGACATCATGCTTGGTAAGGTCAGCACAAAAGAGGAAGACCCTCAGTGAGATAACTGACACAGTGGCTGCAACAATGGGCTCCAGCATAACAACAAGTGTGAGGATGGCACAGTACCAGACAATGTTTCATTCCGTTATATGTAGGGTCACTATGAGTTGGAACCAACTTGAGGGAACCTAACAACAACTACAACAACAACAACATGGCCATTGTGCTGTCCAAGGGCTGAGCTCTTTCTGTGAACCCATCCCGTGGTGCCTTGGAAGAAAGTCTTGGTGATCTACTTCCAAAGGTCACAGTCATTGAATACCTTACGGAGCGCAGTTCTGCTCTGAAGCACAGGGCACCACCATGAGCTGCAATCGCCTCAGCTGCAGCTTGTTTGTTTCAGTGAAAATCTAGGATAAGCAAGAAATAAAGTTTTTAAGATTGTTAGTTATTGCAGCATAACCTAGTCAAAGCTTACTAATGCATTTGATTTTCTTAATTCTGCCATGTATACATATTTCCCCTAACTTTATAATTAGTTAGTGATTTTTTATGCAAATTATTATCAAAAAAACAGACCTTAGCTTTTAAGATACCACCCTGTTCCAGAATATTGGATTAAAAAAAAAATTATTTTGGTAAATGCATACGAAACAAAACATTTACCATTTCAACAGTCTTCACATGTATAGTTCAGTGGCATTAATTAGGTTCATCATGGTTAACATTTGAAAGAATTAAAAACCCATAGTTAGTAATGGCTTAGGATATTTCTATAAAATGCAAGAGAACTAATAGATACAGATGCATAATCCTTTGTACACAATTCTGAAGTTCAAATAGCTCTGAAAATCAAAGTTATTTATCTCACTTAATATGAATACTCTTATGTTTTGTCATTGAAATGCTATAGTATTTGATTACAGAATGCTGCTTTGAGCCCCAGTAGGGCTCTTATGTAATACACAGAATATACACGTTACTTTTTTTAAATATGTAAAATTCTGAATTTCAAATCACTGCTCCCCCAAGAGTTTTGGATAAAGGATAATGAGCCTGCTTTACTTCACAAAAGGACATATGGCAATACATAACAAAACTCTTAAAAATATTAGTTATCTCTTTACTTGGAAATTTAACGTTTTGAAAATTCTCCCAAGGATTATCTTGTGTATGCTCAAAGATTTATACAAGGGTGTATATTGCTTAATTGCTTATTGTAAAGGATGAAACAAAGGGCCTGAATGGATAATAATAGGAAACTAAAACAAAAAAAAATAGGAAACTAGGAAAGCAAATTATTCTAGACACATCATAGATAAACCAAAGGGAGGGAGAAAAATAAAGCTGCCATCAAGTCAATTCTGACTCATAGCGACCCTAAAAGACAGAGTAGAACTGCCCCAAAGGGTTTCCAAGGGGCCCCTGGTGAATTTGAACTGATGACCTTTTGGTTAACAGCTGACCTCTGAACCACTATACCACCAGGGTTTCCCATCGTATATAGCAGGCAGAATTTTTCGCCTATGGTTCTGTTATGTTACACGGTAAAAAAGGGCTTTGAATGTAAGCCCTTAAAGCAGGAGCGGAGAGGCTGAGAGAAGGCTGCCAGAGAGACTGGAAGCCCAAAAAGTTTTGATGCACCATCCTTGTTGGCTTGAAGATGCAAGAGAGCACCTGTTAAGACAACAGGGACCTCAGTTCTACACCTTCTGCTAACAACCAGTGAGCTTGGAAGAGGATCCCTGCCCCTAATGAGATTGTAGCCCCTGCTGATACCTTGAGTCCAGCTTGTGCGGCTCACAGAGAAAGTGAGATAATGTGACAGCAGCTTAGTTTGTGGTGATTTGTTATGGCAGCAATAGAAGATTGCTACATCATATGAAATCTCATATAGCTCTTAAAATAATGCTAGAAATAAGTATAAAGCAGCATTTCAAAACTGAACTCAACAATGACTCTAATGTGCAGAAAAATATCCTTTTTTTGGTTCATAACTTATATAACCTTCTCTCCCAAGTTCCCATCCACAGGTTAGTGGGAAGAGTAAAAAAAAAAAAGTCTAATTAGGTAAGTTAAATTGTCACTTGGTCAATATTCACTCACTTGTTCAAAAAAACGCTCAGTTTCTCTTTATTTCTTCCTCTCTTCCTGCTTCTCTCTCTAAGACACTGTATATTTAAATGTGTATAGGATGTATGATGGAGCCCTGGTAGCACAGTGGTTAAGAGCTTGGCTACTGACCAAAAAGGTCAGTGGTTCAAATCCACTAGGTGCTCCTTTGGAAATCCCATGGGGCAGTTCTACTCTGTCCTGTAGAGTCACTATGAGTCAGAAGTGGCTCGACTGCAACTAACAACAAGAGGATGTGTGAACCAAGACATCTGAAGGAAAAAAGGTCCCTTAGTCCTTGTGGTGACTTCTAATTTATACTCCCTCTCTTGTTTTCAGGACAATGCCTCCGCTCCCTGGTTCTGTGGCCCTGCTTGCACTCAGGCTTGAACATTTGGCTGGTGTCTTTCTTAGATAGGTTGGGTCTGGCAGAGCTCTTCTTGGCTAACTTTGGACCTTTGCCCCTGCCTGGCAGAATAAGATTCCTTGGGGTCTCGCTGTGACTCTCTAGCTAAAAGACACTGCTTTTTGGTCATAGCCAGTGACTCCTCCACTGTCTTTCTACCACACCTTCCAACAGGCTCATAGCAGGACTCAACGTTTTGGGGACCTGTCTACACGACATGCAGACAGAACATGGTTCAGGGAGAGCCATATCTCTTTGGTGTCAAGCCATGCCCAAACGTGAGATGAAATTGGAGAACATATCTGCTTCTCTCAATCCCCTATCGTTTTCTATCTCCCTTCTCCTTTCCTTTTACATCCCTATGCCATAGTTTTCTGTCATCATGAAACAAGCATTATAAATTTATTGTCATATGAAGAAGGCACATATCTGCCAAGCCATGGGAGGATGCTATGAATGCATCTTCTAGGCATGATTGTCGCAATTATATTGGGGGAGATAAAGGAATTTTGAAAATCCTATCTCAACAGCACTTGTTGCTCAAGCTTATTTTCTTGTGGCAAAATCCTAGTTTTCTTATCAGAAGCTGTTTATTTCTTTGTTCTTTCCCTTTTCATTTCTTCTGAAACAAATGTTCATATCCCTGCAGAGAGATGAGTAAGGTAAGAGAGAAAAGCATGTTAATAATTTTCAAAATGCTAACACATTAGAATTTAGAATTATTTTCACTGGCCTAGTAAAATGAGCATGATGTCTTATTAGATAGAAAAATAAGTTTATAAAGTATAATTATGTAGAAAAAATACTGAAAACCTGAATATTAAAAATTTAACTTCAAAGGCATAGTAGTAGGCTTATGGAGATTATTTATTTTATTCTTGGTGTCTCTTCCAATTTTTCAGTGAATATAAATTGTTTTTATAATTTGATAAAGTGACATATTATTATATATAAAACATGGTATGCTTAATCCACATATTATTCTTTCCTTTTTCTCCTTTGCGCTCTAAGTTACTGTCTTCATCTCTGAAGTACCATGATGGCTAATCTTTGCTGAACTCAATATTGCCATGCTATTGGAAGTTACAATTCAACATGGATCCAGAGATTTTCAACATGGTTCTATGGTCCCCTCAGAGTTAACATTTCCAACAAGTCTCTAGAAATGCATCATTATTCTATCCATTTATTTGAGTTTGTATTATTTTACTATTTGAACAGTTAAATTCCTGTACCTCAGATATATTTTTCTTAAATGAGAATATAATTCATTGTTTCAAAAATCTATCTTGTTCCAATCAAGAGACAGAGGCCATTCTATTTATTTGTACAGAGAATTTAAAGAAGCTTTTAGCTAGATATGAAGGCATTCACTTGAAAACTGAAAGGGCAAAAGGCTTACTTTAAGTTATCAGTGTGGTAGCAACTATCTTGCTGTTGTTGTTAGGTGCCCTCAAATTGGTTCTGACTCCCAGGGACCCTGTGTACGACAGAACCAAACACTGCCCGGGCCTGTGCCATCCTTGTTCTTATGCTTACAATTGTTGTTATGCTTGAGCCCATTGTTGCGGTCACTATGTCAATCCATCTCACTGAGGGTCTTCCTCTTTTTCACTGACCCTCTAGTTTACAAGCATGATGTCCTTCTGCAGGGACTGGTGCTTCATGATAACATGTACAAAGTATATGAGATGAAGTCTTGTCATTCTTGCTTCTAAGGAGCACTCCAGCTGTACTTCTTCCAAGACAGATTTGTTCATTCTTCTGGCAGTCCATGGTATGTTTGATATTCTTTGCCAAGATCATAATTCAAATGAATCAATTCTTCTTAAGTCTTCCTAATTCATTGTCCAGCTTTCACATGCATACAAGGCAATTGAAAACACCATGGCTTGGGTCAGGCACAGCTTATTCCTTAAAGTAATATCTTTGCTTTTTAACACTTTAAAGATGTCTTTTGTAGCAGATCTGCCCAATGCAATGAGTAGTTTGATTTCTTGACTGCAATTTCCATGGGCATTGATTGTGGATCCAGGTAAGACGAAATCAACTATACAAAGAAGTTTTCCCAAGGCCGATGGAGGAAAGGAAAGACATAAAAATTATTAACTTGAAACTTGGAAGATGAGCCCTGTATAGCTGAAACTCAGGCCTTTGAGGAATGGGCACTGGCTTAGATTGTCTCTGGAGTGGGGAGAGCAATGAGGCTTGTTCTATAAAGTACTGGGAAAATTGTTAACTGTATTCAGCCGTTGCCACTAGTATAAACTGCTGCCGCTAAAGTAAAGAAGTAAGGCTGCAGTGCTGCTCACATGAATAACATCAGGCTGTCAGGAAGCAAATAACCAACAAAATAACCAATCGGGTGATTTCAACTCATGAAGACCCCATGTGTGTCAGAGTAGAATTGCATTCCACGTGGTTTTCAATGGCTGATTTTTTGGAAGTACTGTAGATTGCCAGTCTTTTCTTCTGAAGTATCTATTGGGGGATTGGAGCCTCCAGCCTTTTGTTTAGCAGCCGAGAGTGTAAACCTTTTGCATCATGAAGGACCAAATCTCCTTTCCTTCCTCCATGCTGATAGTCTGCCTCCAGTACACCTGACTGGAAGAACATGACAGGGAGCAGCTGGCAAAGCAGGAAGGTGGTTTATAGAGTTTCATCCCTAGCACAGAGCAGAGACAGGAAGGGTGGATGTGGAGCTGAGATATAGTTATTTAATAAGTGGTACAAATTTAAAATATCAGAAATATTTATGTTTCTATAAAACAAGAAACCATCCTAATTTTTCGAGTATCTCCTGTGGAAAAAGAGTCCCCTCCCTGTTTGGGAATTTTGTGAAGATTTGCATGACTCAGGAATTTCAATCTTGAAACGATCAGCTGCTACTTCTAATTCCCAAAGAATGTGTGATGCGATCACAGGCTTGTTTCATGCACACTGAAAATCTGCTCTTGCAGATATTCTTCATCTTGTATTGTCCAGCTCATTCTTGAATTTTTGGCAGCTTTGACATCATGCTTCTTGTTTCTCCAGTTACACACAGATTATGTAAATCAAATCTGCATTTGAAGTGATGAAACTAGCCCCTCCGGATATAAAAGTACTCATAGTAGTCTTCTTCTTGCTCTTTCTTCAGGTTTTCAAAAAGGCTGCACATTTCCATTAGAATTGTCAGTAATCTCATAGGAATCCTTTTCTGGATTTGGTCTTCCAACCAAATCATCAACAGCTTTCCATCCCGTGGAATGGCCCTTGCTTCTTCTTTGTTAAAATTGTGGATTTTATGCCAATCACTCCTTTAAACGCCTCCAAAATTCTATTCTTATCCTTAGTGATTATTGAAACAGTCATTTGAGACATGCTGTTTCACTGACTTTCCATTTTCATAGAACTTAATGGTCTTCATTGTTATATCTATGTCTATAGCCTTCCTCACCTTCTTTTTTGGTTTGAAGAACTTTCAGTGGCATGACTTCTTTTGCTAGACATATTGTCGTGGTATTAAGCAGTACAGGTGTTACAGTTAGAAAAACTTGAACAACTTGGCTTCGAGTTAACAAATGGTGCTTCTTATGGTACAGAATGCTGAATAAAAATCATGCTATAGGCTTGGTCTACAATGAAGTCAGCATCAGTGTCGTAACAATGAAGTTGAGCCATAATGATTGTTAGGCACTTGTGCAGTTCAATTGTCATTTGTTGTTAGAGTTGAACAATGTCCAAGTTTCTGTCTGTTACTACTCCCAGTATCAACAGTGACTTTATTGTAGACCAGACCATAGCCTGCTATACGGCAGTGTTTTGAACAATAAATCATAAAATTGAACACCTTGGAGTGATCTGAGAATGATAACATCAGCCAATTATGAGCTGCGACATTGTATTTAGCACACATAACTAATGATAGGATGTACAAAGAAAAAGGATGATCGTAAGTGCAGTTTGTCGTAACTTGAATACGTTTTAAGTCAGAGGTACCTGTACTGATAACTTTTCAAATGGCCAGGAAGTGTGTTCAGTAATGATACCATATTCAAGGAGCTTAGAAGTTTTAAAAGACCTTTCAACCTTCTTCATTTGCAGAAGCAGGAGAGAATTCGTCAGTTTACATTAAAAATAATAATTTTTTGTATCATAAAAGGGATACATATATACTATAACAAACTTAGAAAAGGCAGAGAGGCAATAAAAATAAAATAAAAAAGAAATAAAAATCCTTGATAATTCTACCACACAGAAATAAGTACTACTATTCTGGTGTGTAGATTTCAATTTGGGATTATGCATACTTTATACAAAAAAAAAAAAATACTTTATACATATTTCATTAATGTGGTGTTAAACTGTACAAATGTTTTTTAGCCTATATTTTAACTAAGTTATGAATGTGTTCCATGTACTAATGCATTTCTACAATATAATTTAAACTAACCTATGACATTGAATTATTGGGATAATATAATTTACTTTATTGACCTTGGTTGTCATGAAGGGTATATCTAATTTCCTCTTGTTGCATAAATCAACAAATGTGTTTTTCACTTTTATCCATTTACTTACTGTTATGGCTTGAATTGTATCCCCTAAGAATGTGTGTCAACTTGGTTAGTCCAGGATTCCCAGTATTGTGTGATTGTACATCATTTTGTTATCTGATATGATTTTCTTGTATGTTGTAAAACCTACCCTTATGATGTTAATGAAGCAGGATTAGTGGTAGTTATGTTAATGAGGCAGGACTCAATCTACAAGATTAGGTTGTGTTTTAAGTCAATCTCTTTTGAAATACAAAAGAGAGAAGTGAGAGGAGAGACAGGGAGGCTTCATTACTACCAAGTAAGAAGTGCCTGGAGCAGCGCATATTTTGGACTTAGGGTCCCTGTGCTGACAAGCTCCTTGACAGAGGAAGATTGATGACAAGGACCTTCCCCCAGGCACAACAGAGAAAGAAAGCCTTATCCTGGGGCTGACACCCTGAATTTTGGCCTCCTAGGTTGTGAGAGAATAAATTTTTCTTTGTTGAGGCCATCCACTTGTGGTATTTCCATTATAGTAACATTATCTAAGACACTATTGAAATTTAAACTCTTTACATACATTTCGGTGCCGTTTGTCTTTCTCCTTTTCTTTAGTGTTTATATGCTTTGTCTCTTTTTGTAATTTTTATTGATTTGTAAGATATCATGATTATCGTTATATTTCATAGACTTTTCTCCATGATTTGGAAATCACTTTTCCTGAGATTTAACATCTAGGGCTGTGAGGTTTCCTTATTTATTTATTTATTTATTGTGCTTTAGGTGAAATGTTATAGATCAAGTCAGTCTCAATTACAAAAAGCCATACACACCTCTCTGTGCATTCCCAGCTGCTCTCCCCTTAATGAGACAGCACATTCCTCCTCTCCACCCTGTATTCCCCGTGTCCATTCAACTAGCTCCTGTCCACCTCTGCCTTCTCATCTCACCACCAGACAGGGGTTGTCCACATAGTCTCGTGTGTCTACCTGAGCCATGAAATTCAGTCCGCACCAGCATCATTATCTATCTTATAGTCCAGACCAATCCCTGTCTGTAGAGTTGGTTTTGGGAATGATTCCAATCTTGGGCTGTCAAAGGGTCTGGGGACCATGACCGTCAGGATCTCTCTAGTCTCAGGCAGACCATTAAACTTGGTCTTTTTACAAGAATTTAAGATCTGCATCCCACTGTTCTCCTGCTCCTTCAGGGATTTTCTGTCGTGTTCCCTGTCAGAGCAGTGATCGGTGGTAGCCAGGCACCATCTAGTTCTTCCGGTCTTAGGCTGATGGAGTCTCTGGTTTATGTGGCCCTTTCTGTCTCTTGGGCTCATATTTACCTTGTGTCTTTGGTGTTCTTTATTCTCCTTTGCTTCAGGTAGAATGCAGAACATTTTCTTAATACATTTGTTTCCTTCTTTCTTTATTTAGGTATTTAAGTTTAGAGAAGTTGAGTCATGGGCAGGTGGATAGCTAGATGTTACTTTAAGTAGAAGCTAATTAATTTTTGTTGAATAAAGAAGCAAGTGAATGAAAGAATGTATATGTAGATGAAAGGAGGAATGGATGAATGACAACCAAAAGCTTCCTTCTAGAAGTTTTCCTTCAGTCCATCATTAAAACAAAAAACCCAAACCGGTTGCCATGGAGTTAATTTCAACTCATAGCGACCCTATAGGACACATTAGAACTATGCTGTAGGGTTTCCAAGGAGTGCCTAGTGGATTCGAACTCCTGACATTTTAGTTAACAGCTGTGGCTCTTAACTGTTACACCACCAGGGTTTCCCCAGTCCATTATAAGAGCTCCTTTTCAGAGCATGTGTGTGGAGGGTTAATCTTGGTAGGGTAAACATCAACTGGATTCTCAGATGCTTTAATCACCTTGAATCATTTTTATAAACAGCCTTTCATTCTGGGCTTCAGTGTTGTAAAAGGAGACATAAATCATGAACATTTTGGGCACATCTGTTTCTTTCTCACAGAACCACAGAAAGATACTTCGGGTCCTAGTCTAAAGGATGCAAGACAAATTAAAATGAATGAATGAGAGAAAAATGAATGAATAATGCTGGTTTTAGAATAAGCAAAGATTTGTTATTGATGCATATGGCTTATTTTACAATGAGACCCCAGGGTACTGGCTAAAGATGGATTCTGTGGCAGTGGAGAAAACACAAAATAATGAGCTCATTGGAAACTGAAGTCCAAACTCCCTTTATGAGCTCTAGCAAAATCAGCTTCCTACTTGTCTCCAGAAAATACAGAAGGCTTGGGATAAACTAATAAAAGACTTCCTTTGACATTTACCCATTAAAAAATAAGGTTTGATTTCCCTCATGATTTTTGAGCCTATAAAATCAGGTAAGAGTATAAAGCAAACTAAGTACTACATAAAGATTTTTAATACAATGAAAAATTTTTGCCTGAGTTTGAAGTTATTCCTTTCTGTTGCCTTTACAACTCAAATTGTCTGAGAAACCTTTATTTTGTAAGAAGAAGTAAGTGCATATTCTGGAATTAGTGCTAGACTTTAAAGTTTTAACTTAAATGAAAACCAAAAAGCAATCTAAAGAAACTCTGTACACGAAACCAAACAATTTTTATTTTTAATGTTTCAGTACCTACATAATTCACAACAGCAATTCTTGGGATTCAACAAAAACAGGTCAGGTAGTAGAGTCATTACTTTATTCCTAAATCCATGATAAAGAAACCCTTTCTTGCAAAACACAAAGATCAAAGCATCAGAATCCCTCAGTAATTTCTTCCTCAAAGGGAGGAAAGGAGATTGATATATAACAGTAGGAATGACAGTACAGGGCATTCCTTAGTAACACTGCACGTTTACTCAGGGTAAGTTGTGTATATAAATATTAAACACCAGAGTGAGGATTTAGATTTTGCTATGTTTGTTGTGCTATATTAAACAAGGCATCTTTTAAAGAAGAAAATGCTATTTTCTTTTTAACTGTATCACCAATCCAGAAACAGTTATATTAATGTAATACTACTAGGGAGATATGTAATGGCATTACCCAATGTGAAGAATGCACAACCTAAACTCATATATGAATCTATATATAAAAGCAAATATTTCATGTGTATCGACAGTGTTTAGGTTTATGTAGAAAGAGTTCTTTTCTTATTATCCAGGTAAAAGGAACGTTCTCATGTCATTTCAGAGTATTGCAGCTTGCTAAAGGTTGGCCATTTTCAGCATTTCAAGAGCAGACAGCCAAGTAGGTGAGTATTTGAAGCAGATATTTTGCATAAAGATAATATTTTAATTTTAGTTTTGTTTGTGAACCATTTGTTCTATAAAATCACCCACTGTACTTTTTTTTTGGTTACTTTGCCTTTAATTCTTAATTCTATATTTTTTGAAATTGATATTGCTTCCTCTGCTTTTTTTTTTAGTTTTCGTTTGCTTTATTAATGCCCTTTCTTTATTCAAAAGTTAAAATGTTTTTTCAGATATACTGAATAGTATAAAATTTTTTTTTTAATTGAGGAGTCTCTATTACTGAGCAATAATAAATATCAAAATTTTGCCATATTTAATTTAGACTTTTCTTCTTTAAAAACAAAGATAATTGATAAAATTAAAGCCCACTATGAACACAAATTTCATCTTTTTATTTTGAACAACTTTTGGTCATTTTACCTTTAGGAACATCTTTCATAAATAGCAGACAGTTGAATTTTATTGTTTGGTTCAGTTTGAATCTTTGAGCATTATAGAGAAGTCTGGCTCACTCGTATTTATTTTGATATATTCTGGTATCTTAATTGCTATTTTTGCTTTCACACTTACCTGTTCTTCCCTTATTTTCCCTATCTTATTATATGTTTTTCTTATTAGGAGGTTAAGAAAAAAAATTTTTTAATTACTTTTCATTTTAAATGCTTTAATTTACATAAAAAATTTTCCCAATGTTTCTGTCAATGTTAAGAAGGCACTATCTTTTGATAAAAGCCCATTTTAGATGAGAAATTTAGTGCTCATTTAAATTTCCTCTCCTCTAGCTGTATTGTTTCATTGAATATTTTACTTTTAGATCTAGAAGTTTATGTTGTTTTCCTTTTATTTTATATATTTAAGCTTGAAATGCTTATATATAAATTTATAATATTTTAAGTAGTATTAGCAGCAATTATATAAGTGGTGACTCTATACTTTAACTGGTTATTATTCCACATCTCCAAGGACTTGGACATTTGGTATTCATGAAAATATTTTTCTTTTCATTCATAAATGAAGTCTCTAATCTCTTAATCATCTACAGTATATTTTGTGAAAAAAAATGTTTTTGATTTATTGGTGGTGTCTTGCCTTGTTTTACACTGGTGAAATATATTTTTATTTCTTGATTTTCACATTTTTAGGGTTATTTCAGTGGAAATTTGGGTGGGATTCAAATACATAGGCTCAAATGGTGAGATCAATACAGCCCACACAGTTCGGGAGTCCCTGTGCTAGTCACTCTCAAAACTAGCTTTGTCTGGACAATGAGACTCTACTGGAAACTCAGAACCATGTCCCGTTAGCCTTGCTCCTGGGGGAATGGGATTGTCTATATTTATAGAATGCCTATAATATGGCTCATATTCTGTTTCTCCAGGTCCTAGTGAGCCACTGTTGATAAAAAATACAAACAAAAACATTGCTAACCCTCATAGAATTTACATCCTGGTCTCTCATGCCTTGCTAGGCAGACCCTCTTATAAGCCCACATTTACAGAAGAAAAATCAGGTGATGTGCTTCGCCCCAAAGTAATCCCGTGGAAAGTGGTGGAGCCAAGGCTGAAGCTCAAGGCCCCTCTCTGAGGCCATCTTGCAGGACTGCCTCAAACTTCATCAATATCTGGGAACTTTTCAGAAATGCAAAAGTCTCTGGACCTGACATAAACCTACTGAATCAGAAACTCTGGAGTTGGGGTCCAGCAATGGATGTTTTAAAAAGCCCTTCAGGTCATCCTGATACACACTGAAGTTTGAGAGTCACTGCTGTGCTGGAAACCACCTTTGTGACTTGGGGCAAATTATTTCACCCTCTTTGATAATTCTCACCTGTAAAATGCATTATTAAGGCCCTTCCCACCTTTGACAGCCTATAATTCCGCTCTTAAAAATTGCTGGAGATTGATGATTTATTGAGTGTCTGTGATCACTCTGATATTAAGGTAATGAATAGAACTCGAATGTTATATTGGTCAAAATAATTGTACCAAAAAATAAACAGGCTGTGTCAATGACCACAGAGTTTTGAACAGTTGACTATCCAATCTGGTATTCAGGTATGGCTGATCAGATTACCGGATAAGCTTAATCAATAATTTCTCAGTCAATATAATATTGAACAACCTAAAAAAGGAAAATGGGATCAACTCAATGTCCCTGGGTCTGGGTGCTGTTTATTAATAACTCTTATGTGCCAGGCACTTTATCAGTCACATGACATAGAGTATTTCAAATAATTTTAGCAATTCTGTAAAATGGAAAGGTGAGGTTTAAAAAAGTTATGTAATTTTTTCAGGGACACTATAACAGTTTGTTATGAAGTTAAGACTGGAACCAAAGACCAAAGTTCTCATTCTCCAAAGCTTAATCACTTCTTCACAAACCTACATAGTTTTATATTGGTGACCTCTAACCAAACATCCAGTGGCTAGAACTAAGGCTGCTAGTAAAATTTTCCAGTGCGGAGCAGATGCAAAGCAAAACCCAAATATCCTTGCGTTAGGGTGTCATTTTGTATCACTTTTTTTCCTCAAAAAATATCCCCTACCTTGATTTTGCACTGAGTAATTCCTTTTTTAATTCATAAAAATTTAGACATGATGATTTAAATATTTTAACCTGTTATTATTCTAAATCTAAGAAATCAGTTCTAATAATAATTTTTAATATGATAAGGTAAATTCAATGGATGTATTATTGTATTGAATGCCTTCTTGTAAAGCATCTAGAAGCATAGCTTGCTGGAAAAATTCAGTTATTGTACTTTAAAATGAAATAATAAGTGGTCTTCTCTCTTCATCATCTTGTAGCTAAATTTCGCTAGAATTAGAAAGTCCTTTGACAATTTTTTATACATTTCATAATAAAATATAGATAACTTTGAATGAAAAGCAAGAAGACCTGGATCTGAGTTTCATCTCTTCTAAGTCTTCATTTCTTATCTGTAAAATGATGATACTTTTAAAATTCCTGTTTATTTCCCAAGGGTTTGGTGAAAAACAAGTGTGATAAAATTGAAGAAACTCTTATTTATAAAGTACTTAGTCCTTTTCAATATTTAATTCTTTAGGTATTGTCATAATGAAACCAGTAATTTCACAGACATATATAGCACAGTTTTCAGCACAAAGAAGGAGCTAAATACATGTTTTGTTTAAATGATGAAACTAAATAAAAAAAAAAGGGCCCTCTTTATATTCACCTCTACTTTCTAGTCTTTGAAAACATTTTACATTTTAATAGAACTGTACCATCTATGTATTCTTTTTTATTTATTTTTTATTGTACTTTAGATGAAGGCTTACAGAGCAAACAAGTTTCTGATTAAACAGTTAATACACATGTTGTTTTATGACATTGGTTGCCAACCCCACAACATGTCAACACTGTCCCCTTCTTGACCTTGGGTTCCCCATTACCAGTTTTCCTGTCCCCTCCTGCCTTCTTGTTCTTGCCCCTGGGCTGGTGTGCCCCTTTAGTCTCATTTTGTTTTATGAATCTGTCTAATCCTTGGCTGAAGGGTGAACCTCAGGAGGGACTTCATTGCTGAGCTGAAAGTGTGTCCACAGGCTATACTTTCAGGGTTTCTCTAGGCTCTGTCAGACCAGTGAGTCTGGCCTTTTTTCTGTGCATGTGAATTAAGAATCTTGTTTTACATTTCTGTCCAGCTCTGTCGGGGACCCTCTATTGTGATCCCTGACAGCGCTGTCAGTGGTGGTAGCGGGGCACCATCTAGTTCCGCTGGATTCAGTCTGGTGGAGGCTCTGGTAGTTGTGGTCCATTACTCCTTTGGACTAATCTTTCCCTTATGTCTTTGGTTTTCTTCATTCTCCCTTGCTTCCATTGGGGTGAAAGTTGTGGAGTATCTTAGATGGCCACTTACAAGCTTTTAAGACCTCAAACACTACTCACCAAAGTAGAATGTAGAACATTTTCTTTATAAACTATATGGTGCCAACTGAGCTAAATGTTCCCTGAGACCATGGTTCCCATAGCTCTCAGCCCAGTGATTTGGTCCCTCAGGGAGTTTGGATGTATCTGTGGAGCATCCATGACCTTCCCTTGGATAAGTTGTGCTGGCTTCCTCAGTATTGTGTACTGTCTTACACTTCACCAGAGTTATCACTTATCTATTGTCTATTTAGTGTTTTACCTTCTCTTCTCTCCCCTCCCTTGTAACCATCAAAGATTGTTTCTTTTTGTGTGTAAACCTTTCCATGAGTTTTTATGGTATTGGTCTCATACAATATTTGTTCTTTTGTGATTGACTTATTTCACTCAGCATAATGCCCTCCAGATTCATCCATGTTGTAAAAAGCTTCACAGATTCATCATTGTTCTTTATTGTTGCATAGTATTCCATTGTGTGAATGTATCATAGTTTGTCCATTCATCTGTTGATGGGCACCTAGGTTATATCCATCTTTTTGCTATTGTGAACAATGCTGCAATGAACATGAGTGCGCATATGTCTATTTGTGTGATGGCTCTTATTTCTCTAGGATATATTTCTAGGAATGTGATTGCTGAATCATATGGTATTTCTATTTCTAGCTTTTTAAGGAAGCACCATATTGTTTTCCAAAATGGTTGTACCATTTTGTATTCTGACCAGCAGTGCGTAAGAGTTCCAATCTCCCCACAGCCTCTCCAAAGTTTTTTTTTCTGTTTTTTTGATTCATGCCAGTAATGTTGGTTGAGTTCATATCTCACTGTGGTTTTGATTTACATTTCTTTAATAGCTAGTGATTGAGAGCATTTCCTCATGTGTCTGCTAGCCGTTTGAATGTCTCCTTCGGAGAAGTGTCTGTTCATATCCTTTGCTCATTTTTAATTGAATTATTTGTCTTTTTGTTGCAGAAGTGTTGGATTTTCCTATAGATTTTAGAGATTATACCTTTGCCGAATTTGTCACAGCCAAAATTTTTTTTCCCAGTCTGTAGGTTCTTTTTTCACTCTTTTGGTAAAGTCTTTTGATGAGCATAAATGTTTAATTTTTAGAAGATTCCAGTTATGTATCTTACCTTCTGGTGTTTGTGTATTATTAGTTATGGTTTGTGTCCTGTTAATGCCATGTATTAGGGCCTCTAGCATTGACCTCATTTTTTTTTCTATGACCTTTATAGTTTGGGGTTTTATATTTAGGTCTTTGATCCATTTTTAAATTAGTTTTTGTGTTTGGTATGAGGTTTGGGTTCTGTTTCACCTTTTTTTTTTTTTGCAGATGGACATCCAGTTTTGCCAGCACCATTTGTTAAAAGACTATTTTTTCCTCAGTTGATGGACTTTGGGCCTTTGTCAAAGACAGTGGATGGATTTACATTTGGATTCTCAATTCTGTTTCATTGGCCAATGTACCTGTCATTGTACCAGTACCAGGTTGTTTTGACAACTGTAGCTGTATAGTAGGTTCTGAGTCTGTGTACTTTTTTATGTTCAAGTTTTCTCATTTACAAGTTTATTTTTTTAAGGTTAAGAGACCTTTTAAGAAGTAATTTCAGTTTACAGAAAAATTGAGTGGGATGTACAGAGCTTTCCCATGAACCTATCTCTGCACACTGTTGTCCTTATTATTAACATATTGCATTCCAATAGTATATTTGTTAAAACTGGTGGAGGAATATTAATACAACTGTATTAATTAAAAGGAGCCCTGGTGGCACAGTGGTTAAGTGCTTGGCTGCTAACCGAAATGTCAGTGGTTCAAACCCACCAGCCACTCTGAGGGAGAAAGATGTGGCAGTCTACTTCTGTAAAGCTCGACAGCCTTGGAAACCCTATGGGGCAGTTCTACTCTGTTCTGGGTCACTATGAGTTGGAATCAACTTGACTGCAGTGGGTTTGTTTTTGGTTTTGGTTTTGGCAGTGTGTAAGACAAAATGTGTATATCGTGGAATGCCAAGATCACCGGATAAGGCACCAAAAGAGAAGCATCAAAAGCTCGCTCCTTCGAAGGAGCTCCCATACACTGTCTGTTGGGAGGGCAAATTGGTGCAACTTTTCTGGAAAACAGTGTGTTGGTTATTTATCAAAATTTTTAATGAACCTACACTTTGAACTAGTAATCCCACAGCTTAGAATATGTCTTTTGGATACACAGGCATAAATTAACCAACATATAGAAATACAGATATTATTTAAAGCATTATTTGTATTAGTAAAACACTAGGCAGAAAAAAACCTGTCCAATATATGGTGCAAATAAAGGGGAAATATTTTTAGGAGATGCATGCTGAAGAACAGGGGAGAACAGAAATATAACAAAATGTTGATATGGTTGAATCTAGGCAATGAATAAAAGGGTATTTATTATACTATTTCCATTTTTCTCTATGTTGAAAATTTTAATACTAAAATTAAAAAAGAGGTCCATTGATAAGATATTGAGAAAACAAGTTATGGTCTAGGACCTAATCAATAGTATATCATGTAATTGTAAAAAAAAAAAATGTAGATCTCTGTGTGATGATATGACACTAGATATTAGATATATTTTCATGTGAAAATGGTAAGCAGCAGAAAAGTGTTTATACTATGATCCATATAGAGTACTGGAGTTGTTAAGACTCTGGAACTGTGGTGGAATAGCTTCAATAGGCAAACACTCCTACTGAGAACAATTAGAAACCTAAATAGAACACCAAAACCATGATTGAAGGCATAAGAAAGCCAGTGAAGCAGCCAGGATAAAAGGGTCCAAGATCTCAGAGAGAAGCAAACCTTGGAGAAACAAGATGTCATTTATAGCTGCTTTTTTTTCTCAAGGCATTTGCCTATCCTTGGTCCTGAGCAAGTAGTTGAGAATCCGGTGCAGAGTCAAGAGGAAGTTTGCAGCTAAGAGGGGAAGAAGTCAGCAGAACCTTTGGAAATCTCACAGGGCCAGAGGGACAAAAATAGAAGGTCGGGAATCCCAAGACAGCCATGACAAGGGTGAAGTAAGGTCTTGGAGCAAAAAAAAAAAAAAAAAAAAAGGAAGGTGTAAAAAAGTAAGGCCAACATGTGACCAGTTTTTTCTTGAAGCATTTGCCAAATTTTTAAACTTCACAGGGTAGGGATGTAAGACAGTAGGCAGAAAGCACATGAAAGTCAGAGTGGAGTTTTCACTATTTTGTGGTACCAAGGAGAAAAAATTATACTTCACAATCCATTAAGAGGGGGGAATTTGTAAAAACTCTCAGCTAAAGTCTAGAGGTAGGGTGGACCAGAGAAAAATGAAACTTCATAAAAACTGTAACTCAAATTAAAGTCAGTTCAGTCCTATTGGATTATGGTGACCTGTCCACACTCCATTTACCACAGGTAGAGTGAAACTTATCTGGAAGAAGATAATGCCTCTGGAACCTCTTCAGTTTATCATCTAAAATGCCCAACAATTAATAAAAAATTACCAGACATGCCAATAATCAGAAACAAGAGAAAAAAACAAACAATAGAAACAATTACTGATGATTTAGATATTAGAGTTATCAAAGATGAATAAGTTCAAAAAATAGATAATAAGTTGGAGAATTTCATCAAATAAGTGAATTTTAATTATCAAAAATGAAATAATAAAAATTCAATAGATGAGTTAATAGTAGATTGCACATAGCAGAAAATAGGATCAATAAACTGTTCAGTGAAAAATATCCTGGCTGAAGAACAGAGTAAAAAGAGTAGAAAATATATGTAAGATAGTGTAAGAGAGATACAGAGCACGGTAAGAAAGTTTAACATACGTGTAACTGCAATCCCAAAGGTGAGGAAAAGGAAGAGTAGAAACAAAATTTGGGGAAACAATGGATAGGCATTTTCTAAAATTGTAAAAAGACATCTTGTTGTGGATTCTAAAGCTGTTGAACTCCAAGCATGAAAAATACCAAGAAAAGCCACATTAAAAAAAAAAAAAAAATTTTTTTTTTTGGAGCACATTTTAATAAAATTATTAAAATAAATAAACAAAAAACCTTAGACAAAGAGAAATCCTTAAAAACAGCTAGAGAAAAAAGAAACATTACCTGAAACAGAGCATCAATAGAACTGATAACTGTATTCTCAAGAGACAAATGAAACCAGAAATCAATAGAAATACATCTTTACAACAAACAAATCACACAGCTGCCAATGTAGAATTCTGTATGCAGCAAGAATATTCTTTAAAGTTAAGACAAATTTAAGGCATTTCCATATGAACAAACAGTTGCCTATATTCATTGCCAACAGTTGCCCACTAAAGGATATACCAGCGCAGAAGGGAAATGATCACAGGTATAAAATGGAAATGAAGTAAGAGCAATGGAAAGAGGAAATTTCTAAACAAATATAAATAAATATTGATTTCTTAAATATAATAACAATGTCTTGTGAGATATAAAATTTACGTTGAATGAAAACAATAACACAAATGGAGGAAGGGATAAGTGGAACTCAAGTATTGTAAACTGTGCAGCTTAAAGCTAGGAAATACGTGTGTCAGCATTGTGCCCTTTCACCATATTTATTCAATCTATATGCTGAGCAAATAATCAGAGAAGCTGAACTATAAGAAGGAGAATGGAGCATTAAGATTGTCATTAACAACCTATGATATGCAGATGACAAAACCTTGCTTGCTGAAAGTGAGGAGGACTTAAAGAACTTATTGATGAAGATAAAAGACCACAGCCTTTGGTATGTATTGTACTTCAGCATAAATAAAACAAAATTCCTCACAACTGGACCAATAAGCAACGTCGTGACAAAAGGAGAAAAGATTGAAGTTGCCATGAACTTCGTTTTACTTGGATCCACAATCAATGCCCATAGAAGTAAAAAAAAATATATATATATAGAAGTAGCAGCCAAGAAATCAAATGATGCATTGCATTGGACAAATCTGCTGCAAAAGACAGCTTTAAAGTGTTAAAAAGCAAAGATGTCACTTTAAGGACTAAAGTGCACCTGACACAAGCCATGGTGTTTTCAATCTCCTCGTATGCATTTGAAAGCTGGAGAATGAATAAGGAAGACCAAAGAAGAAATGACGCCTTTGAATTATGGTGTTGGTGAAGAACTGCCAGAAGAATGAATAAATCTGTCTTGGAAGAAGTACAGCCAGAATGCTCATTAGAAGCAAGGATGATGAGACTTCATTTCATGCTTTGGACGTATTATCAGGAGTGACCAGTCTCTGGAGAAGGACAACACACTTAGTAGACAGTCAGTGCAAAACAGGAAGAACTTCAATGAGATAGAGTGGCACAGTGGCTGCAACAATGGGCTTAAACATAGCAGTGATTGCGAGGATGGCACAGAACCAGGCCGTGTTTTGTTCTTTTGTACATAGGGTCACTATGAGTTGGAATTGACTTGCCAACACCTAACAACAAGTGTTGTAAGGTCTAATATTGTCCGGGAACTTGTAAGGGTCAGTGCTAATTTAAATAAAGTTGTAGTAAGACAAGAATTAATAACGGAATCTGTAGGGATCCTCTAAAAGAGTATATAAAAAAAAATATTTGATTAAAATCTGTATAAAACCCGTTGCTGTCGATTCTGACTCGTAGTGACCCTAAAGGACAGAGTAGAACTGCCCCCAAAGAGTTTCCAAGGAGTGCCTGGTGCATTCAAACTGCTGACCTTTTGGTTAGCAAACGTAGCTCTTAACCACTATGCAACCAGGTTTTCCAAAATCTATATAAAGGAGAAAATAAAATAATAAAAATAATTGATTTGTATAAAACAGGGCAAGAAATAAAAGACAAAGAGGTGGAAAACAGCAAAAAAAAAAAAAAAAAGAATAGAATGATGACAGATATAAATTCAAATATGCCAGAAACTATGGTAAATTAATCAATTACTAAACTAAGATTGACAGACTGGATAAAAGAGAAACCCAACAATATACTGCTTATGAGAGACATACCTTAAATATGAAGACGTAACTCAAACCAACCCAGAAGGTTTAAAAGTAAAAGGATGGAAAAAGATAATCATGCAAATAATGACCAAAAAGAACAGCTGGTATAGACATAGAGTCTAATACAAAATGTAATCTTATGGATAAAGATGTAGATTTCACAATGATAAAATTGTAAATCTACTAGGGAGACATAAAAATTTTAAATTTTTATGCACATAGTAACATAGCCAAAATATATAAAGAAAAATTGTAGAATTAAAAAGACTAGATAAATCCATAATTTGTAACAATAACAACATCCAAAACTCAGAGGATATAGAACATTTGAAAAATACAACCAACAAATTTAAGCTAATAAACATATGTAGAAACTTGTACCCACCAATAAGATAACACACATTATCTTCAAGCACACATGGAACATTTACCAAGATTGAGTCTCTGTTGAGCCATACGGCAAAACTCACTCGGGGTAATAGTGAGTGGTGCCACTCCCATTTCCACCCCTTGATTCTTGGACACTTAAATCCTGGCTATGGAATAAACAGCACCATATGTTGAACACTGTTTTAGAGCATATACAGCCTCCTGGAGAACATTGCCCCAACCTTGCAAGGTATTGCCGCTAGCTGGTGCTATAATTGAGACTTCAAAATGCCATTCTACAATTTTTGTTTCCATTTTTCTCTTGGCATTTGATTTTTTTCTTTTTGATGTTTTCTGTGATCAACTTACCGCTGAATGAGTGGGAGACGTAACTTTGAATGTCTGTGCTTCAGCTGCTCAGAAGGGTCTAACTCACTTACCATTGCCCAATGACAGAGAACTCAACCTGAACAACTTCCAAGAAAATGCAATAATATATGCATTTCCTGCATCCATCTTCCTGTCACCTTTTGTTTCTTGTCTCTAGTTACTGCTTTCAAAATTGCCCTTTGCCCCCTTCTCTCCCTGCCCTCATCTCTAGGTCCTCTTGAGCAATAGAACAGGAATCCTTATTTTCTCTTACATTCTTTCTTGGGTGAAGAAACAACTCATTTTTGCGAATAAGGGAAATTTCTGAGCAAGAGAAAAGCCCCCACCCAGTGCCAGGTATTGCACACGTATTATTTGTCACATGGGCAAGGTGAGGCTGAGAGAGGTTGGCTCCATCCTCCAGGGTAGAGACAATGTGCCAGAAACAGTACATGCTGTCTGAGAGAAACACAGTGTGATGGGTGGGGGGTGGGGGGGGGGGAGGGTGGGTGCCAAAATATATAAAGAAAAATTGGAAGAATTAAAAGGAGAACTAGACAAATCCATAATTTGTAACACTAACAACCTTCAAAAATTAAAGGAAAGATATAGAATATTTGAAAAATATAATTAATAAATTTGAGCTAATAAGTATAAGTAAGCTAATGCACATTATTTTCAAGTACATCTGTACATTTACCAAATATTCTCCTGGCAGGGGTCAGGAGAGCATCTGAATGATGCAGAGGCCAGGAGATGGCCTGATCCACCACTCAGGCCTTGTGTGGAGAGGCTCAGCCCTGGGTTTGGGCTTACAGGTCAGCAAGGATCAGACAAATACAGGGGACATCTGTTGGGGGCCTGTGAGGATTGAGTGGCCAGGAGTGTGTGCTATGGGGTCAGGATCTGCTTCTTCTGGACTGCGGTCCACCTTGACTGTGGCTGCACTTGGAATGTCTCTGCAGGGCTGAAGCTTACCTGAACGGGGAGCTGCAAGTCTCCCTGGGAGAGTTTCAGGCACCATTCAGATTTAATGAGATGTGAGTGCAGCCAGAAGGAGAGTGGGAACCCTCATAGAAGAGGAGTGGAAGTGAGTCAAGGGTGATCCCAGCTCTGTTCAAAAGTGAGAAAGGCTTCCACAGAAGAGAGAAACAGATGAGGAAAAAGTTGTGAGGATATTGGCCCAGGGAAAGTAAAGTTGTACGCCAAGCTCCCACATTATGTCCCTCATTTAGTCGTCATCATGATGTTTTGATAGAAAAGGAAACAGCAAGTTTGGGAGGGTAAGCGGCTCTGTGTGTCCACATCCTGGTTGGAGGTGGGTACTCGGCCTGTGTTCACAGGTCTGTCTCAATTCACACGTGCTCCCTTAAATGTTCTCAGATCATCTCTGTCCACCCTAGAGGCACCAGAAAAGTTGCCTGACAACCTCTGTGGCTCCTGACTTCCTGACAAATTTCCATTTCTTGGGTCAGTGTCTGGTGTTTGGCCTCCATGACACTCTCAGCTGGGCAAGTCACGGATGATGACAATAAGGGAAGAAAGCCAGCAATAAACCCACACAGAAGAAGAGGCAGCATCCTAGACTCACACAGATACGTGAAAACAGACTCAGATACCCAAAAATGCATTTTCTTAAATCCAAAGTCCTCAGTTTGTTTTCTTTTTTCTCTAGACATTTCCCTGCAGGGATCCAAGGGCGATGAGGGAAACCAGGCCCTTGGCAGCAATGGGCAGCTGGCCACTTTGCAGGCCAGTAGGGAATCACATGGACATGTGGCACCACTGTCATCACCCACGAACCACAGGGAAACACCATGCTCAGGAGCTTTGTAAGGAAGTACCACGCATATGGCCACCTGGTCTTCAGCTCCTGGACTGGGGCTCTGGCCCTGGCATGGACTTGGGCTGTGCTTTTGGCCCCTGTGCCCTGCCCCAGTGTGACTGACTGGACTCCAGGCTTGAGTCGAGGGCTGCAAACTCTGGATTAAGGAGCTCCACCCAAGGTTTGGGGCTTTCAGCTTTGGGCCCAGCACTGGCTCGTTGTACTGGACTCGCTTCTAAGAGCTGAACTGATTTAAATGGACTCTGTTCCTGAGTCTGTCCTAGGCTGTGGGGTTGAGATATATCTGGTCTCATCATTCTTGTCTTCTCTTTCCAAGATCTCCTTACCAGACTATGGCCCAAGGCTCTTCCCTAGAGCTTGGGGGCTTCAGACTCCTGGCTGTCCCCTGCCCTATGTGTCTGCCCACAGAGCTCAGAGCATCTCTCTTGGGTCCTGGACTCTGGGCTCAAGTTTATTTCTCTGGCTCTGGTCCTCATCTCAGGATTGGGCCCTGGACTCAAGGATTTGTGCCATCCTTAGGGGACCCAGTGGGCTGGGTATGGAATGATGGTGATGACTCAAGGTCAAATCAAAGCCTATTGGTACATCGGGCTGGGTATGGAATGATGGTGATGACTGAAGGTCAAATCAAAGCCTATTGGTACAGCAGGACCAATATCTGTTTGGCATACAGAAATTTTGTTCCTCTCCTTGGCCCTGACCCTGGGTGGGGCTTCTCCCTGGGACAGCTTGGCCATTCTGAGGTCAACTTCCCATCAATCCCCTAACCCTAGTCTGCAAATCCGACAGACAATGGAGGGTGACAGGCCCATCAGGTCCACATAAGAAGCAGAGGTACTGCAGAAGGACCTTCCATCCTCAGGGCCTGCCCTACATCCATGGTCCTGGCCAACAGTTTTCCTGTCACTCAAGCAAGTGAGGAGTGAAATATTTAGAAAGACTTAGAAAGGAAGAGAGAAGACAGAGGCAGAAAAGCAAGAAGGGAGAGCAAGCAATGGGGTGGTAAGCAGTCCAACATCCCAATCACCCCCGTAGGGCATAAAGCCCAACTGTATGGTGGGAGGGAACAGGTCACTTTTTAAAATACTTTTTATTGTGCTTTAAGTGAAAGTTTACAAATCAAGTCTGTCTTTCACATAAAAACTTATATACACCTTACTACATACTCCCAGTTACTCTCCCCCCAATGAGACAGCCCACTTCTTCCTTCCATTCTCTCTTTTCGTGCCCATTTTGCCAGGTTCTAAGCTCCTCTACCCTCCTGTCTCCCCTGCAGGCAGGAGATGCCGACATAGTCTCAAATGCCTGCCTGATCCAAGTAGCTTACTCCTCATCAGCATCCCTCTCCAATCCATTGTCCAGTCCAATCCATGTCTGACGAGTTGGCTTTGGGAATGGTTCCTGTCCTGGGCCAGCAAAAGGTCTGGGGGCCATGACCATCAGGGTTGTGCTACTCTCAGTCAGACCATTAAGTCTGGTCTTTTTATGAGAATTTGGGGTCTGCATCCCACTGCTCTTCTGCTCCCTCAGGGGTTCTCTGTTGTGTTCCCTGCCAGGGTAGTCATCAGTTGTAGCTGGGCACCACCTAGTTCTTCTGGTCTCAGGATGATGTAGTCTCTGGTTCATGTTGCCCTTTCTGTCTCTTGGAACAGGTCATTTTTGATTAAGTCTCATCAACACTTCGGTGGGTGGCTCGGTCGAATTATACTTCTTAGCATGAGGGAACTGAGGGTTGAAGAAGCAAAATCACCTGCCCAGATCCCCCAAATGGGCAGAGCCAATCCGGGATTGAAGCCTTGTCCTGTGTCCTGTCTTCTCTGCCTTGTGACCTCTCCCAGTGTTGTCCTGTTCTTCATCCTCACCAGGCTTCCTTGTGGCTGAGAGCACAGATTTTGGCCCTGGAGCCCCCTTCAGCTGCAGCCTACCAGGACAGAGTTCTGGGTGTGACATGTGGGCACTGGCTGATGGGTTCTAGGCTGTGCATGTCCACAGGCACCCAACTTCTTCACAGCCCATAGGCCACATGCTGTCACTGGGTCCCTTGTTGAGGAGGGAGATGGAGGAGGGTCTGGCCTAGGCCAAGGATAAGTCTTACTATCAGGGACAAGAAGGACCAGATCAGAGATGATGGACCTGAAGACTCTTGGGACCTGAGCAAAGAATAAAACCCATGGCCAGGGGGTGAATAGGGAATAAGAACTACCCTGCATATGGAGGCTTCCCACAAGTAACAGCCCAAAAGGGTGACGCTCTATGGTGGAATGCCAGGAAGGGTACAGGTGACAGGGGTGAGCTGGTACAGGACCAGGTTAACCCTGTGACTCCCCCAGGCTGTGCCCATATGAGTCCCCCTTTCTTCCCCCAAGGCCTGGTCTTTACCCTCATAGACCTCCCTTTCCTGGGCTATTCTGGCTGCTTGCTCTGTCCCTGTTTGTCCATTGAGGCCAGCTCATTGTGTGTCCTTGGAGAAGCCTACTGTGAACACTGTCCACTCCTGAGCATCTGCTGGTACCTGGCACTATCAAGAACCTGTATATCTATTCTGTCCCTCCCAGCACCACTGTAAGGCAGGGCTCATTTTTACTCCCTTGTTTCAGATGGGGAAACCGAGGCTTAGTGACTGCCATAATTTACCAGTGATCATGCTGCCTGCACTTTCTGGAGCCTTGCTCAAACCCTGTTCCAGCTGACCCTGGAGAGTCTTAACACGGTTTCCCTGAAGATCCAGGGTATGCTCTGCCAACAATGGCCACAGCTGAGGATCAGGCTCTGGACAGGCTCAGCCTGGCTTTCCACTCTGACAAGTAGGACCTGTTCTGGGCCTCAGGTCCCAGGACTGTGTGCCATTTCACCCAGAGGCGCCAGCTTTGCTCTTTGCCTGTAACCCACCCCCAGCCCTGGCATGCTTGATCCTGGCTCAGATGGGCTGCTGGACACAGCAACTCTCATACCACAACCCCAAATCCCAAGGCCACAGATAGCCCCAGAGCTTGGCACAGGCTTCCCTTTTGAAGACAGTGGTGACCCCGGCACATATGAAGAGTCTGAGCGTTCCAGTGGCCCAGGTGCCCTGGTGGTATGGAGCAGAGCTGAGGAATCCTAGCCTGTTTCTACCTCCCGCTATCGTGAGCAGCTTAGCTCAGTCTAGCCCTCACTTGGTCCCTGGAAGCCAGAAGGAAGCAGCCCAGGATGAATCCAGATCACCAGGAGCCCCCCTGGACTTCTCACCTCACAGCCTGCCCTTTACATAGTTGCCACAGTCTCACCATTCTTTAATCAACTGACATTTATTGAGACTAGAAAGTAGCTTTTACTGTTGTCTTGTCACTGAGCAGCCTGACAGAGGTAAAGTGTTCTGATATTTCAAATGTCTCTGGAGGCTGAACTGCTCCAAGAGAATAACATAATCTTTAGGGGGTAGTGGACTGTGACGTCCAATTAAAATTAACTTATATTGTCTAGAAACCAGAATATAATTAGAATAATTAAAAGGACCATTTTTTACTAAAAACTATGCTGAAATTTACAATACTATCAAGACAAAATTTACACAAAAGTACAATCACTTATATAAAATTAATTTTTAAAACTAAAACAAATACAGGTACTTTTGAAGAAAAATGAGAAATGGTATGATTTGCAACTTCATGGCGTGGAGCGAGCCCCAGTGAGGCCAGAGGTAATTTCCTTCCATTTTCTGGCTGGGAATGTCGGGGAAACCCAGCCTCTGAGGAAGAACAAGAAGAACAAGAACCTCTTGGTGGGAAGCCAGATCAGGGAGTTGACCAGCCTGCCTGGAGGAGGGAAGGAAGACGGCCTCTTGCCATGGACTCCCCATTTGAATTCACTGGAAACTGGCAACCAAGCTGGGGCCTGGGGAAGGTGAGCCAGGCCCTCCAGTCTCAGAGGAAGGAAGTGCACCCTGTTTCAGGGACTGTAGCTCCTGCAAATGCTTCACCTGGATCCTCAGGTGCATGCAGGTCCATGTCTAGAAGCCCAGGTTTAAGGACTGTTTTCGGTTACTCTTTGCCTTGGGTCTGCACGTCCTACCTGGAGCGCATGGTGTTTCCCTCAGCCTCCTATGCTCTCAGCCAACAATCATGAGCTTTCAGTTCCAGGGGCAAAATATGGCTCTAAGAAGAAGAAATGGATCTTTGCAGCTTTTCTTCAAGGTCTTTGACTTGCTTTCTCAGGTCTCCAGCTCTCTTCTCCTGGTCCATCTTGGCATTTGCTCCAGTGCTTTTCTCAGCTGCCTCAACATCATGATAAGCCTTGTAAGGTTCCTGAATTTCATTTCCTCTCTCCTGAACATTTTGAGCTTCACTTTCAATCGATGCTGGCTTTGTCCAGTTACTTTTGAGATGATCTGTCAAGTTAGCTTTTTCTGTTCTCGTTTTAGCAATGTTGCTGTAAAACTGACTTTTCTGTCTTAGGCATTGAAATGTGTGCTTGGTATTGACTTTGCAATGTCAGAAAGTCTTCTCCTGTGTCCTCTTACCTGGTTATGAGGATGGTCTTCACCCCCCAATTCCAAGTTATCACCCATGTTTTCATCTCCAAGGGAAGCTGCCAGGTCTTGGATCTTGTGTGAATGTCCCACAGAGACTTGGTCTGACTTTTGTGAATGTCTTAGGGTCTCGGGGTCTCAGCTGTTTCAACTCATTCTGTGTGCCTCTCTACTAGTTTCTGGTAACTTCTGGTGAACTTGGCTTTTCATTGCTGCTTATAGATGCATCTACCTGTGTTGGCACATGGCTTTTCCTTCTGAGTTCATGTCTCTCTGTGTTTGTACTTCTGTTTATAAGCCCCACTCCGAAGGGATTATGTTTAGGGCTTATCCTATGCCAGTATGACTTCATTAGTGTTAACACAAGAAAAATTCTATTTCCAAATTGGATCACATTCACAGGTAAAGAGGCTACAACTTCAACATATATTTTTGGAGGACACAATTCAATCCATAACACCATCTTTTATGGCATAACTTGCTTTTCCATTCTTCAGAATTAAGTTGTGTCTCTTGGTCAGTTACTTTTTAGGATATTGTTCACTAACAAAAGATCATTGCCACTAACATTTATTCGCTTCTTCAACACTGCACATAAAGGTTTCACTTTTTTCCCATACTAGAGGATTATTTAGTAACATCCATGTAAAAGAACTGAATTCTTCAAGAGATTGAAATCCATTTCAGAAGTTAGTCATGGTCCTGTAAGAACTATCCGCTTCAAGTCAGAATTTCTTTTCCTGTTCATAAGTAATTTTATTCCTATAAGAATAGCATTGACACTTAAAAGGATAAATTGTTCATCAATTCTTTCTCATTCAACAACTTCCTTTAAGTAAAGCAGTCAGGATGGATTATCCAATAAGCAAGTATGGGCTTACTTCTGCTTACTCACTACTCTGATTACTTGATTACTGGTCATCTGCCCTGTCAGGGCTTGTAAATTTGAAAAAAGGCTTTGGTTCTGTAGGATGGTGCTGTGGGATTGGGAGAGAGACAGATGCCAGCCATACCTAGAAGAAGAATCTTTGATGTGAAAAAATGTGAAGTTGTTTACTACAGATGATCTGGTTATAGTATAATCTCCCTCTGACTGCAGTATTTTAATGACACTCTTTGCTGTTGTTGTTAGGTGCCCTCGAGCCCATTCCGACTCCTAGCACTGCTCTGTCCAACAGAAGGAAACACTGCCCAGTCCTGTGCCATCTTCATGTTACCTGATTAGGGTCTGTGCCCTGAAGCAGTTGATCCAATGAAACATACTCCAAGTCAGAAAGCGTGAGAGAGTTTATTCAGAAGATGTATGCATCACCGGGGACCGGCAGCAACACAGGCTGTCTCTATGGAGTCCCAAAGAGCAATTTTACATTAGAGCTTATATAGAATCTTACAAGGGTTAGAAGTATCTTTGTAGTTACTTGGCCAGACGTATGCTCAAGAGGGGGCATTCATTACAGGATAGTGACAAAAAGATACCTGCCAGACATGGCTTTATTGGGCTAAAGATATACGTATCTAATACCTGGGCTCCAACTTTCCTGTGGGGGTTGTATGCCACAGGTGGTCAGACGTGACAAAATATATTTGCCTCAGTTTAAAACAAAGAATGAAGTCATTAACAGAGGTGGCAGGTAGAGCAAGGAGAAGCACTTATAGGTTCATCATAGCATTAGTTATGTCAAGCTCTCAGTCACCCATTCTGAAAAAGGAATTAACATGCTGGGGAGTATTGGTGTCACACTCGCAATCCTTGTTATGCTTGAACCCATTGTTACAGCCATTGTGTCAGTCCATCTCTTTGAGGGGCTTCCTCATTTTCACTGACTCTCTACTTTACCAAGCATGCTGTCCTTCTGCAGGGACTGGTCCCTCCTGATAACATGCCCAAAGTACTTGAGATGAAGTTTCGCCATCCTTGCTTCCAAGAAGCGTTCTCACTGTACTTCCTCCAAGTCAGATTTGTTTGTTCTTCTGGCAGTCCATTGTATATTCAATATTCTTCACCAACACCATAATTCAAAGGCATCAATTATTCTTTGGTCTTCCTTATTCATTGTCCACCTTTCACATGCATGTGAGGTGAAAGAAAATACCACAGCTTGGGCCGTGCATATTGGTCCCCCAAGTGACATCTTTGCTTTTTAACACTTTAAAGAGGTCTTTTACAGCAGATTTGCCCAATCCAGTACATTGATTTCTTGACTGCTATCTCCATGGGCATTGATTGTGGATCCATGTAAAATGAAATCCTTGACAACTTCAATCTTTTCTCCGTTTATCATGATGTTGCTTATTAGTTCAGTTGTGAAGATTTTTGTTTTCTTTACGTTGCAGTGTGATTCATACTGAAGGCTATAGTCTTTGATTTTCCTCAGTAAATGCTTCAAGTTTTCTTCACTTTTCAGCAAGCAAGGTTGTGTCATCTGCACATTGCAGGTTGTGAATGAGTCTCCATCCAATCCTGATGCCCCGATCTTCTTCATACAGTCCAGCTTCTCATATTATTTGCTCAGCATACAGAGAGAATAAATATGGTAAAAGGATACAACTCTGACTCACACCTTTCCTGACTTAAGCCATGCAGTATCCCCTTGTTGTGTTCAAATGACTGCCTCTTGATTTATGAACAAGTTCCTCATGAGCACAATTAAGTGTGCTCGGAGAAATTTTATCCATAATTTGTTATGATCCACACAGCCGAATGCCTTTGCACAGTCGATAAAACCCAGGTAAACATCTTTCTGAGATTCTCTGCTTTCAGCCAAGATCTATCTGACATCAGCAGTGATATCGCTTGTTCCATGACCTCTTCTGAATCTGCCTTGAACAACCCTGTTGATGTGCTGCCGCAATCACTTTTGAATGATCTTCAACATAAACATTCTTTGCTCTTCTTTAAATTTGAATAATCTTATTGCTAAAGCAATATTGAAAACTATGAACAAAAAATAAGTATATTTTACTCAGTAAATTACTTAAAAATGTCAAGAGGAAGTTTTTGGGCCTCCAGAATGAAAATATGATTTCAAATCTTCGAATGAACTGAGGAGCCTCTCAACTGCATTTGTTAAAGACAGCCAATCTATTTTTGAATGCAAGAGAATTGAAGAATACTGGAGAGGGACAAAATCACAAAAGTCCTTTAATAGATCAGTTTAAACAATATAAATGTTGAAGAGGACAATTTTGTGATGATTACTTCGATTCCAATAGAAAGGGCATTGCATGTTGGAACGTCTCTGCAAAACACGGGCAGGACAGCCAGCGCCTTCTATAGACTCATTCTTGCCTTGCTTCAACTTTGAATGAACATTGCACCTTTAAACCAACCTTTTTTATTTGTATTACTTTCACCAAAAGCAGGACAATTTTCCTCATTAACTCTTAACTAAATAAAAAATCTCTGAAAAATTTTACTTTTATTTCTGAAGTCTCATCCTGAAGGTATTTCACTTCATGAAAAAAAAGTTGCACGAGCAAAGGGAAATTTTCCTGCATTGTGATTACTTGCGATCATGGTTATGTTGAAGAAGGTGAGACGTTTGAGTCTTCGATAATCTCTGTAATAGTAAATGGAGCTGTGTCATTTTTTATTATTGCTGTAGATTCCATCCTGGCACTGAAAACTTGCAGTTTTGGAATCAGAAAATACTTATGGTGGCAGTTTGTTCAAACGATTTGTGCTGAAGGACTGATGAGGATATGCGTCATAGAAAGTCATTAAAACTTCTGCTGTGGTTATTTTATCTTTTTCATCTGCATTTCTCTTAACCAAAAAGTTTATTATTTTATCATTTTTTGGCTGTAGTTGAGGAAATCATACATCTCTCATCCTCAGCTGTCAGTATATGCTGGCTTGTATCTGACTTTCTACCATTTTCAATATTGAACGAGCAATTGCGTACCATTCAAAGAGCTATAAAAGGATTTTTTACTTCATTTAATAAATGTGTATTGTTCAGAAATTTAAATCACAGAATTTACACTTGTGTTTTAACATTTCAGAGTTCTAATACACAGAAATAAATATAGGTAACGACCCCAAGAATTCAAAAGATCAGATTTGATAATTTCACCTCTGCTCCGGTACGTCATTCACATTCACAAGTCCTAACTCACATCTAACAGTGAACAAAGGTCAGCTGTTGAAAGGGTTGAGAACTTGTGAACTAACAATAAATTAGGTATCTGATGGAAAAAAAAAAAAAACGCAAATTTCCCAATTGCCTACAAGGAAGTGCTGTACTTTATGGCATTATCTTCCCAAACAAAGCCAGAGATGAATTCACATAAGGTTTTGGGAACCCTGACATTTAGGGATTGATTGATGTTTAGAAGCAGGAATGTCTAGTGACTGATGGATTTTGAGCTGTGCTCCTGGTCACTGGGTTGAGTGGTGTCCACAGGTTGACTTTCAGCTGTGTGGCCACTAGAGAGAGGCACGTGTCTGTGGTGGGCTGACTTTTGGAAGCTTGGACTGTCACTGATTTTCTTTCAGAAGCTGGTTATTGTAGTGTGGAGTGGGGTTGCCGCTAGTTGGCTGAATTCAGTGCATGTTTACAAATCTGGAGTTGCCTTTAACAGTGGTTATTTACTCATGACTTGGAACTTTGGCCAAAGAATAGTCTTTTATTCCTTGAATATAAAATAATTCTCACATGCTCTACTCCCCCCCACCCCCATTTTGGTCTTTTCTTGTTGTTGTTGTGTGCCATCAAGTCAGTTCCCACTCATAGTGACCCTATGCACAACAGAACGAAACACTGCCCGGTTCTGAGCCATCCTTACGATCGTTGTTATGCTTGAGCTCATTGTTGCTGTCATTGTGTCAATCCACCTTGTTGAGGGTCTTCCTCTTTTCCGCTGACCCTGTACTCTGCCAAGCATGGTGTCCTTCTCCAGGGACTGATCCCTCCTGACAACATGTCCAAAATATGTAAGAAGCAGTCTCGCCGTCCTTGCTTTTAAGGAGCATTCTGGTTGCACTTCTTCTAAGACAGATTTGTCCGTTCTTTTGGCAGTCCATGGTATATTCAATATTCTGCACTAACACCACAATTCAAAGATGTCAATTCTTCTTTGGTCTTCCTTATTCATTGTCCAGCTTTCACGTGCATATGATACAACTGAAAATACCATGGCTTGGGTCAGGCGCACCTTAGTCTTCAAGGTGATATCTTTGCTCTTCAACACTTTGAAGAGGTCCTTTGCAGCAGATTTACCCAATGCAATGTGTCTTTTGATTTCTTGACTGCTGCTTCCATGGCTGTTGATTGTGGATCCAAGTAAAATGAAATCCTTGAAAACTTCAATCTTTTCTCTGTTTACCATGATGTTGCTCATTGGTCCAGTTGTGAGGAGTTTTGTTTTCTTTATGTTGAGGTGTAATCCATACTGAAGGCTGTGGTCTTTGATCTTCATTAGTAAATGCTTCAAGTCCTCTTCACTTTCAGCAAGTAAGGTTGTGTCATCTATATAACGCAGGTTGCTAATGAGTTTTCTTCCTCCAATCCTCATGCCCTGTTCTTCTTCATATAGCCCAGCTTCTTGGATTATTTGCTCAGCATATAGATCAAATAGGTATGGTGAAAGAATACAACCTTGACGCACACATTTCCTAACTTTAAACCAGTCAGCATTCCCTTGTTCTGTCCAAACAGCTACCTCTTGATCTATGTAAAGGTTCCTCATGAGCACAATTAAGTGTTCTGGAATTCCCACTCTTCACAACGTTATCCATGATTTGTTATGATCCACACAGTTGAATGCCTTTGCTTAGTCAATAAAACACAGGAAATATCCTTCTGGTGTTCTCTGCTTTCAGCCAGGATCCATCTGACATCAGCAATGATATCCCTAATTCCTCATCCTCTTCTGAAGCCAGCCTAAATTTCTGGCAGTTCCCTGTCGATATACTGCTGTAGCCGGTTTTGAATGATCTTCAGCAAAATTTGCTTGCATGTGATATTAATGATATTGTCCTATAATTTCCACATTCTGTTGGATCACGTTTCTTGGGAATAGGCATAAATATGGATCTCTTCCAGTCAGTTGGCCAGGAAGCTGTCTTCCATATTTCTTGGCATAGATGAGTGAGTACCTCCAGCGCTGCATCTGTTTGTTGAAACATCTCAATTGATATTCCATCAATTCCTGGAGCCTTGTTTTTTGCCAATGCCTTCAGAGCAACTTGAACTTCCTCCTTCAGTACCATCGGTTCCTGATTATATGCCACCTCTTGAAATGGTTGAACATTGACTTAATTCTTTTTGGTATAATGAACTCTGTGTATTCCTTCCATCTTCTTTTCATGTTTCCTGCCTCATTTAATATTTTCCCTATAGAATCTTTCACTATTGCAATTCGAGGCTTGAATTTTTTCTTCAGTTCTTTCAGCTTGAGAAATGCTGAGCGTGTTCTTCCCTTTTGGTTTTCCATCTCCAGCTCTTTGCACATGTCATTATAATACTTTGTCTTCTCGAGATGCCCTTTGAAATCTTCTGTTCAGTTCTTTTACTTTGTCAATTCTTCCTTTTGCTTTAGCTGCTTGACATTCAAGAGCAAGTTTCAGATCCTCCTCTGACATCCATCTTGGTCTTTTCTTTCTTTCCTGTCATTTCAATGGCCTCTTGCTTTCTTCACGTATGATGTCCTTGATGTCATTCCACAACTCATCTGGTCTTCGGTCACTAGTGTTCAATGCATCAGATCTATTCTTGAGATGGTCTCTAAATTCAGGTGGGATACACTCAAGGTCATATTTTGGCTCTCGTGGACTTGCTCTGATTTTCTTCAGTTTCAGCTTGAACTTGCATAAGAGCAGTTGATGGTCTGTTCCACAGTCAGCCCCTGGTCTTGTTCTGACTGATGATCTCGAGCTTTTCCGTCGTCTCTTTCCACAGATGTAGTCAGTTTGATTTCTGTGTGTCCCATCTGGTGAGGTCCACGTGTATAGTCGCCATTTCTGTTGGTGAAAGAAGGTATTGCATTGAAAAAGTCTTTGGTCTTGCAAAATTCTATCATTTGATCTCCAGCATTGCTTCTATCACCAAGGCCATATTTTCCAACTACTGATCCTTCCTCTTTGCTTCCAACTTCTGCATTCCAATCTCCGGTAATTTTCAATGCATCTTGATTGCATGTTTGATCAATTTCAGACTGCAGCAGCTGATAAAAATCTTCCATTTCTTCATCTTTGGCCTTAGTGGTTGGTGTGTAAATTTGAATAATATTTGTATTAACTGGTCTTTTCTTAGCCAAATTAAAATTCTTGTAAGTTATTGAAAAAAAAGGGAGGGGATTGCAGGATATTTAGGACATTCTGACTACATCCGGAAACCCTGGTGGTTAAGAGCTATGGCTGCTAATCAAAAGTTCGGCAGTTCAAATTTACCAGGCGCTCTCTGTAAACTCTATGGGAAGTTCTTCTCTGACCTATAGGGTTGCTATGAGTCAGAATCAACCTGATGGCAGTGGTTTTTTTTGTTTGTTTGGACATTTAAATTTCCTCCCTAATTATGAATGACTTTGCCAAGTGTGGGCTCTATATCTGTGAACTGATTATCTTCTGTGCCAACCATACTCTTTTCTTAATAGATTTTTTAATCCCACTAATAGACTTTATTTTTAAGTCAGTCTTAAGTTCATACAAAAATTGAGCAGAAAGCAGAGAGCTCCCATACGCCACCTATCCAAATGACACAATGTTTCTCCTATAATCAGCATCTTGCATTACTGTGGTGAATTTGTTACAGTTTACTAATCAATATTGATATATTATTATTAATTAAAGCCTATAGTTCACAGTAGGCTTCTCTGTGTTGTATAGTTCTGTGAGTTTTGACAAATGTATAATGTCATGTTTCTACTATTACAATATCATACAGAATAGTTTCAGTGCTCTCAAAATGCTCTGTGGTCCACCTAGTCATCCCACCCCCTGAACCCCTGGCAACCACTGATTTTTTACTGTCTCTATAGTTTTGTCTCATAGTGACCCTGTAGACAGAGAAAAACTGCTCCGTAAGGTTTCCATGGCTGTACTCTTTATGGGAGCAGACTTCCACATCTTTCTACCATAGAGTGGCTGGTGGGTTCTAACTGCCGACATTGCGGTTAGCAGCCAAGCACTGTAGCCACTGTGCCACTAGGGCTTGCTATATAGTATCATTATGAGTTGGAATCAACTTGACAGCAACGGTGGGTACTAGAGTTTTGTTTCTTCCAGAATGTCATATAGATGGATTCATATAGTATGTAGCCTTTTCCAACTGGTTTCTTTCACTTAGCAGTATGCTTTTAAGGTTCCTCCATATCTTTTCACAGCTTAATAGCTCTTTTTTTTTTTTTAACCATTGAATAATACTCTCTGGATGGATGTACCATCCACCTATCAAAGGACTTTTTGGCTGTGTCTTAGTTATCTAGTGTTGCTGTAACCGAAATACCACAAGTGAACGGCTTTAACAAACAGAAATGTATTTTCTCACTGTCTAGGAAGCTACAAGCCCAAATTCAGGGTGTCAGCTCCAGAGGAAGGCTTTCTCTTTCTGCCAGCTCTCGGGGAAAATCCTTGTTATCAATCCTCCCCTGGGTCTACGAGTTCCTCAGCACACAGATCCCAGGTCCAAAGATGTGCTCTGCTCCTGGCTCTTCCTTCTTGGTGATATGAGGTCCCTGTCCTCTCTGCTCATTTCTCTCTTTTATATTTCATAGAGATTGACCCAATATACAACCTAATACCCACGTGTGTGTCTGCTTGATCATACAGTAAGACTATGTTTAACTTCGTAAGAAACCGCCAAACTGCCCTCCAAAGTGGTGTACCATTGTACATTCCCACAAACAATGAACGAGAGTTCCTGTTGTTTGCTGACATTTGATGTTATTAGTGTTTCAGATTTTAGCCATTCTAATAGGTTTGTAGTGGTACCACGTGGTTATTTTAATTTGCAGTTATCTAATGACATGTAATGTTCAGCTTCTTTTCATATGCTTACTTGTCATTTGCATATCTTCTTTGGTGAGGTATTTGTTCAGATCTTTTGCACATATTTTAATTTGGTTGTTTTGTTTTCTTGTTGTTGAATTGTAAAAGTCCTTTTATATTTTGGATACAAGTCCTTTACTGGAGATGTGTTTTGCAAATATTTTCTCCCAATCTGGTTCGTCCTTTTTATTTTCTTTCACAGAGTCAAAAAAACCTGTTTTCATCGCCTTGATTCTGACTTGTAGTGACCCTACAGGACCAACTAGAACTGTCCCATAGGATTTCCAAGGCTGTAAATCTTTATGGAAGTAGACTGCCACAGCTTTCTCCTGCAGAGTGGCTGGTGGGTTCAAACTGCTGACCTTTTGGTTAGCAGCTGAGTGCTTAACAACTGTGTTACCAGTGCTCCTTCTTCCACAGAGCAGACTTTTTAAATTTTTAAGTAGCCCCTCTTATCATTTTTTCCTCATCTCCAAACCTCAGGTCACCTGGATTTTCTCCTATGTTATCTTCTAGAGGTTGTCTAGAAGGATATCATGCTTGATAAAGTAGAGGGCCAGCAAAAGAGGAAGACCTTCTATGAGATGGATTGATGGAGTGGCTGCAACAATGGGTTCAAGCATAACAATTGTGAGGATGGTGCAGGACCAGTCAGTGTTTTCTTCTGTTGTACAAGGGGTTGCCATGAGTCAGAACTGACTCGACAACACCTAACAACAGCACTAGAAGCTGTATAGTGTTTCATTTTACATTTAGGTCTATGATATTTGTGTAGATTTTTGTGAAAGTTTGTAAGATCTGTTTTGGATTCTTTTTTTTTTTTTTGCATGTGTGTATGTCCAGTTTTTCCAGTAGCAGTTTTTGAAAAGACTTTCCCCGTTAAGTTGCCTTTGCTCCTTTGTCAAAGGTCAGTTGACTATATTGGTGTGGGTCTCTTTCTGGGGTCTCTATTATGTTTGATTGATACATTCATTTATTTTTTTTTGTGCCAATACCACACCTTGTAATCACTGTAGGTTTATTGAAGTTTGGTAATGTCAGTCCTCTGACTTTGTTCTTCTGCATTATATTGGCTTTCTGGGTCTTTTGCCTTTCAATATAAACTTTAGAATCAGTTGTCAATATCCACAAAATAATTTTCTAGGATTTTGATTGGTATTGTGATGAATCTGTAGATCAAGCTGGGAAGAACTGACATCTTAACACTGTATAACAATATTCCTATGCTTTTCCTGCAACTTTTGCTATGGTTATATGTTATCTTTCTTTTTAATTCTTTAGTCTATTGATGTGATAAAAAAAAATTACACAAATTGATTTTCTAATGTTGAGCCAGCCTTGCATTCCTGGAATAAATATCACTTGACCCTAGTATATAATTATGTTTATTCACTGTTCGACTTGATATGTTAATATTTTGTTGACTATTTTTGCATCTTGGAAGCCCCTGGTGACGTAGTGGTTAAGAGCTCAGCTACTAACCAGAAGGTCAGCAGTTCAAATCCATCAGCTGCTCCTTGGAAACCCTATGGGGAAGTTCTACTCTATGAATTGGAACTGACTCAATGGCACCTAACAACAACAACATTTTTGCATCTATATTCATTAGATACATTAGTCTGTAATTTTACTTTTTTTGTAATGTTTTTGTTTGGTTTTGATATCAGGGTAATGCTGACCCCTCTGTATCCTTGACAGTTTTTCTTGCTCTAAAGTCTGCTTTGTCTGGAATTAATATAGCTACTTCAGTTTTCTTTCGATTGGTGTTAGCATGGTGTAACTTTCTCCATTTCTTTACTTTTAATTTATTTGTTTATTTATATTTAAAGTGTGTTTCTTGTAGACAACATATAGCTGTGCCTGGTATTTTTTTTTTTATCAATCTGACACTTCTGTCTTTTAGTTGAGATATTTAGAGCATTCATATTTAATGTAATTATCAATATAGTTAGACTGATATCTAGCATATTTGTAAATGTTTTCTATTTGTTGCACTTGTTCTTCATTTATTTATTTTTGCCTTCCTCTCTTTTTATGCCTTCTCTGGTTCTAACTGAGCTTTTTATATTATTCATTTTATCTCTCCTCTCTTACTATACCAATTGTACTAGTTTAAAAAAAATTTTTAATTGGTTGTCCTAGATTTTTCAATATATACTTACAACTAATCCAAGTCCACATTCAAATAACAAGTAGTGTAGGTACATTATAACAGAATATTCCCAATTCCTACCTCCCATCCCTTATAACATTGCTGTCATTCATTTCTCTTATCTATAATCATTGATTATAATCTTTGGTGCTGCTATTATTTTGCATAAATTGCTGTTAGATCAATTAAAAATAAGAAAAATAAATGTTTTGTTTTACTTTCATTTATTCTTTCTCTAACATTGTTTCTTTTTTTTTATGTAGTTCCAGGTTTCTGACCCATACAATTTTTCTTCTTTCTAAAGAATTTATTTTAACAGGCATATCTACTGGAGACGTATTCTCTCAATTTTTTTCTCTTTTCATTTTAAGAAGTTTCTATTGCATATCTTCAAGCTCACTGACTTTCCTTAGCTGTAGCCAGTCTACAGATGAGCCTATCAAAGTCATTCTTCTTTTCTGTTATAGTGTTTTTGATTTCTAGCTTTTCCTTTTGATTATTTCTTAGGATTTTCATTGTTCTGCTTACATGACTCATCTGTTCTAGGCTGTTGCCTACTTGTAAATTAGCACCCTTACCATATGAATCAAAAAACAAACAAGACAGTTTCTGTCAAGTCGGTTCTGACTCATGGCTTTCCCACGTGTGTCAGAGTAGAACTGTGCTCCACAGGATTTTTAATGGCTGATATTTCAGAAGTAAATCACCACGTCTTTCATCCAAGTTGCCTCTGGATGTGTTCAAACTGCCAACCTTTTGGTTAGTAGCTAAGAACTTAACTGTTTGCACCACACAGGAATTCAGTATTAATCATAACCAAAACCAGTTGCCGTTGAGCAGATTCTGACTTACAGTGACCCTATGGAACACAGTAGAACTGTCCCATAGGTTTCCAAGGAGCAACTGGTGGATTTGAACTGCCAACCTTTTGCTTAGCAGCCACAGCTCTTAAACACTGAGCCACCAGTTATTTTAAATTCCTGGTCTAATAAATCCAGAATTCCTGCCACATTTAAGTCCAGTTCTGATGCTTTCCCTGCCCCTTCAGTCTATTTTTTGCTTCTTAGAATGTCTGGCATTTTTTATATTGAAAACCAGACATTATGTATTGATTAAAAGAAACTGAGGTAAATAGTCCTTTGGTGTGAGGTTTTATTTTTATCTGACTAGTAGTTAGTCTTTGTTTATTGTTTGCTGTAGCTATAGTTGTCAAAGGCTAAATTTTCCTCTAGAGTCCTTGTTTTTATTTCCTTTGTTGTGTTGGGGTTTTCCAAGATCATCCTTAAATAGGATCTGAGGTTTGCAATTCTTTCTGCTGTTATCCTGTTATTTATACAGGGCCCCTATTTATGTGGTGGTAAGGTATAGGGGGAGCAGTCTATAATCCTATGATTAGATCTCAGTCTGTTAGTGAGCCTGTGCCCCTGGACTGTGACCTTCATAAGTGCTTCATAGCTTCCCCACCCCACTTCCCACTTAGTAGAAACAGGAAGGCCAGAGGGGGCTAGAGTTGGGTATTTTCCTTCTCCCACATGGAAGACAAGAGGGAACTGGATTTGGATAGTTCTTTTCCCCAGGTCAGTTAAGTCTTGGTATAACCTATGGCTGTTACGCTCTGGTAAAATAGTTTCTCTTGAGGATGGGCAGTTGTTAAAGAGAACAGAATGTTCTGGGCATATTTTATTTATTTATTTATAATAATTTTTATTGAGCTTTAAGTGAACGTTTACAAATCAAGTCAGTCTGTCACATATAAGCTTATATACACCTTACTCCATACTCCCACTTACTCTCCCCCTAATGAGTCAGCCCTTCCAGTCTCTCCTTTCGTGACAATTTTGCCAGTTTCTAACCCTCTCTACCCTCCTATCTCCCCTCCAGACAGGAGATGCCAACACAGTCTCAAGTGTCCACCTGATACAAGTAGCTCACTCTTCATCAGCATCTCTCTCCAACCCATTGTCCAGTGCCTTCCATGTCTGATGAGTTGTCTTCGGGAATGGTTCCTGTCCTGGGCCAACAAAAGGTTTGGGGACCATGACCACCGGGATTCTTCTAGTCTCAGTCAGACCATTAAGTCTGGTCTTTTTATGAGAATTTGGGGTCTGCATCCCACTGATCTCCTGCTCCCTCAGGGGTTCTCTGTTGTGCTCCCTGTCAGGGCAGTCATGGGTTGTGGCTGGGCACCATCTAGTTCTGGTCTCAGGATGATGTAAGTCTCTAGTTCATGTGAACCTTTCTGTCTCTTGGGCTCATTTATCGTGTGACCTTGGTGTTCTTCATTCTCCTTTGATCCAGGTGGGTTGAGACCAATTGATGCATCTTAGATGGCCGCTTGTTAGCATTTAAGACCCCGGATGCCACATTTCAAAGTGGGATGCAGAATGTTTTCGTACTAGTATTATTTTGCCAATTGACTTAGAAGTTCCCTTAAGCCATAGTCCCCAAACCCCTGCCCTTGCTCCGCTGACCTTTGAAAAAAAAAAAAAATTTTTTTTTTATTCCTGGAAACTTCTTTGCTTTTGGTCCAGTCCGTTTGAGTATTGTCCTTCCCTTCACCTAAAGTAGTTCTTATCTACTAACTAATCAGTAAATAACCCCCTCCCACCCTCACTCGCTCCCCCTCTAGTAACCACAAAAGTATGTGTTCTTCTCAGTTTATACTATTTCTCAAGATCTTATAATAGTGATCTTATACAATATTTGTCCTTTTGCCTCTGACCAATTTCACTCAACATAATGCCTTCCAGGTTCCTCCATGTTATGAAATGTTTCAGAGATTCGTCACTGTTCTTTATCGATGCGTAGTATTCCATTGTGTGAATATACCACAATTTGTTTAACCATTCATCGGTTGATGGACACCTTTGTTGCTTCCAGCTTTTTGCTATTGTAAACAGAGCTGCAATAAACATGGCTGTGCATATATCTGTTCGTGTGAAGGCTTTTATTTCTCTAGGGTATATTCCGAAGAGTGGGATTTCTGGGTTGTATGGTAGTTCTAACTGTTTAAGAAAATGCCAGATAGATTTCCAAAGTGGTTGTACCATTTTACATTCCCACCAGCAGTGGATAAGAGTTCCAATCTCTCCGCAGCCTCTCCAACATTTATTATTTTGTGTTTTTTGGATTATTGCCAGCCTTGTTGGAGTGAGATGGAATCTCATGGTAGTTTTAATTTGCATTTCTCTAATGGCTAATGATCGAGAGCATTTTCTCATGTATCTGTTAGCTGCCTGAATATCTTCTTTAGTGAAGTGTGTGTTCATATCCTTTGCCCACTTCTTGATTGGGTTGTTTGTTTTTTTGTAGTTGAGTTTTGACAGAATCATGTAGATTTTAGAGATCAGGCGCTGGTCGGAGATGTCATAACTGAAAATTCTTTCCCAATCTGTAGGCGGTCTTTTTACTTTTTTGGTGAAGTCTTTAGATGAGCATAGGTGTTTGATTTTTAGGAGCTCCCAGTTATCGGGTTTCTCTTCATCATTTTTGGTAATATTTTGTATTCTGTTTATGCCTTGTATTAGGGCTCCTAACATTGTTCCTATTTTTTCTTCCATCTTCTTTTATCGTTTTAGTCCTTTATGTTTAGGTCTTTGATCCAATTGAAGTTAGTTTTTGTGCATGGTGTGAGGTATGGGTCCTGTTTATTTTTTTGCAAATGGATATCCAGTTATGACAGCACCATTTGTTAAAAAGACTATCTTTTCCCCAGTTAACTGACACTGGGCCTTTGTCTAATATCAGCTGCTCATATGTGGATGGATTTATATCTGGGTTCTCAATTCTGTTCCATTGGTCTATGTGCCTGTTGTTGTACCAGTACCAGGCTGTTTTGACTACTGTGACTGTATGATAGGTACTAAAATCAGGTGGAGTGAGGCCTCCCACTTTCTTCTTCTTTTTCAGGAATGCTTTACTTATCCGGGGCTTCTTTCCCTTCCATATGAAGTTGGTGATTTGTTTCTCCATCACATTAAAAAATGCCATTGGAATTTGGATCAGAAGTGCATTTTATATATAGATGGCTTTTGGTAGAATAGACATTTTTACTATGTTAAGTCTTCCTATCATGAGCAAAATATGTTTTTCCACTTAAGTAGGTCCTGTTTAGTTTCTTGCACTAGTACTTTGTAGTTTTCTTTGTATAGGTCTTTTACATCTTTGGTAAGATTTATCCCTAAGTATTTTATCTTCTTGGGGGCTACTGTGAATGGTACTGATTTGGTTATTTCCTCTTTGATGTTCTTTTTGTTGATGTAGAGGAATCCAAGTGATTTTTGTATGTTTATCTTATAACCTGAGACTCTGCCAAACTCTTCTATTAGTTTCAGTAGTTTTCTGGAGGATTCCTTAGGGTTTTCTGTGTATAAGATCATGTCATCTGCAAATAGAGATAATTTTACTTCCTCCTTGCCAATCCGGATGCCCTTTATTTCTTTGTCTAGCCTCATTGCTCTAGCTAGGACCTCTAGCACAATGTTGAATAAGAGCGGTGATAAAGGGCATCCTTGTCTGGTTCCCGTTCTCAAGGGAAATGCTTTCAGGCTCTCTCCATTTAGAATGATGTTGGCTGTTGGCTTTGTATAGATGCCCTTTATTATGTTGAGGAATTTCCCTTCAATTTCTATTTTGCTGAGAGTTTTTATCATAAATGGGTGTTGGACTTTGTCAAATGCCTTTTCTGCATCAATTGATAAGATCGTGTGGTTTTTGTCTTTTGTTTTATTTGTATGGTGGATTACATTAATGGTTTTTCTAATATTAAACCAGCCTTGCATACCTGGTATAAATCCCACTTGGTCGTGGTGGATTATTTTTTTGATATGTTGTTGAACTCTATTGGCTAGAATTTTGTTGAGAATTTTTGCATCTATGTTCATGAGGGATATAGGTCTGTAATTTTCTTTTTTTGTGGTGTCTTTACCTGGTTTTGCTGTCACAGATATGGTGGCTTCATAGAATGAGTTAGGTAGTATTCCATCATTTTCTATGCTTTGAAATACCTTTAGTAGTAGTGGTGTTAACTCTTCTCCGAAACTTTGGTAGAACTCTGCAGTAAAGCCATCCGGGCCAGGGCTTTTTTGTTGTTGGGAGTTTTTTGATTACCTTTTCAATCTCTTTTTTGTTATGGGTCTATTTAGTTGTTCTGCTTCGGATTGTGTTAGTTTAGGTAGGTAGTGTTTTTCCAGGAATTCATCCATTTCTTCTAGGTTTGCAAATTTGTTAGAATACAATTTTTCGTAATAATCTGATGAGACTCTTTTAATTTCAGTTGGGTCTGTTGTGATGTGGCCCATCTTGTTTCTTATTCGGGTTATTTGTTTCCTTTCCTGTATTTCTTTAGTCAGTCTGGTCAATGGTTTATCAATTTTGTTAATTTTTTCAGAGAACCAGCTTTTGGATTTGTTAATTCTTTCCATTGTTTTTCTGTTCTCTAAATCATTTAGTTCAGCTCTAATTTTTATTATTTGTTTTCTTCTGGTGCCTGATGGATTCTTTTGTTGCTCACTTTGTATTTGTTCAAGTTGTAGGGACAGTTCTCTGGTTTTGGCTCTTTCTTCTTTTTGTATGTGTGCATTTATCAGTATAAATTGACCTTTGAGCACTGCTTTTGCTGTGTCCCAGAGGTTTTGATAAGAAGTGTTTTCATTCTCGTTGCATTCTATGAATTTCTTTATTCCCTCCTTAATGACTTCTCTAACCCAGTCTTTTTTCAGCAGGGTATTGTTCAGTTTCCAAGTATTTGATTTCTTTCCCCTAATGTTTCTGTTATTGATTTCTACTTTTATGGCCTTATGGTCTGAGAAGATGCTTTGTAATATTTCGATGTTTTGGATTCTGCAAAGGTTTGTTTTATGACCTAATATGTGGTCTATTCTGGAGAATGTTTCATGTGCTCTAGAAAAAAAAGTATATTTTGCAGCAGTTGGGTGGAGTGTTCTGCATAAGTCAATGAGGTCCTGTTGGTTGATTGTAGCAATTAGGTCTTCCTGTCTCTGTTGAGCTTCTTACTGGAAGTCCTATCCTTCTCCAAAAGTGGTGTGTTGAAGTCTCCTACTATAATTGTGGAGGTGTCTATCTCACTTTTCAGTTCTGTTAAAATTTGATTTATGTATCTTGCAGCCCTGTCATTGGGTGCATAAATATTTAATCTGGTTATATCTTCCTGGTCAATTGTCCCTTTAATCATTATGTAGTGTCCTTCTTTATCCTTTGTGGAAGATTTAACTTTGAAGTCTATTTTGTCAGAAATTAATATTGCTACTCCTGCTTTTTTTTGCTTATTGTTTGCTTGATATTTTTTTTCCATCCTTTGAGTTTTAGTTTGTTTGTGTCTCTAAGTCTAAGGTGTGTCTCTTGTAGGCAGCATATAGACGGATCGTGTTTCTTTATCCAGTCTGAGACTCTCCGTCTCTTTATTGGTGTGTTTAGTCCATTTACATTCAGCATAATTGTAGATAAGTATGTGTTTAGTGCTGTCATTTTGATGCCTTTTTATGTGTCTTGTTGACAATTTCATTTTTCCATTTACTTTTCTGTGCAGAGACGTTTTTCTTTGTGAATTGTGTGTTCCTCATTTTCATTGTATTTGACTTTATGTTTGCTGAGTTATGTTTTTCTTGGTTTTTATTTTGAGTTATGGAGTTGTTATACTTCTTTGTGGTTACCTTAATATTTACCCCTATTTTTCTAAGTAAAAACCTAACTTGTATTGCCCTATATCGCCTTGTATCCCTCTCCATATGGCAGTTCTATGCCACCTGTATTTAGTCCCTGTTTTTGGTTATTGTGATCTTTTACATATTGACTTCAATGATTCCCTGTTTTGAGAGTTTTTTTCTTTTTAAAATTAATCTTAATGTGTTTTTGTGATTTCCCTATTCGAGTTGATATCAGGATGTTCTGTTCCGTGACCTTGTGTTGTGCTGGTATCTGATATTATTGGTTTTCTGACCAATTTCCTTTAGTATTTCTTGTAGCTTTGGTTTGGTTTTTGCAAATTCTCTAAGCTTGTGTTTATCTGTAAATGTTTTAATTTCGCCTTCATATTTTAGATAGAGTTTTGCAGGGTATATGATCCTTGGTTGGCAGTTTTTCTCCTTCAGTGCTCTCTATATGTCATCCCATTGCGTTCTTGACTGCATGGTTTCTGCTGAGTAGTCTGAACCTATTCTTATTGATTCTCCCTTGTAGGAGATCTTTCTTTTATCCCTGGCTGCTTTTGAAATTTTCTGTTTATCTTTGGTTTTGGCAAGTTTGCTGATAATATGTCTTGGTGATTTTCTTTTTGGATCAATCTTATACAGGATTCGATGAGCATCTTGGATAGATATCCTTTCGTCTTTCATGATGTCAGGGAAGTTTTCTGCCAACAGATCTTCAACTATTCTCTCTGCGTTTTCTGTTATCCCTCCCTGTTCTGGGACTCCAATCACACGCAAGTTATTCTTCTTGATAGAGTCCCACACGATTCTTAGGGTTTCTTCATTTTTTTAAATTCTTTTATCTGATTTTTTTTTTCAGCTATATTAGTGTAAATTCCCTGGTCCTCCAGATCTCCCACTGTGCATTCCAATTGCTCGAGTGTGCTCCTCTGACTTCCTATTGCATTGTCTAATTCTGCAATTTTATTGTTAGTCTTTTGGATTCCTGAACGCTGTCTCTCTATGGGTTCTTGCAACTTATTAATTTTTCCACTATGTTCTTGAATAATCTTTTTGATTTCTTCAACTGCTTTATCAGTGTGTTCCTTGGCTTTTTCTGCAGATTGCCTTATTTCATTTCTGATGTCATCCCTGATGTCTTGAAGCATTCTGTAAATTAGTTTTTTATATTCTGCATCTGGCAATTCCAGGGTTGTATCTTTATTTGGCAAAGATTTTGATTCTTTAATTTGGGGTGTTGTAGAAAGAATCATGGTCTGCTTCTTTATGTGGTTTGGTATCGACTGCTCTCTCTGAGCCATCACTAAGATATTGTAGTGATTTATTCTATATTTGCTCACTGAGTCTTATTTGTTTTGTTTTCTTCCAATATACGTAGATGGGCTACTAGATTGTGCTGTCTTGATTGTTGTAGCCCTTGAGTCACTTATGTCCTATTACCAGCTGGTTTGGGTTATTACCAGGTATATAAGCCTAAGAGTCCATTTACTATTCTTGAGTAGAATCTGATTTTGGGTCATCAAGTGTGTGGTGCAGACTGTCACCTATCCACCTAGAGAAGTAGTGGTGATAGTTGTGTGCACCAGAGTCTAGTAACAGCAGGGGTTCACACTCCAGGGGAGGCAGGATGCTGACAGGCTTCCCCCAAGTGCCAGTGAGGTAGGTGTGTCTCTATTCCTAAAGCACTTTGGTGGGTGGGCTCTGCAGCTGTACCGTAAGCCCCCAATGGAAGTACCTCTGCAGATTGGTAGGTGTCACCCTCCTTAGTCTTGGCATATTTTAAAATGGCTACTTTTCCCCTTCCCCTGTGGGAAGGATGAGGGGATTTTTCTCTGATCTTCACACTGAGAACCTGGTGAAGCTCCTGGAGGTAAAATTCATGAGAATGTGGTGGCTGAATTCCACTAAGATTGGGGCCCTTCAAGTTTTTAACTCTTTAACTAGTCTACACTTATCTTCAAGTCTTCGTGAGGTGGCAGCTCATTCTGTGACCTCAATTTTCTAAAGAATCTATGAAGAGTTGTTGATTTTCAGTTTGTTTGGCTTTTCCTTGTTGTGAGGTTCAGTGTGATGATTTACAAGCTCTTTACATGCCAGACTGAAAATGCTATTTCATTTTGAATTCTTCGTATTACATTGTTTTCTTCCATCTGCTTGTCTCTCAGTCACTTCCCTTTTCTTTTATCTTCGGATTTATCAGGAAATAGTTTATTTTCTTGAGCCCTGCCTTTTTTTTAACTCTGAACACAAAAGAGACATGAACCAAAACAACACACTTCTAGTTTAAATACCTTTAGAAATTTTTCTCCTCCTTTCATGTTTTCATATATTTTTCTCTTTTGGTGATTATTCCTATCTTAAACACTCTCCTTCTTAAAACTCTTGTTGAAATTTTTCTTTTCTCTTTAAACAAGCTGAGGTATACTTTAGGTTAGTGTTTTTGGATTTTATTTATTTATTTAAAAATAATATTTTTTTGTGTTTTCAGTGAAGGTTTATATAGTCGTTTAGATTCCCAATCAACAATTTCTGCACAAATTGTTCAGTGACATTGGTTACATTCTTTACAATGCATGAACATTGTCATTATTTCTATTCTGGTTGTTCTGTTTCCATTAATCTTGTTTCCCTTCCACTTTACCTTCTCATCTTTGTTTTAAAGTAATTTTTGACCGTTTGGTTTAAAATAGATGATTTTTTAAAGAGGCACCATACTCACAGGTGTTATTCTTTATTTTGTGACCCAATCTGTTATTTAGCTAAAAGGCAAACTCAGGGGCTAGTTTCTGTTAAAGGTTTAAAGAGTATCTCAGGGCAATATTCTGGGGAAGTCCTTCAGTCTCAACTGGTCCAGTAAGCCTGGAATTTTTGAAGACTTTGAGGTTCTGTTCCATATTTTCTCCCTTTCTATCAGGATCTACCTATTGTGGCCCTGATCAAAACAGTCAGTAGTGATAACTGGGCACCATCTAGTTCTTCTGATCTCAGGGTATATGAGGTCATGGCTTGTGTAGGCATTAGTCCTGTAGACTAGTTTCTTCTTTGAGTCTTCGGTTCCTTTCTTTCTCTTTTGCTCTGGATGACTAGAGACTAATAGTTGTATCTTAGCCACTTGCAAGCTTTTAAGACCCCAGGTACTACTCACTAAACTAGGATGTAGAACACAAACTTTAGTGAACTCTATTATGCCAACTGACTGAGTTATTTCACAAGACTACAATCCTAAGCCTTCAAACCTAGAAAACCAATCCCATGAGGTGTCTGGTTATGTCTAAGAAGTATCCTTAACTGTGCCGCCATGTGCTTTTATATATATATATATATGGAAACCCTGGTGGTGTAGTGGTTAAGTGGTATGTCTGCTAACCAGAAGGTCGGCAGTTCGAATCTGCTAGGCGCTCCTTGGAAACTCTATGGGGCAGTTCTGCTCTGACCTATAGGGTCACTATGAGTCGGAATCTACTCGATGGCAGCAGGTATGGTATGGTATATGAATATATATGTATACACACATAGGTGTATATAATATACATATGCAAAACCTATATATACACACACTTATGTTCACATATACATACACATATGTGTGCCTGCATACATATATATCTGCACTTATATACTTTTTCATTGTTGTAAAATTATATATACCATACACACACACACAAAACAAACCTGTTGCTATCAATTGCAACTCCTAGTGACCCTACAGGACAGAGAAGAACTGCCATAGAGTTTCCAAGGAGCGCCTGGTGGACGTGAACTGCCAACCTTCTGGTTAGCAGCTGTAGCACTTAACCATTATGCCATCAGGTTTTCCATATATACCATAGCAATTACCAAAAGTTCTTTTTTTCTTGTGTACATTTTAGTAGGAAACCCTGGAGGTGTAGTGGTTAAGTGCTATGGCTGCTAACCAAAGGATCAGCAGTTCAAATCTGCCAGGTGCTCCTTGGAAACTCTATGGGGCAGTTCTACTCTGTCCTCTAAGGTCGCTATGAGTCGGAATTGACTCGATGGCACTGGGTTTTTTTTTTTTTTTTTTTTGGTGACATTTTAGTAAGTCTATTTGATCTTAAAGTGTGCTTCTGATTCAGTATTCTTAGCAGTGTGAGGAATGAGTGGGGGCTAAATGCTGGCCTCATAGGGGCCGTTACCTGGGCACAATTTATTCTCTGCTTAGGGTCCAGTTTTCTATATGTGGATTTTATTTTGTCCTGCCTCCACTCCAGATACACTCTAGGCCCCTGGTATTAGTTTACTTACTTACATGTAGAATCACTTCCTTACTCCCTTCCCGACATTAAAGAACAAGTTATACCATACTCTGGAATCTTCGGTATAGGTGCGAGACTCTTTTGGGGAAATCCAACAGCCATCATCAGATTTTTTTTTCAATGTTACTTGTTTTCAATATTGTAAGGATATGCCAGTGGGAGTGTTCTCCCACACCACAAAATATAATTCTTCCAGGTTGGATCATGTCTTCTTATTTTCTGTGACAGCTCCACATGCTTTTTTTCTCAAAAGGAAGTTGTTTCTTTACTTTTTGATATATTTATGGTCAGTCATATTTTATCTAGTAAAACCAACTCACAAAACTTCTCACATGTGAGTGGGATCCTTCTTTTTAATTTAGGGCTTTTGGTCATTTCTTTAATTTTTTTCCATTTGTCTGAATATTCCAGTAACACTGGAGACAGTTCAGATTCTCAGAGCTATCAAATCCAGAAGGTTCTGTTTGGCTTTTCATATTACTACAAACTTAAATATATGCTATTTAAAGAATATGTAGAATGTCTTAAACTTGTAACTTTTCTTTGCATCATTTTTGCTATTTCCTATATATTTTCTGTGAGTATTGACCTTAAAACTCTTAAAGATAAAAAGCCTTGTTTTCAAGAAATGGGCATAATTGTGAGGCTTAGAGGGAGACAATGCCCCAACTTCCTGCCCAAGGGCTAGAGTAGAATCCACAGAGTAAGTGAATCCACAGGAGAAAGGGAAGCTGCAGCCTTGACAGGAAGTGAAGAAAAAAAGACTGTCCTAAGTCTGAAATGTGCCATCAGGTTTAATTTTAGACATATCTGTATAGCTTCTTAAGAGTAACTAGACACAAGTTTGGAAAGGATTGGCAAACTTTTTCTGTAATAAGCAAGGTAATAAATTTGTTAGGCTTTACAAGACATATAGTCTCTATCACAAGTGTTCAACTCAGCTGTTATTTCATGAAAGTAGCCACAGACAGTACATAAATGAATGATTGTGTCTGCGTTCCAATAAAACTTTATTTACAAATGCATTGATAGCTTAGGTTTGGCCCATGAAGTATATAGGTTGCTGACTCTTGATTTAAATAATAATCTTTGAATTACGACTATATAGTAATTAATGAAAAACATAAATAATGTTTGCATGTTTGCAGGTCATAGAAAGCAAATATTAAATACATTAGTTTTGGGTAGATTAGATTTAATTTGGTATTGAGACCAAGGATTATATTTTCACTTAGTACTGGGTATGTATATATCCATCTTTAAGCACCATAACTAATATAAAAAATATATATTACCCAAAAAAGCCAAACGCACTGCCATCGAGTTGATTCCGACTCATAACAACCCTACAGGACAGAGTGGACCTGCCCCATATGGTTTCCAAGGAGTACCTGGTGGATTTGAACTGCCGACCTTTTGGTTAGCAGCAGTGGCTCTTAACCACTACGTTAAAAAAAAAAAAAATTATGGGCTTCACAGTAAATAAATAATGAATTACAGTAATAATTCACTCTTGTTTGTTGCTCATATCACTTGGAATTATAATTGATATGATTTTTTCTATTTCTCCTTGCTTACGCTTAATATGTAGGTCCCTTTGACACTCAAAAATCTTTATTATAAAATACATATATACACCAAAAACAAGCAAACAAACCCACTGCTGTTGAGCTGATACCAATTCATAGAGGCCCTATAGAACAGTGTAGAACCTGTATACATAGTGGGCTTTATTTCTATTCCATCCTGTACATTTTGCTAATACTGAAACCTGTCCTCTAGCCTCCTTCAGCCTTTCCTTTGTTGTATCCTACTACCCAATCCTGTCTCTACACTCTGATCTCTGCCCTGAAACCTTTCTGTACATTTGGCTGCAGGAATTTCTTATACTATTGCCATATAGGAATCACTTGACGGAATATAGAATTTCTTTGAATTTTCAAAATTTGTGAACTTCTTTTAGGCCTTTTATACTCTTTAAAGGAAACCCTGGCGGTTAAGAGCTATGGCTGCTAACCAAAAGTTCGGCAGTTCGAATCTACCACGTGTTCCTTAGAAGCCCTATGAGGCAGTTCAACTCTGTCCTACAGGGTCGCTATGAGTTGGAATTGACTCAACGGCTATGGGTTTGGGTTTTTGTTTTTTATACTCTCTAACCAATATACTTATTGGGCATTGTCTCATTGTACTCACACGCATGAAATGCCAACATTGTACTTTTGAGGCCCAGAAAAAGCTTTCATTTTTATTGTCTGCCTTCCCCTCTTCATAGGCCACTTGAGTCTAGAAAGGTTATTTTATCAAATGGGCTTCTTTTCAGTTTACTTGCCAGGGGAATAAGCTCTGCATGGTTCCTTCTGGACTTGCCAAGCCCTTTTGGGAGGGGTCTTTACTATCTTTACTCTCTTATTCCCTTAGTGAAAATAACCATCCATGTGTCCTAGCTCCTACCACTAGTAGGAAAACTCCTTAGCTCCAGCCTTTTAGGCAGTACCCTGGCAACACATTGTGGGTCAGGCACTCCATAACAGCCAATACTCTTCTCTTTCAGAGTCGGGCCCATCCTGTGAAAGCTGGTGTCTCAAGCGCACACCCCAACATTCCAACTTGGGTCTAAGCCTTCATAACCATAACCAGGTCTACACTACTTCCCAGGACTCTGGTACAAGGCACATTGCCCGCAGCATCTGTCCCAGGTGAAAATCAGGTGCAGCTCCTGACTCAGGTAAGTGATTGAATACAGGAGCCATCATACTTTCTCCAGCAAATATGAGGGGTTTCTGGTCCCCTGCAATTGTCCCTAACGAGCTCAATCTGATTATTCTTGAAGGCCCTTAATGTTCCTGAATCAAAACATGGATCAAACTCTAGGAAAGCCATTTCACACCCAGCACGGTTTATTTGACTGACTGGTCATGCCAACTCATTTACTTTTAGGGATCAAGGTTTGTCCTGCACAGGTGTGTACATGTTCTTCCAAGGATGATGGATGAATTAATAAAGATGAAATCCTGTCTGCTCAGGGAAGTACCCCAACTGCACACAAGTGCCTGTCCAGCCTCTGAAGGCTCTTCCTTCCCCACACAGATATCTGTGGTAAGGTCTGAATCTACCCAGGAGCTCTTAACACATATCCCATCTACAGTCCAGGTAGACTCCCAGCAATCATATTTGGGGTGTTTATCAAGCTTCTTTGGAAGATTCATCGTTTTCTGCTAGGCTCTTGGGATTCTAAAATGTGAGTAAGTTCATCCCACCTTTCTGACTGAAGCTACCTCTAGGTGACAACCCTCTGCCGCAAGGTACTCAGCTGCTGTTCTTCCTGAAAGGCCTGGGAAGGGGTTCTAAATATTTAGTGTGTGTCAGAGTGACCTGGAGAGCTTGGTGAAAGTGCAGATGCGTGAAGTTCAGCTCCTGAAGCAGACGGTGTAGGGCAGAGTCTGGGACTCTGCATTCTAACAAACTTCTCAGTTTGTTCTGGTGGAGGTGGTCTAGAGACCATACATTTAGAAATGCTGAGCAGTGGAATGGACTGACCAGGGGTTGTGAAGAATGAAAGGCAGTGCCTTCCATGGCTGCATAGGCAGGTGCAGGTTGAGGTGTCTCTGGATCTTTGCTGATTGGTCAAATCATATTGTTATGGGTTGAATTGTGTCCCCCCAAAATATGTGTTGTAAATCCTATATCCCTATACCTGTGGATGTAATCCTATTTGGGAGTAGGACTTTCTTTGTTATGTTAATGAGACCATGTCAGTGTAGGGTATGTGTTAAGCCAATCACCTTTGAGATATAAGGAAACCCTGGTGGCATCATGGTTAAGAACTACTGCTGCTAACCAAGGATTAGCAGTTTGAATCTGCCTGCTCCTTGGAAACTCTATGGGGCAATTCTACTCTGTCCTATAGGGTCGCTCTGAGTTGGAATCGACTTGATGGCAATGTGTAATGGGTATATTTGAGATATAAAAAGATCAGATTAGGCACAGAGAAGCAGGGACAAACTGGGGAACATTGATGTTACATGGAGATCATCAAGGAACTAAGAAACAGAACCTGAAAAGAGACCAGGATCTTCCTCCAGAGCTGACACAGAGAGAAAGCCTTCCCCTAGAGTTGGTGCCCTGAACTCAAACTTCCAGCCTTCTAATTGTAAGAAAATAAACTTCTGTTCATTAAAGCCACTCATTTGTAATATTTCCATTATAGCAGCACTGGCTAACTAAGACATCTGTCTATCACCTTCTTGGCATTATTAAAAGCAGGGACAGTATTCAGAAAAGAGCCAAACACTTTCTTCTCTACCCACTTCAGATCTGAAAGAATCTGAACAAGTCCCAATGAGTCAGAATAACTTCCTAGTTCTGGGTGCTTTAGCCCTGCATAAGGAAGAGGTTCATAGAGCTAGGGATAAGTTGAATTTGTTCCTGTTTCAGGGTGTGGTTCTTGGTGGTGGTCAGGAATGAACAGGGTAGAAGTGGGATACCCTAAAATTCAGAAGAGAAGGAAGATAGGAATAGGCAGAGCTCCAGTGATTCCTAAATGATAGGCATATGTTTTCATAACTCTGAGGCTGAACAGGGACTTGGGCTTGGAATACTGTAAGAATGAGTTCCCGCACCCAGGGTTTGGAAAAATAGAATATTCTTCTCACTACCTATCATCAGCTTGTTTGACCTGATTGCTCTATTGATAGGAAGGTCTTTCAAATATATATATATACATATTTGAATAAAACAAGGAAGCCATGGTCAGACACAAGCACAACATCTAAAGACTATATAATGCTTACAGTAATGGACAAACAAGCAACCTGATCCTGACCTGGGCCAGCATTAGCATGTTGCTATACATTCACATTGCTGCAGTGGGCTGAAGGAGAGTGAGGGGAGATAAAATATGTAACTAGAACCCCTTCATAGGAGTCTGATGAGCATAAGTGAAATAGACCCAGAGGATATGCTTAGAGGAAGTCTTTTCAATACACAAAGCCAACCATTGGAAAACAAGTTATACTGAGCATTAGGAAGTCTTACTTCAGGAGAACGGAGTGCCCTAGAAAAAGACCAAGCAGAGAGGTATGACTTGAATGTTGTTGTTGCTAGCTGCCACTCAGTCAGCCAAATTTATGGGGACCCCACGTAAAACAGAACAAAACTGCTCAGTGCTACGCCATCCTCATGATTAGTTGCTGATCAGACCATTGTGATCCATAGGGTTTCCATTGGCTGATTTTTGGAAGTAGATCACCAGGCCTTTCTTTCTAGGCTGGAAGCTCTGCTAAAACCTGTTCACCATCGTAGTAATACGTAAACCTCCACTGACAGATGAGTGGTGGCTATACATTAGGTGCATTGGCCAGGAATTGAACCTGGGTCTCCCATGTGGAAGGTGAGAATCCTACCACTGAACTACCAGCTGCTGGATGGTGCAAACAGTTTATGCATTCAACTGCTAACTGAAAGGTTAGCTGTTCAAGTCCACCCAGAGACACCAAGGAAGGAAGGCCTGGTGATCTAGTTCTGAAAAATCAGCCATTGAAAACACTGTTGAGCACAGTTCTACTCTGACACACGTGAGGTTGCCGTGAGTCAGAATCAATTCCACGGTAACTGGTTTATGAGTTGAATGTTGTCGTTGTTTTTAGTTGCCGTCGAATGGGCTTCTACTCAAGGTGACCTTATGTATAACAGAATAAAACATTGCCTGGTCCTGCACCATCTTCACGACCGTTGATATGTTTGAGCCCGTTGTTGTGGCTATTGTGTGACAGCCGGGAAATCGACCACCAGGAGGCTGTTAACATACACTGTTTGGGTGCAGGTAGGGGCTGATGCAGTTTCAGTGTGTAAGGCAGGGCGTGATATAGGACAGGCGCTGCTGGTCAGGCCATGAGTAACACTGCAGAAATGCAGGAGGCTGGGGATGGGTTTGCTTCTATAAATTGGAGAGAATGACTAGAAGTGCAGTCCTAGGAATCAGACAAATCACCTGCTTTGAGTCTTCTCTAATACACATTGCCACTTAACTTTCTCCCAACTCCCAATCTGCCTTTAGCTATGCCATCTTCTGCTTGTTCATAATTTTGCCTGCCCTAGATTATTCCAAAGAGTCCCTGGAGTCTATGCTTCTTGTCTTGTTAATCATCTTAAAGTTCAGAGCTGCCGAAAACAAAATCTCTATTGATATACAAACCAAACCAAAAAACCAAACCCAGTGCCGTCGATACAGCCTTGTTCAAAACCCCCTGTCATGCTGTAGTTCACTAGCTTGCTGTACATTTCTTGAAAATTTGTTGTAATCTTTGACCAGCTGCTGCTCACCATTCATTCAATGGGAGTTCTCTTTTTCACTCACTGCTTTTAGGTAGCAGCACATTAAAGAGAGTTAACTTAGAGCTCACCTTTTCCCTCCTTTGCTTCCCTAGTGAATAGAAGAGTCATTTATTTATTTAGGGGATAACAAGGATTCGGATTCTGATATCCTGAGCTAAGAGCTAAACCATTAACAAATCCATGTGTAAATTTTCAGGTCCTATTTCTTCCTTGAGTGGCTCAAAGTTTATCTTTCGGGGAGCCAGCTGTAATAAACCGTGTTTGGAGGATGGTAAACCTTTTTATTTTTCCCTTTGGAGCCCAATAGACCATAACTGCTGTCTTTAATTAGTATGTCAAAGCGGATGCTTAACATGGGCTTGTTTATAGTTTGCATAGTTTAGAGAAGGCCTAAGTTCAAATGTCTGTAGGTATATGGCCCATTATTTTATTCTATAGCTTTGCTGAATATCTGCTGTATGTCAGGATTTAGTCTAGGTGTAGGAAATTTAAATATTAATAAGATAAATTGTGGTTTGCTGTGAAATATTTATTTGGACCACAAAGTACTATAATACTTCTATAGCTATTATGCGATATGCTAGTTACAAACATATCATTTGTTCTTTCAAACAAATTTGTGAGGTATTGCTTTTCTACAAAGAGATTTTTCATTAAAGTTTAGAAATTTACAAAAGTCAACATAGAAATTAACTGGCAGTTAATTTATGAATCAGGATTTCCATAATCTAGAGAAATGATTACACATCATGTCATACATATATATATGTCACAATGTCTGTCAGTTTGTCATACTGCAGAGGCTAGCATGTTGCTATGATGCTGGAAACTATACCACTGGTATTAAAAATACCAGCAGGACCACCCATGGTATACAGGTGTCAGTGGAGCTTTCAGACTAAAAAAGACTAGGAAGAAAGGTCTGGCAATGTACTTCTGAAAATTAACTAAAGAAAACCTTATGGATCTCAACATTTTCTGAATTTCTTGCTTTGGCATGTCATCAAGAGGGATAAATCACTAGAGGAGGATGTCATGTCTGGTGAAGTAGAGGAACAGTGAGGACAAGGTAGACCCTCAGTGAGATGGACTGATGCAATAGAAGCAACGATGAACTCAAACATGCTGGCGATTTTTTTTTTTTAATAATTTTTATTGTGCCTTAAGTGAAAGTTTACAAATCAAGTCAGTCTCTCACACAAAAACTTATGTACACCTTGCTACATACTCCCAATTACTTTCCCCCTAACGATACAACCTGCTCCCTCCCTCCATTCTCTCTTTTCCTATCCATTTCACCAGCTTCTAACCCCCTCTACCCTCTCATCTCCCCTCCAGGCAGGACATACCAACATGGTCTCAAGTGTCCACCTGATCCAAGAAGCTCACTCCTCACCAGCATCCCTCTCCAACCCAATGTCCAGCCCAATGCACGTCTGAAGAGTTGGCTTCGGGAATGGTTCCTGTCCTTGGCCAACAGAAGGTCTGGGGGGCATGACTTCTGGGGTCCTTCTAGTCTCAGTCAGACCATTAAGTCTGGTCTTTTTACGAGAATTTAGGATCTGCAACCCACTGCTCTCCTGCTCCCTCAGGGTTTCTCTGTTGTGTTCCCTGTCAGGGCAGTCATCGGCTGTAGCCAGGCACCATCTAGTTCTTCTGGTCTCAGGATGATGTGGTCTCTGTTTCATGTGGCCCTTTCTGTCTCTGGGGCTTGTAATTACCTTGTGTCCTTGGTGTTCCTCATTCTCCTTTGATGTAGGTGGGTTGAGACTCATTGATGCATCTTAGATGGCCACTTGCTAGCATTTAAGACCCTAGACACCTCTCTTCAAAGTGGGATGCAGAATATTTTCTTAATAGATTTTATTATGCCAATTGATTTAGATGTCCCCTGAAACCATGGTCCCCAAACCCCTGCCCCTGCTACACTGGCCTTCGAAGCATTCAGTTTATTCAGGAAACTTCTTTGCTTTTGGTTTAGTCCAATTGTGCTGACCTCCCCTGTATTGTGTGTTGTCTTTCCCTTCACCTAAGGTAGTTCTTATCTACTCTCTAATTAGTGAATACCCCTCTCCAACCCTCCCTCCCACCTCTCGTAACCACAAAAGAGTGATTTCTTTTCAGTTTAAACTATTTCTCAAGATCTTATAATAGTGGTCTTATATAATATTTGTTCTTTTAAAACTGACTAATTTCACTCAGCATAATGCCTTCCAGGCTTCTCCATGTTATGAAATCTTTCACAGATTCATCACTGTTCTTTATCGATGAGTAGTATTCCATTGTGTGAATATACCATAATTTATTTATCCATTCATCTGTCGATGGGCACCTTGGTTGCTTCCATCATTTTGCTGTTGTAAACAGTGCTGCAGTAAACATGGTTGTGCATATATCTGTTTTTGTAAAGGCTCTTATTTCTCTAGGATATATTCCAAGGAATGGGATTGCTGGGTCATATGGTAGTTCTATTTCTAGCTTTTTAAGGAAGCACCAAATCGATTTCCAAAGTGGTTGTACCATTTGACATTCCCACCAGCAGTGTATAAGTGTTCCAATCTCTCCACAACCTCTCCCACAATTATTATTTTATGTTTTTTGGATTAATGCCAGCCTTGTTGGAGTGAGGTGAAATCTCATTGTAGTTTTGATTTGCATTTCTCTAATGGCTAATGATTGAGAGCATTTCCTCATGTATCTGTTAGCCACCTGAATGTCTTCTTTAGTGAAGTGTCTATTCATGTCTTTTTTCCATTTTTTAATTGAGTTATTTGTCTTTTTGTAGTTGAGTTTTTACAGTATCATGTAGAATTTAGAGATCAGGTGCTGATCAGAAATGTCATAGCTAAAAACTTTTCCCAGTCTGTAGGTAATCTTTTTACACTTTTGGTGAAGACTTTGGATGAGCATAGGTGTTTGATTTTTAGGAGCTCCCAGTTATCTAGTTTTTCTTCTGCATTCTTAGTAATGTTTTGTATACTGTTTATGCCATGTATTAGGGCCCTAACATTGTCCCTATTTTTTCTTCCATGATCTTTATCATTTTAGGTTTTGTATTTAAGTCCTTGATCCATTTTGAGCTTGTTTTTTTGCATGGAGAGATGTATGGGTCTTGTTTCATTTTTTTTTGCAGATAGATATCCAGTTATGCCAGCATCATTTGTTAAAATGACTGTCTTTTTGCTGGTGATTTTGAGGATGATGCAGGACCAGGAATGCTTCATTCTGTTGTACATAAAGTCACCATCAGTCAGAGTTGACTCAAAGGCAGTGTCTTAGGTTGGGTTCTCTAGAGAAACAAAACCATGAAGAGCATATAGAGAGACGCAGAGAGAGTGATTTACCTCAAGAAAATGTCTCATGCAGTTGTAGAGGTTGGTAAGTCCCAACTCAGGCATCATGCTGTAGACTTCTCCTAACTCACATAGCTGCAGGGGCTGATGACAAGCTGTAGCTCACAGACTATGGAGACTGACAATTCCAAGATCAGCAGGCAATGCAGCAGTCTGCTAGCTCAAGTCTCAAGAACCAGCAGCCAGGTGATGATAAGCAAGATGCAGAGCGAACAAAAGCCAGCAAGCTTTGCCAGAACATCCATATATATTGGATGCAGGCCACACTCCCAAGGAAACTCCCCTTACAACTGATTGGCTTATCACATCAGATCACAACACAGAGGTGAGCACATTATATCACAAATGGAGGATAACTGCATCATTCCATAACTGCCAAATTGCATCATTCCATAACTGCCAAACTACATCATTCTATAACTGCCAAGCTACATTGTTGCATAACTGCCAAACCACTGAGAACCATGGCCTAGCCAAGTTGACATACAACCTCAACCATCATAGTCCACCCCTTGTCAGCTTGGTACTTGTACATATCTCCTTAAACCATACACAATCTCTAAATAAAGAGAATAAGAAAGTCATACATGCACCTAACATGATACAATTAACTTGCATGCAATTGAAAACACACTATCCCTATTTACCTCTTATATTTTATAACTGAAGAAAGTGGAGATAGATATTTGATGCACACATACAAAGAAGGTATACTCATAATAATCACAGTCCTCATTTCTGCAACTGGTCATGTGGTCATAACTGGTATTTAGAACTACCTTCCACTACTCCTTCCATATTATCTTTGCCTTGAGAAACCACCTCAGCGGGTTGTGGTTCTTTGCCAGTGGAGTGACCCAAATATTTATTCCTGTTGAAATTGAGTTGCTGTAGTTTTCTACTGACTTTAATCACAGGGCATGGTAGTACTAAGAGATGTCCTAAGGGATCTCCTGTATTTAGGCATACTCTTCTTTACCTACATTAGGAATATCAATCTGTTTTCCCCTTGGTAATCAATATCAATCACATGAGCCAATACTGTAACTCCCTTCTTTGTTTGTTGATCCAGAGGCATGAGGAGTCCAAAGGGGCTGGGTGGCATTCTTAACGTCTAGTTCAATGGAATCAGTGTTGGGTCTCCTGGTGGAGCATTCCTCCCTTTGGGACTAAGACCTCTAGACCCATCAGAGTATAGGGTCACAAGAACAGAAAGCAGAAATATTGTGAGGGGGTCACTAGGGGTAATAGTGAGCTGTGCCACTTCCATTTCCACCCATTGATTCCTTGACCCATGAATCCTGGCTATAGGAGAAACAGCACCATATATTGGACTCTGGTTTAGAGCATACATAGCCTCCTGGAGAACATTGCCACAACTCTACAAGGTATTGCCACCTAGCTGGCACTATAATTGTGTCTTTAGAAGGCCATTTCATTGTCTTGTCAAGTCAGCTGCTTCAGGTAAATGGGGAACATGGTAAGAGCAGTGAATTCCATGAGCATGGGCCCACTGCTGCACTTCATTTTGCTGTGAAGTGAATCCCTTGATCTGAGGTGATGCTCTTTGGGATACCATGACATCGGATAAGGTATTCTGTAAGTCCTCAGATGGTAGTTTTGGAAGAAGCATTGCATGCGGAGAAGACTAATCCATATCCAGAGTCAGTGTTTATTCTAGTAAGAACAAAATGCTGCCATTTCCATGATGGAAGTGGTCCACTGTTATCAACCTGCCACCATCTTGCTGGGTGATCACCTCGAGGAATGCAGATATTCATCTGGCCAATGTCTATTTATCAATTCTAGTTTTGAAGGAATGGTGCCATATCAGGGACTTAGTGTTGGTCTTTGCTGCTGGCAGATTGGACACTCAGTAGTGGCTGTAGCCGAGATGACCTTGGTAAGCGGAGGTCCATGTTGCTGAACCCATGCATAACCTCCATCACTGCCACCATTGTTACTTTGTTCACGAGCCCATTGAACAATGACAGGAGTGGCTGGGGAAAGAGGACAAAACATGCCATCCTATCCATTTGATTGTTAAAATTCCCCTCTGCTGAAGTTACCCTTCAGTGAGCATTCATAGGAAACACGAATATCTTCACTACTTTGTCCTCTTCAGAGAGGTCTCTCCCCATACCTCTTCCCCATAACTCCTCGTCTCCAATTTTCTTTTTGTGTTCCTTCCAAGTCCCTGACCATTCAGCCAAACCTTTGGCCACAGCCCATGAATCAGTATACAATTGCACATCTGGCCGTTTCTCCTTCCAAGCAAAGTGAACAACCAAGTACACTTATCGAAGTTCTGTCCATTGGGAGGATTTCCCGTCACTACTGTCCTTCAGGGAGGTCCCAGAAAGGGGCTGTAGTGCTGCTGCTGTCCACTTTCGAGTGGTGTCTGCGTATCATGAAGAACCACCTGTAAACCAGACATGACTTTTCTCTTCCTCAGTCAACTGATCATAAGGAACTCCCCATGAGGCCAAAGGTGCAGACTGGGAGAGAGCAGGTAATGTGACAGGAGTGATAAACATGGACATTTGGGCCACTTCCTTGAGCCTTCAGATCCTGCTTGGGCACACCTCGTACATACCACTTCCATTTAATGATGGAGTGCTGCTGTGCACGTCCAACTTTATGACTTTGTGGGTCAAACAACAGTCAATTCATGGTAGGCAGCTCAGGCCACGAGTTTGCTTGGTGGCCCATAGTTAAGTGTTCTGTCTCTGCTAATGCTCAGTAAAAAACCAAAAGCTTTTTCTCAAAAGGAGAGTAGTTATCTGCAGAAAATGGCATGGCTTTTCTCCAAAATCCTAAGGGTTTGCACTGTGATTCACTAGTAAGGGACTGCCAAGGACCCCAAACAGCCTCTCTATCTGCCACTGACACTTCAAGCACCATTGGATCAGCTGGATGATATGGCCCAAGTGGCAGAGCTGCTTGCATAGCAGCCTGAACCTGTTGCAGAACCTTCTCTTGTTGTGGACCCCATTCAAAACTAGCAACTTTTTAAGTCACTTGACAAACAGGCCAGTGTGGCACACCCAAAAAAGGAATATGTTGTCTCCAAAATCCAAAGAGGTCCACCAAGCATTGTATCTCCTTTTAGTTGTGGGAGGGGCCAGGTGCAATAACTTTTCCTTCACTTTAGAAGGAATAACTTGACATACCACAACTAGTGGACCCCTAGAAATTTCATTGAGGTGGAAGGTGTCTGAGTTGTTGTTGGATAAATTTCCCACCCTCTTGCACACAATTTACCAATAAGTCTAGAGTCATTGACACTTTTTCCTTACCAGGTCCAATCACCATAATGTCAGCAATGTAATAAACCAGTGTGATGTCTTGTGGAAGGGAAAGGTAATCAAGGTCCCTGCAGACTAAATTACGACATACAGCTAGAAAGTTGATATACCTTGAGGTAGGACAGTGTATGTGTATTGCTGACCTGTCCAGCTGAAAGCAAACTGCTTCTGGCATTCCTTCAAAACTAGAATTGATAAATAGACATTGGCGAGATGAATATCTGCATACCAGATGTATTAATTTGCTCAAGCAATGAAACTACATCTGGAACAGCAGCCACAATTACAGTCACCACCTGAGTAAGTTTAGAATAATCCACTGTTATTCTCAAAGATCCAAATGTTTCTTGCACAGGCCAAATAGGTGAGTTGAATGAGGATGTGGTGGGAATCACCACCCCCTGCTTCCTTCAAGTCCTTGATGATGGCAGTAATCTCTGCAATACCTCCAGGGTTTCAGTATTTCTTTTTGTTTACTATTTTCCTAGTTAGGGGCAGTTCTAATGGTTCCCCTTTGGCCTTTCTAACCATAATAGCTCTTAATCCACTTGTCAGGGATACAGCATGGAGGCTTTGCCAACTATTGAGTGTATCTATTCCAATTATGCATTCTGAAACTGGGGCAATCACTACAGGATGGATTCAGGGCACATTGGGCCTACTGTGAGATGAATCTGAGCCAAGACTACATTAATAACCTGACTTCCATATGCCCCCACTCTGACTGGTGGGCCACAGTGGCGCTTCAGCCTCCTTGAATTACTGTTAGTTCAGAGCCACTATCCAGTAATCTCTTAAAAGTTTGGTTATTTCTTTTTCCACTCTGAAGAGTCACTCTCATGTAAGGTAGTAGATCCTTTTGGGGAAAACTGGGAGAAAGATTAACAGTATCAATTTTAGGAAGTGTAGTGGTGTTCTTCCTCAAGGGGACCCAGGTTCCTCTTCATTCAATGGGTTGTGGGTCTGTAAACTGGCTTAGGTCTGGGAATTGATTGAGAGCCCACTACTCTCTATTCTGGCAATTCTAGTTAGATTTCCATTCACTTGACCTAGAATTCTTCCGCTTTTACAGATCAAGTAAATATTTAGTAGATTTCCCATATATTTCACTCCTAGGGGCACCATCACTAAATCACCATCACCCTAAACCCATATGAGTCAGACTATTCTGATTACTGCTTTGACTCTGCTGTCCATTATTGCAACCCTACCCACCTTGTCCTTGTTGACTTAATGCCACCACTTGGCTCCTACCACCTCAGGGTCCAATCCACTCCATTGTGGTTAGGTGTCTTAATACAGTTAGGACATGTCCCACTGTCAAATCTGACTTGGATAAAATAGCAATCACAACAGTCTTCAAGGATGTCTTCACAAATTTGTTCCTCACCGTTGTGGTAAAATGTGTGTCCTCTGTGCACTCCATGTGTGGATCTATGGATCTAACCTGGTAAATCCATTCTAACATGCCAATTTCTTTAAGCTTTTGCATTCCTTCTTCTACAGTATACCAAGACAGGTCTGGCATTTCAAACTGATTTAGCGTAGGGCACCAGGTAATCCATGCTTCAGTGAACCAACCAAATAAACTGCTAAATCCTTTCCTAACCTCTCAAGCTGAAACACTGAGTGAAGAATCTGTGTTTAGTAGGCCTATATCAATAAACTTAGACTGATCCAAATTTATGTTCCTTGCACGATTATCTCACACTCTTAATAGCCATTCCCACACATATTCCTCAGGTTTCCATTTGCACACATTAGAAAAGTCAAGCAGTTCTTTTGGACCCTCCTGGGTCATTCTTTGTACTTCACCTTTTGGGGCTCACTGGAACTTAAGTCTAGTTATAGGACTAGAAGCAAAAATAAGTGGTGAAGATGTGTTTTGAGAACATTCAACTATGTTTGTAATGCATCTGCCTTAGACGACTCTCCAGGTAATGACTCAGACACCTTCCCAGGTGATGACTCAGTTACTGCCCCAGGTGATATCTCACTCAAAGACTCTTCAGGCACAGGTGTGTTATTCTCTTCAGAAGGGGGTGCAGGGGCTAATGGTTTTATGGAGGGGTGGTTTAGCAGGCAAAGATGAGTTAATCTCATCAGATGGGAGTGAGAGGACTGGTTCTGTTGGCAGGAGTGATTCAACAGAATTTAGAGACTCTGTGTCCCCAGCTTCCTGATTATCTGCCCATATGTGCCCATCCCAAGCTTCAGGATGTCATTTCTTTTCAGTCAATGCCCTTTTAACTTCAGACACTATTCAAAGTTTTGAATTCAATTGGCATTGTAATTCAGCCACTTACAATAAGACTGTGGGTTTGGTTTTTGGCAATATTTGCTCTGTTGTTACAAGAAATAAGGCTTCCTTTCAGGGCACAAGTGGCAAAGTTGGGATTATTTATGCGGTGCTTGAGTGGTGACTCTGAAGCTCTGTGCTCTTCCGTTTCTTTTACCACTTTGTCTAGTGAAAACAGGACCAACCAACCAGCTTCCTTATACTTCTCATTCTGACAAAATTGTAGAAAAGTATCAAACATGTAATCACCAGAGCCTCACCTCTCACCAATACTTGATCTATTGGCAATGATATTTGGAGTATTTCTATTGCCAACTCATGTCATGGATTAGCAGTATTCTCTTTACTACTGGTGGCAGAGTCATCAACATCTTTAAGGCTAACAAGACTTGGCAACCAATTTAGAAAACTCATCCTTACAATTTTCTTTCTCTAGAACCACTTTCAGTACCAAATGTCTTAGGCCGGATTCTCCAAAGAAGCAAAACCAGTGAAATACAATATCATATCATATCATATCATATCATATCATATCATATCATATCATATCATATCATATCATATCATATCATATCATATCATATCATATCATATCATATCATATCATATTATATCATATAATGTTATATCATATAATATTATATAATATTATATATATATATAGTAGATTGAGTCCTGTTTTATTAACATAACTGCCTCTAATCCTGCCTCTAACCCCTAAGATATATATATATGTATATATATATATAAACACACACATACAATGGTTAAGAATTCAGCTGCTGACCAAAAGATTAGCAGTCCGAATCCACCAGACACACTTTGAAAACCCTATAGGGCAATTCTACTCTGTCCTGTAGGGTTGCTATCAGTCGAAATCGACTGTACAGCATATATATATAGAGAGAGAGAGAGAGATTTATCTCAAGGAAATGGTTTATGCAGTTATAGAGGCTGGCAAGTCCCAAGTCCTTGGGCCAAGTGTCAGGCTGGAGGCTTCTTTTGACTTATGTAGCTACAAGGGCTGATGAACCCAAGATCAGCAGGTAAGGCTGCTGGCTTACAGCCTGAGGAAGTCGACAAATCCCAAGATCAGCAGGCAATATGGAAGACCACTGGCTCAGATCCCAAGAACTAGAAGTCAGATAATGACAAAGTGGATGTAGAATTCAGAGTGAGCAAAAGCCAGCATGATTTGCCAGAACTTCCATATATATTGGATGCAGGTCACAGCCCCAAGGAAACTCCCATTACAACTGAGTGGTAATCACATCATAAGCAGTTAACACCAACAATGATAACTATCTATCTATCATCTATCTATCTACCTATCTACCTATCTATCTATCTATCTATCTATCTATCTATCTATCTATCTATCTATCTATCTATCTATCTATCATCTATCTATCTATCTACCTACCTATCTATCTATCTATCTATCTATCTATCTATCTATCTATCTATCATCTGTCTATCTATCTATCTATCCATCTATCTATCATCTATCTCTCTCTGTCTGCCTGTCTGTCTGTCTATCATCTATCTCTCTATCTATCTCTCTATCTATCTCTTTATCTCTCTCTCTATCTCTCTCTCTATCTATCATTTATCATCTATCTATCTATCTATCTATCTATCTATCTATCTATCTATCTATCTATCATCTATCTATCTAATCTATCATCTATCTATCTATCATCTATCTATCTATCTCCCTTTATCTACCTACCTAGCAGTATTCTTTGTAATAATAAAAGCAAGACACAGCACAGATGTGTTCATCAGCGGTAAAAAATACATGCGTATATAAAATCATGTCCTTTTTATTCAATTATATATATATTTGCAGTACTGAAAAGTAATAAATCAAAACAACATGTACCAATATGGATGAACCTCAAAAATGCAATACTGAAAGAGAATAAACCTACAAGATGAGTTGCATAGAATGGTTTCATTTGTACATAATTTAAATAAAAATGAAAAAATATATTTTTTAGGTATATTTTGTTATGGATTGATTGTGTCCCCACAAAAGTAAGTGTCATCTTGGCTAGGCCATGATTCCCAGTATTGTGTGATTGTCCACCATTTTGTTATCTGATGTGATTTTCCTATATGTAGTAAATCCTACCTTTATGATGTTAATGAGGCAGGATTAGAGGCAGTTATGTCAATGAGGCAGGACTCAATCTATAAGATTTGGTTTTATCTTAAATTAACCTCTTTTGAGATATAAAAGAGAGAAGGGAGCAGATAGGCAGGGAGACCTCATACCATCAAGATAGTAGAGCCAGGAGTGGGAGTCCTAGAGACCTGGAGTCTCTGCACTGAGAAGCTTCTCAACAGGGAAAGATTAATGACGAGGACCTTCCCCCAGAGCTGACATAGAAAGAAAGCCTTCCCCTGGAGCTGGAACCCTGAAATCAGACTTCTAGCCTCCTAGACTGTGAGAGAAGAAATTTCTCTTTGATAAAGCCATTCACTTTTGGTATTTCTGTTATAGCAACACCAGATGACTAAGACACTTTCATATGTGATAAAACCTTATAAATATGAAATAGGTTAATTATCTGAAATTCAGGGGAGAGGTTGCCTCTGTAGGGGAGTTGACTGTAGAGGATGCAGGTGGGGGGCATATAATGATCATCAAAGGGATTAACAGTGCTGTATTTCTTAAGTTGGGTGGAGGGTATATATAATATTATTCTATTATTATAAGAATACAACTTTTTATAGGAATCATATTTTCATGACTGGAGAAAATAAGAAAAAGCAGGTATAACTGTGATTATTTATGTCTGTATGACTCACAGCTGGTTGGCTGTAGTGTGCTCAAAGGTGTGAGCAGGGGTAGGGCAGCCAGAGCTAACAAGGGAACTCAGAGCCAGCAGGTTGCAGTTTCCCCTTAGAACCTTTCCTACCTGCACGACCCAGCTCTCCCAATCTCTGGGCCTTCATCACTTTCTTATAAATTGGTTCTCCTGTTATCCAAGAAGCTGAGCCTTGCCACTAATGGCTGGTATCTCTGGAACATTACTATGATGTAACTTCTGAAAGCTTGTCTTAAAAAGGTGAATTTTCACAGGAATATGCCCACTAATCTTTGCTGATATTTTATTATTTTAAACTTCATTTTATTTAAGTCCATCAACAATTTCTAAAACATTATTTAGAGAGATTCTTAGTGGCAATAGCATCTAGATTAAAACACATGCTCTCTGTCTATAGCATTCTTTTCTTACCCTATCTGATGATCAGCTCCTGATTTATTTCCTTCACTAACTGAGGACTAATGTGTCACTAATTTATTGGGTAACCCTGGTGGCACTTTGGTTAACAGCTATGGCTGCCTCTATTGTACTTTTCCAGGGACTGATACTTCCTAAAAAATATTCTTATAAATTCTAACCTCTATGCCTGTGGTAGTAATCTCATTTGGGAAATGGGTTGACTTTGTATTAGTGAAGCGGGATTAGTGAAGGGTGTATCTTGAGTCAATCACTTACAAAGTGTAAAAAGAGCAGATTAAGCAAGCATAGATGGGGGAAGATAGGCGCCAAGCCACATGGAGATCTCCAGTGAAGCAGGAAACAGAAGCTGAAGAGACAAGAGCCTTCCCCCGGAGCTGACAGAGAGAGGAAACATTTCCCTAGAGTTGGTGCCCTGATTTTGGACTTTTAGCCTCCTAATTGGTCAATGTTCAACCATTTCAAGAGGTAGCATAAGATCAGGAACCTATGGTACTGAAGGAAAAAGTCCAAGCTGTGCTGAAGAAATTGATGAAAAACAAGGTTCCAGGAATTGACGGAATATCAACTGAGATGTTTCAACAAATGGATGCAGCACTGGAAGTGCTCACTCATCTATGCCAAGAAATTTGGAACACAGCTACGTGGCCAAGCCAACTGGAAAAGATCCATATTTGTGCCTATTCCCAAGAAAGGTGATCCAACCGAATGTGGAAATTATCAAACCAAATCATTAATGTCACATTCAAGTAAAGTTTTGCTGATAAGCATTCAAAAGCAGCTGCAGCAGTATATCAACAGAAAAATGACAGAAATTCAGGTCGGATTCAGAAGAGGACTTGGAACCAGGGATATCATTGCTCATGTCATATGGATCCTGGGTGGAAGCAGAGAGTAACTGAAAGATGTTTACCTGTGTTTTATTGACTACGCAAAGGCATTCAACTGTGTGGAGCATAACAAACTATGGATAACATTGCAAAGAATGGGAATTCCAGAACACTTAATTGTGCTCATGAGGAACCTGTACATAGATCAAGGGGCAGTTATTTGGACAGAACAAGGAGATACTGTGTGGTTTAAAGTCAGGAAAGTTGTGTGTCAGGGTTGCATCCTTTCACAATACTTATTCTATCCTTATGCTGCACAAATAAACCAAGAAGCTGTACTATATGAAGAAGAATGGGGCATCAGAATTGGAGAAAGATTAATTTACAATCTGAGCGATATGCAGATGACACAACCTTGCTTGCTGAAAGCAAAGAGGACTTGAAGCACTTACTGATGAAGACTGAAGACCACAATCTTCAGTATGGATTACAGCTCAACTTAAAGAAAACAAAAGTCCTCACAACTGGACAAATAAGCAACATCATGAGAAAATGAGAAAAGATTGAAGTTGTCAAGGATTTCATTTTACTTGGATACACAATCAATGCCCATGGGAGCAGCAGTCAAGAAATTAAAAGATGCATTGCTTTGGGCATATCTGCTGCAAAAGACCTCTTTAAAGTGTCGAAGAGCACAGATGTCACCTTGAAGACTAAGGTGTGCTTGACACAAGCCATGGTATTTTCAATCTCATCATATGCATGCAAAAGCTGGACAATGAATAAGGAAGACAGAAGAATTGATGCCTTTGAATTGGCAAAGAATGAACAAATCTGTCTTGGAAGAAGTACAACCAGAATGCTCCTTAGAAGCAAGGATGGCAAGACTAAGCCTCACATACTTTGGACCTGTCATCAGGAGGGATCAATCCCTGGAGAAGGACATCATGCTTGGTAAAGTAGAGGGTCAGTGAAAAGAGAAAGCCCCTCAATGTGGTGGATTGACACCTTGGCTGCAACAGTGGGCTCAAGCATAACAACGATTATGAGCATGGCACCTGACCAGGCAGTGTTTCATTCTGTAGTACATAGGGTTGCTATGAGTAAGAACCGACTCAACAGCACCTAACAACAACAACCACCAAACCAAAAAAAAAAAAAAAAACCAAACCCAGTGCTGTCGAGTTGATTCCTACTCATAGCGACCCTATAGGACAGAGTAGAACTGCCCCACAGAGCTTCCAAGGAGTGCCTGGCAGATTTGAACTGCTGACCCTTTGGTTAGCAGCTGTAGCACTTAACCACTATGCCACCAGGGTTTCCACAACAACCACACAACCTCCTAAATTGTGAGTAAATAAATTTCTGTTTGTTAAAGCCACCTATTTGTAGTATTTCTGTTGTAGCAGCACTAGATAATCAAGACACCCTCTTTCAGCCCAAGCCACCCAGAGCTAGGTCAAACTCACAAATTAGAAGGACACCTTCTTCTACACTATCAAATAGGCAGACACCAGTACTTACTGGCTCTCACTGCTTTTGTGGGTTTGTTAATTTGCTGGAACGACTCACAGAATTCATGGGTGGTATATTGCTATAGATTTATTATAATCAAAAAGGATACAAATGAAGAGATGCATCAGGTAAGGTCTGGGAGGGGTCTTAGCAAGGAGCTTCCACATCCTAAAGGGGGACTCACTACCTTCTCTTATGCATGCTCACCAACCATGAGCTCATCTGAGCCTTAGGAATCAGGGCTTTTATCAGCCTTCTCACATGGCTATGATAGATTACATTTTGCCTCCTGAGGCTTAGCATCAGGTCTCCAGTTGGCCACTCTTGGTGTGATCAGCCCCCACTTATGGTCTAGCTCAAAAGACCAGAGAACAAAGGCCAAATTACTTTCTGCAAGGTGATTCCACACCAGGCAGGAAGCCTGTCCTGTTCTCCCCAGAAGGCCTTATATACTAGTAATAAATCCTCTCATACCCACTTGGTGTGTGTGGAAACCCTGAAGGCATGCTGGTTGAGAGCTATGGATGCCAACCAAAAGGTTGGCAGTTCAAATCCACCAGGTGCTTATTGGAAACTCTGTGGGGAAGGTCTACTCTGTCCTGTAGGGCCACTATGAGTCAGAATCTACTCAACAGCAATGGGTTTGATTAGGTCTGTGTGGCATGAGTGTCAACATCTGAACCAAATTTTGTCTATCCTGCTTCTGAAGGGTAGCACAACAACTTTATCCAGAAAACAGTATCAAATAAACACCCCAGGCAGGAGCATATTTTGTGGAATCTTGTGAGACATCATAAGGGCAATTGATTATTTTCCTGAATGTGTCAGAATTTTCAAATGTTTACTCTAATTGCTTTAAGTAACATTGATTATAAGGATCCCAGTACCCAGTGCCCTCTAGTCGATTCTTCTAAGAGGGAAATCAGCAAAAACAGTTATGACACAACTGCACAAGTCCAGTCGAGAGGTGAGGGTGGCTTGGCCTAAAATGGGAGCAGTGCAGGGCAGGGTATATTTTGAAGATTTGAGTCAAGATAATTTGCTGTACATGGCAATGGGGAGGAGATATTGGGAACTGAACAGATTTTTTTTTTAATTGTGCTTTAAGTGAAAGTTTATAATTCAAGTCAGTTTCTCATACAAAAACTTATACACACTTTGTTATGTGACCCTAGTTGCTTTCCCTACAATGTGACAGCATACTCCTTCTCTCCACCCTGTATTTCCCTTGTCCATTCAACCAGCTCCTGTCTCCCTCTGCCTTCTCATCTCCCCTCCAAACGGGAGCTGCCCACATTGCCTCTGTGTCTACTTGAGTTAAGAAGCAAGCTCCTCACCAGTATCGTTTTATGTCTTATAGTCTAGTCTAATCTTTGTCTGAAGAGTTAGCTTCAAGAATGGTTTTAGTTTTGGGCTAATGGAGAGTTTGGGGGCCATGACCTCTGGGGTCACTCCAGTCTCAGTCAGACCATTAAGCCTGGTCTTTTTGCTAGAATTTAAGGTCTGCATTTCACTTTTCTCCTGCTCCATCAGGGATTCTCTGTTGGGTTCCCTGTCAGTAAAGTCATTCAAGGTAGCCAGGCACCAACTAGTTTTTTTGGTCTCAGGCTGATGGAGTTTCTGGTTTATATGATCCTTTCTTTCTCTTGGGCTCATATTTTCCTTGTCTTTGGTGTTCTTCATTCTCCTTTGCTCCAGGAGGGTTGAGACCAATTGATGCATCTTAGATGGCTGACCACTTGCTAACTTTTAAGACCCCAGACACTGCTCACCAAAGTGGGATGCAGAATGTTTTCTTAATACACTTTGTTATAACAACGGACCTGGATATCCCCTGAAACCATGGTCTCCAGGCCTCCCGCCCCTGCTACTCTGTCCCTTGAAGTGTTCAGTCGTTTTCAGGAGACTTCTTAGCTTTTGGATTAGTCCAGTTATATTGACTTCTCCTGTGTTTTGTGTCATCCTTCCCTTCGCCTAAAATAATTCTTGTCTACTATCTAATTAGTGAATAACCCTCTCCCTCCCTCCCACCCTCATAACCATCAAAAAATGTTTCCTTCTGTGTTTGAACCTTCTTGAGTTCTTGTAATAGTGGTCTCATACAATATTTGTCCTTTCACTACTGACTAATTTCACTCAGCACAGTGCCTTCCAGATTCACCCATGTTATGAGATGTTTCACAGATTCACCATTGTTCTTTACTGTTGTGTAGTATTCCATTGTGTGAATATACCATAATTGTTTATTTGCTTCTCTGTTGATGGGCACCTCGGTTGGTCCCATTTTTTGCTATTGTAAACAGTGCTGGGATGAACATGGGTGTGCATATTTCTATTCCTCTAAGTGCTCTTATTTCTCTAGGCTATATTCCAAGGAGTGGGATTGCTAGCTTTTTAAGGAAATGCCAGCAGTGTATAAGTTTTTCACTCTCTCCACAACCCCTCCAACATTTATTATTTTGTGTTTTTTCAATTAATGCCAGCCTTTTTGGGGTGAGATGATATCTCATTGTAGTTTTGATTTGCATTTCTCTAATGGCTAATGACCATGAGTTCTTCCTCATGTATCTGTTAGCCACCTGAATGTCTTCTTTGGTGAAGTGTCTGTTCATATACTTTGGCCATTTTTTAATTGGGTTATTTGTCTTTTTTTGTTGATGTTTTGCAGAATATTACAGATTTTAAAGATTAGACACTGATTGAATTTGTTGTAGCCAAAATATTTTTCCCAGACTGTAGGTTGTCTTTTTACTCTTTTGATGAAGTCTTGTGATGAACGTTAGTGATTGATTTTTAGGAGCTTCCAGTTATCTAGTTTCTCTTCTGGTGTTTGTACATTGTTAGTAACGTTTTGTGTACTGTTTGTGCCATGTGTTAGGTCTCTTAGCTTTGTCCCTATTTTTCTTCCATGATTTTCATCGTTTTGCATTTTATGTTTAGGCCTTTGATCCATTTTGAGATCTTTTTTGTGCATGATGTGAGGTGTGGGTCCTGTTTCATTTTTTTTGCAGATGGATATCCAGTTATGCCAGCACCATTTGTTGAAGAGACTGCCTTTTAACAGACTTTGGGCTTTTGCCAAATATCAGCTGCTCATAGGTGGGTGAATTTATGTCTGGATTCTCAATTGTGTTATTGGTCTATGTACCTGTTGTAGTAGCAGTACCAGGCTGTTTTGACTACTGTGGAGGTATAATATGTTCTAAAGTCATGTAGCATGAGGCTTTCCATTTTGTTCTTCTTTTTCAGTAATGCTTTACTTATCTGGGGCCTCTTCCATTTCCATATGAATTTGGTGATTTGTTTCTCCTTCTCATTAAAAAATACCACTGGAATTTGGATTAGGATTGCATTGTATCTGTAGATCACTTTGGGTAGAACAGACGTTTTCACAATGTTGAGTCTTCCTATCAATGAGCAAAGTATGTTTTTCCGCTTATGTAGGTCTCTTTTTGTTTCTTGCAGTTTTCTTTGTATAGGTCTTTTATGTTTCTGGTTAGATTTAGTCCTAAGTATTTTACCTTTCTGGGGGCCATCGTAAATGATATTGATTTGGTGATTTCTTCTTCGACGTTGTCTTTGTTGGTGTGGAGGAACCCAACTGATTCGTGTATGTTTATCATGTATCCTGATATTTTGCGGATATCTATTATTTCCGGTAGTTTTCTTGAGGATCCTTTAGGTGTTTTTGTACATACAATCATATCACCTGCAAATAGAGATACTTATACTTCTTCCTTACCAATTTGGATGCACTTTATTTCTTTTTCTAGCCTAATTTCTATGACCTCCAGCACAATGTTGAATAAGAGTGGTGACAAAGGGCAATCCTTGCCTTGTTCCCGTTCTCAAGGGAATGCCTTCAGACTCGCTCCATTTAGGATGATGTTTGTTGTTGGGTTTGTATAAATGCCCTTTATTATGTTGAGGAATCTCCCTTCTATTCCTATTTTGCTGAGAGTTTTTATCGTGAATGAGTGTTGGGCTTTGTCAAATGCCTTTTCCGCATCAACTGATAAGATCATGTGGTTCTCGTCTTTTGTTTTATTTATGTGGTGGATTACATTGATGGTTTTCTAATGTTGAACCTTACTTGCATACCTGGTATGAATCCCACTTAGTTGTGGTTAATCATTTTTTTTATATGTTATTGAATTCTATTGGCTAGAATTTTGTTGGGGATTTTTGTGTCTAAGTTCATGAGGGATATTGGTCTGTAATTTTTTTTTTTTAGTGGTGTCTTTACCTGGTTTTGGTATCAAGATTATGCTGACTGGCTTCATAGAATGAGTTTGGGTGTATTCCATCCTTTTCTATGCTCTGAATTACCTTTAGTAGTAGTGGTATTAACTCTTCTGTGAAAGTTTTGTAGAATTCTCCAGTGAAAACATCAGGGGCAGGGCTTTTTCTTGTTGGCAGTTTTTAAATTACCTTTCGAATTTCTTCTTTTGTTATAGGTGTATTTAATTGTTCTACCTCTGTGTTAATTTAGGGAGGCAGTGTGTTTCTAGAAATTTGTCCATTTTCTCTAGGCTTTCAAATTTGTTAGAGTACAATTTTTCATAGTATTCTGTGATGATTCTTTTAATTTCAGTTGAGCCTGTTGTGATATGGCCCATCTCATTTCTTGTTCTGGTTAATTGCTTCTCTCCTGTTTTTTTTTTTTTCTCAGTTTGGCCAATGGTTTATTGGTTATGTTGATCTTTTCAAAGAGTCAGCTTTTGGTCTTGTTAACTCTTTCAGTTGTTTTTACTATTTCTTTTAATTCTGCTCTAATGTTTATTGTTTGCTTTCTCCTGGTGGCCGAGGGCTTCTTTTGCTGCCCTCTTTCTATTTTCTTTAGCTGTACGGTTAATGTTTTGATTTTAGCCCTTACTTCTACTTGGATGTATTCATTTATTGCTATTAATTGACCTCTGAACAGTGCTGTGTCACAAAGGTTCTGGTAAGAAGTGTTTTCATTCTCATTTGATTCTATGAATTTCTTTATTCTGTCTTTAGTTTCTTCTATAACCCAATAACTTTTTAGTAAGGTGTTGTTCAGTTTCCATGTGTTTGATTTATTTTCCTTGCTTTTTCTGTATTGATTTCTACTTTTATGGCTTTATGGTCAGAAAAGATGCTTTGTAATATTTCAATGTTTTGGATTCTGTTAAGGCTTGCTTTGCGGTCTGTTCTGGAGAATATTCATTCCATATGCACTGGAAAAGAAAGTATACTTGGCTTTTGTTGGGTGGAGTGTTCTGCCTATGAGGTCAAGTTGGTTGATTGTGGCATTTAGATCATTCATGTCTTTATTGAGCTTTCTGAATGTTCTGTCCTATTATTGTGGAGCTGTCTATCTCTGTTTTCAATGCTGTTATTGTTTATTTTATGTATTTTGGAACCTGTTGTTAGGTGCGTAAACATTTATTATGGTTATGTCTTCCTGGTCTATTGACCCTTTAATCATTATATAGTGTCCCTCCTTATCCTTTGTGGTGGATTTTACTTTAAAGTCTATTTTTTCAGAAATTAGTATTGCTACTCCTGCTTTTTTTTTTGATTGTTGTTTGCTTGATATACATATTTTTTCCATCCTTTGTGTTTTAGTTTGTTCATGTCTTTAAGTATATAGTGTGTCTTTTTTTGTCCCTTCTGCCACTCTCTGTCTCTTTATTGGTGCATTTAGTCAATTTACATTCAGCGTAATTGTGATATGTATGAGTTTAGTGCTGTCATTTTGATGTATTTTTGTGTGTGTGTTATTGTTGACAGTTTCTTTTTTCCACTTAATTTTCCATCCTGAGTCATTCTTCTTTATATATTTTCTTTTCATCCTTTTCATTGTTGTTGATTTTCTATTTGCTGGGTATTTTAGCTTCCTTTGTAAAAAAAAAAAAAAAAATTTTGTAGTTACCTTAATATTTACCCCTATTTTTCGAAGTTTAAACCAATCTTTTATTTCTTGATATCACCTTGAGTTCCTCTCCATATCAAAGATCTATGATTACATTTTTTAGGTCCTCTTTTGTTTTCATGTTTCATGTTTTACGTAATGACCGCTCTGTTTCCCTGTTTTGTACATTTTAGCTCTGATTGTTGATAGCTGTCTGGGTTGATACCTGGTTGCTCTGTCCTGTGTTCTAATTTTGGGTTGTTATCTGATGTTATCGACTTTTTAACTGGAGGGCTCCCTTTATTATTTCTTGTAGTTTTGGTTTGGTTTTTGCAAATATCCTAAACTTCTGTTTATCTGGAAAAGTCCTAATTTTACCATCATATTTGAGAGACAGTTTTGCTGGCTGTATAATTCTTAGTTGGCAATTTTTTCCTTCAAGGGTTTATATATGTTATCCCATTGCCTTCTTGTTTGCATGGTTTCTGCTGAGTAGTCCAAGCTTAGTCTTATTGACCGTCCTTAGTAGGTGATTTTTCATTTACCCCTAGCAGCTCTTAAAATTCTCTCTTTATCTTTGGTTTTGGCAAGTTTGATTATATCTTCATGATTTTCTTTTGGGATCAGCCTTGTATGGGGTTAGATAAGCATCTTTGATAGATATCTTTTCATCTTTCAGGATATCAGGGAATTATTCTGCCAGCAAATCTTCAACAATTCTCTCTGTATTTTCTGTTCTCCCTCTCTGTTCTGGTACTACAATTACTTGTAGGTTATTCCTCTTGGTAGATTCTCACATAATTCTGTGGTTTCTTCATTTTTTAAAATTCTTCTACCTGATATTTCCTCAAATATGTTGGTGCCAAGTGCTTCATCTTTAAAAAAAAAAACAAAAACGCTTTACCACTAATTCTGACTTCCATTGACTCAGTTGTGCTCTTACGACTTTCTATTGAATTCTCTAATTCTGAAACTTTATCATTAATCATCTGAGTTTCCGTTTGCTGTCTCTGTATGGATTCTTGCAGCCTATTAGATCTGTCATTATCCTCTCGTCTAATCTGCTTAAGTTCCTCTAATGCTTTGTCTGTATGCTGCTTGGCTTGTTCTGTGTTTTGCCTGATCTCCTTCCTGATCTCCTGAAGAGTTCTGTATATTAATCTTTCATATTCTATGTCTGGTAATTCCAGGAAATTCTCTTCATATGGAAGATTTCTTGATTCTTTGTTTTGGGAACTTGCTGAAGCCATTGTGGCCTGTCTCTTTATGTGGTTTGATATTGACTGGTGTCTCTGAGCCATAAATAAGTAGTTGTATTTATTTATTTTTTGTTTGGTGAACTATGTCCTAGCTTCTTGTTTTGTTTTGATATGCCTAGATAGGCTGCTCGAGTGAACTAGTTTGATTATTGTTGCCTTTGAAGCTCTAATGTTCTGTCATCAGGTGGTTAGAACTGTTACTAGGTATGTGAGCCCAGCAGTCAGTTCACTTTTCTTGTATGGATTCAGCTCTGGTGTGCTGCTAGTCAGTTACCAAGTGTGTGGTGCAGACTCTCACCTACAGTCCTAGACATCAGGTGTGATTGGTGTAGGCACAGGTATCTGGCTGCAGTAGGGGATCATGTGCTGAGCAAGGCAGAGGGCTGACAATGGCCCCTGAGTACCTTTGAGGAATGTGTGTCCTTGTTCCCTAGAAAACACAGGTGGGTGGGTTTTGCATACAGACTATGGGCACCCAATGCTGTTGGCTGTAAAGACTGGGAGGCACCACTTATTCTTGGACCCCTGTCACAAGCCACCACTCCACAGACCCCTGATACGGGTAGGTGAGGACCCTGCTTAATAGGCAGAGTATTGTCAAATGTCACGGACCTGCATCTCCACCAAGTAGCTAGAACAGTTGAAGTTAGACTTCAGGTGTATATCCTATTGTGTACTGTGCTAATTAGGGTCTACACTGTTGAAATGGGCCCACACAGGTCTATGCAGGGATGAAAGGCATTGAAATCCCGTTGACCCCTTATGCTTATGCCTAGGCAAAGGAGGTGTTTCTGCCCTGAGTTCCTGGCAGATTATTTTTTCCCTGTTTATAAAGTTATTCCCTCTCCAAGTCTGGGAGAAAGGCTCAGGGCGATTGCAGGGTCCTTCTTCTGGCCCAGGGGATGCAGCTCTCTGGGACCCAGTGCAGAGAGGGGAGGAAGTAGGTTAAGTGAGAGAGAGGTTTTTCCCAAAGGGGTATTTTTGGATCATGGTGGGTTAAATGCAAGTACATATCTTTTGCCCGTTGACGGTGCTTCTCACTTGTTCTGGAGAGTTGAGCAGACTCTCCACCGCTCATCCTCTTCCAATGTGGAATACACGTTCTGAATGCCACTGCTTGCCTCACAGCGCTCGGTCCAGTGGAATCAGCCTGCAGTGTGCTGGTGCCTGCTGGATCATGTCTGGCAACTCCTCACTGCTTCTCAACCATTTCTACCTCCCCCTGCTACTCAGTCCAATTCCTCAACTTTTCCTTTAATGTTCAGGGCTCCCAGCTTATCATATATAATCAAATCACTTGTCTTCTTGTGTCTTTGTTGTAAGAGGGACCACAGGAAGCATCTGACTACTCCATCATCTTGGCTCCACCTTGGGAATTGAACAGATTTGAGGTTAAGATGAGGGGAATAAAAAGTTTTGGTTTGGGCAAGTTGAATTTTAAAGCCTACTAGAGACTCAGAGATGTAGAATATGTAGTTGATGTACAAGTCTGGAGCTTAAGGTTCATGGGAAAACTGAGGATGGACTAAAACTGACTGAAATTTATCAAGGCGCTAGCAACTACCTAAAGACAATTTATATGTGATAAACAGGCAGAAATGTGAATAACCTATTAGTTTAACCTGTTAAATTTTTTTATGATGGGGTTTTTGTAGAGCCCAGGCAATGTTGGAAAATAAGTACAAAAATTTGGGGTCAAATTTAAACTTCTCAGAGGTTTTTTGATATTAATTTGGCTATATTTATTAACATTCTCAATTATCTTTTAAAATTTAGGCTTTTATAAATATATTTAAAAGCAGTTAAATTTATATAGATATTTATAAATATGTATATTTAAAAGTTGTTAAATTTAGTTAAATACTAAATCTACTTGTTTCAAAAGACAAATAGAAACTCTAGTGCCTCTGAAAATAAAAATTACGTCAGAGTTTTAACGGGAAAAACCCTCAAAGGCTTATATTTGTCAGTATTTTGTTTTCCATCACTATTGTCAATTAGTTGTGTAAAATTCTACTTAAAGTGTTAGATGTTCTATGCTTACGTTCTCTAATATGTCTCTCTTTGGGGAGATGAAAACTTTTCTTCTTTTTAAAGATGAGTAAGTCTGTTTTTCTTTATTAATAGGAAGTATCATCTGTTCCTATACAATCAACTTTTTTTAAAAAAGGCATTTGGATCAGAAGTAAAGAAAAATTCATACCAAATTCTCAGAAGAAAGTGCATTCATTAATTCTGCAGTTCAGGCAATGGTCTTTGCTTTTTATTTCCTGCTTTCTAGCTTAGTCTGTTATGTAATTAAGAACAAACAAAGCTTTTCCCCATGCTCTGCCTTCCTGATGTGGCAAATGTACGAGATCAATGAACAAAATGACAAAAAAAAAAAAAAAAAACCTTTGGGGAAACTTTTATATCCAGGTAATCTTTGACTAGCAATGGCTAGCAAAATGGTATCTTTTCTTGTTTTTGTTCACATGTCCTCTATCTCAGGTGAATGAAGGAAGGATGATGATTCAGGATAGAATACATTGGCTTGTTTCAAATTTTATGTAAATTTATCAGGATTACCACTAACAGTGGAGTCCTTGCATGGCACAAATGGTTAAGAGGTTGGTTACTCACAGGCATCTCAAAACAAACCCTGGTGATCTGCTTCTGAAAGATTACAGCCACTGAAAGCCCTATGGAACACAGTTCTACTCTGATACACGTGGGGTCGCTAGGAGTTGGGATTGACTTATTGGCAGCTTTTTTTTTTTTTTTTTAACCACTGACCCACCTTGTGCCTTATCTGTCAATCCACAATGTAAGGAAAATTGTTAGGACAGTTATTTCAGTATGACCAATCTTTTGGATACTCTTGTAAACTTACCAAAGAATTTCATTCATTATCTCAAGGTATGTGGATATGATTATGGTCTAGTGATTATACATTTATTTTCTAAATTTCTAAAATGGTTGATTACATTGTATTGACAAAGAAATATTTAATACTTTAGCTCCTTATTGAATATTTCTTGCATTCGTCGTAAGAGAAAAACTTTCATAGGTAGGCAATAAAACAAACCATTAAATTCTAATGCAAAATAATCATAGCATTGTCCTCGTTATCCTCAAAAGTACAAGCAATTGAAGGAAAGAAAACAGGACTTTAAGGAATAAAGAGGATAATATCTGTGATCAAGAATTTAAACAGTCCTGAAAGTTTATCTTTTCCCGTAAAAGAAAACCCTCATTCTAATGAACTGGGTTTAGCCCAGAATTATAATTATGTTTGGTTTAACCCTGAATACAAATCTCTGCCAAACAAATAAATGATATTAATTCATAAACACTATCAAACCATAATCTTGTGTAGGCTTTTGTAGGTCACATTAATGGCTCCTTTGACAATACTTGTTGCCGTATGAGTTGATTCCAACTCATAGCAATCTTTGACAATACAATCCCTCAAAATCTAGCAGACTTCTGGTCTACTTGCTTCTAGTCAATTCCACATGTAAAAAACATAACTGAAGATCTCATCCAGGTATGATTTTTAAGTCTGGAGACTCATTTTTAAAAATTTGTAGTCCTCTATGGATTGCCTATTCCTACTTCCTCAATTTCATGATGAGGCTACATGAAATAGATTGGGTCACAGCCCATCTTTTATTCGTGAAATGCCTCCCATTTATGGCAGAAAAATCTCAAAGAGAAATGTTAAGACAGGAATCGGTGCCACAATTTTATCTCCTTCCAAGGCTATCTCTTCAGACTTGGAGACCACATATACCAGTGTACACTGGATATTGCCTGTTTATGCCTGTTGTCCCAGTGAATTAGTTATAGTGCTTCTTTTCACTCACAAATATAACCATGTTTGTATCATGAATTATGTGGTCACTGTATTTCTAAGCTGTCTCTAATAACTGTTTCATTTTGGGACTAGTCTTTGCTTGAGTTCATCCCTCCATTGAGAGTTTTTCCAAAGTATCTAGGAACCTCAATATGTACCAACATTCTTACTTTTAACAACCACTTCTACTAGAGTTTAGATCAACAGGCTTGGTAGTTATGTTGCTTGTCTTCTGATTCATGCAGTAGTGTGGCACAGTGGTTAAGAGCTATGGCTGCTAACCAAAATGTAGGCAGTTTGAATCCACCAGCCACTCCTTGGAAACACTATGAGGCAGTTCTACTCTATCCTACAGGGCTGCTATGAGTCAGAATTGACTCAACAACAACAGATTTGTTTTTTATACCATGAGTTAGGAGGCTGGGTAGTGTGAGTAGTTTGCAATCAGCTATTAACCTAAAAGTTGGTTGCTTGAAATAATCTAATGGCTCTTTGGCAGAAAGGCCTAGCAAACTACTTGCATAAAGATTACAGCCAAGAAAATCCAATGGAGCAGTTCTACTCTGAAACACATGAAGTCACCGTGAATTGGGGGCCAACTTAGTGGCAGCTAACAACAATACTAAAGGTTACCAGCTTTCTACCCTGCAATATCTGTGACTTTATTGTACACTACCCAACTACTAAGCCAATGCTATACTTTTAACTACTATTTTGAAAGTGCCCAACTTCTGATCTAAATGTATTACTAAGGATAGGCTTGTATAGTAAATGGATCTAAATATATAATACATTGGAGTTCCAGTTCTGATATGACTTAGTAAGCTCCTAAAGACCAACCTTCTTATTAATCTGGACGGAATATGAAAAAAGAAGAAATCAAAATATTATCAAGTGCCTGAAAGCACATGAGGATGAAAAAAGCAGGCAAGTTCTGGAGAAGAGTTGACACCTGGAAAAAGGGAACTTTACAGGCTGAATTCCTCATTTTTATAGATTTTACCCTGAGGCAGTCCACGGGTGGTACAGTATTGGGTGGCTAAAACTCAATAGTCTTTCTGGATTGAAGAACTAGAGTACTGAAATCAGGACAACACAGCAGCTGGAAAGTGAGGAAGTGGAAAAGCAAAGTGTCAGAAAGAGAGAGAAAGCCCCAAACTCTGTACTCACTTTGCCCCAATCTTTGGCTGATCCCTGAGCCATGGTTGCTGGAGAAGACTTGAAGCAGTCCAGTTAAGAATAAAAGTACTGAACTGAGATTTGAGCTTCTGCCCAAGAGACTTTTGCTGCTTGTGTCTATCCAAGTTACTTACTAAAATAAACAAAAAGCAACACCTTTTTGAGGGATTTCACAGAATCTAGTGTCACATCACATTTACAATGTCTAGTATAAAAAAAAAAATTTTTTTTTTTTTTTTAGTATAAAATCCATAAATACTTAACATACAAAGAAGAAACAAAATGCAAACAGTTCTCTAGAGGAAAAAAAGTCAACGAAGTCCAACAGTGAGATGATCCAGAAGAAATCAGCAGGAAATGATTTTAAAGCAGTTGTTAAACTATGCTCAACGATGTAAAAGAAGCCATAATATGTTGAATCAAAGAAATGTAAACTACATAAAAAGAACCAAAAGTAATTTCTAGAGCTGAAAGATATAATACCTGATTTAAAAAAAAAATCACTGGATGGGCGTAACAGCAGAATGGAGACATCAGAAGGATGAATCTGTGGACATAGAGGTAAATCATTAGTAATTATCCAATCTGAAGCACAAAGAACCAAAATGATTGAACAAAAATGACAGAGGCTCCATGTTAATGATTGAATGGTGTATCTCCAAAAACATGTTGAAGTCCTAACTTCTGTGTCTTTGAATGTGACCTTGTTTGGGGATACAGGGTCTTTCTTTGAAGATATTATCAGTTTAAGTTAATTAGATCATACCAGAGTAAGGTGGTTCATAATCCTTTATGACTGCTATTTTATAAAAGAGAATAGCAGACACATGAACAGGGTCACACACAGGGGGAAGACACCATGTGATGATCCGTCTACAAGCCAAGAAATGCCAAGAAACATCTGAAGCTACCAGAAACTGAAAGCAACTAGGAAAGGTATTACCCTAGAGCCAAAAGAGAGAAAGGATAGCCCTGACAATACCCTGAATTCGTATTTCTTGCCTCCAGATCAGTGAGAAAATAAATTTCTGTCCTTTTAAGCTGCCTACTTTGTGTGGTATTTTGGTATTGAAGCCTAGGAAACTAAGGTGCTCAGGGATTTTTGGATTAATATCAAAAGTTCTAACACACATGTAATTTTGGTTCAGCAAAGAGAGGAGAGGAGAGAGAGAATGGAACAGAAAAAATGTTTGAAGAATTAATGGCCAACTGAAAGCAGAAAGTGATTCTCCTCAATAATGGAACTTTAAATGTATGTGTTGGCACTTTTTCCAGAACTGAACAGTAGAAGAGGCAATGCTCACATGAAATACAGCATGGACACAGAACACCCACATAGAGGTACATCTTACAGTTCATCAGGTTGCCTAATACAGAACACACCTTAAGAAAGCAAAACCTTCTGTGAAGATCAATTTATTATGACCTGGCACTCAAGACTATGTTGAAATAACTCAAGTTAGAGTTATTTGACATAATAAATAAGTGCTAAGAGCCTTAAAAAAGAGTAACTTAAGCTAATATTCAGAGGGGTGAAGATGCACTGGGCCCTGAAAGAGCTTGTAGATCCACGAATTGGAGGAGAAAGAGGGTTTCAAGGACTCTTCTTTCTAATAAACGCCCACCTCTCTGGGTTCCTTCACTAATAACACCGTCATATCAATCCTAGAACATTACCATCACTGCAGGAAGTCGTCTTTGGATAAAGAAAAGTTTAACAATTTTATAGAGTTTATTATTACTAATTAAGATACGTGGATGTAATTGATTTTCTATTTACTTTGCTGTTTTTTCTTCTCCTTTTTGTGAATCTAATAAAATTAAAAAGGTAAATATTTTCAGATGTTTAATCTCAGTCTTTCTCTCTGAACCCTGCTTATTTAAAGTCTTAAGTTCCTCTAAAATATAGGAAAATTTGAGATTTCAGAAACCTCACCCTGGGCGTCAGGGAGTGATAGTTCTTGTACCTCATTTGGATGTATAATGCCTCTTTACAATGAAACCATGGCACATACAGGGGAAGACATAGACGGTCATATGCTGATCTGTTTGAACAAGTCACCCAAGCCTCTAGCACCCCCCTGCTCCAAGTACAGTTTACAGACCAACAGCCCTAGCATTACTTGAGAGCTTGTTAAAAATGCAAAATCCCAGGCCCCACTCCAGACCTGTTGAATGTACCTATGCATTTTAATAAGCTCCTCAGTTATTTCTTATGGACATTAAACTTTTAGAAGCACTGGCCTAATGTAGCTTTACCCATCTTTTCCTCCTTAAAAAAATGTACTGTTTAGGCTAATTTCCACATCTTCATTTTTCAAGTGTTAGTTGATCATTTCTTTGTAAGAATCACTTCATAATGTAGCCTGTAGTACGTTGATGGCCAACAGGACAGAGAGGGTCAGCACACAGATAGTGTAAGTTGAGGGACATGGTGAACATAACCTCTTCCATGAGTTGATACCTAAAAGGGTGGAGCTGTCCTCAGTATCTGTGGGTATTTGAAGCATAGACTAGGCAGGTTCCCATGAGTTGATGAAAAGATAAGATCAGGATAGGGATAGGGTATGTGGAGATCATGTAGGGGGAATGTCAGGAAGGACCCTTGTCAAGCATTTTCATTCCAAGAAAGACTTGTAATGAAAATTAAAGAGTTTTTAGTGTTTAAAAATGAGTGAATTAAATCACAATATGAAACTGATAGGAAACAACGTGATGTTCCCTGGATTTAAGTATCGTTGTGCTTTCCACTAAGACAGTCTTCTCACATTCACTCACATAAAATTATTTTCAAAGGAGAAATCAAACAAATTTAGCACACACACAAATACAGAGCAACGATTAAAATAGATCTTGTCACTGACTCAGGTTATAAAAGCACTACTAGGTCAATAGTCGTAAGCAAGACACCCAAAATGTGAGGCTGAACTTGCATTTCAGAGCTTCAGATAATCAATGCTCTGCTTTGATTCTGACACTCCTTTAATTAATTCTGGGTCAACGCATGCCCCACTCTAATTAGCGTGTCTTTAATGGAGGCAGTGACTGATTGTCAACACCAGGGCTGGTCACTAAATGCTACTTCTGATGTTCAAAACCAAGGCAACAGCAGAGAGCAGACCAAAAGAAGCAAGAAATACAGAACAGCAAGAACATGAGTCGGGGGGAGACAAAGCTAATGAATGATAATGAAATGAGAGAGGCCGAGGTCAATTACAAGTTCTGAATTTAATAATAATCTTACTTTCCATTTAATGAGGGGAGGGTTAGTCTCCAGAGGAAAGGTAAGACTGTGAAGTGATGTTATGAGCAAAATGATACGGGCTAGAGGGAGACTAGGCAAGGGTTTCCTTGTAATAGTGTAAATTAAAACCGAATAAAAGGCAAAAATCATGCTCAAGATTTTTTAGTTCAGTGTTTTAGTCTTTTTAAACCACAGACTATAAGGAAAAGTGTTTTAATTCTGATATAGTGATTGCTTGCTACATGCTTTTTGATTACTTTGAATGGCATTTTGAGGGTGCAATTTTATTTTACATATTTAATTTATTGATTTCTCACAATACCTATTGCCATATTCACATTTTACAGACAAAAGAGTCGGAGGTGCAACACTGGGAGGAGGAAGTGTTTGTAAAATAAATGATTTCTTACAGAATATTTCATTTTAGGCATCCTGGGTATATGTATTGATTCCTAAGTATTTACCAAAGTTTTATAGTTATGTGCATTCTATTACTCTCAATAGATGATGAAATCTTTCAATTGGGGAAAACGCCCAGGTTTCACTACAGCATGTAACAACAGTGTTCTGCACATAATAGGTTACACAGTAAATGTGTTTGAAATTGTATATACTTTTCATTGTTCAGTTTTATAATGAAAATATTATTTCAGTGTCTGTCACGACAAGAATCCTCTCATTAAATGAATTTATCTTTGAATTCCAGAATTAGCTTTAGAGATGGTAAAGAATTTCTTAGAATATACTTTTGTAGAATGATATTATTTGACCACGTTAATTTGTACTTTTCAATATAGATTTGGCATGATATGGCAAACAAAATTTCATGAAAAGTAAATCTTTTCACTAATATTTTCTCATGAATTTTCATGACTGATGCGTAATATAGTGAGGCAAAGCTGCCTGAGGTATCTTAGAATTTATATAGCTGTGCCGTGAGGATTTTAACAATACCCAAGATTATTTTTTCCTGCCTTTAAACAGATATACAAACCCTAAGTTTAAAAAATTTTTTTAAGCCTCTTAATAAATACTCTGTCTACTCTGTCCTATACGGTCGCTATGAGTAGGAATCGACTCGACGGCACTGGGTTGGGTTAATAAACACTAGCATAAATCTGCATGTATTTAGAAGAGTCAACTCTAAAAAGCACACAGTAGGAGCTCGATAAAAATTAATCAAATAAATAGATTTATAAACAACTCTTTCAATTAGCCTTGTAAGTTGGACCAAGTGTTGTAGTCTCCCCTTCGTACATGAAGAAGTCGAATCATTAAAATATTTAATAAATGCCCAGACAAGAAGTTAAGTGCTAGGATCCTGTAAGTTTGCCTTTGTTCTTGGAAAGATATCAATCTAATGTGCAAATAAGACAAAAAAAAAAAAAATCCAGAATTGTGGAAGCAGTATAATGTAAGGTGAGGTACATGCATTGCGTTGGTGGTGCTAATTAATGTTGCCCATGCCTTTTGTCTTATAACTGTCTAATCTGTCCTGTTCTGACTTTGGGCAGCACTGTGACTTTCTTTGGCTAATAGAATGTGGTGGAAGTCATAGGGTGCTTACTCTGTTTGGCCCTTCCTTTCTTGCTCATTCTGGTCCTCTGCCTATGTCACGTGAACGTGCCTTGGCAACTGGAGGATGAGACACATGTAGAAGAGCCAAAGTGCCCCAGCTGACAGTCCACCAAAGCCAGAAGCAGATGCAGACCTACCTCCATGAACTGCAGTTCAAACCACAAGAGCTCCCAGCTCAGCAGAATCATAGGTCCAAAGAATGATTGTTGGTTCAGCCTCTAAATGCTATTGCGGGTTGTTATACAGTAATAACTGATACATAAGGTTAAGAGCTCTGGACTTTGGATAAGTTTGTCGACTTTTCTAAAATTTATTTCCTCATGTATAAGAGTACTATGGAGCCCTAGTGGTATAGTAGTTAAGAGTTCAGCTTCTAGCCAAAAAGTCGGCAGTTCAAATCCACCAGCCATTCCTTAGAAACTCTATGGGGCAGTTCTGTTCTGTCTTACAGGGTCACTATCAGTCAGAATCTACTCTATAGCAACAGGTTTGGTTATTTTGGTTTGAAGCATACTATTTTTATCAGTTGGAATCAACTCAGTGGCAAAGGGTTTATTCTCGGCAACTTGTTATGAGGCTTAAAATTTTGCTTGGTACATTGCCCTAGGTACACTTAATAAATAACAATTATTATTCTTGATGGTACAGTGGTTAGGCATTTGGCTGCTAACCAAAAGGTCGCAGTTTAAATTCATCAGCCACTGCTTGGAAACCCTGTGGAGCAGTTCTACTCTGTCCTAAAGGGTTGCTATCAGTTGGAATTGACTCGGCAGCAACAGGTTTTATTTTATTTTATTTTTTATTACTGCTGCTGCTGCTACTACTACTACTAGTTCTAAAACAACAACTACTAATGATATCATTACAGCTATATTACTACTACTATTACTAACTTTCCTACTATTATAATGAATCAAGAGTTATAATGATGCTATTTCAAAATGCTATGAGAACATGGAGGAGGCGACAACTTAACTTTCCTTTAGGTGCCAGGGAAGGCTAAACAGAGGTGGTTTATACAAGAGCTGAGTCTTGAAGGTTTTTTCAGTTGTGGAGAGGAGTTGAAAAATACTGGCAGAGGGATGGCTTATATTGATAATGAAGAGAGAAACAACTAGATCTATACAGCATTTCACCTGACAAAGCATTTTCAGGAACAATAGTTTATTTGATCTACTTATCTCTAGTTCATTTCCTCCACTATAGGAAATTTTATCTTTATTTCTCAATTTATAAATAGAGATTCTAAGATTAAAAAAAAGAAGACGACCCTAAACGAGATGAATTAACACAGTGACTGCAACAATGGGCTCAAGCATAGCAACAATTGTGAGGATGGCGCAAGACTGAGCACTGTTTCATTCTGTTGTGCATGGGGTCACTATGAGTTTGAACTGACTTGACGTTACCTAACAACAGCAAGATTACATGAGTTATTTGAGGTCATCCAATTAGAACATCATGATGCTGAACCTTTCGACTCTAACAAAGGCTATTTCCCATATGCCAAAATGCTGCCTCTTACAGCACACTGCTTCTCTAAATCAGTTATTAGAGTTATTGGAAGTTGAAAAAGGAACTATTTCTATTATATTGTCAGTATGCCTATAGGAATATATCCTTTAATTCAGTATGTACTAAATACTCCTTTATATTTTTCCATCTCTTTGATAGTTAAGTAGTGAAGATGTCACTGCAATTAGGTTAATGTAGAGAATTTATATACCCCATCATCATTTTGTATAGTGTGTGTGGGGGGGGGGAGAGAATAAATCCCATAATAACAGCAGTCTGTTGTCCCATTACATTAAAAAATAGTAATAAAAAAATCTGATTTTAAGAAACGAGTTTCTTAATGTGAGTTTAGAGTGATTGGAGTTTCCTTATTTTCTTTAATTGTGAATATGGAGAAATTTGAATCACTTTCTTAAAGGACAGGGGAAGAATTAATTTCATTTTTTTGACATCTAGGAAGGCCTTTCTAGCATGTAGTAAGAACCTATCTGCTATCGATTTGGGATGCATATGTAAATGAAAGCTAAATATAGTGATATGTTTGCAACCCATTATCAGCATTTTAAAGGCTTAAGCACAAAGTCCAGTTTTTTATGTTGGCAATTTCATTGTAAATCACCTTTAATGTAGTTTTTTAGTTTTAAAATGCCATTTTGCAATGCACAGCTTTGTTGCCCACCTTCAGGCTAACGGTGTCCTGTTGCAGTAATAAATTTGGTTGGAAGTTTGGCTTATTAACAGTGTCTAAATTACGCTGATAATTGTCTCAGGTTTATGGAGACTGACATGTCATTATGTTTAAATGAGCCTCTAGCAGAACTCACTGAAAGCTGGGCAAGAGAGCTGCTGCTGGCACTTCTACAAGGTATGTTGCTGGATTGACAAAGGCACCATATTCTCTTAGGTTTGTGAAAAACTACCAGCTGTTTTAGACTCAATTCCATATGTCTGGTGTCTCTGTAGTCCAGATCTTGTTTCTAAGTTCTAGCCCTTTTTATCCAATTGTCAAGCACTCGAAAAGCCCATGTTCACCACAATTTTAGCATGATCCCCTTCACTTGATAATAGGAAGATAGCCACTCAACAACAACGAAAAAGATTTGATTAGCCACTTCACAAAACTAGGCATTCAAATGACCATTAATTGTATGAAAAAGGTGTTTATCACTAGTAAATTAAACCAAAAAACTCATTGCCATGAAGTCAATTCCGACTCATAGCGACCCTGTAGGACAGAGTAGAGCTGCCCCACAGAGTTTCCAAGGACAGCCTGGTGGATTCAAACTGCCAACCTTTTGGTTAGCAGCCATAGCACTTAACCGCTACACCACCAGGGTTTCCGCTAGTACGTTAGGAAATACAAATTAAAACCACAGTGAGGTACTACTATACTTCCACCAACCTGACTAAAATTAATAAGAATGACAATACCAAGTGTTGGTAGGGATATGGAGTTATAGGTACCCCCACGTAGTGTGAGTTGGAGTGTAAAGCTTTGCAACTATTTTGGAAAAATATTTCTTCTTTACTGCTTAAGTTTAAGATATACATATTGTCTTAGTTATCTAGTGCTAGTATAACAGAAATACCACAAGTGGATGGCTTTAGCAAACAGAAATTTATTCTCTCAAAGTTTAGGAGGCTAGAAGTCTGAATTTACAGCACCAGCACCCAGAGAAATCTTTCTCTGTGAGTTTAGGGGGAAGTTTCTTGTCATCAGTCTTCTCCTGGTCTAGGAGCTTCTCAGTGCAGGGACCCTGAGTCCAAAGGATGAGCACTCCACTCTCTGTGCTTCTTTCTTAGTGGTATGAAGTCCCCCCTCTCCATTTGCTTCTCTCTCCTTTTTAACTCTTGTAAGATTAAATGTGATGCAGACCACATCACAGGTAACTCCCCAGGAAAACTCAGGCTGTGACCTGAGTATGGATGTTGCATCTGACCCTAATCCTCTTTAACGTAGCCTAATCTCGCCTCAACCACAGGCAGTGGTTAGGATTTACAACACATGGGAAAATTATATCAGATCACAAAATGGAGGACAAACCACACAATACTGGGAATCATGACCTAGCCAAATTGACACACATTTTTGGGGGGCACAATTCAATCCATAACACATACCCTATGATTGATCACTTCCATTTCCAACAGAAAAGTGTTCCTATGTGCAACAACATACATGCACAAGCATGTTTCTAGCAGCATTATTCAAACAGTCCAAAGTAGGAGTTGCTCAAACATTCATCAACAGTATACATTGTGTTATAGTCATTCAATGGAATTCTGCATAATGATATAAATGAACAAACTAATGCAATATGCAAGAGCATGCATGAATTTCACATACATGATGCTGTGTGAATGTGGGGTAAAGACCTAGTTTTACCCTAAGTAAGGTGGCCTTTGCCCTTGGCTCTGGGGAATAACCAGTGGAGTCATTGGGATGCCTTGGTCTGGAACTTCCTGAGAATTTGTGCTGGTGAGTTTTGGCTGGCCAGACCAGAAAAAAAACAAAAAAATACTCACCTGGGGGGCCAATATCAACTAGCCTCAGGAGGTATGATTTAGCCTATTATGCAGGACTGGCCAATAAAATCCCAAAACACAAAGGCTCAGAGAGCTTCATGATGATGAGTCATCTCTGAGACATGGCAGATCCACACTGGGAACCTTCCCAGAACTATCTCCTGCATCTTTTCCTTCTGATGATCCTGATTTATATCTTTTTGTTCTTATAAATCTATAATCATAAATACAGTACTTTCTGTGAATTCTGTGAGTTGGTCCAGGCAATTATCAAATCCAAAGGAGAAAGGGAGAGCCAGAAGCAAAAGTGAGGGTGTCATGTTGACTCCCAAACTTGCTGCTGGCACCTGCCTATTTGGCATTCTAAAGGATGGTGTCTCAACTTATAAGGTCTGATGAAGTGGCTAGTGACAGAAAAGGAGGGTGCTGTGTGGGAGGTAGGTGTAAGTAATGATGGATAAATGGGAAAGCAGGGATGTGATTGATTTCTGCCTTGTGGGAATCAGCTTTATGCTGATCTGATCCACGAAACTGTCATCACAGTGAAAGAAGCAACACAAGAGAATTTATTAAGCTATCTCATTTTTCAATAAATTGATGCAGCACTGGAGGTGCTCATTTGTCTATGCCAAAAAATTTGGAAGATAGCTACCTGGCCAACTGACTAGAAGGGACCCCTATTTTTGCCTATTCCAAAGAAAGAAGATCCGACAGAATGCAAAAATTATCTAACAATATCATTAATATCACATGCCAGTAAAATTTTACTAAAGATAATTCAGAAGTGGTTGCTGCAGTACATCAACAGGGAACTGCCAGAAATTCAAGCCAGATTCAGAAAAGGATTTTGAATGAGAGTTGTCATTGCTGATGTCAGATGGATCTTGGCTGAAAGCAGAGAATACCAGAAAGATGTTTACCTGTGTTTTATTGACTATGCAAAGGCATTCAACTGTGTGGATCATAAAAATTATAGATAATGTTGAAAAAAATGGGAATTCCAGAGCACTTAATTGTGCTCATGTGGAATCTATACACAGACCAAGAGGCAGTCATTACAATAGAACGAGGGGATACTGCATGGTTTAAATTCAGGAAAGTTGTGCATCAGGGTTGTATCCTTTCACCATACTTATTCAATCTGTATGCTGAGCAAGTAATCCGAGAAGCTGGACTATATGAAGAAGAACAGAGCATCAGGATTGGAGGAGGATTTATCAACAACTTGTGATACACAGATGACACAACCTTGCTTGCTGAAAGCAAAGAGGACTTGAAGCACTTACCGATGAAAATCAAAGACTTCAGTGTGTATTACACCTCAATATAAAGAAAACAAAAATCCTCACAATTGGACCAATAAGCAACATCATGATATATGGAGAAAAAATTCAAGTTGTTAAGAATTTTATTTGACTTGGATTCACAATCAATGCCCATGGAAACTGCAGTCAAGAAATCAAATGACATATTGCATTGGGCAAATCTGGTATAAAAGGCCTCTTTCAAGTGTTTCAAAAGCAAAGATGTCACTTTGAGGACTAAGGTGAGCTTAACCCAAGCCATGGTATTTTCAGTTCCCTCATATGAATGTGAAAGCTGGACAATGAATAATGAAGACCAAAGAAGAATCTATTCATTTGAATTATGGTGTTGGCAAAGAATATTGAATATACCGTGGACTGCCAGAAGAACCAAGTCTGTCTTGGAAGAAGTACATCCAGAGTGCTCCTTGGAAGTGAGGAAGGTGAGACTTCATCTCAAGTACTTTGGACATGTTATCAGGAGGGACCAGATCTTGGACAAAAGCGTCAGGTAGAAGGTCAGGGCAAAGGAAGACCCTCAACGAGATGGATTGACACAATGGCTGCAACAATAGGATCAAACATAGCTATGGTCATGAGGACGGTACAGGACCAGGCAGTGTTTCATTCTATTGTACACAGGGTCGCTATGAGTCAGAACCAACTCAACGGCACCTGTCTTAGTTATCCGGGCCGCTGTAACAGATAATTAAGGTGGCTTTAACAAACAGAAATTTATTCTCTCACAGTCTAGGAGGCTAGAAGTCTGAATTCAGGGTGTCAGTTCTAAGGGAATCTTTCTCTTCCTGTTAGTTCTGGAAGAAGGTCCTTGTCATCAATCTTCCCCTGCTCTAGAAGCTTCTCAGTGCAGGGACTGAGGATGTGCTCTACTCCTGGCGCTTCTTTCTTGGTGGTATGAGGTCTCTCTTCTCTCTGCCGTCTTCTCTGTTTCATTTCTCAAAAGTGATTGACTCAAGATACAACTTAATCCTGGAGATTGGGTCCTGCCTCATTAACATAACTGCCTTTAATCCTGCCTCATTAATATCATGGAGGTTAGGATTTACAGCTCATAGGAAATTATATCAGATCACAAAATGCAGGTCAACCACACGATACTGGGAATCAGGGCCTAGCCAATTTGACACATATTTTGAGGGGAAACAATTCAATCCCTAACAGCACAACCACAGCATCTCATTTATGTTATTAGTTGCTGTCTAGTCAGCTCCAACTCATGATGACTTTATGTATAACAGAACGAAATACTGCCTAGTTCTATGCCATCTTGATGATCATTGGTATGTTTGAATTCGTTGTTCTAGCTATTGTGTCAATCCATCTCACTGAGGGTTTCTCTTGTTTTCACTGACCCTCTACTTTACCAAACATGATGTGGTATTCTAGGACTTGGTCTTTCCTGATGGCATGTCTAAAGTAAGCAAGCTTAAGTCTCACCATCCTTGCTTCTAAGGAGCATCCTGGTCTCATTTCTTCTAAGACTGATTTGTTCATTCCCACAGCAGGTACCAAACGAGAAAAAGTTAAACTAGTGGGATTGAAATAAGGATACTGGTTACATCTGGGAAGAAGAGAGAGATAGTGACTGGGAGATACACTGCAGGTACCTGGGGTACTAGCAATATTCCATTTCTTTACTTTTGGTGGTGGTTATACAGATGTTTGCTTTGTGATAGGTCATTGGGCAGTTGCATACCTAGCATATTTGGCTCCCAGAGTAGATAATTGTTTTAATAATCCCCTTATCTCTGTGATAACACAATTTTTAGTAATAATCACATAATAATCTGTCTTTTCTAGATTAATCTTTAATTTCAAAACAACAATTAAAACGAAAGAATAAAGTCCAATTAATATTACAGTTTGAAGCTTGCACTCTGTGTCAGTCTTACATTTCAACTAAAAAAAGAATCTCTAACTGGTTATACAGAATGATATCATTAAATAACTCATGTCCTGTTTCTTCATTTTTAAAATCATTGTGTGATCATAATTTATTTTAATCTACTGTTAAATGTGTAGTACCATGTATTAGAGATTCAAACAGCTCCCAAAGTGAATTTGTGACATTTGAAATCATTATAAACTTAACTCTTGAAATGAATGTGTAGCTAAGTTCCCATATGTCAGGGTCCAACTGTGCAACAGAGTCCCTTCCTCAGCTGTTAACGTAAAGAAAAGTTGGAGGTTTGAGTCCACCCAGAAGTATCTCAGAAGAAAGGCATGGGTATTCGCTTCTGAAAAACCAGCCATCGAAAACCCTGTGGTACACAGTTCTACTCTGACCCACGTGGGGGTGCCGTGAGTTGGAGTCAACTTGATGGCAACCGGTGGTGGTGGAGCTGTGTAACCGCGTGTCCTTCTAATTAACTTCCAGGTAGAACATAGTGTTTATTAGAGAATACACAGTAGTAGCATGCAGATTTGAAGTGTGTGTATATAAGATTAAAATTCAATAGTAACCTTAGAATTTAGATCAACAGTTGTGAGGACCAGTGCAATCTATCTCACTCAGTTCTTAACTGTGTAAATCATGACTTCCTCCTCTGACTCTAACCACCAGAATAAAGTCAGACCTCACAAGGCAAAGGGCACAGTTCTCCAGGTGCAAAGTCTGCCCAAGACTTCAGACACCAGCCACAACTTGGAGTACTCATGACACAATCACTTCTGACCTGCTGTCTACAAATTTGGAGGTTCCCTCTACCTTTTCAGGATGCTAGCCATATTCTTGGGGGTCTCCAGGGCCCCCTTCACTTCTGACCTTCTGGTTCCCAGTGCTCCTTTGGGTGTGATAATTTTTAGAACACAAGAAAGTGCTATACTTATGATTACAGTGCTAGAATAGCAAAAGGACGCAAATGAAGGGATGCTAGGGTAAGGTCTGGGAAGGTTCCCAATATGAAGTTTCCATGTCCCCAAAGGAGTACGCTATCCTCCCACATTCACTGATGTCTTTCCCCAGCCAGGAACCACGTGGAGCTCCCATGTCCAAAGCCTTTATTAGGGCCTCACTACAGAGGTGTGATTGAATATTGCCCCTCGCCCCTGAGGTCGGTTGATAACATGTGGTGAGTCGATCTGGCTTGGCCAGCCTTCACTCGAGTCACCTCATTAGCATACCCTGTTGGGTAGATATGATCTGAACTCAACAAAGACACTTCAATCACAGGGAAATTCCAAGGTTTTAGAAGTTATGTCTCAGGATCCAAGGGCAGAGACCAAATTCTTTGGGTAAAGTTAAATTGTTTACAATAGTGAGGAACATTTTATCACTGACATTGCTTAGAATTGCTAGTGCATAGTAATAGTAATAACTAAAAGAAGGCTAACTTTTAGTCAGTTTATTGTTTTAAAGTGTGTAGACAATGTACCTTGTTATTGCCTGAAATCAGGACAGAGCATTCCCACTAGTGTCCTTGTTGTGGAATTTTATGTATATGGTTTATGCACTTTTCTGTTACATTTATTTTTGTGTTATATTTCAATATTAAAAAAATTAAGTGTCTACCTGGAAGCCAGGTAGAACAGGACTCAAATCCTCCATTTGATATCTATTAACAGTGCAATCTTGGATCTGTGCTTCAGTTTTTCATCCATAAAATGCAAATTGCACTATTTACCTCACAGTGCTGTGAGGTAAATTCAATGTACCTAAATGCTGGCACCAGTTCCAGGCACATAATAAATGCCTCACATTTTGCCGGTCACAGAGTTCAAGTTATTGCTATCGCACTTGTTTGCTTCCATTACTAAATTTTAAGGTTCCCGAAAAGGAGCCCTGGTGGTTCAGTGACTAAGCACTCAACTGCTAACAGGAGGATCGGTGGTTCAAACCCACCAGCTGCTCCATGGGGGAAAGATATGACAGTCTGTTTCTGCAAGGGTCAGTGTTAGACGAGTGAATTAATTCGCTAGCTACTTGGTGGCAAGGACTGTTAGAAGTAAAAAGATGGTCTGCAATTACAGACCTGTGTAGGAGTCAGTCAAATAAGGAAAAATAGCAGTAAGTTTTACTGTGCTAGTGGAGAAACATGTAGGGTGCTGAAGAAGCACCAATAAGGAAACACCTAAGTTGCTGGTGCTATAAGGGGAGGCTTCCTGGAGGAGGTAAGTTTTAGCTTGATTTTGAACCTTGTATACAAGCAATGAAAAGGCAGGGCCAGCAAGTAGACTATAGATTGCTACCTGTGAGGCAGTGGTGCTCACCTTGGGGTGAATTTGCCCCCAGCAAGGGACATTTGCCAACTTCTGGAGATGCTTTTGGGTATCACAGTGGGGATGTATGTGTGTCACTGACATCTAGTGGTTAGAGACTAGGGTTGCTGCTAAAAAATTCTGCTAAGTATCCTATAATTCACAAGACAGTCCCCCCAAAATTCATCTGGCCTGAAATGTTAGTCGTGCTGAGCTTGAGAAAGTCTGTATAAGGTTTTCTTTGAAGAAACAAAAAGTAGCTTGAAATATTCTTGGGTAAATTTTTGTTTTTAATTGTATTTATTTACTTTTTAATCAAGAGTTGGTTGAAGTGGCAGAAGGTTTCTTTTCAAAGTACAGGCATGAAGTTGTGAGAATCACCACCACAGAGAGACCCTGAGGCAGTGGTGGAGTGAGGAAGTATCTGTCACAGCACTTCAGGGAAGGGAGGCTTCTGTGCACTTCACAGGTCAGTTTCCAGAAGGACCGTGGGTGGTAGAAGATGCCAGAACACTCTGCCAGCACTGTCGGCCAGAGATGGGGCACTTAGGCCTGGGCTGACCTCAAAGATCCTCCAGCGAATGCAGGAAAAAGCAGACCCTGGGAATTAGAAGGAAAAAAACAGAACAAACAAAAAATGCCCTTAAGAGATAGAAAAGCCACTGAAAATATTGAAAAGGATAAAAATGAGATATAGAAGATTGCAAAGAAATTTAAAAAGCAAAACAAATGTTAATATTTTCTGTTTTCTAATTACGCTCACTCCTTACTTATTCACATGGTTAGGTTCCAAAGACTAGGTCAACAATTGATGTTATGTGAAACACTCAAGATGTCCTGCCCTGGCCTCTCCTCCTTCCCAGCCTCAGCCCTCCCAGCTGGGTGGGGAGGCAGGAAGGAGCAGAGAGGAGCTGGAGCCTGAGGTGCAGGTTCCAGGCTGAGGTTAAATACCCCAGGGACAGCGATGATCCTGGCTTCAAACACCCTGAGCAACTGCGCTCGGGAAGGGTGCTCAGGTCAGAGGGGTTATTAATGTGTAAAGTAGTTGAATAGCAGATTTTTTACTATTGTCGTAAATGTGAAATGTCAGATACTGAGATATTCGGTAAGTGAGGAGTAAACCGAAAACTAAACCCTTTGCCATTCGGTTGACTCCAACTCATACAGACCCTATAGGATGGAGTAGGACTGACCCATAGGGTTTGCAAGGAGTGCCTGATAGATTCCCATTGCTGACCTTTTAGTTAGCAGCCTGAGCCCTTAACCACTGCACTACTAAGGAGTAAGGAGTAGGTGTAATTAATTTCTAATTCTATTCTGTTAAATATATTTCCAGTTTTCCTTAGTGTTGTTTTGATTTGTTTCTTGATAAAAACATAGTTCTTTTTTCTTGTTGTTATTTTTTTACACTCCATTATAAAACATTTTGAGTTATGGACTTCCCTTTGCGTATGGCTTTGTCCAAATTCTATATTATAGCTTGATTTATATTTTGAACAGAGTCACTTTGGAGTATGTTCTAGTATTTCAATGTAGTTTTATTTTTTTATTGAGAGGTGGTTGTTTTTTCTCGTGTTTGAAATTTCTAGTTTAATAGCAAAGAATTGACTAATGTTTAGAATTTATTGAGATTTTCTTTGTAGCACAGAAAATGATAAAATGTTCTATGAGCTTTTCAGTACAAAGTGCGGGATATACACAAATAATTTTGTAGTTATTTAATCGTTTTTGTTGTATTTTTTTTATATCCTTATTTACTTATTTATTTTCTGTTCTGTCAGAAACTGAGGGAAGGATTCTCAAGCTCCTACAATCACATGGTTAGGTTCCAAAGACCAGATCAAAAATTGGTGTTACATTCTATTTCTTACAGATACTGCTTTGTCTGTTTAAAAGATTATACTGATTGGAATTCTGTCATAGTGGAATTTAATGCAAAAACATTAAAAAGGACAAAGAATATTTTACACTGACATTTCATGACTAATGGCTCTTTTTGTGGATTGTGATTTTATCACTAATTAAAAAAACAAATTTGTACTTATATTTTCCAGTTCGGTTAAGAAATTGGAGGTATCGCGTCTTTATTCTCTTTCACACTATCTTATTTATCTCCTTCATGGCACTTATTACTATTGGTTTGTTTTATTTAGTTTGTTTCACTTAGCTAACTCTTTCTCATTTATTTTCCTCCACGAGAATATAGCCCTGTGAGGGCTAGATCCACATCTGTCTTGTAAACTGCTGTATACCCAAGAGGTAGCACAGTACCTGTCATTAATCTCTACACAGTAAATATTTTTTGAATGCAAAAAAATGTAAGTGCATGAATAGAATGAATTTCACTGATTTCCTACAATAAAGACAAAAGTAAATTATTTTTCACTTACCAGCTTCTCCATGCATCTATACTTTTACTGGAGTATTTTGGGAATTTAGAACTCTGTAGGTTTTGCTGGAGCCCTAGTGGTGCAGTAGTTAAAAGCTTGGCTGCTAACCAAAAGGTAGGCAGTTTGAATTGACCAGCTGCTCCTTGGACAGCCTATGGGGCAGTTCTACTCTGTCCTATAGGATCGCTGTGAGTCAGAACTGACTCAACGGCAGCAGGTTTTTGGTTTGGTAGGTTTTGCTTTCCCCAGAGTTGGCTCCTGAATGCTTCTGTCCTGATTCCTGCTTACAGAACCCTTCCACAGACCCATACTGAGGGCTCTGATTCTTTGAGTCATAGATACAGCCTTGGAGGGAGGTGTAACTCAAGAGACAAGGGATATTCAACTCACTTGGCTAATGAAAGGAGGGCCCTGCAGTAGTGCAAATGGTTAAGTTCTCAGCTGCTAACTGAAAGGTTGGAGTTTTGACTCCACCCAGAGGTGCCTCAGAAGAAAATCTTAGCTATCTACTTCCAAAGGATCAGAGCCAGTGAAAGCCCTATGTAACACAGTTCTATTCTGACACACAAGAGGTCTTCACTGGCCTTTTATTTTTCTGGTGGCCTCTTCACACATTGTCACTTGGCTTCTTGGTGGGGCCCTTATAGGCCTAGAAAATGACTACTAAGGTAAGTCCTGGGGTACAGGGATGAAGAGAAAGGATGCACTTTGAGGTCCAAGGAATGAGCCAGCCCTGAGCAGGGTGCTTCACACTGCTCTGCTTGCTATGACCACCTTGAGGACAAGACCCCATTTGACCTTGTGTCTCCTGAACTGAAATTGTGATCTTGTTATGATTTTTGATGAATTATGACCAGCTTTGGGGAACAGGTCCAGAAAAAACCTCAAATATGATCTAAGGGAGGGAGGAAGGGAATTCTGCCTAGGTTCTTCCCAGCAGGCAAACTGCCCACTCACAAGTGCATTTATTTATCAAACTTTTGCTGAGCTCAAAGGATGTCCCAGGCTCTACTCTGTTTTCTGGGAGATAATGCCACAACATCTGCTGTTGAAAGGAGTCCTGGTGGCACAAATGGTTAGGTACGTGACTGTATGACTTGGCAATCTGCTCCAGTAAAGATTACAGTCTAGAAAATCCTATGGGGAAGTTCCATTCTGTCATATGGGGCCGCTATGAGTTGAAAATCTACCAGACGGCACCTAAAAACAATAACAACCTACTGTTGGAGGAGGTGATGAGATGCAGGGTCTACACCAGTTTTCTATCATTAGAAGAAGAAGTAAGTAGGTCAGGGAAGGTGTCTAGAGTATGATGTTTGAACTGGAGGTTTAGATTTTGTCCAGGAGAGGAGGCATGACATTTTAAAGAGCAGCTGGCAACATTTGGAGAATGGTGTGTAGTTTGAGGTGTCTTGTTGATGACTGAGTGTGTAGGGAGAGTTGAGGCAGGTGAGGGGGTGAGGGGTAGGAACACTGCTTTCAGGGCTGTGGGAGTGAAAGGTGAGCTAGCAAGAAGTTGAGCACTCAAAGCTCAGCTTCTAAGAGCTACAAAGAACAGCAGGACTCAGAGGGTTTGTGAACAGGGAGAAAGTACCATGAAGTCTAGAGAGTTGGGGGAGATTCAGATCACAGAGGTGAGTACTTTTGAGCTGAGTCTTGATTCATCTTAATATAAGGGCTAACACTTTATGTAGTGTGTGCTTATCATGGGCGCTAGTTTAAGCTCTTCACATAATCCTCCCAACAAACTTGTAAAATGTTGTTGTTCTTTTCATTGAATCAGCTCTGAGTCATGGTGACCCCATGCACAATGACAATGAAACATTGCTTGGCCCTCTGTCATGTTCAAAATTATCAGTACTTTCAACTCCATTGTTAGAACCACTGTGTGTTTTGAGCATCTTCTAACCCAGGGGGTTCATCTTCCAACACTGTATTGGGCAATACTCTTTTGTGATCCACAGGGTTTTTATTGGCTGATTTTCCAAAGTAGATCACCAGGCCTTTCTTCTTAGTCTGCCTTAGTCTGGAAGTTCTGCTGAAATCTGCCCACCATGGGTAATCTTGCTGGTGTCCCAAATACCGGTGGCATAGCTTCCAGCATCAAAGTAACACACAAGCCACCACAGTATGACAATCTGATAGATGGGTGGTGGGAACTGGAATTGGGAATCTTATTTTATAATTAATATAAGCAAAGATTAGTCAGAACAAATGGTTTGTCCAAAAGATTTCGACTCTAAATCTTAACAGTGTTTCCAATGTGGGGCTGCCCAAGTGGCTGCTGCCAAGGTACGAGGATTATTGTCTTGTTTTAGGATAGACTGTTATGATGTGCTGCATCTGTGCTCTCCCAGAGCAGACCAGAAAAGGGTCAAAGTAGCGGTATCCTGTTTTGCAGGTGAAACTGAAACTCTCAAGAAGAGGGAACATTGCCAAGCTCATACCACAGGAAGTTGCAGAGCTGGGATTGCAAACCAGATAAGCCTGACTAGAACACAGCATGGACAAGGCCATACTCCACGGTGACAGGAGGAGCAAGGCCTGGCTACAGGGAGGGCCAGAGAGCAGGGCAGTCCTCATGTAGGACAGAGGACCATCTCTGCAGATACTTGGGGTACAGTGGATGTCTGGTGGGGGTAGCAGAGTGGAGGCAGTGCTGGGTGAGTTGTAGGTGCAACACACCACAACCTCCTGAGAGAGGTTTTAGGGAAATAATGAAAAGGGATTGTGTTCTACGTTTGCTTCATATCAGCCCCCAATGCAGAGAAATGTGCGTAGATAAAAAAAATCCAGTGAGAACCAGACAACAACTAGAGGACACTGGAGAATTTAGGGCTCCAGAAATCTGCATCAGTTGTGATGTTGGATGTCCCCTACAACTTGGATTAGACACCTTTGCTTTGTCTCATGGGATGGGGTGAAACGTAGCTTGCCAGATACAATTTCATAAAATGAAATTCTTGTGCATTATAAGAATGTTAAAGATAAATGACAGATGGAAAATATTTCCAAGGCCAAATTGAATGAACTACAAATCAACAAGAAAGTAACAAAAACATCCCGGTGTAAAATGGACAAAATATAAGAACAGGAATAAACAAATGGCAGAAATTATAAAACAAACAAATAAATAGAAAGCCATGAGAAATGAAGAGTTGTTCAAACTCACTTATGTTTCAGGAAGTAAAAAATTTTAAACGTGTGTTGTTGTATACTGGCAAGAGGAGATGTTAAAAGAAAAAGTTCTCAAAATCCAGAGCTGGTAAAGGTGTAAGGAAGTGGGCATTCCCAAACACAGCTATAGGGGTGTAGCTTGGTACGGACTTTCTAGAGGGAACTTTGATTCTTGTCTCTTGAAATTTAAATGTCATGTTTGCTGGTGGAGGCCCTTGCATCAGAGGAGCAATCAGCACAGGGACAGAGTACTTTGCTCCTGGGCCTGTGGGTCAGGTGGCCTGCCATGGCCAGAGGGCAGTAAGAGGGCAAGGCCAGTGTGTTCTGAATGGGTCAGGGTCAGGGCAGGAGAATTCTCAGGAAAACTCACATCTGTTCTTGGTCACCAGGGAGCTGGGCTCCCCTCCTTTAGCCTTAGGGTGTGTTGTGGAGCTCCTCCCAGGGTGTCCTCAGGAGTTGCTACAGAATGGTGCTGAGACCAGGCACCTGAGAGGGCCTATATTTCACTAGCCAAGGCTACCACTGTTGAGCCAATCACGGCAACCTAAGAGGTCAGGAAGTCCTTATCCTGGAGGTACTATTCAGATTCCTGTTACAGAGGAAGAAACTGAGGCTTAGGCAGGTGAGGTCACTTCTGAGGGCTATCCACTCCTTAAAGAGCAAAGCCTGTGTTGGACTGGATGGGAACCAGGGGTAGGGCCTACGCTATCCCTGTCCATGTCAACCCTGTCTCTGGGAGCTCTGCCCACCCAACACTGACCTCATCCCTGCTGCTCTGGAGTGACTCTTTCCATGGGTGGAGGGCCCTGGGACTCAGCCTCTCCCTGCATTCTGAATGGGGCATGCTGTCCTGCATGGGGGATGCCCTGGTGTCCCTCTGGGAAAAGTTGGAGGCACTTCCTCCATGGCCCCTGGCCCTTAACCTCATCTCCAGGGCTTTGCAGTCCTCCTGACCACAGTGCCCACCTCCCTCCCAATGGAAGATCGTGGGTTATAGTGGGGCTGCATGACATGTGTGGGTGGCCTGAGGCTGGAGGGGCTGTTCTGTCATCCTTGGGCCATAGTATTCTGGACTATAGTTTGGTGGTTTCCTAAAGAAACTAAACACATACTTACCATTCAACAGAGTAATTGCATTCCTGGGAAGTTACTTCAGAGAAATGAAGAATCATGAACATGCAAAAATCTGTACATGGTTGTTCACAGCCACTTTATTTGTAATAGCCAAAAATTGGAAGCAACCAAGATGTCCTACAAAAGGTGAATTGTTAACAAACCATGGTACACCCATACCATGAAATATTATTCAGCAATGAAAAGGAGCAAATTATTGATACATGCAATAACTTGGATGGATATCAATGGCATTATGCTGAGAGAATATAGTCAGTCTCAAAGGTAACATATTGCTTGATTCCATTTATACAGCATTCTCTAAATGACAAAGTTATAGAGATGGGCAAAAAATTGGTGGTCACCAGGGATAAAAATCAAGGAGCTCTGGTATTGCAGTAGTTAAGTGCTTGGCTGCTAAATGAAACATCAGTGGTTTGAGCTCACCAGCCACTCCACGGGAGAAAGATATGGCAGTCTGCTTCCATAAAGATTACAACCCTGGAAACCCTATGTGACAGTTCTACTCTGTCCTATAGGGTTGCTATGAGTAGGAATCGACTCGATAGCAATGACGTTTTTGGGTTAGGGGCAAAAAAAGTGAAGGAAAGGAGGTGGGTGTGACTATAGAAGGACAGCATAAGAGAGATGCAGTGATGGAATAGTTCTGTATCTTGATTGTGCTGGTGATTACATGAATGTACACATGTGATAAAATAACGTAGAACTATGCGTGTCATATTTTTATGCAAATAACACACACCTTCTAAATTTGTATGCCAATGTGCCATCCCCCTGTGAGGTATTTTTGTAAGTACACTATGCTAATTTTTTTTACAGCAATATGCAAAAAAAAAATTGACGCTTATCAAAATACCACATGGGAGGAGGGCACAGTCGGCAAACAAATGTAGAAGGTGGGTGTTACTTGTGTAAAAATACTGTACATAGTATAGCAGTGTCAATTTCTTGGTTTTACTATTGTACTATAGTCACATAATATGTAACCATTGGGAGAAACTGGGTGACTGATACATGTGACCAGTCTCTACTATCTTAATAAATTCCTGTGAATCTATAATTATTTCTAATTACAAATTAAAAAAAAAACAAAGGTAAAGTAAAATACTAAAAAAAATTAAATTATATTAAAGGCTGCTGGTAAGATGAAACAGAGAAAAAAAATCAGATGAGACAAATAGTAAACAAATACCAAAATGGCAGCCTACATCCAACTCTATCAATAATAAAATTAATGTAAATGAATTTGGCCCTCAAAATAAAGGACAGAAGTGATCAAAGTAGATTAGAGAGCAGCATTCAATCACCTTCTGTCACCAAGACATACACCCTACGTACAAACGTATAAATAGATTGAAACTAAAAGAATGGAAAAACATATACAACACAAAGTATAATAAAGTTTGTAATGGCTATGTTAATAACAAACAAGGTAGACTTCAAGAAAATGAATAATACCAGAATTCAAGAGGAGTATTTTTCAATGTAGCATCATGACATTGAAAATACATCAGAAGTACATTCTGAATATATCAGAAAAATGTAAATATAAAAGTTTGTGCCTAATAACAGGGCTTCAAAATACATGAAGCAAAATGTGATAGAAATAAATAAAGCATCATCTTCTCAGTAAATGATAGAACAACTACAGCAAAAAAAAAAAAAAAAAAAAATCAATGAATTATTAACCAGTTTCATTGAACTATATGATATTTATAATCTCATTGACCAAAACAACAGAATATCTATTCTTTTCAAGTGCACATGGGATATTCCCCAGGAGAGGTCATATGGAGGGCCATAAGAAAAGTACATGATTTCAACACATTAAATTCTATGGAACATAGGATTTATGTACTTTGATCATGAAAGAATTAGATTAGAAATCAATAACAGTAAGGATTTGTGGAATGAATTGTGTCTCCCCAGAATATGTGTCAACTTGGCTAGGACAAGATTCCCAGTATTGTGTAATTGCCCTCCATTTTGTGATCTGATGTAATTATCCTCCATTTTGTAGTATTGTGTAACCATGTGTTGTAAATTCTAAACTTCTATATGTTAATGATGTTGGTGAAGAATATGGTATATACAATTGTCATGGATTGAATTGTGTTCCCCAAATTAGCTGTCAACTTGGCTAAGTCATGATTCCCAGTATTGTATGATTGTCATCTGTTGTGATTTCCCTATGTGTTGTAAATCCTGTCACTATGATGTTACTAAAATGGATTAGCAGCAGTTATATGGATGAGATCTATAAGATTAGATAGTGTCTGAAGCCAATCTCTTTTGAGATATGAAAGAGAGAAGTGAGCAGAGAGACAGGGGACCTTATACCACCAAGAAAGCAGCTCTGGGAGAAGAGTGTGTCCTTTGGACCCAGTGTTCCTGTGCAGAGAAGCTCGTAGACAGGGGAAGATTGATGACAAGGACCCTCCTCCAGAGCCCACAGAGAGAGAAAGACTGCCCCTGGAGCTGATGCCCTAAACCTGGACTTCTAGTTTACTGGACTGTGAGAAAATAAACTTCTTTTTGTTGAAGCCATCCACTTGTGGTATTTCTGTTATAGCAGCACTAGATAATTAGACAACCATGGATTGCCAGAAGAATGAACAAATCTGCCTTGGAAGAAATGCAGCTGGAATGCTCCTTGGAAGTAAGGATGGAGAGACTTCCTCTCACATGCTTTGGACTTGTTATCAGGAGGGACCAGTCCCTGGAGAAGGACATCATGCTTGGTACAATAGAGGGTCAGTGAAAGAGGAAGACCCTCAATGAGATGGATTGACACAGTGGCTGCAACAATGGGCTCAAGCATAAGGATTGTGAGGATGATGCAGGACCAGGCAGTGTTTCATTCTGTTGTGCTTAGGGTCGCGAGTCAGAAGTGACTCAATACACCTAACAACAACAACACATGTTAATGAGGCAGTATTAGTGTGATTTGCATCTTGAGTCAAGCCTTACATAAGTCACAGTCTTAAGTCACACCCTTAATTAAGTCACACCCTTGCTCTAGTCACACTCTTGCATGAGTCATATATTTTTTCTTACAAGAGATAAAAGAAAAGCAAACTGAGAGAAGGAGGACCTCACTACCACTCTTCAGGAAAGTAGAGGTGGGAGTGGAATATATCCTTTGGACCAGGGGTCCCTGTGTTGAGAATCTCCCAGGCCCAGGGGAAGATCGATGCGAAGACACATGAAGATCTCAGAGGAACATCAGGCCCACAGATGTCGAAAGGAGTCAAAGGCTTTCCTCCAGAGCTGACAGAAAGAGAAAGACTTTCAGTAGATCTTGTGCTCTGAATTCAGACTTCCAGCCTCCTACAAGAGGTTGGCAGTTTGAATCCACCAGCTGCTCCTTGGAAACCCTATGGGGCAGTTCTACTCTGTCCGATAGGGTCTCTATGAGTCGGAATTGACTAGATGTCAACAGGTACAAGTAGCCTTCTAAACTGAGAGAATAAATTTCTGTTTCTTAAAGCCATCCACTTACGGTATTTCTCTTGTAGCAGCACTAGATAACTAAGACAGGTTCCTAAAAATTTCCAAATATTTCAGAATTAAACAATGTATATCTAGTTAACATATGACAAAAGAAGAATATCACTAGGTGAATTAGAAAATATTTCAAACTGGATCATAATGAAAATGTAACATATAAAATTTTGTGTGATGCAGCCAAAGCAGGGCTGACAGGATAATTTATAGCTTTAGATTCTTATATTAGAATGAAAGAAAGGCATAAAAATAAATTATCTAATATTCCATCTTCAGCAGCTAGAAAGAGATGATCAAATTAAATCCAAAGTAAATAAAAGAAGGGGAATAATAAGGATAAGAGCAGATATCAAGGATATGTAAATTTGAAAACCAAGAAAATTAACAAAGCCATAAGGGGATTTTTGCATCAATTAATAATTTAATAATTATCTGGTAATACAGATAAGACAAAGAGAGAGAAACACAAACTAGAAGTATCAGGAGTAAAAGAGGGGACATCACTACCATCATAACAGACATCAAAAAGATAATGAGACAACTTTGAACAAACAATTTTATGTCAATAAATTTCCCAATTTAAATTCCTTAAAAAACAAAATGTAATAAAAATGACACAAAATCCAATATCAAAAGATCTATATCTACAAGGGAATGAAATTTCTCATCAAAAATTGCCCATTAAAAAAAAGCTAGGTTCAAATGATTTCCCCTGGTGATTTCTATCAAATATTTAAGGAAGAAATAATACTAATTCTGCACAAACCCTTTCAGAAAATAGAGGAAGAAGAGATGCCGCAATTTATTTGTTGAAGCCATCATAATCCTGATAACAAAACCTGGCAAAAATATTACAGAATGTATAATTTGAAGATATTTTCCCCCATTCTGTGGCTTGTCTTTCTGTTCTTTTGTCAGAGTCTCTAGTGGAACAGTTTATAATTTTGGTTAATTATCCATTTTTCTTCCTTATGTGAAAAATTGAGTATGTATATGTATGTGTGGATCTATTTCTGGGCATTATATTCTGTTCCATTAACCTATTTGTCTATCCTTTTGCCAGTATCATGTAGTTTTGATTATTGTTGGTTTATAGTAAGCACTAAAAGCAAGTAGTGTAAGCCCTTCAACTTAGTTATTTTATTTTATTGCTATTCTAAGTTCTTTACAATTTCATATAAATTATAGAATCAGTTTGTTAACATCTATAAAAGGAAGCCTGCTAGGACTATGTCTTAGTCGTCTAGTGCTGGTGTAACAGAAATACCACAAGTGGATGCCTTAACAAAGAGAAATTATTTTCTCACAGCCTATTAGGTTACAAGTGCAAATTCAGGGCGTCAGCTCCAGGGGAAGGCTTTCTCTCTCTGTTAGCTCTGGAAGAAGGCTTCCCCTGGTCAAGGAGCTTCTCAGGCACAGGGACCTGGTGTCCAAAGGACATGCTCTGCTCCTGGTGCTGCTTTCTTGGTGGTATGAGATCCCCAACTCTCTGCTTGCTTCTCTTTCGTTTTACCTCTTAAGAGATAAAAGGTGGTGCAGGCCACATCCCAGGGAAACTCCCTTTACATTGGATCAGGGATGTGACCTGGTAAGGGTGTTACAATCCCACCCGAACCCTTTTAACATAAAATTACAATCACAAAATGGAGGACAACTATACAATACTGGTTATCATGGCCTAACCAAGTTGGCACATATTTTGGGAGGGACACAATTCAATCTGTGACAGACTGTGATTGAAATAGAGTCAAACCTATGGATTATTTTGAGGAGAATTAAGAATTGTCATGTTAATAATATTGAATATTCAAATCCGTGAACATGCCATATCTCTCCATTTCTTAAAGGGTTTCTTCAATATCTCATCAATGCTTTATAGAATGATATGCTTTATTCAATATAGAAATTTTGTACCTCTTTGTTAAGTGTATTACTTTATGATTTTATTCCATTGTAAATGGTATGTTTTAAATTTTATTTTCCAATTACTCATGGCAAAAATATAGAAGTGGAAAGCGATTTTTGTGCTTTGACTTTCCATCTTGTTACTTGTAATTTCCAGCATTCCCTATGTGAAAGGTCATATCAATCATGAATAGGAAAAGTGTTAATTAATCCTTTTTCTATTCTCCTTCTTGTTTTTCTTTTCCTCATTGTATCTCACTGGCCATGCACTCAAGTACAATGTTGAATATAAGTAATCAGAAGACATATATTTGCTTTGTTCTCAATTATGTTGTTGTTGTTAGGTGACTGTACAACAGAATGAAACACCGCCTGGTCCTGCACCATTACTTTGTTTGAGCCCATTGTTGCAGCCACTGTGTCAATCCACCTCGTTGAAAGTCTTGCTCTTTTTTGCTGACCCTCTACCTTACCAAGCATGATGCCCTTCTCCAGGGACTGATCCCTCCTGATAACATGCCCATAGTACATAAGACTAAGTCCCCACATCCTCACTTCCAAGGAGCATTCTGCTGTACTTCTTTCATGACAGGCTTGTTCGTTCTTCTGGCAGTCCATGGTATATTCAATATTCTTCACCAACACCATAATTCAAAGGCACCAATTCTTTGGTCTTCCTTATTCATTGTCCAGCTTTCATGTGCATATGAGATGGCTGAAAATATTGTGGCTTGGGCCAGGTTCTCAATTATAAGGGCAGAGTTTCCCAAGATTCGCCATTAAACATAATTATTATAGGATTTTAGTAGATAATGATTAACACATGGAAGATGTTTCTTCCAAGTTTTCTGAGAGTTTTTATCATGAATATGTAATGCATTTTTCAAATGACTTTTCTTAATCTATTGAGATGATCATTTTTCATCTTTACTTACATTTTTTGGTATAAATGCCAATTTGTTATGTTGTCTTATTTTTGTTAGAAAAGCTTGCTAATATACTTTTAAAGAATTTTTGCAAACATGTTCATGAAATATATGTTCTTGTAATGTTTTTGCCAGGTTTTAGTGTCAGGATTATTCTGCCTTCATCGAATGAATTGAGAATTGTCCCTTCTTGTTCTATTTGCTGAATGAGGTTGTGTAAGATTTATATTATGTCTTCCTTTAAAAAAAAGTGTTTGAACCAAGTATATAAGGAGCCCTAGTGGTGCAATTGTTAAGCACTAGGTCTGAAAGGTTGGCAGTTTGAACCCACCAGCAACTCTGTGGGAAAAAAGACATGGAGATCTGCTCCCAAAAATATTAAGGCTAAGATACTCTGTGGAGTAGTTCTTTTCTGTCCTATAGGGTCACTCTGAGTCAGAACTGAATTAAGGGCACACAATGTCCACTCTCTCTCTCTCTCTCTATAAACTTCTCACAACTCAATCTTAAGAAGAAAATGAGAGATGGATTTGAACAGACACTTCACAAAAGAAAATATATAGGTGTCAAATAAGCACTGAAAAAATTCTCAGTAAACACCACTAGTCCGATTTATAGCAACCCTGTAGGACAGAAACACTGGTGGTGTAATGGTTACGAGCTATGGCTGCTAACGAAAAGGTTGGCAGTTTGAATCTACCAGGTGTTCCTTGAAAATTCTATGGGATGGTTTTACTCTGTCTTATAGGGTTGTTATGGCTGCTAACCAAAATTTCAGCAATTTGAATCCGCCAGGCCTTCCTTGGAAATTCTATGGGGCAGTTCTACTCTGCCCTGTAAGGTCACTATGAGTCGGAATAGACTTGACAGCAGTGGGTTTGCTTTGGTTTATAGGGTTGCTATGAGTTGGACTTCATGGCAATGTTTTTTTTTTTAATAGGAGAGACTATGACTGCCCAGTAGGGTTTCCAAGGCTGTAATATATACGGAAGCAGACTGCCACTTCTTTCTCCAGAGGTGAAGCTGGAAGGTTCAAACAGCAGATCTTTTGGATAGCAGCTGAGCACTTAATCACCACATCACCAGGGCTCCTTTAGTTGTTATCATTGTTGTTGGTAGGTAACATCGAGTTTGTTCCAACTCATAGTAATTCTATGTACAACAGAATGAAACACTGCTGGTCCTGCACCATCCTCACAATCTTTGCTGTGCTTAAGCCCATACTTGCAGCCACTGTGTCAATCTATCTTGTTGAGGATTTTTCATTTTTTTTTTTTTCTCTACTTTACCAAGCATGATGTCCTTCTCCAGGAACTGATCCCTCCTGATAACATGTCCAAAGTTTGTGAGGCATAGTCTCATCATCCTTGCTTCTAAGGAGCATTCTGGCTGTACTTCTTCCAAGACAGATATGTTCATTCTTTTGGCAGTCCATGGTATATTCAATATTCTTTGCCAACACTATAATTCAAAGGCGTCAATTCTTCAGTCTTTCTTATTCATTGTCCAGCTTTTGCATGCATATGAGGCGATTGAAAACACCATCACTTAGGTCAGGTGCACCTTAGTCTTCAGGGTGACATCTTTGATTTTTAACACTTTAAAGAGTTCTTTTGCAGTAGATTTGCCTGAGGCAATGCATCTTTTGATTTCTGTACTGCTGTTTCCATGGGTGTTGATTGTGGATCCCAGTGAAACGAAATCCTTGACAACTTCAATCTTTTCTCCGTTTATCACGATGTTGCTTATTGGCCTAGTTGTGAGGATTTTTGTCTTCTTTATGTTGAGATGTAATCCATACTGAAGGCTCTGGTCTTTGATCTTCATCAGTAAGTGCTTCAAGTCCTCTTCAATTACAGCGAGCAAGGTGGTGTCGTCTCCATATGGCAGGTTGTTAATGAATCGTCCTCTAATAATAATGTCTCGTTCTTCTTCATATAGTCCAGATTCTCAGATAATTTGCTTAGCATATGGATTAAATTCGTACGGTGGAAGAACACAACTCTGATGCACATTTTCCCTGACTTTAAACCGCGACGTATCCCCTTGTTCTGTTGAATGACTGCCTCTTGATCTATGTACATGTTCCTCATGAGCAAAATTAAGTGTTCTGAGATTCTTATTCTTCCAGATGTTGTCCATAATTTGTTATGATCCACACAGTTGAATGTCTTTGCATAGTCAATAAAACAGGGAAATATCTTTCTAGTATTCTCTGCTTTCAGCCAAAAGCCATTTGACATAATCAGTGATATTCCTAGTCCCACATCCTGTCAGTCTTAAATTTCTGGCAGTTCCCAGCTGATGTACTGTTGCAGCCTCTTTTGAATGATCTTCAGCAAAATTTTAGTTGTGTGTGATATTAATGATATTCTTCGGTAATATCCACATTTGGTTGAATCACCTTTCTTGGGAACATGCATAAGTATGGATCTCTTCCAGTTGGTTGGCCAGGTTGCTGTCTTCAAACTTCTTGGCATAGAGGAGTGAGCACTTCCAGCGCTGCATCTGTTTGTTGAAATGACTCAGTTGGTATTCCGTCAATTCCTGGAGCCTTGTTTTTTGCCAATGCCTTCGCAGCAGCTTGGAACTCTTCCTTCAGTATCATTGGTTCCTGATGATATGCTACCTCCTGAAATGATTAAACATTGACCAGTTCTTTTTGGTATAGTGACTCTGTGTATTTCTTCCATTTTCTTTTGATGCTTTCTGGGCTGGTTAATATTTTCCCTGTAGAAACCTTCAGTATTGCAACTTGAGGCTTGAATTTTTTATTCAGTTCTTTCAACTTGAGAAATGCCGACCATGTTCTTCCTTTTTGGTTAACTAACTCCAGATCTTTGAACATGTCATTATAATACTTTGTCTTCTCTAGCCACCATTTAAAATCTTCTGTTCAGCTCTTTCACTTCATCATTTCTCCTTTCCCTTTAGCTACTATATGTTCAATAACAAGTTTCAGAGTTTCTTCTGACATCAGTTTTGGTCTTTTCTTTCTTTCTTGTCTTTTTAATGATCCCTTGCTTTCTTCATGTATGATGTTGTTGATGTTATTCCACAACTCATCTGATGTTTGTTCATTAGTGTTCAATGCATCAAATATGTTTTTGAGATGGTCTCTAAATTCAGGTGGGATATACTCAACATAGTACTTTGGCTCTTGTGGGCTTGTTCTAAGTTTCTTTAGTTTCAACTTCAACTGGCATGTGAGCCATTGATGGTCTCTTCCACAGCTGCCCCCCCGGTCTTGTTCTGACTGATGATATTGAGCTTTTCCATTGCCTTTTTTCACAGATGTAGTCGATTTGATTCCTGTGTATCACAACTGGCAAGGTCCACATGTATAGTCCCTGTTTATGTTGTTGAAAAAAGGTGTTTGCAATGAAGAATTCATTGTTCTTGCAAAATTCTATCATGTGATCTCTAGCATTGTTTCTATCACCAAGGCAGTATTTTCCAAATACCAATCCTTCTTTGTTTCCAACTTTCCCAATCCAATCACCAGTAATTATCAATGTACTCTGATTGCATGTTTGATCAATTTCAGACTGCAAAACTTGGTAAAAATTCTTCAATTTCTTCATCTTTGGCCTCAGTGGTTGGTGTGTAAATTTGAATAATAGCTGTATTTACTAACCTTCCTTATAAGTGTTTGGATATTATCCTATCATTGACAGCATTGTACTTCAGGATAGATCTTGAAATGCTCTTTTTGATGATGAATGCTATGCCATTTTTCTTCATGTTGTCCTTCCTGGCATAGTAGACATATGATTGTCCAATTCAGAATGGCCAATACCAGTCCATTTCAGCTCACTAATGCCTAGCATGTTGATGTTTATAAGTTCCACTTCATTTTTGACAATTACCAATTTTCCTAGATTCGTACTTCATACATTCCACATTTAGGTTATTAATGGATGTTTGCAGCTGTTTCTTCTCATTTTCAATTGTACCACATCAGTGAATGAAGATACTGAAAACTTGACTCCACCCAAGTCATTAAAGTCAACCCTACCTACTTTGAGGAGGCTGCTGTACCCCATTTGCCTTTTGAGTGCCTCCCAACCTGGGGGGCTCATCTTCTGGCATTATATCAGACAGTGTTCTGCTGCTATTCATAAAGTTTTCACTGGCTAATGTTTTTCAGAAGTAGACTGATGGGTCTTTTTTCCTAGTCTATCTTAGTCAGCTCAGCTGAAACCTGCCCTCCATGGGCGACCCTGCTTCTATCTGAAAACCGGTGGCATGGCTTCCAGCATCACAGCAACATGCAAGCCCCAAAATTACAACAAACTGACAGGCAAGTGGGGGATACAAGGTCTAGAGGGCCAAACTACTGTCCCTACCTCTTGTGGAGGTGCTATTCCTATTTTCTTTTCACAAACGAGGAAAATGAGGCTGGTTCAAGAAAGTCTTTTCCCAGGACTCCCCAACATGGTGCAGAGTAGAGCCCGTACTGGGACAAGAAGAGAACCAGATGTTTGTGTCTGATGTACAGAACCCCTCACCTCTGTCTTTGGGGACAAATAGCTTGATGTTGCCCTCTTCAACATCACATGGACTTTATTCAGCTGTTGGGTGCAGGTGATCCCTGGGAGGGGCTAGGGATCCAGCCTCTGTTTTAGTTCTAAGCTGCACTTTTTCTGGGAGGAAGGGACATCCTGCACTTTTGGCTGTGCCCCTCGTCCAAAAAGCCTCTGTGGGCAGTGGAGAGTACTAGACTTTGGCCTATTTCTCACCTCCAGGAGTTCTGCATTCTTTAGGAATTGCTAGACAAAAGTTCCTACCTTGTCCTGAGGAAGGTTGGATTTAGAGGTTTGGGGGTAGATTGGGGCACCCTTGACAGAAGTGAGTCCTCCAAATCTGGCTGGGACTGGAGGGCAATCTTTTATTCTTGGGCAGGAAGAATGAGCAGAAGCTGCCTCAGGAGTTAGAACCTGACAAAGGAACAGTACCTACACCCCAATTTTTCAGAGTCACTTGGCTCCTCCGTGAGCCTTGGCTGGAAAGTCCCTAATGTTTCCTTCTTTTTCCTCTTCACAAAAATGTGGATGACTGAAATGTTGATCAGCTCACTGGCCTTGCTTTCTCTTCTCTATGCCATCCTGCTTCTGCGCTCCTTTTCCCAATTATCTCTCCTCTCTTATTTATTCCTTCCTTCCCAAGTGGTCTGTGGATGGCCCACTACACCCCAGGCTGTGTGCAGCATGCAGGGCCCCCACCAGGAACCAGAGTCTCTTTTTTGATTTCACAGTCCAGTCCCTAAATGTCTTTTTTTCTCTCTCTTTCAGTGGTCTTCTGGGTTGAGTAGAAACATTAGGAAAAGTGAGCCCATTCCCTTCCCCCAAGATCCTCATCTCAGTCTCTGTTCCTGGCTGGACAAACCTCTGGCTGGCCTGAGTGTCTTGGGTGGCTCCTTATGATGACGGGTCTTTGCAGCGGTGGTCAGCTCTATGCATGTCCTTGGGAAACCCCTCAATCTTCACCAATTGCAAGATTTGTGTTCTGAAATGTCATAAATGTAGGTCTCTAAAATCTGTTGCCATGGAGTCAATTCCAACTCATGGCAACACTGTAGGGCAGAGTAGGACTGCACCCAGAAAGTTTCCAAGCCTGTAAACTTTATGGAAGCAGATTGCCACATATTTCTCCTGTAGAGCTGCCGCTGGGTTTGAACTGTTGACCTTTTCTTTATTTATTCCTAATCAGATCTCAAGTTATTCTTTTGAAGTAAAATACATAATAGTTTTCTATCAGCTCCAGGTTTTTTTTTTTAAAATAATTACACTTAGTTTATTTTGATCTTTTTATTTTCTCCTTTTTTGGGGGGGGTGCTATTAGCTATAAGGAGCCCTGGTGGCACACTGGTTAAGAGCTCAGCTGCTAATCAAAAGGTTGGCAGTTAGAATCCACCAGCCACTCCTTGGAAACCCTATGAGGCAGGTCTACTCTGTCCTATAGGGTTGGTATGATGGTGACTTTTTTTTGGTTTATAAGTATATTGAGTCCTCTATACTATTCCTCTGTATGTTATCATTTCCTTCATATTTTCTTTTCTCTATATTTGAAGAATTTTTTTCAACTTGAAATTCCATTCTTGCTATTACATTTTTAAAATTTAGAGATAATTATATTTTTAATTTTGAAAGGTTCTACTTCAATCTCTAGTTGTTCTTCTTTATTAGCAGTCTCTTCATTCCTAATGACTCTGAAAATATTAATTGGAGAAGATTCATTTCACATCTATCCTCTGATTTATCTCTGTATGCCTTGAGGTAGATATACTATTCTTTTACCTTGGTTTTCCTATTTCATATTGCTAGGTTTGTACTTATACTGGTGATTCTTGGTTTTCTGTTCTTATTTAAAAATGAAGGAGAATGCTGATTACCTTAGGTAGCTAGTGCGGGTTTCCACTAGCAAAAGTTATGTAAGTTTCTTTCTTCATCATCAAAGTCTGAATGGGAATTCTATGTACATTGGAAGGGTTATCAATGGGAAGACCATGGGTGGACTAACAGGGTGAGAGTCATAAAACCAGAAACTTCCAATTCCAGTTCGAAGAAGCCAGCACCCATACTAGAAAACTTACACTCTTAAAAGCTCTTTCTCTTATCTCTATTTCTTACTTCTGTTGCAATCAGTCTTCTATCTCATTGAATATGTAATTTATCTTTTTTGCCAAAAGCATCTGAAAAGGGCAGGGGAAAAGAGGATCAAGGGGTTGCTGGTGTCTGTATTATTCACGGCCCTAGTAGGAAAGTGGCTGTCAGTTTGTCAAACTCTAGTGGCTTGCATGTTGCTGTGATGCTGGAAGCTGTGTCACTAATATTTCAAACACCAGCAGGGTCACCCAAGGTAGATAAGTTTCAGTGGAGCTTCCAGACTAAGACAGGCTAGGAAAAAAGACCTGATGATCTACATCCAAAAGTCAACCAATGAAAACCCTATGGATCACAGCAGAATATTGTCCTACCAGACTCAAACAATGGGTCCTGACTGAAAGCAGAGAATACCAGACGGATATTTACCTGTGTCTTATTGACTATGCAAAAGCATTCTACTGTGTAGATCATAACAAACTGTGGATAACATTGAGAAGAATGGGAATCACAGAACACTTAATTGTGCTCATGAGGAACCTGTACATAGATCAAGAGGCAGTCATTTGAGTATAAAAAGGGGATACTGCATGGTTTAAAGTGAGAATAGGTGTGCGTTAGGGTTGTATGCTTTCACCATACATATTCAATCTGTATGCTAAGCAAATAATCCAAGAAGCTGGACTACATGAAGAAGAACTGGGCATCAGGATTGGAGAAAGACTCATTAACAACCAGCCATATGCAGATGACACGATCTTGCTTGCTGAAAGTGAAGAGAACTTGAATCAGTTACTAATGAAGATCTAAGACCATAGCCTTCAGTATGGCTTACACCTCAACATAAAGAAAACAAAAATCCTGACAACGGGACCAATGAGCACCATCATGATAAACGGAGAAAAGATTGAAGTTGTCAGGGATTTTGTTTTACTTGAATTCACAAACAACACCCATGGAAGCTGCAGTCAAGATATCAAAACACGCGTTGCAACGGGCAAATCTGCTGCAAAAGATCTCTTTAAAATGTCTAAAAACAAAGATGTCACCTTGAAGACTAAGGTGCACCTGACCCGAGCCAGATATTTTCAATCACTACATATGCATGTGAAACTGGATGATGAGAATAAGGAAGACAGAAGAAGAATTGATGCCTTTGAATTATGGTGTTGGAGAAGAATATTGAATATACCATGGCCTGCCAGAAGGATGAACAATTCTATCTTTGAAGGAGTACAGCCAGAATGCTCCTTAGGAGCAATAATGGTGAAACTTCATCTCAAATTTTGAACATGTTATTAGGAGGGACCAGTCCCTGGAGAAGGACATCATGCTTGGTAAAGTAGATGGTCAGTGAAAAAGAGGAAGACCCTCAACAAGATGGTTTGATGCAATAGTTATAACAACGGGCTCAAGCATAACAAGCATTGTGAGCATGGCACAGGACCAGGCAGTGTTTCATTCTGTTGTACATAGGGTTCCTATGAACTGGAACTGACTCAACTGCACCTAAAACAACAATGGAGAAAACGAATATAAATGAATGTGCTCCATTTACTGTCTTGTGTTGGAAGTTATGTGCTTCTGAGGCATATGAGCATACATTGTTATACTACATACACTGAGGAAAGCTGATATTGATAAGCTTGAATCTTGATGAGCTGAGGTTGATTCTAATTATTTCTTTGGTTTTATCAGTAAGTACATTTTGCTTCTTCACATTTCTAACTCCCATAGCACAGGAGAGCCCACTCTAAACAGTGTATGCTAGACTAATTTATTTCTTTAGTGTGGTAGCTGTGATGGTTAATTTAGTGTGTCAACTTGACAAGGCTATGATTCTCAGTGGTTTGGCAAACTCTAAACTGGTAACTGTTCTGTAGTGTGATGTGATGTGATGTGATGTGATGTGATGTGATGTGATGTGATGTGATGTGATGTGATGTGATGTGATGTGATGTGATGTGATGTGATGTGATGTGATGTACCATCTCCCGTGATCTGATGTGATGTGAGCAACCAATTAGTTGAAAGAGGTGTTACCTTGGGGGTGTGGCCTGCCTCCAGAAAATAAATGGATGTTCTGATAGAGCTTTCTTTCTGCCTTTTGACCATGCACTTTTCTTGTCACCTGACCTACGGATCTTGGGACATAAGCCTGTAGAAGGCTCTGGCCTGCTCCCTGACCTATAGATCTTGGAGTAAGAGTACAGAAGTCTCTGGACAGCTGCATGACCTATGAATTTTGGTCCTGCTAGCCCCACAATTGTGTGAAACATGCACACACACATCTCACTGGTTTTGCTCCTCTAGAGAACCCAACTAAGACATTTTGTTACTTAGAGTGATTCTAGGGGAACAAAATCTTGAAGATGAATTTTCTGAATTGATTCTCAAGTTTGGCTAGATTTAGAGGCACTAGTAAGTCTATTTCTGTGGAATGGTGAGGCAATAGAGGTATGCAAAATATCACCACTATTGGATACTCTTAGTCAAATACTTGTGAAAGACAAGACTCTGGATGATTATGTATTTGATACTTTTGAACACTTTTGTCAAACTGATGAGTATAAAGATGCTGGCTGGTTGCTCTTACTTTTTTTGCTGGATGAAGCAGGGAAAGAAAAGGATGACCTCAGGGCTTCCAAGTTCCAGCTACAGTGCTCCATAAAGGACCTGAAATTTGCTATTAATGCCTTGATAGAAATCCTTATTTCCTGTAGTAACAGAGCTGGGCTCGTTGAAATAAAAAATCCAGAGTCTTATCCTAAGTGGGGCTGAATTACAACACCAGTTGAATCCCCAAACTTTAAAGGTATTTGAGGCTGAAGTGATGGCAGTCATAGGGAAAAAATCTTGTTGTTGTTGTTAGGTGACATCAAGTCAGTTCCGACTTGTAGTGACCCTATATCACAGAACAAAACACTGCCCAATCCTGCACTACGCTAATAATCGTTGTTATGTTTGAGCCCATTGTTGCAGCCACTGTGTCAATCCACCTCTTTGAGAGTCTTCCTCTTTTTCGCTGACCCTGTACTTTACCAAGCGTGATGTCTTTCTCCAGGGACTGATCCCTCCTGCCAACAGGTCCAAAGTATGTAAGATGCAGTCTCTCCATCCTTGCTTCTAACAAGCATTTTAGTAGTACTTCCTCCAAGGCAGGTTTTTTTACTTTTTTGGTTGTCATGGAATATTCAATATTCTTTGCCAACACCACAAATCAAAGATGTCAATTCTTCTTTGGTCTTCTTTATTCATCATCCAGCTTTCACATGAACATGATGCAATTGAAAATACCATGGCCTGGGTCAGGTGTGCCTTAGTCTTCAAGGTGACATCTTTGCTCTTCAACACTTTAAAGAGGTCCTTTGCAGCAGATTTGCCCAACGCAATGTGTCTTGATTTCTTGGCAGCTGCTTCCATGAGTGTTGATTGTGGATCCAAGTAAAATGAAATCCTTGGCAACTTCAGTCTTTCCCCTGTTTATCGTGATGTTGCTTATTGGTCCCCTTGTGAGGATTTTTATTTTCTTTATGTTGAGGCGTAATCTATACTGAAGGCTGCGGTCCTTGGTCTTCAACAGTAAGTGCTTCAGGCCCTCTTCACTTTCAGTGAGCAAGGTTGTGTCATCTGCATATGGCAGATTGTTAATGAGTCTTCCTCCAATCCTGATGCCCCATTTTTCTTCATATAGTCCAGCTTCTTGGATTCTTTGCTCAGCATACCGCATCCTTCCGGTGTTCTCTGCTTTCAGCCAGGATCCACATGACATCAGCAATGATATCTCTGGTTGCATGTCCTCCTCTGAATCTGGCCTGAATTCTGGCAGTTCCTTGTGGGTATACTGCTGCAGCTGCTTTTGAATGATCTTCAGCAAAATTTTGCTTGCGTATGAAGTTAATGATATTGTTTGATAATTTCCACATTCAGTTGGATCACCTTACTTGGGAATAAGCATAAATATGGATCCCTTCCAGTAGTTGGCCAGGTAGCTGTCTTCCAAACTTCTTGGCATAGACAAGTGAGCACTTCTAGCATTGCATCTATTTGTTGAAACATCTCAATTGATATTTTGTCAATCCCTGGAGCCTCGTTTTTCACCAATGGCTTCAGTGCAGCTTGGGCTTCTTCCTTCAGTACTGTGAATTCCTGATCATAGGCTACCTCTTTTTTTTTTTTAATTGTGCTTTAAAGTGAAAGTTTACAAACCAAGTCAGTCTCTCATACAAAAATTTGTATATACCTTGCTATATACTTCTAGTTGTTCTCCCCCTAATGAGACAGCAACTTCTTCTCTCCACCCTGTATTCCCACGTCCATTCAGCCAGCTTCTGTCCCCTCTGTCTTCTCATCTCCCCTTAGTACAGGAGCTGCCCACATAGTCTCATGTGTCTGCTTGAGCCAAGATGCTCACTCCTCATCAGTATCATTTTCTAGCTTATACTCTAGTCCAATCCCTGTCTGAAGAGTTGGCTTTGGGAATGGTTCCAGTCTCTGGCTATGACCTTTGGGGTCTTTCTAGTCTCAGTCAGACCATTAAGTTTGGCCTTTTTACTAGAATTTGAGGCCTGTATCCCACTGCTCTCCTGCTCCATCAGGGATTCTTTGTTGTGTTCCCTGTCAGGGCAGTCATTGTGTGTAGCTGGGAACCATCTAATTCTGGTCTCAGGCTGATGTAGTCTCTGACTTATGTGGCCCTTTCTGTCTCTTGGGCTCATAATTGCCTTGTGTCTTTGGTGTTCTTCATTCTCCTTTGCTCCAGGTGGACTAAGACCAATTGATTTATCTTAGATGGCCACTTGCTAGTATTTAAGACCCCGGATGCCACTCATATGCTACCTCTTGAAATGGTCGAATGTCGACCAAATCTTTTTGGTGTAATGACTCTGTATTCCTTCCATCTTCTTTTGATGCTTCCTGCATCATTTAATATCTTCCCCATGGAATCCTTTACTATTGCAACTCGAGGCTTGAGTTTTTTGTTCAGTTCTTTCAGCTTGAGAAGTGCTGAGCATGTTCTTCCCTTTTGGTTTTCTGTCTCTAGCTCTTTGCATATGTCATTATAATACCTTGCTTTGTCTTCTTGAGCCGCCATTTGAAATCTTCTGTTCAGTTCTTTTATTTCATTCTTTCTTCCTTTTGCTTTAGCTGCTCGACGTTCAAGAGCAAATTTCAGAGTCTCTTCTGACATCCTTTTTAGTCTTTTCTTCTTTCCTGTCTTTTTAATGACCTCTTGTTTCTTCATGCCTGATATCCTTCCACAACTTGTCTGGTCTTCAGTAATTAGTGTTCAACACATCAAATGTATTCTTAAGATGGTCTCTAAATTTAGGTGGGATATACTCAGGGTTGTACTTTAGCTCTTGTGGACTTGTTCTATTTTTCTTCAGTTTCAACTAGAATTTGCGTAAGAGCAACTGATGGTCTGTTTCACAGTTGGCCCCTAGCCTTGTTCTGACTAATGATATTTAGCTTCTCCATCATCTCTTTCCACAGGTGTAGTCGATTTGATTCCTGGCGAGGTCCATGTCTATAGTGGTCATTTATGACAGGAAAAAATGGGATCCTAAAAATTGGGGTGGGGATATATGGACAGATATTCTTGAAGCTGGGGACATTTAGCATCTAAATTCTGTTGAATCACCCTTGTCAGTAGAGCCAGCTCCTATGCAAAGACATTAAATCTAGCTTTATCTGCTGAGTCACCTTTCAGTAAAATTAGCCCTTCCATCCCCATCTAAACAGATTATTCCAACTTGCCTGAAAAATCTTTGCCTAAGGCATATACCTTGTAAGACACTGCTCAAAGTCCTCAGGACCCACCACACCATCTGTCTTTGCTTCTAGGCCTATAACTAAACTCAGTCCCAGCAGGTCTTGACAGGTAGGGTACAAAGTGTGACTTGTAGAAGGTGCACTACACCCCAAAACAACTACATGGTTTTTCTAATGTATATAAAGAGAAATCTGGGGAATATTACTTAGTAATGGCTTTTAAAGGTGTGGGATAATGCTACAAGAAACACAGAGTTGGATCTTTCTGAATTTATTGATATGGGCCCACGAAGCAGAGATTTTTTATTCAATGTTTCACCTTGAAGGGTTAGAAAAGGATCTAACAGTTTATTTGGTTGTCTGTCTGCAACATGGACCAATAAGTGATCTACACTAAATGAAGTTGAAATACCATAGTTACCTTGGTATACTGTAAAAGAAAGTATCCAAAGCTTTAGGAAATTGGAATGTTAGAGTGAATTTATTATGCCATACCTACCCATTCCCCCACCCAGGGAGAACCCAGAGGACACACCTTTTACCATAACTGTGTGGAGTAAATTTGTTAGAGGAGACCCCGCATCCTTGACTGCTGTAATTTCTCTTCTATGTAGGCCAGATATTTAAAGGCACTACAATTGGAAACCTGCAATGGGGATGATTATCAGGGAAAAAGTGATGGCCCTTAATATCCAAAGATAGGGTGAGCATGGTTACCATAATGAACAGGAGAATCAGAGCAGTAATCAGAATAGTCTGACCCTCATGGCCTTATGGTGTTGTCTAATTAGTCATGGTGTCCCTAGGGATGAAATAGATATAAAACCTATTTGTTTAACCTGTATAAGTGAGGGTTCTAGGTCAGGTGAAAGACATTCTAACTTGAATTGACAAACTAGAGAGTCTTGGCCCCTCATTCAATTTCCAGACATGAGCCAGTTTACAGACTTACAACCTCTTTAATGAAAGGGAGGCTGGGTCCCCTTGAGAAAAGACCACATTACACTGCCGAAATTTATACTGTTAATCTTCTCTCAGCCTTCCCCCAAAGGAATTTATAACCTTTTATGAGAGTAACTGTTCACTGGGGAAAAGAAAACAATTAGACTTTTGGGGGATTACTAAATACTGGCTCTGAAATGACACTAATTCCAAACAAACAAACAAAATCCAAACTCATTGCTGTCAAATCAATTCTGACCCATAGCCACCCTATAGTGACCCTATAGAAGAGAATAGAACTGCCCCATAGGGTTTCCAAGGAGTGGCTGGTCCATTTGAACTGCTGGCCTTTTGGTTAGTAGCCAAGCTATTATCCATTGCACCATCAGGGCTCTGACATTAATTCCAGGAGACCCAAAATGTGTCTGTAGCCCACCAACCAGCATAGCAGCATCTGGAGGTCAGGTTATTAATGGAGTTTGGCTCCATTTCACTGGGGGCCCAGTGGTTCCCTGAACCCATCCTGCAGTGATTTCCCCAGTTCCAGAATGCATAATTGGAATAGCAACTGGCAGAATTCCACATTGGATCCCTGACATTTGGAGTAAGGGCTATTATGGTAAGGAAGGCAAAGTGAAAGTCACTAGAACTGCCTCTATTGAGGAGAATAGTAAATCAAAAGCAATATCTGCTTCCTGGAGGAAATGCAGAGATTAGTTCCACCATCAAGGCCTTGAAGGATGCAGGGGTGGTGATTCCCACTATATCCTCACTCAACTTGCCTATTTGGCCCGTGCAGAAAACAGATGAATCTTGAGGAATGACTGTGGAGTATGGAAAACTTAACCAGGTGGTGACTCCAATTGCATCTTCTGTTCCAGATGTGGTTTCATTGCTTGAGTAAATTAATACATCTCCTGATACCTGATGTGCGTCTTTTGAGCTGGCCAATGCCTTATTCTCGATTCCTGTTTCAAAGACCATCAGAAGCAGTTTGCTTCCAGCTGGCAAGGCCAGCAATACACCTTCACTGTCATGCTTTAAAGATATATCAGCTTTTCAGTCCTATGTCATAGTTCAGTCTACGTGAAACTTGATTGCCTCTCCCTCCACAAGACATCACACAGGTCCAATACTTTGATGGCATTATGCTGATTGAGTGTAGTGAGCAAGAAATAGCAATTACTCTAGACTTATTGATAAGACATTTGTGTGCCAGAGGGTAGAGAATAAACTAGACAAAAATTCAGCTGTCTTTTATCTCCGTGAAATTTATGAGTCCAGTGGTGTGGAACATGTTGAGATATTTCTTCTACGTGGAAGGATAAATTGTTGCATCTGGCTTGTTCTACAACTGAAAAGGAGGCACAGTGCTGGGAGGCCTTTTTCGATTTTGAAGGCAACTCATTCCTCATTTGAATGTTCTACTCCAGCCTACTTAACAAGTGACTCGAAAAGCTGCTATGTTTGAGGGAGCCCAGAGCAAGATAAAGCTCTTCAACAACTCTAGTTTGCTGTGAAAACTTTGCTACTTCGGCCATATGATCTGGCTGGTACAATGGTGCTTGAAATGTCAGTAGCAGATAGGGATGCTATTTGGACTCTTTGGCAGCCCCCTATTGGTGAATCACACTACAGGCCTTTAGGATTTTGGAGCAAAGCCCTGTCATTCTCTGTAAATAACCACTCTCCTTTTGAGAAATAGCTATTGGCTTGCTACCAGGCCGCAGTACATACTGAACACTTAACCACTGTATATCAGTTTAGCATGAGACTTGACATGCCCATCAGGAACTGGGCTTTGTCTGACCCAAAAAGCCATAAAGTGGGCATGAACAGCAGCAGCCCATCATCAACTGAATATGGTATACATGAGATTGAGCTCAAGCAGACTCTGAAAAGACAAATAATTTATGTGAGGAAGTGGCCCAAATGTCCATGGTCCCCATTCCTACTACATAATATCTCTCCCAGCCTGTACTTATGCCCTTGTGAAGAGTTAATTGAAGAAGAGAAAACTTAGGCATGGTTACAGATGGATTTGTGCAATATGCAGGCACTACTTTAAAATGGACCACTACAGCACTGAAACCTTTTTCTTGGATCTCCCTGAAGAACAGTGGTGAAGGAAAATCCTCCCAGTGGGCAGCACTTCAAGGAGTGCATCTGGTTGTTCATTTTGCTTGGAAAAAGGAATGGTCAGATGTGCAATTGTATGCTGATTCATGGGCTGTGGCCAATAGTTTGGCTGAATGGTCAGGGTCTTGAAAGAAACATGATTGGAAAGGAGGTATGGGGAAGAGATATAAAGATAGACCTGTCTGAATGGGCCAAAGAAATGCAGATATTTGTGTCTCATATGAATGTTCACCAAAGGCTGATTTTGGCAGAGGATGATTTTAATAATCAAGTGGACATATGATATGTTCTGTGGATATCAGTGAACCTCTTTCCCAGCCACTTGCATCATTACCCAATGGGTTTATGAGCAAAGGGGCCAAGGTGTCAGGGATGGAGGTAATGCATGGGTTCAGCAACACAGGTTTCCAGTCACCAAGACCAACTTGGCTACAGCCACTGTTGAGTGCCCAATCTGCCAGCAGCAGAGACACAACACCAACTGTACACCAACCTGTGATTTTTCTTCAAAAGCAAAGGATTTGGGAGAAAATTTGCTCTTTTCCTTAGAGGTGTTCAAGTTTAGACAGGGAAATCACTTGGTGGGGTTGTTGTGGCTGTGTTTATACTGGTCCTGTGAAGTCCTCTTCAATCCTTGAGAGTCAATGATAGCCTCAAAATATCATTGTTGTTATAATGATAGCTACTATGTATTCTGTGCTTTCAACCTGTGCGAATCAGTAAACATGTATTATGTTGTTGTCTTAGTCATCTAGTGCTGCTATAACAGAAACACCACAAGTGAATGGCCTTTAACGAAGAGAAACGTATTCTCTCACAGCCTAGTAGGCTGTGGTCCAAATTCAGGGTTTTTTTTTTTTTTTTTTTTTTTTTTACTCCAGGGCAAGGCTTTCTTTCTCTGTTGGCTCTGGAGAAAGGTCCTTCTTGTCAATCTTCCCTTGGTCTGGGAGTATCTCAGCACAGGAATCTCAGGTCCAAAGGACAAGTTCTGCACCCAGCACTGCTTTCTTGGTGGTATGAGGTCCCCCCTCTCTACTGGCTTCCCTTTCCTTTTACCTCTTGAGAGATAAAAGGTAGTGTAGGCCACATTCCAGGGAAACTCCCTTTACATTGTATCAGGGATGTGACCTGATAAGGGTGTTACAATCCCACACTAAACCTCTTTAACATAAAATTACAATCACAAAATGGAGGACAACCACACAATACTAGGAATCATGGCCAAACCAATACACATTTTGTGGGGATTATAGTTCAATCCATGGGAATTGTTTACTTCTCAAAATAACCCCAGTGACCCAACACCAGTGGAAAATATTAGAAATATCTTTATATATTTATTTTTATCTTATAGATTTCACTTTTTCATTTCTATTATATGTTCTCTAATTTATATAGCATATTAATACAGTAGTGTGGATGTGTATGTATGAGTGCTCTGGTGGTATAGTGGTAGGATTCTCATGTGGGAGACCTGAGTTCAACTACCAGCCAATGCGCCTCATGCACAACCACCGCCCATCTGTCGGTGGAGACTTGTAGGATGCTATGACACTGAACAGGCTTTAGTAGAGCTTCTAGACTAAAGCTGACTAGGAAGAAAGGCCTGGTGATCTACTTTCAAAAATAAACTGTTGAAAACCCTATGAATCATAGTGGTGTGATCTGCAGCTGATCATGGGAATGGCACAGAACTCTGTAGCATTTTATTCATGAGTAATTAATAATTAGGTATGAGGAGTGAAATTTTAAAAGTTTTTCTTCATAGACACATATGATCTTGGAAGCCACTCTAAACTATTGTCTGCCTTCTTCATAATGGAAGTTCTAATCCTCATATAATTCAGACATGTGTGTTATTGTTGTTAGGTATTTTTGAGTCAGTTCCAACTCATCCTTACCCTGTGTACAAAACTGCCGTGTTCTGCATTATCCTCACAACTGTTGCTATGTTTGAGCCCATTGTTGCAGCCACTGTGTCAATCCGTCTAGTTTGGGGTCTTCCTCTTTTTCTCTGACTGAGCATGTTGTCCTTCTTCAGGGACTGGTCCCTCCTGATAACATGTCCAAAGTACATGAGACAAAGTCTCACCATCCTTGCTTCCAAGGAGCAATTTGGCTGTACTTCCTAGAGAGACTTGTTCATTCTTTTGGCAGCCCACGGTATATTCAGTATTCTTCACCAACACCATAATTGAAGCTCATCAAATCTTATTCAGTCTGCCTTCTTCGTTGTTCAGCTTTCCCATGCATATGAGGCCACTGAAAATATCATGACTTGGGTTAGGTGCACCTTACCCCTCAAAGTGACATCTTTGCTTTTGAACACTTTAAAGAGGTCTTTTGCAGGAGATTTGCTCAATGCAATACATATGTGTATGTATTGAGTATGTGGTAAGTGGATGTGGTTAGTAATAATTCTAATGTGCAAGCATCTGTAAGTGAGAAAGATAAAGTCATGATTAAATGGCTCTACATTTCCTTTTGCAAAATGTGATGTGACCATGAACTGGAGCCATTTTCTGCACCTACCTTAGAGATTCCTCTGTAGAGTCCTGTCCCGTCCAAGCTGTTCCTTCAGTATGTGGTGTGATTGACAGTGCAAGCAGGGCCTACACTCAAGAAGCTTACCACTTTGGCATCTGTGAATTCCTGGAGCAATGAAGTCAGAAAAATATTGCCAGGATGGAGTTATAATACAAGGCCCTATTGAATGCCGCTCTCCTGAGCCTGTAAATTCAGTGCAGTTTATTGTTCTGGTCTTGAGTCCACAGGTTATGCTGTTTGATTTAACGCACTAAAGAAGCAGTCAGTTTGAGCAGCAGTAAAATTTCTGCAGAATAAACAAACCCATAAACTGGTGATCTACAACCTCTGGTTCTGCACTATTTTCCCTTGGCTGTGTCGCTCCAGCGTTATATTGGTAGAACGATGGAAATTCAGACTGACTTACTGGACTTAAACATAAAGGATTCACATTTAGACGATGCCTAGCAATGTACCTGCTGATCTGAGATTTACATTGTGTAACTGTGTTTATTGCCAGACTTCAATATTATTTATTTTTGCCTTGTACTGGGGAAAAAAAATTTTTTTTTTTTCTTTACTGGGGAGTCTTTTTTTTGAAGGGAGGGGCTTTATTTAATTTATTTTTTGGTGAAAATATATGTAGCAAAACATACACAAATTGAACAATTTCTACATGTACAATTCATTGACATTGATTACATTCAAATTGTGCAATCATTTTCCAAATTATTCCACCACCGTTAACAGAAATTTGCTGCTCCCTAAACCTCTCATCTAACCTTTCAAGTTGCTATTGTCCATTTGATCATATATAGATAATTCTTTAAAAAAGCACAGTGCTCAAGGCAAATGTTTTTTACTAATTGAGTTAAACTATTATCTGGCTTAAAGATGACTTTAGGGCACAGTTTTGGTTTAAGGTTTAATGATTACCTCCATGTAATAGTTTTGGAGGTTCATTCAGCCTCCATGGCTCCAAAAAGTCTGGGTTTCATGAGAATTTTAAGTTCTGCTCCACATTTTATACCCCTTTGATCAGGATATTTCTGTAGAATTTTTAATCAAAATTTTCAGTGATGGTAGCCAAGCACCCTCCAGTTCTTCTGGTCTCATGGGAAAGGAGGCAGTTGTTATTGGAGGTGATTAGACATGCATTCCAATTCCTTCTTCAATTCCTGATTCTTCTTCCTCTGTTGCTCCGGGTGAATAGAGGGCAATTGTCGTATGTTGGATGGCTGCTTACAAACTTTTAAGACCTACTGAGGAATCTTAGAGAAGGCTTGGTGGCACAGTGATTAAGCGGTTCAAACCCACCAGCAGTTCCACAGGAGAAAGATGTGGCTATTTGCGTCCATAAAGATTACAGCCTTGGAAACCCTATGGGGCAATTTTACCCTATCTTATAGGGTTGTTATGAGTCATAATCAACTTGATGGCAATGGGTTGGGTTTTGGGTCTGGGGGAATCTTATAGCTTACTTTATTATACTTATTTTACTTCCCAATAATCCAAAAGGAGACAAATGGTACAGCATGGAGGTACTTATATTAACACATATTCACTGAAACTGACAAGACTAAAAGAAAGCCAGAAAATGAAGGCCAAATGCCAAGTTTGTTTTTTCTCTTATTACCTACAGCATAAGTGTTACAGTGGGTATATCATATTTCATCGAATCTAAGATACTTCTGATTGTATGTTCATTATTACCAATACTAATTACTACGTACTAATAAGATTGAAAATATGCTGCAAATAAACTAGGAATACAATACTTTCTTATCACTTAGAATTTTAATTTTATACTCATTGAAAGGACTCTTACATTTATTTAGGTATAGGCATCTATTGTATATCATTTTTGTACATACATAAAAAAATAAAAATGAAATAAATGCATTAAGTATTCCTAAAATTTCTTCACCTCTAGAATACTACTCTCCTGAATTACCTTCTATCTTAGTTATCTAGTGCTGCTATAAACAGAAATACCACAAGTGGATGGCTTCAACAAACAGAAATTTATTCTCTCACATTCTAGGAGGCTAGAAGTCCAAAATCAGGGTGTCAGCTCCAGGGGAAGGCTTTCTCTTTCTCTGTCAGCTCTAAGGGAAGGTCCTTGTCATCAATATTCCCCTGGCCTAGGAGCTTCTCAGGCACAGGAACCCGGGGTCCAAAGGACAGGCTCTGCTCCTGGTGCTGCTTTCTTAATGGTATGAAGGTTCCCTGTCTCTCTGCTTGCTTCTCTCTTTTATATCTCTAAAGAGAATGGCTTTAGTCGCAATCTAATCTTCTAGATTGAGTCCTGCCTCATTAACATAACTGCCACTAATCCCACCTCATTAACATCATAGACACAGGGTTTACAACACATAGGAAATCACATCAGGTCACAAAATGCTGGAAGATCACACAATACTGGGAATCATGGCATAGTCAAGTTGACAGACATTTTGGGGAGACACAATTCAATCCATGACACTTTCCAACACAGGTTATCAATAAATGATATTTATGGAAGCTCGGACTGGACCATCAAGAGAAGTGGTGAGGCAACATTTCTTTAGAGAGTGATCCACTATTGTCTCTAGATTTCTCACCCGAGTACTGATATTCATTGTGCAAATTCTGATGTTTCCACTTTTCCAATTTGTTTATGCCAAAGAAATTCCAACTACATTATAATTGCCACAAGCCTATAACCATCTTAAGATGCCATAAATTGTAACAGGCACTCCAATTTTAATGACATTAAGTATTTAAAAAGAATAATTGCATTAGAATCAATGAAACATGGAAACAATAATTTCTGTAATTTGATATAAAATGGACTCGTGAAAGAGGAAAATCATTTTACAGGATTAAAAAAGATCTTTTACCTAGTTTTCTTCTTAAGTTGTCATTTTCAAGTAAAAAAACAAAAATGAAAACTTTTCTTTAAAAGCTTTCAGAAAGGTTATAACCCATAAAATATGCTGAAATGATTTCTTGTTGTGATGGTTTAATTGTTAAGATTCCTGTTTATTTTGGAAAATAATTTTTAAATATTCTTACATAGTTATTCTGTTGTCTAAAACATCTTACCAATCTACTAGGAAATTGGAAGGAGGGACGGGGCAAGATGGCAGAGTAAGTACTTGCTCCAACTTATCCTCCAGCAACTAACTCACTAAATAATGAATAAAAACAAGCACAGACTGAGACCTCAGAACTCTGGATGGCAGCTGAAGAGTTGAAGAGTCAAAGAGAGTTCAGTAACAGGGGAGAAGAGAAGTGTGGGAGGAACAGAACCTGAAGATCCTAGCCACTGGCACCTGGAAGACTTGGCTTATTTGGGCCATTTTGGGATGGGGATGGGCAACACCCCGAACAAAGAACATAGGATGTAAGCAAAACTGAAGAAGCTGTAGCCTGATTTTTAAGGCAGTGCAGATAGACAGTGGAAGTTCATAGGCCACACACTTGGGAGGGGAAAAATGGAGACTGAAGAGCTGCAAATAAGTGCTATTGAATCTTGCTGAGACCTGTGGCACAAGGACTCTAGGACCTAGACAAGCTGAAAAGTCACACATCCAGGGTAAGAAAAATATTTCAGACAGGCAACACAGAGGGAAACAGATGACTTCCTGTCCACAGTGGGACACCATGGGAGAGCCTGCACAGGGACCAATCAGGCAAGATATAGCACACTAATCACCCTGTCCACCAGGGGCTGAATTCCTCCTCCTCTAGTTATTGCTCCCTCCCTTCTCTAATTCTGCAACCACGTTTTCAGTCAGAAAACCCTCAGCCAGTGAGCCCCCTTCAGGCCTGAGTGTTGCCTTCCAGTTTTGCCCAGGGCTTTCTTCCCTGCTCTGTGTGGGGCTGCATATATCTGAGCTGGCATTCAGGGCAAACACAGGCAGAAGTTCCTCTCTTTCAGGAGGTGGAGGAGATGGCACTCCATAGAAGAAACTCCAAGAGATATTTCTTGTTGGTTTCAGAGTCCCAGTGGCTCTGTGGTGGTTGGGGGAGCAGTCTCCACTTAGGTGACCTACCTTCTTCTGGCTCCACTATAGAGAACCTTCTGTAGTAGTTTGTATCAGTTCAGCAACCAAGAGTTACTGGGAGAGGAGGGGTTGTAATGGTCCGAAAGAATCCCCAGAACGATCTGCCTTGTAGTTACCACAGCCCTCCCTATACTATGTTAGTTGTGGGTGTGCTCTCCACCCCAGATGCCTACTTCCTAGTGCAGAGCAGCCTTAGTCAGCAGTTCTCAATGCTTACTGGTAAGGGGAACAGACAGACCCAAACTGATCCCCAGAAAGGTCTGTCCTGTTGGTTGCAGAGGCCTGAGCTATGGGGTACACATGGAGGCAGGTAGAGTGGTGCCTGGGAGAAGACTGCACTCCAGGGGCCTTCTGCAGCAGTTTGCAACAACCTGGAAACCAGAAGTTACCAGGTGGGGGAGCAGTGTCACACTCCAGTCAAATCTTCATGGAGATCTGTCTTGTTGCTATCAAAGCCCTCACGGTAGATTTTTGGCTGTGTGGAGCCTCCACTGAAGACAATGGCTTTCTAGCACACAGTAGTCTCAGTTAGCAGTCTTCAGGGCCAATTGGAAGTGAGGGAAGACTAACCTAAGTTGACCCCCGGGGAAGTTTGTCCTGTTGCTTTCAGAGGCCTGAGGTATGGGGTGGACTGAGAGGCAGGTAAAGTGCTGACTATGGGAGCCAAATCCACTGAAGGTGCCTTCGATACCAATTCACAGCAGGCTTGCAGGTGAAAGTGCCTGGGTGGATGAGGGGTTGTCATGCTCTGAACAAGCCCCAAAGGAGGTCTACTTGTTGCTATCAGGGTCCCCCCTGTTGTACATTGCCTGTAGTAGAGTAACCTCCACTCAAGGTGCCTGCTTCTTAGCATACTGAAGCCTCAGTCAGCAATCTCAGTGTCAACTGGAAGGGAGAGTATACAGACCTGAACTGATTCCCCAGAAGGTCTGGCCTGTTCGTTTCAGTGGCCTGAGCTATGGAGTACTCAGGGAGGCAGGTACAGTGTTGACTGTGAAAGCAGACTCCACTTCAGGGGCCTTCTGAAACAATTCACAGAGGCTTGCATTCAACAGTGTCCGGGGGCAGAGGTGCTGACACACTTCAAACAGACCCCCAGGAAGGTCTGCCTTGTTGATTTTAGAGCAGGAGCTTGGGATCCTGTCTCTGTACAGGCAGTGGGTATAGTGGTTTGGAAGCCAACCTTTTTGTTGGCATCACTTTCCCAGTTCTGAGATGATGGTGACCTATGGGTCTAGGGGAAGGGTCAGGGATAGTGGGAGAAGTGATTTTCCTATCGTATGTGACTTGTTGATTCATTGATTCTTGCCTGTCTGTAGTTCCCCATCACTTTCCTCTGCTCCCTGATTCAGAGTACTTCAGAGTCAAGCACAATTTCTTTGTATTTCTTGTTATATTTGTTGGGGAGGATCAGTACAATGGTCTGTTTATGTTGCCATCTTCCCAGAATCCCCCAAAGTGGTAAATTTTTAAGGGCCTTCAAACCTATGCTTATAGTGTATGAGTGCCCATATCAGAAAATGTCCACCAATATTGATAATTGTCAATTTTATTCATTTTTGTCCAAGCGAGTTTGAAAACAAAAGTCCCTTTAATTTTGCATTTTGGAATACTATTTCACTCATTTTATTTTTAATTTGTTTTTTGGTCACGTTCATATTTTATGCATAAATTCTCCCATATGTCATCCATTTTTTCTTATAGAAGCATTAATATATTTTCTATTTAATTGAAAGCTTCTGTACATATTATTCTTAGTAGCACTTTCTATTATTTATATAAACAAAATGGCATTTTTTGGTAGGCAGTTTTTGATTTTTATGACGACTCCTCTTATTATGGCAACATGCTGGAAAAGCAAACCTGAGACCTATTCACTTACAAACTTAAGAAACATAAGATTTGCCCTGGGAACCCTTTTATCTCAGTACTGAAGTCACTCCTGAGGTTCACCATTCAGCCAAAGATTAGACAGGCCCATAAAACAAAATTAGATTAAATGGGCACACCAACCCAAAAGCAAAGATGAGAAGGCAGGAGGGGACAGGAGAGCTGGTAAAGGGGAATCCAAGATCAAGAAGCAGAGAGTGTTAACATGTCGTGGGGTTGGAAACCAATGTCACAAAACAATATGTGTATTAATTATTTGATGAGAAACTAATTTGCTCTGTAAACCTTCATCTAAAGAACAAAATAAATAAAATTAAAAATAAGAATAAAATAAAAAAGGAAACAAAGGATTTAAAAATAATGCATAGTTAACCTGACAAGAATGTAAAGGAAGTTCCTGTTTGCCATAAACAAAGAAGAAACTGAAAATCAGAGTTCTAAGCCAATAAATTGAGTCTGTGTTAGCTTGTGAGTGATTTTCAAACTGAAAATTGGCCCTAAACACTGAAGAATCAGGGTTAATTTTCCATATAGAAATAGAACACTAGGCCTTGGACTTTTAGGCTGTGAGGAGTTGGAACTAAGGAGTTGCTTAAAGGCAGGACATCTGAAAGATGTACTTTCAGACAAAGGTATAAAACCAAACCTCTTCAAAATAGCCCTTTGAGAGACAAAGAAGCCCTCTTTGTATTGGAAAGAAAAAAAAAAAAGTTCCATGAGAAATCAAAGCCTTGAGCTTGCATTGAATTTATGTTACCCTGCCTGGTGCTGCAGGTATTCTCAAACTGATAACTTAGACTAATGTTGATAATAACCCTAGAGACTGAAAGAACTTAATGCTCTGTAAATCAGAGGCATAAGCTAGAAAAATTGACCTATCCAATAAAAATAAGAAAAGGAGGGAAAACAGAAAAGATGCAGCAAAGAAAATATATTGTAAATAGAAAGCACAAAATAAGATGGTAGAAATAAATCCTGTATGTAAGTAGTCACCATAAATATCAATATATCACACTCATTAATAAAAAGACAGAAATTCTCAGACTGGGATAGAACAACAACAAAACTCATGAAAGGTTACTTCCCAACTAAAATATAGTGATGCAAATTTGCATGAAGGAATGGAAGAAAGGCACGAGTCTGGATACAACAAGATGGTAGAATCACATACTTTGAAAATACTTTCACCATAGACACCTTAGATTCTGGGTAAAGTTACAATTATTTGATATCCCTTACAAGAAGGAAAGGAATAGACATGGATGTCAGGAATTAAGAGGAAACTTATAACCTTAGGGGCAAAAACAGATGCTCAAAATTTGGTTGTTTTGGTGGTGGCATGGAGGAGTTAGTGGTTATGGTAATTTAGGGGATCCAAGTTTAATGCCCAATGGGATTAGAAGATAAGGTTTTGGCTCTCAAGAAGAAATATGATAGAACTGAGATTAGAAATGGCTGAAAAAAGTATTAGTTAAATAGAAGCTAGACAAGAGGAAATTACCCAGAATGCAGCATTGAAAAATTGATGAGAAAAAGTTAAGATAGACATTGGATATAAGTAGTGAACAAAGTAGACAAACTCCTTTTCCTCATGAAGCTTACATTCTAGAGAAGGAAGACACAATGAGCAAGTAAATATTTTGTGTTTTAGGTGATGATAAGTGCCATGAGAATAATTAAGCTGGCAGGAAGATAAGAAGTCTCAGTGGGATGTTGGGGTCACTGTTTTATATAGGGAAATGAAGATAAGCTTTAAGGTAACTGTTACAGATTGAATTGTGTCCTCCAAAAATGTGTATCAACTTGGCTAAGCCATGATTTCCAGTATTGTCTTGTTGTCCTCCATTTTATGATCTGATGTAGTTATCCTATGTGTTGTAAATTCTAACCTCTATGATGTTGATGAGTCAGGATTAAAGAGAGTTATGTCACTGAGGCAGGATACAACTTACAGGATTATGTCATACTTTGAGTCAATCTCTCTTGAGATATAAAAGATAGAAGAGCAGAAAGGAGAGGGACCTCATACCACCAAGAAAGAAGACCCAGGAACAGACTGCATCCTTTGGGCTCAGGGTCCCTGAACTGAGAAACTCCTAGATCCAAGGGAAGATTGATGACAAGGACTTTCCCCCAGAGCCGATAGAGAGAGAAAGCCTTTCCTGGGAGCTGGCATCCCTAATTCAGATTTCTAGCCTCCTACACTGCAATAGAATAAATTTCTGTATGTTAAAGCCATCCACTTGTGATATTTCTGCTAAAGCAACACTGGATTACTAAGATTGTAGCGTTTAGGGAGAGAGCTAAGAAAATGAGAAATTAAGACAAGTGTCCCTCCAGGACATGGATTTTGGGGGAGAGTGGTACAGGCAAAGGGATTAGCCAGGGCCCTAATGTAGAAGCATGCCTAGCAAGTTCAAGAATCAGGAATAAGATCAGATATGTTTCAGTAGCTGAAACAGTGGTCAAAGGGAAGAGTGGTAGGAGATGAAGTCAGAGGGGGAAAAGGAGGATAAAGAACACATGGAGGCTGTGGGTCAATTTATAGAATTGGATTTTTACTCTGCAGAGTGAGGTGGGAATAAATTAGTGGGTTTTGAGCAGGGTGTGACTTGATATGGCTTGGATTTATATTGAGAATACAGTAGCATCCCCTTATCTGCAGTTTCATTTTTCACAGTTTCAGTTACCCACGGTCAGCTGTGGTCCGCAGTGCTTATGTTAAAAAAAAAAAATAAAAAAAAAAATTTTTTTTTTCAAGTAGCCTTTATTTCACCTAATAACAGCCTCAAAGTACAAGACTAGTGATGCTGACAATTTGGATATGTCAAAGAGAAGCTGTAAAGTGCTTCTCTTTTATTATTAGTTATTGTTGTTAATCTCTTACTCTGCCTAATTTATAAATTAAACTTTAATATAGGTATGTATGTATAGGAAAAAACACAGTACATATAGGGTTCAGTACTATCTGTGGTTTCAGGCATCCACTGGGGGTCTTGGAAAAGGGGGAACTACTGTAGACTGTAAGGGCTGATGAAAGAACCAGGAAACTGTTTATAATATTGTTGAAGTTATAAGGCAGACGAGAGGTGATAGTGTTAGAGGTGCTCAGAGTTTATAAGATTCTGTATATATTTGAAATTATAGGTGACAAGGTTTGCTTTTGACTTGTACGAGAAAAGAGAGGATCAAGAATGACTCTAAGGGATTGGACTTGAGCATATGGAAGGGAAGATTTGCTTTTTATTGAGATAAGAAACATTGAGGAAAAAGAAGGGTACAGGGAGAAACCAAATGTTTTGTTTCATAAACTTTAAGGTTGAGATATTTATTAAACATTATGGTAGAAATTTAAGTTTCCAGTTGGATATTAAAATATAGAATGGGGAAGAGTTTTAGACTGGCAATACAATGATCCCAAGAGCCACCAGCAGTAAAGAAACTTGAAAGATAGAACATACATTTAACATGAGTTCCAGAATGAGGGAAAAAGAGAAGAACTCAAGGGGAAAATGATAAAGAATATTCCAAAGCTTAAAGATACAAAATTTTAGGCTTAGTAAATAAGTTCGTTCTTAATAAATCTGTTCCTTGGTATATGATAGTGAAGGGATACGTCATCAAAGTCAAAGACAGTATTGTAAGAAAAATCAGAGATAAAAATCAGATGATGGAGACTTCACAACAAGAATTAAGAAGTAGTTTAGGTGTGTGCATTTGTCAAAACTCAATGATTATACACTTAAAGTTTGTGCATATTCTTGCATATATTTTACATCAAAAGAAAAAGAAACAAACAAAAAAAAATGTTAAATGCCCGTGGATATACTTCAGGGAGAAGAGATAAAACAAAGAAATAATAAAAGTGCAAGAAGTAATTTCTAGAAGCACACAACCTACATAAACTTACACAACTGAAGTAGAAAAATTGAACAGACCGTAACAAGAGAAGAGATTGAAAAGGTAAAAATAATAATAAATCCCAGCAAAAAACAGTCCTGGCCCAGATGGCTTCACTGGATAATTCTACCAAACATTCAGAGAAGAGCTTATACCAATACTACTCTATTTCAGAATGTAGAAAAGGAAGGAATACTTCCAAATTCATTCCATGAAGCCAGCATACCCCTGATACAAAAACCAGGCAAAGACACCACAAAAAAAGAAAATTACAGACCAATATCTTTCATGAATATAGATGCAAAAATTTGCAACAAAATTCTAGCCAATAGAACTCAGCATCATATCAAAAAAATAATACAACAAAGTGGGATTCATACCAAGGATGATTCAACATTAGAAAATCAATCAACATAATTCCCCACATAAATAAAATAATAAGAATCACATGATCACCTCAGTCAAGACAGAAAATGCCTTTGATAAAGTCCAAATCCCATTCCTGATAAAAATTCTCAGTAAAATGAGAATAAGAAAAAAAATGAGAATAGAAGGGAAATTTTCGACATAATAAAGGGCACCTATACAAACCATCATTCTCAGTGGAGGGGCTGAAATCATTCCCCTTCAGAATGGAAGCTAGAAAAGGATGCCCTTTATCACCACTCCTATTTAAAATTGTGCTGGAAGTGCTAGTTAGAGCAATAAGGCAAGAAAAGAAAAAAAAGACATCCAACTTGGAAAGGAAGAAATAAAACTACACTATTCACAGATAATATGATCCTATACATAGAGAATCCAAGAGATTCCACAAGAATATTTCTGAAACTAATAGAAGGATTGAGCAGAATTGCAGGATATAAGACCAACATGCAAAAATCAGTTGGATTTGTATTCTCCAACAAACAGGACTACATAAAGGAAATCAGGAAACTGATATCATTTATAATATCTCTAAAAAAAAATGCCTAGGAATAAATCTAACCAGAGAAGTAAAAGACCTATACAAAAAAAACTACAAAACACTACTGCAAAAAACCAAGAGAGGCCTAAATAAATGGAAAAAGTACCATGCTCATGGATAAGTAGATTCAACATTGTGAAAATGTCAATTCTACCCAAAGCAAACTACAAATAGAGTGCAATCCTGATCCAAATACCAAACAAGATGTAAAAACTAATCATTGACTTTATAAGGAAAGGAAAGAGGCCCCGGATAAGTAAAGAACTCTTGAAGGAAAAGAACAAAGGAGGAGGACTCACACTGCCTGACCTTATGGTAGTCAAAACTGCTTGGTACTAGTATGACAACAGACACATAGACCAATGGAACAGAATCGGAAACTCAGATGTAAATTCGTCTACCTACAGCCACCTAATCTTTGACAGAGTCCTGAAGTCCATTAAATGCAGAAAAAACAGTATTTTTTAACAAATAGTGCTGGCAAAACAGGCCTTCCATCTGTAAAAAAACAGGGTCCATACCTCATACCATACACAAAAACTAATTTAAAATGGATCAAAATCCTAAATATGAAACTCAAAGCTATAAAAATCAGGGAAAAGAAAATAAGGTCAATGCTTGTTGTTGTTGTTAGGTGCCATTGACTTAGGTACAATTCATAGCAACCCTAGGTACAATGGAACAAAGCACTGCCCAGTCCTGCACTATCCTCACAATCATTGTTATGCTTGAGCCCATTGCTACAGCCACTGTGTCAATTTATATCGTGAAGGGCCTTCCTCTTTTTTACTGACCCTCTACTTTACCAAGTTTGATGTCCTTCTTCAGGGATTGTTCCCTCCTGATAACATGTTCAAAGAAGGTGAGATAAAGTCTCTCCATCCTTGCTTCTAAGGCACATTCTGGCTGTACTTCTTCCAAGACAGATTTGTTCTTTCTTTTGACAGTCCACGGTATATTCAATATTCTTCACCAACACCATAAATTAAAGGCATCGATTCTTCTTTGGTCTTCCTTATTGATTGTCCAGTTTTTGCATGCATGAGGTGATTGAAAATTCCATGACTTGGGTCAGGTGCACCTTAGACTTCAAGGTGACATCTTTGGTTTTCAACACTTTAAAGAGATCTTTTGCAGCAGATTTGCCCAATGCAATGTGTCATTTGATTTCCTGACTGCTGCTTCCATGGGTGTTGAATGTGAATTCAAGTAAAATGAAATCCTTGACAACTTCAATCTTTTCTCTGTTCATCATAATATTATTTATTGGTCCAGTTGTGAGGGTTTTGTTTTCTTTATGTTGAGGTGTAATCCACACGGAAGGCTGTAGTCTTTGATCTTCAACACTAAGGCTTCAAGTCCTCTTCACTTTCAGCAAGCAAGTTTGTGTCATCTGCACAATGCAAGTTGTTAATGAGTCTTCCTCCAATCCTGATGCCCTGTTCTTCTTCACATAGTCCAGCTGCTCGGATTATTTGCTCAGCGTACAGATTGAATAAGTATGGTGAAAGGATACAATCCAGATGCACACATTTCTTGAGTTTAAACCACAAAGTATCCCCTTCTGTTTGGTTGACTGCCTCTTGATCTATGTACAGGTTCCTCATGAGCACAATTAAGTTTGTTCTGGAATTCTCATTCTTCACGATGTTATCCATAATTTGTTATATGATCCACACAGTAGAAAGCCTTTGCATATTCAATAAAACACAGGTAAGCATTTTTCTGGTATTCTCTACTTTAAGTCAGGATCCCTCTGACATCAGCAATGATATCCCTTGTTCCATGTCCTCTTCTGAGTCCAGCTTGAATTCTGGCAGTTCCCTGTCGACGTACTGCTGCAACCACTTTTGAAGGATCTTTAGTAAACTTTTACTTGTGTGTGATATTAATGACATTGTTCGATAATATCCACATTCAGTTTGATCACCCTTCTTTAGAATAGGCATAAATATAGATCTCTTACAGTCGGTTGGCCAGGTAGCTGTCTTCCAAGTTTCTTGACATAAACAAGTGAGCTCTTCCAGCGCTGCATTTGTTTGTTGAAATATCTCAATTGGTATTCCGTCAATTCTGGATTCTTGTTTTTCACCTATGCCTTCAGTGCAGCTTGGACTTCTTCCTTCAGTACCATCAGTTCCTGCTCATATGCTACCTCTTGAAATGGTTGAACATTGATCAATTCTTTTTGATATAATCACTCTGTGTATTCTTTCCATCTTCTTTTGATGATTCCTGTGTCATTTAATATTTTCCCCATAGAATCTTTCACTATTGTAACTCGAGGCTTGAATTTTTCTTCAGTTCTTTCAGCTTGAGAAATGCTGAGCATGTTCTTCCCTTTTCATTTTCTATCTCCAGCTCTTTGCACATGTCATTATAATACTTTACTTTGTCTTCTCGAGACACCCTTTGAAATCTTCTATTCAGTTCTTTTCTTCATCAATTCTTCCTTTTGCTTTAGCTGCTCGACGTTCAAGAGCAAGTTTCAGAGTCTCTTCTGGAGTCCATTTTAGTCTTTTCTTTCTTTCCTGTCTTTTTAATGACCTCTTGCTTTCTTGATGTATGATGCCTTTGATGTCATTCCACAACTCGTCTGGTCTTCAGTCATTAGCGTTCGACACATCAAATCTATTCTAGAGATTGTGTCTAAATTCAGGTGGGATATACTCAAGTTTCTACTTTGGCTCTCGTGGACTTGTTCTAATTTTTTTCAGCTTCAACTTGAACTTGTGTAAGAGCAATTGATGGTCTATTGTGGCCTTGTTCTGACTGATGATATTGAGTTTTCCATTGTCTCTTTCCATAGATATAGTCGATTTGATTCCTGTGTATTTTGTCTGGTGAGGTCCATGTGTGTAGTTCCCGTTTGTGATGGTGAAAAAAGGTATTTGCAATGATGAAGTCATTGGTCTTGCAAAATTCTATCATGCAATCTCTGGCATCATTTCTATCATGAAGGCCATATTTTCCTACTACTGATCCTTCTTTGTTTCCAACGTTTGCATTGCAATCACCAGTAATTATCAATGCATCCTGATTGAGTGTTCGATTAACTTCAGGCTGCAAAAATTCAAAAAAATCTTCAATTTCTTCATCTTTGGCCTCAGTGGTTGGCTTGTAAATTTGAATAATAGTCATATTAACTGATCTTCCTAGTTTGGATATTATCCTATCACTGATAACATTGTACTTCAGGATAGATCTTGAAATGTTCTTTTTGATGATGAATGCAAGGCCAATCCTCTTCAAGTTGTGCATATGATTAGTGCATTCAAAATGGCCAATACCTGTCCATTTCAGCTCAGTGATGCCTAGTATATTGATGTTTATGCATTCCATTTCATTTTTGACAAACATTATTAATATCCATTAATAATCAGAACATGGATATTTGCAGTTGTTTCTTCTCATTTTGAGTCATGTCACATGAGCAAATGATGGTCCCGAAAGCTTGACTTCATCCACATCATTAAGGTCAACTACCTTGAGAAGGCAGCTCTTTCCCAGCCATCTTTTGAGTGTCTTCCAATCTGAGGGAGCTTATCTTCCAGCACTATTTCAGGCAGTGTTCTGCTACTATTCATAATGTTTTCACTAGTTAATTTTTTTTCAGAAGAGGATCACCAGGTCCTTCTTCCTTGTCTGTCTTAGTGTGCAAGCTTAGGTGAACCTATCCACCATAGATGATCCTGGTGGTATTTGAATTATAACTTCCAGCATCACATCTACACTCAGGCCCCCACAGTGTGACAAACTGGCAGATATGTGATGGGGGAGTCAATGCTAGCGGCCCTAATATACAGCATAAACAGCATACAAATGATAATTAACAATATACAAACACCCAAATTTAAGCTAGATAAATGGGAGCTGCTAAAAATTAAACACTTAAGCTCATCAAATGACTTCACCAAAAGAGCAAAAGGAGAACATACAGACTGGGAAAAAAAATTTTGGCTATAATATATCCAAAAAAGATCTAACCTCTAAAATCTATATGAAAATCCAACACCTCTACAATAAAAAGACAATTCGATTTAAAAATGGGCAAAGGATATGAACAGATGCTTCACCAAGAAGACCTTCAAGTGGCTAACAGACACATGAAGAAATGATCTGGATCACTAGCCATTAGAGAAATGCAAATCAAAACTACAATGAGATATCATCTCACTCCAACATTAATTACTGGCACGAATAAAAAAAAAACAAACAGAAAATAACGAATGTTAGGGAGGCTGTGGGGAGATTGGAACTCTGTCTTAGTCATCTATTATAGTGCTGCTATAATAGAAATCCACAAGCGGATGGCTTTAGCAAACAGAAGTTTATTCTCTCACAGTTTAGGAGGCTGGAAGTCTAAATTCATGGTGCCAGCTCTAGGAGAAGGCTTTCTTTCTTTGTCAGTTCTTCAATCTCCCCCAGGACTAGGAGCTTCTCAGTGCAGGAATACCATGTCTAATGGATGCACTCTGCTACTGGTTTTTCATTCTTGATGGCATGAGGTACTGGCTTTCATGGTCTGTATTTGTACTGAAAATCAAAATCAAATGAGCTTTTGCTCTTCTGCTGCACAGGAGGTTTCTGTCTTCCTTGAGCTCTCCTTAGGACATCTGCATTACCCTTTGAAAGGTGTACCACCCCAGTCAAACTCTTCAACTGGCACTGTCCCTTTGGGGCTGCCCCTGCAACTTCACTGGGTCAGTGAGAAAACAACACAGTACAACCTTAAAAAGACAGAAATAGTAATACCATACAACCAACCCAGCAATCCCACCCCTAGGAACATATCCTAGAGAAATAAGAACCGTCACGTGAACAGACATATATACACCCATATCCATTGCAGCATTATTCACAATAACAAAAAGATGGAAACAACCTAGGTGCCCATCAACAGACAAATGGATAAACAAACTATGGCACATATGCACAATGGAATTCTATTCAACAATAAAGAGCAATGGTGAACCTGTGAAACATCTCACAATATGGGTGAATCTGGAGGGAACGTGCTGAGTGAAATAAGACAATCACAAAAGGGCAAATACTATATGAAACCACTATTATAAAAACACATGAAAATGTTTCAACACAGAAAGAAACAATTTTCGATGCTTTTTGGGAGGGGAGGGCTGGGGTGGGAAAAACTTTAATTAGATAGTAAATAAGTGCTAACTTTGGTGAAGGGTAAGACAGTACATAATACTGGGAAAGTTAGCACAACTCAACCATGCAAAGTCATAGAAGCTTCACAGACACATCCAAACGCCTTGAAAGGCCGAGCCACTGGACTGAGGCCTGGAGACCATGGTCTCGGAGAGCATCTAGCTCAATTGGCATAACATAGTCTATAAAGAAAACATTCTGCATCTGACTACGGTGAGTAGTGCCTAAAGTCTTAAAAGCCTGTGAGCAGCCATCTAAAATACATTTACTTGTCCCATCAAGGCTGGAGCAAAGGAGAATGAAGAAGACCAGAGACACAAGAGAAAGATTAGTCCAAAGGACTAACGGACCACGACTACCACAACCTCCACCAGGCTTTGACCAGAACAACTAGGTAGTGCCCGGTTACCGCCAATGACTGCTGTAGCAGGAATCATGATAGAGGTCCCGGATAAAGAAGGAGAGAAATATGTGGAACAAAATTCAAATTCACACACACACACACACACACACACACAGTCTGACAGAGACTGGAGAAACCCTGAGAATTTGGCCCCTGGACTCCCTTTTAAATCAGTACTGAAGTCACTCCTGAGGTTATTAGAATAAAAAGGCCTGTAAGTAATGTCAGGGCTTGAAGTATTTAGGATCACAGACACAGTTGGAGGACTAACAAGTTAATATATGTAAACATTTTTGACACCCTGATAATGACAATGCGTCATTACAAGGCAATGTTAGAACTAAATTTAATGTTCCAAAATTGACTTTACATTGTTGCAAATTTATTTGCAAAGATACATAAATGTATTACTTTTACAAAAGCCCAAATACGGGAAGAATAAGCACAGACTATTGAAATCACTTTGTACTTAGTTATTTGGCATATGTTCCATGCATGAATTGTGCATTCTCTTAAGTTCCATGCATGAATTGTGCATTCATAAAAACTCTTTGGAGCACTTGATTAATCAAAGGTTAATGAGTACTTAATTTTCATGACAGGGAGTATTACAACTTATCAACTGCTTCATTTATATTTTTAGTTGTCTAGATAATTTGAAGAATTTTTTTTTTAATTTATATACTATTTTTACTTCCATTTCCTAGATTGTATAAAATCATACAAATTAAGTTGTATTTTAATTTTTATATATACCTTTGTGATTCTTAGTTAAAGCTCTCATTTGAGTATTACCACCACTTGTTGGTTTTGTACTTTAATTTTGTACTTTAGGGAAAGAAACAAGTAGGAGTTTTGAATTTAGATATCAGTCTGAAATAATATGTTTAAATTCCCCATTTCCAAAGGCTTATCAGTAGTACTCAACTGAATACTGGTAGAACACCTTCTATAAATCTCTAGTTCTCTGTATGAAGATTCCTCCTTTCAGTACTCTGCCATACGAACTCTAGTTACCTTGGACTTCCTGGACTTCCAACTCTATCTCCTCAACTCAGGAAACCACTGGAGTCTGAATACCCCTTGCCATGAAACTTGCAATTTATGCAAGTATTTCTATTTTTATGCTGCCCATATTAAAAAGTCCTTTAAATAATGTCAGGGCTTTAAGTATTTAGGATCACAGACACATTTGGAGGTCTGGATAATTCTTCCCATGCTATGACTTGGAAACTTTTTGTAGGCAGTAATCTGGCCTAATGAAAAGGCTCTCCTTCTTGTGTCCTTCCATCATTGTCTGAAGTACAAAGTACTGAGTACCATTTTTCCACATTATTGTTCTGATTTTTTAAGAGGAGGAGGTAAACTTGGTTCTGTTCTCCATCTCAACTGGAAGCGAACATCCATTTAGCGATATAAGATGTGCATGTTGTGAATTTTACATTTTCAAGTACTTGAGTTTTAACTTTTTGTTAGGATATTGGATTTACTTCTGGCAGGCAGTTACACTTTTTAGGATAAATAGCATGCTTTTGAGACTTTGTTAGGGCAAATTTAGAATACGCTTTAATGCTGTTTTCTCAACTGAATGCCTCAAGAGTTCAAAAAAGATTCACTACTCTGGCTGGTTGGAACTTTAAATTTTCCAAGGGCTGAATGAACTTGTAAAGCATTCCTATAGTCATTTCCTCAATATTTTGGAGTTTAATTGAACACATGAGGGCTTAATATTCAAAAAGAGAGTCAAGAGAAACTCTATGCAATTTTTTGGATCTCTTTTTCTGCATATCTGCGTCCTTTCTGGTACTCTGCTCCACAAAACCCAGCCAATTCAGTATTCCAGATTTCAATCTCTATCTCTTCAGTTTAGTTCCTTTTGATTTCCTTTGACTTCCACTCCCTATACCATAGTCCAGAAAGTGCCCAGAGGCAGGAAGCTAGGGTTAGTATAGGGCTTATGTCTTTATGCCAGAACAATTATACAACCTAGATGAAATGGACAAATTCTTAGAAACAAACTACCACAATCAGCATAAGAAGATGTAGAAAATATAAATATATCTATAACAAGTAAAAACATTTCATTATTAATCAAATATATACCCTGTTGTCATCGAGTCGATTCCAACTCATAGCAACCCTATAGGACAGAGTAGAACCCCCCCCCCATATGGCTTCCAAGGAGCGCCTGGTGGATTTGAACTGCTGACCTTTTGGTTAGCATCCCTAGCTCTTAACCACTGCACCACCAGGGTTTCCAATTAAATATATAACCACAAAGAAAAGCGAAGGCCCAGATGGGTTCTTTGGTGAATTTTATTACATAATTTAAAAAGAAATAACATCAATATCTCACAACCCTACTCAGAATATAGAGGAGGATGGGACACAGCCTGACTCATTTTGTAAAGCTGTTATAGTTCTAATAACAAAGCCAGGCTAGACATCAAAAGAAAATTACAAACTTATATTCCTCATAAAGACAGGTGAAAAAGTTCCTTAACAGAATATTTTCAAAGCAAATATATATAACTCCACAACTGACCATGAGGATAGTGCAGGACTGGGCAGTGTTTTATTATGCTGTACATGGGGTCACCACTAGTGAGTGGCCAACTTGATGGCAGCTAACAATAGCAGCAATTATAGCAATTATGTCTATATATACATACATATATACATAACACATAAATATATATACATATATACTAATTGCTATAATATATACATATATGATGGAAACCCTGGTGGCATAGTGGTTAAGTACTACAGCTGCTAACCAAAAGAGTTTGGCAGTTTGATTGCACCAGTTTGATTGCACACTCCTTGGAAACATATATGATAAGTTTATATTTACATAATTTTATATGTGTATATACAATTTAAGTTTATATCTATATAATTATATATATACATATCTGTGTGTATGTGTGTAGATGTATATATATATATATTCATATTTATATATAAAGACTTGTACTCCATGACCAAGTAGGGGTTATCTCAGGAATGCAAGGCAGGCTTAATATTCAACTATCAATGAGCATATATATGTTAAAGGAAAAACTACATGGTCACCTCAATATGTGTAGGAAAAGCATCTGAAAAATTCCAATATTTATTCATAATAATAACTTTCCACAAACTAAGAATAAAAGGGAACTTCTTCACCTTGATAAAGAACATCTATGAAAAACTCACAGTTAACATCATACTAGAGACTGGATGCTTTCCCCCTGTGATTAGAAACACACAATGTTGTCTGCTTTTACCACCTATGTTCAACATCGTACTGAAAGTTCTTACCAGTGCTATAAGAACAAAAATAAGAGAACGTCAGAGGGAGAGAGAAAGTGAAGAAAGAATAGATGGAGGGGAGGATGGATGAAAGAAGTAATGAAAAAACAGGAAGAAAGAAAGAAGGGGGAAGAGAGAGAGAAGTTAAAGGCATATGGATTGGAAAGAAAGGATTAGGATTGTTTTTACTTGCTGATGGCACAATCCTGTATATAGAAAACCCCAAAAAATCCACGAAAATTTCATGAGAATTAATAATGAAGTTTAGCAATTTTGCGGGATGCAAGTTAAATATAAAAATAAGTTGTACATTTATACAGTAACTTCCAAACAATAAAAAAAAATTAAGAAAATTATTCCAAAAAATAAAAAATACTTAAGAACAGACTTAACAAAAGCAGTGCAGGGTGTATACACTGAAGACTACAAAGATTGCTGTCAGAAATTAAAGAAGATCTAAAAATTGGAGAGACATTTTATATTTAAGGAATCAAAAGGTAATATTGTAAAAATGGCAATTTGCCCCATATTGATCTATATTCAATGTAATCCTTATTAAAATTTCAGAAAGTTTTCTTTTTTTTGTAACAACTATCAAGCTGATCATAAAATTTATTTGGAAATGAAAAGGATCTAAACAATTTTAAACAAGAACAAACTGGAGGACTGATTCGAAAACATACTCTAAAGCCACCGTAATGAAAATACTATGGTATTGGTTTATGGCTGGGAACATGAATGAAACAGAAGTGAGAATACAGGAATAAATCCTTATATTTATGGTCTTTTCATTTTTAACAAAGGTGCCATGGCAAATTAGTGGGAAAAGAATAGTTGTTTTAACAAATAGTGGTGGGACAAGTGAATATCCAATGCAAAAGAAATAAATTTAGACCCTTACCTCATACCATACGCAAAAATTGACTCAAAATGGACCATAAACTGAAATGTAAGGGAGAAAACAATAAACTGTTTAGAAAAAAACTGAAGAAAATCTTAGTGATCTACAGTTGGGCAAAGAAAGCTTGGTATGACACCAAAAGATGACCTATTAAAGAAAAATTGATAACTGGATTTATCAAAATTAAAACTTTAGTGCTTAAAAGTCCCTCTTAAGAAAACGAAAAGACAAACCACAGAGTAGGAGAAAATATCTGCTAACTAGAGAGAGAGAGAGAGAGAGATTGACTTTGAAGAATAGGCTCATGTAATTGTGGAGGCTGGCAAGTGTGAAATATGAAGGTCAGGCTGATAGGCTAGAAATTCAGGTAAGAGTTGTTCCAGTCTTGAGTTCAAAATTCATAGGGCAGGCCAGCAAGCTGGAACTTGACAAGACATTTATGTTACATTCTTGAGGCGGAATTACTTCCTTTCCTTCTTTGGGAAACCTCAGTTTTTACATTTAAGGCCTTCAGCTGACTGGATGAGGCCCACCAGCTTATGGAGGGTAATTTGTTTTACTTAAAGTCAACTGATTATTAATACTAATCACATCTAAATACCTTCACAGGAACATCTACACTAGTGTTTGGCCAAATCACTTGGCACCATAGACTAGCCAAGTTGGTACTGTGTATCTAATAAAGGACTTATAACCAGAATATGGAAAACCTGGTGCCGTAGTGGCTAAGTGCTATGGCTGCTAACCAAAGGGTCGGCAGTTCAAATCCAGAGTATATAAAAATTCTAAGAGGCACGGCCAAGATGGCGGAATAGACAAATGCTTCTGGCAAGCCCTCTTTACAACAAAGACCCTAAAAAACAAGTGAAATGTGTATATTTGTGACAACCTGGGAGCCCTGAGCATCGAAGGCAAGCTTAGACAATGAACTGAGGGGTAGGGGGAAGAAGAGACCATTCAGAAGTGGAGAGGAGTTACTGGGCCTGAATTGCGGGGAGCCCTCAGGCACCATTCCTGGAGTGGCAGGGCTGGCAGCGGCGGGCTGGTACTAGCATTCGGCTTCAGTTTCCTCAGTGAGGAGCAGCCAGCCACACAGCCTACTCACACCTCCGGAACCTGAGGAGAATGGCGCTCCCAGCAAAAGCTAAGTACTTGAGTATAATTTACTGTGCCCCCTCATCCTCCAAGCCAGCTTCAGCGGCTAAATCCCTGGGCCTGAGATAGACCCTGGTGAGAACCTAGAGCCATCTTCCCGGGCTTGGGAAAGGAAAAAATTTGCAAATGGGGGAAAAGATAATTTGCTAGCTCCATTAACTGGGGGAGCTCAGGACAGAAGTGGCTCCTGTCCAGGCATAAACCGTCCATGGACCTTGAGCATCTTTTCCTTCTGCATGGACCTGTATGGGCCTATTTCGGGAGAATAGGCCCTTGGTTGGCAAACTCCAACCATTTCAGCTGTGCAGCGGAGAGGTGGGTGTTTGATGTCTGACATTGATTTGCATATTAAACAAGATCCTTGCCTAACCACATCAGGAACCTAAGGATTCATAGTTCCACTCAGGTCACCCAGCCGCCCGCGACAGGGATCCAAAGATAACTGGTACCTCCCAGACCTTACAACCAAAAACTTTGGGTGCCCATGGTCTCTCTGCCGAATTCACCCACCAGCATGCTCTAGGGAACAGGGACACATTTTCCTCAGAGACACTTGGGGGTCAGTTCTTAGCCCCATGCCTTGTTCAGAGTGTGATCCCCTGCTGCAATTAGATACCGGTATATACGTCAATTACCCCTGCCCCTCTAAGACTGTAGGACAGAGCCTGTACCACACACTTGATCAGCTAGAAAACTGAATGGACTCCTAGACTGATATACCTGATGACAGCTTTAGACAGCTGGGGACAGGACTCCAGAGCTCCAAAGGCAAAAATAATCAAGCTAGCTCACTCAAGCAACCCATAGGGGTATACCAAAACAAAACATAACAAAGCAAGCAGCTACAACATAGTAAGCAAGCATAAACTAACACAATAACTTATAGGTGGCTTGGAGACAACAGTCAATATCAAGTCACATAAAGAAACAGGCCATGATCACCTAAACAGACTTGCAAAATAAAGAATCCAGGAATCTTCTAGATGAAAGTGCATTCCTGGAATTACCAGATGCAGAATACAAAAGTTTAATATATAGAATGCTTCAAGACATCAGGAAGGAAATGAGGCAATACGCAGAACAAGCCAAGGAACACACAGATAAAACAACTGAAGAAATTAGAAAGATTATTCAGGAACATAATGAAAAGTTTAATAAGCTGGAAAAATCCATAGACAGACAGCAATCAGAAATTCAGAAGATTAACAATAAAATTACAGAATCAGACAACTCAATAGAAAGTCAGAGAAGCAGAATTGAGCAAGTAGAAGCTAGAACTTCTAAACTCGAAGATGAATCACTTGGCACTAATATATTTGAAGAAAAATCACATAAAAGAATTTCAAAAAGTGAAGAAACTTTAAGAATCATGTGGGACTCTATCAAGAGAAATAACCTACGAGTGATTGGAGTACCAGAACAGGGAGGGATAACAGAAAATACAGGGAAAATTGTTGAAGAATTGTTGGCAGAAAACTTCCCTGGTATTGTGAAAGATGAGAAGATATGTATCCAAGATGCTCATCGAACTCCACATAAGGTAGATGTTAAAAGAATGTCACCAAGACATATTATAATCAAACTTCCAAAACCAAAGATAAAGAGAGAATTATAAGAGCAATAAGGGATAAGTGAGAAGTCACATACAAAGGAGAGCCAATAAGAATAAGCTCGGATTTTTTTTTTTACTCAGCAGAAACCATGCAGGCAAGAAAGCAATGGGATGACATATTTAAAAAATTGAAGGAAAAAATTGCCTGCCAAGAATCATATATCCAGCAAAACTGTCTCTTAAATATGAAGGTGAAATTAAGACATTTCTAGAAAAACACAAGTTGAGGGAATTTGTAAAAACCAAACCAAAACTACAGGAAATACTAAAGGGAGCTCTTTGGTTAGAAAATCAATACTATCAGGTATCAACCCAAGACTAGAACACTACGCAAAGCAACCAGAAGTCAACCCAGGGAGGGAAATCAAAAAAAAAAAAGCCCAAAACAGGGTAACGGTGATGTTATTATATAAAAGAAGACAGCATTAAAATAATAAAGAGGGACTAAGAAATGTAACAATACATCTTCCATATGGAGAGGAAGATAGAGTGATACAAAAAAATAAGTTACTTTTAAATTTAGAAAAATAGGGGTAAATAATAAGGTAACCACAAAGGAGACAAACTACCCTACTCATCAAAATAAAATACGAGAGAAAAATACAGACTCAGCAGAAACAAAATCAACAGCAACAAATATGAGGAAAGGACAATATATAAAGGAAATCTACTCAGCGCATAAAATCAAGTGGGAAAAAGAAACTGTCAACAACTCACAAAAAAGGACATCAAAATGATAACGCTGAATTCATACCTATCCATAATTACCCTGAATGTAAATGGCCTAATGCACCAATAGAGAGACGGAGAGTGGCAGGATGGATTAAAAACCAAGATCCGTCTATATGCTGCCTACAAGAGACACATCTTCGACTTAGACACACAAACAAAGTAAAACTCAACAGATGGAAAAAAATATATCAAGCAAACAACAATCAAAAAAGAGCAGGAGTGGCAATATTAATTTCCGACAAAATAGACTTCAAAGTTAAATCCATCAGAACGGATAAGGAAGGACACTATATAATGATTAAAGGGACAATACATCAAGAAGATATAACCATATTAAATATTTATGCAGCCAATGACAGGGCTTCAAGATACATAAAACAAACTCTATCAGCATTGAAATGTGAGGCAGACAGCTCTACAATAATAGTAGGAGACTTACACACACCACTTTCTGTGAAGCACAAGATATCCAGAAAGAAGCTCAATAAAGACACGGAAGATCTAAATGCCACTATCAACCAACTTGGCCTCGTAGACATATACAGAACACTCCACCCAACAGCAACCAAGTATGCTTTCTTTTCTAGTGCACATGGAACATTCTCTAAAATAGACCACATATTAGGTCATAAAGCAAGCCTTAGCAGAATCCAAAACATTGAAATATTACAAACCATCTTCTCTGACGATAAGGCCGTAAAAGTGGAAATCAATAACAGGAAGAGCAGGGAAAAGAAATCAAACACTTGGAAACTGAACAATACCCTGCTCAAAAAAGACAGGATTATAGAAGACATTAAGGATGGAATAAAGTAATTCATAGAATCCAATGAGATGGAAACGCCTATCAGAACCTTTGGGACACAGCTAAAGCAGTGCTCAGAGGCCAGTTTATATCAATAAATGCACACATCCAAAATGAAGAAAGGGCCAAAATCAAAGAATTATCCCTACAACTTAACAAATGGAAAGAGAGCAACAAAAGAAACCTATAGACACTGGAAGAAAACAAATAATAAAAATTAGAGCTGAACTAAATGAAATAGAAAACAGAAAAACAATTTAAGGAATTAACAAGACTAAAAGCTGCTTTTTTGAAAAAATCAACAAAATTGATAACCCACTGGACAAAGTGAAAAAAGAAAAACAGGACAGGAAGCAAATAACCAGATTAAGAAATGAGATGGGCAATATTACAACAGACCCAACTGAAATTAAAAGAATCATATCAGATTACTATGAAAAACTACACTCAAAAAAATTTGAAAACCTAGAAGAAATGGATGAATTCCTAGAAACACACTACCTACCTAAGCTAAGACAAACAGAGGTAGAACAACTAAATACACCCATAACGAAAGAAGAGATTGAAAATGTAATCAAAAAACTCCCAACAAAAAAAAGCCCTGGTCCGGACAGCTTCACTGCAGAATTCTACCAAACTTTGAGAGAAGAGTTAACAACACTACAACTACAGGTATTTCAGAGCATAGAAAAGGAGGGAATACTACCAAACGCATTCTGGGAAGCCAGCATATCCCTGATACCAAAACCAGGTAAAGACACCACAAGAAAAGAAAATTATAGACCTATATCCCTCATGAATGTAGATGAAAAAACCCTCAACAAAATTCTAGCCAATAGAATTCAACAACATATCAAAAAAATAATTTTTTGGATTCATACCAGGTATGCAAGGATGGTTCAACATTAGAAAAACAATTAATATAATCCACCACACAAATAAAACAGAAGACAAGAATGACATGATTTTATCAATTGATGCAGAAAAGGCATTTGACAATGTTCAACACTCATTCATGATAAAAACTGTCAGCAAAATAGGAATAGAAGGAAAATTCCTCAACATAATAAAGGGCATTTATACAAAGCCAACAGCCAACATCACCCTAAATGGAGAGACCCTGAAAACATTCCCACTGAGATCGGGAACCAGACAAGGATGCCCTTTATCACCACTCTTATTCCACATTGTGCTGGAAGTCCTAGCCAGAGCAATTAGATAAAGAAATAAAGGGTATCCAGATTGGCAAGGAAGAAGTGAAAGTATCTCTATTTGCAGATGACATGATCTTATACACAGAAAACCCTAAGGAATCCTCAAGAAAACTACTGAAACTAATTCAAGAGTTCAGCAGTATATCAGGATACAAGATAAACATACAAAAATCAGCTGGATTCCTCTACACCAAAAAAAAGAACATCAAAGAGGAAATCACCAAATCGATATCATTTACAGTAGCCCCCAAGAAGATAAAACACTTAGGAATAAATCTTACCAGAGATGTAAGATACTTATACAAAGAAAACTACAGTATACTTCTGCAAGAAACCAAAAGAGACTTACATCAGAGGAAGAACATACCTTGCTCATGGATAGGAAGACTTAACATTATAAAAAAGTCTATTCTACCAAAAGTGATCTATACATTTAATGCAATTCCGATCCAAATCCCAACGACATTCTTAAATGAGATGGAGAAACAAATCACCAACTTCATATGGAAGGGAAAGAGGCCCCAGATAAATAAGGCATTACTGAAAAAGAAGAACAAAGTGGGAGACCTCACGCTACCTGATTTTAGAACCTATTATACCACCACAGTAGTCAAAACAGCCTGGTACTGGTACAACAACAGATACATGGACCAATGGAACAGAATTGAGAATCCAGACATAAATCCATCCACATATGAGCAGTTGATATTTGACAAATTCCCCAAAAGAGTTAAATGGGGAAAAGACAGTCTTTTTAAACAAATGGTGCTGGCATAACTGGACATTCATCTGCAAAAAAGTGAAACAAGACCCATACCTCACTCCATGCACAAAAACTAACTCAAAATGGATCAAAGACCTAAATACAAAATTTAAAATGATAAAGATCATGGGAGAAAACACAGGGACAACGTTAGGAGCATAAACAGTATACAAAACATTATAAAGAATGTAGAAGAAAACCTGGATAACTGGGAGCTCCTAAAAATCAAACACCTATGCTCATCCAAAGACTTCACCAAAACAGTCAAAAGACTACCTATAGACTGGGAAAAAGTTTTTAGCTATGACATTTCTGATCAGAACCTGATCTTTAAAATCTACATGATACTACAAAAACTCAACTGCAAAAGGACAAATAACCCAATTAAAGAATGGGCAAAAGATATGAATAGACACTTCACTAAAGAACACATCCAGGTAGCTAACAGATACATGAGGAAATGCTCTTGATCTTTAGCCATTAGAGAAATCCAGATCAAAACTACAATGAGATTTCATCTCACTCCAACAGGGCTGGCATTAATCTAAAAAACACAAAAGAATAAATGTTGGAGAGGCTGTGGAGAGATTGGAACACTTCTACACTGCTGGTGAGAATGTCTAATGGTTCAACCACTTTGGAAATCGATTTGGTGCTTCCTTAAAAAGCTAGAAATAGAACTACCATATGATCCAGCAATCCCATTCCTTGGAATATATCCTAGAGGAATAAGAGCCTTTACAGAAACAGATATATGCACACCCATGTTTATTGCAGCACTGTTTACAATAGCAAAAAGACGGAAGCAACCAAGGTGCCCATCAATGGATGAATGGTTAAATGAATTATGGTATATTCACACAATGGAATACTTGTTGTTGTTAGGTGCTGTTGAGTCAGTTCCGACTCATATCGACCCTATGCACAACAGAACGAAGCACTGCCTGGTCCTGCGCCATCCTTACAATCGTTGTTATGCTTCAGCTCATTGTTGCAGTCACTTTGTCAATCCACCTCTTTGAGGGTCTTCCTCTTTCCCGCTGACCCTGTACTCTGCCAAGCATGACGTCCTTCTCCAGGGACTGATCCCTCCTGACAACATGTCCAAAATATGTAAGATGCAGTTTCGTCTTCCTTGCCTCTAATGAGCATTCTGGCCACACTTCTAAGACAGATTTGTTCGTTCTTTTGGCAGTCCATGGTATATCCATTATTCTTAGCCAACACCACAATTCAAAGGCATCAACTCTTCTTCGGTCTTCCTTATTCATTGTCCAGCTTTCACATGCATATGATGTGATTGAAAATACCATGGCTTGGGTCAGGCGCACCTTAGTCTTCAAGGTGATATCTTTGTTCTTCGACACTTTGAAGAGGCCCTTTGCAGCAGATTTACCCAATACAATGTGTCTTTTGATTTCTTGACTGCTGCTTTCATGGCTATTGACTGTGGATCCAAGTAAAATGAAATCCTTGACAACTTCAATCTCTTTACCGTTTATCATGATGTTGCTCATCGGTCCAGTTGTGAGGATTTTTGTTTTCTTTATGTTGAGGTGCAATCCATACTGAAGGCTGTGGTCTTTGATCTTCATTCCTAAGTGCTTCAAGTCCTCTTCACTTTCAGCAAGCAAGGTTGTGTCATCTGCATAACGCAGGTTGTTAATGAGTCTTCCTCCAATTCTGATGCCCTGTTCTTTTTCATATAGTCCAGCTTCTCGTATTATTTGTTCAGCATACAGATTAAATAGGTATGGTGAAAGAATACAACCCTGATGCACACCTTTCCTGACTTTGAACCAATCCGTATCCCCTCGTTCTGTCTGAACAACTGCCTCTCGATCTCTGTAAAGGTTCCTAATGAGCACAATTAAGTGTTTTGGAAATGCCATTCTTCGCAGTGTTATCCATAGTTTGTTCTGACCACACATTCGAATGCCTTTGCATAATCAATAAAACACAGGTAAACATCCTTCTGGTATTCTCTGCTTTCAGCCAGGATCCACCTGACATCAGCAATGATATCCCTGGTTCCACGTCCTCTTCTGGATCCAGCCCGAATTTCTGGCAGTTCCCTGTCGATATACTGCTCCAGCCATTTTGGAATGATCTTCGGCAAAATTTTGCTTGCTTGTGATATTAACGATATTGTTCTATAATTTCCAGATTCAGTTGGATCACCTTTCATGGGAATAGGCATAAACATGGATCTCTTCTAGTCAGTTGGCTAGAAAGCTGTCTTCCGTATTTCTTGGCATAGACGAGTGAGCACCTTCAGCACTGCATCTGTTTGTTGAAATGTCTCAACTGATATTCCATCAATTCCTGGGGCCTTGTTTTGCGCCAATGCCTTCAGAGTAGCTTGGACTTCTTTCTTCAGTACCATCGGTTCCTGATCATATGCCACCTCTTGAAATGGTTGAATATCAACTAATTCTTTTTGGTATAATGGCTCCGTGTATTCCTTCCATCTTGTTTTGAAGCTTCCTGTGTCGTTTAATATTTTCCCCATGGAATCCTTCAGTATTGCAACTCTAGGCTTGAATTTTTTCTTCAGTTCTTTAACCTCAGAAACACCAAGGGTGTTGTTCCCTTTTGGTTTTCCATCTCCAGCTCTTTGCACATGTCATTATAATACTTTACTTTGTCTTCTCGAGAGGCCCTTTGAAATCTTCTGTTCAGTTCTTTTACTTCATCAATTCTTCCTTTTGTTTTAGCTCCTCGATGCTCAAGTGCAAGTTTCAGAGTCTCCTCTGACATTCATCTTGTTCTTTTCTTTCTTTCCTGTCTTTTCAGTGACCTCTTGCTTTCTTCGTGTATGATGTCCTTGGTGTCATTCCACAACTCGTCTGGTCACTAGTGTTCAATGCATCAAATCTATTCTTCAGACGGTCTCTAAATTCAGGTGGGATATACTCAAGGTCATATTTTGGCTCTCGTGGACTTGTTCTGATTTTCTTCAGTTTCAGATTGAACTTGCATATGAGCAATTGATATTCTGTTCCACAGTCAGCCCCTGCCCTTGTTCTGACTGATGATATTGAGCTTTTACATTGTCTCTTTTCACAGATGTAGTCAATTTGATTTCTGTTTGTTCCATCTGGCAAGGTCCATGTGTATAGTCGCCGTTTATGTTGGTGAAAGCAGGTATTTGCAATGAAGAAGTCGTTGGTCTTGCAAAATTCTATCATTCCATCTCCGGCATTCTTTCTAGCACCAAGGCCATATTTTCCAACTACTGATCCTTCTTCTTTGTTTCCAACTTTTGCATTCCAATTGGCAGTAATTATCAATGCATCTTGATTGCATGTTTGATCAATTTCAGACTGCAACAGCTGAAAAAATCTTCTATTTCTTCATCTTTAGCCCTAGTGCTTGGTGCACAAATTTGAATAATAGTCGTATTAACTGGTCTTCCTTGTAGACCTATGGATATTATCCTATTGCTGACAGCGTTGTACTTCAGGATAGATCTTGAAACGTTCTTTTTGATGATGAGTGCAACACCATTCCTCTTCGATTTGTCATTCCCAGCATAGTAGACTATATGATTGTCCAATTCAGAATGGCCAATTCCAGTCCATTTCAGCTCACTAATGCCTAAGATATCGATGTTATGTGTCCCATTTCATTTTTGACGATTTTCAATTTTCCTAGATTCATACTTCATACATTCCAGGTTCCGATTATTAATGGATGTTTGCAGCTGTTTCTTCTCATTTTGAGTCGTGCCACATCGGCACATGAAGGTCCCGAAAGCTTTACTCCGTCCACGTCATTAAGGTCAACTCTATTTTGAGGAGGCAGCTCTTTCCCAGTCATCTTTTGAGTGCCTTCCAACCTGGGGGGCTCATCTTCCAGCACTATATCAGACAATGTTCTGCTGCTATTCAAAAGGTTTTCACTGGCTAATGCTTTTCAGAAGTAGACTGCTGGGTCTTTCTTCCTAGTCTGTCTTAGTCTGGAAGCTCAGCTGAAACCTGTCCTCCATGGTGACCCTGCTGGGATCTGAATACCAGTGGCATAGCCTCCACCATCACAGCAACATACAAGCCCCCACACTACGACAAACTGACAAACCAGGCTCCAGGAATTGTTGGAATATCAATTGAAATGTTTGAACAAACAGATGCAGTGCTGGAGGTGCTCATTCGTCTATGCCAAGAAATATGGAAGACAGCTTCCTGGCCAATTGACTGGAAGACATCCATATTTATGCTTATTCCCAAGAAAGCTGACCCAACCGAATGTGAAAATTATAGAACAATATCATTAATATCACAAGCAAGCAAAATTTTGCTGAAGATCATTACAAAATGGTTGCAGCAGTATATCAACAGGGAACTGCCAGAAATTCAGGCCAGCTTCAGAAGAGGATGTGGAACCAGGGATATCATTGCTGATGTCAGATGGATCCTGGCTGAAAGCAGAGAATTCCAGAAGGATGTTTCCCTGTGTTTTATTGACTATGCAAAGGCATTTAACTGTGTGGATCATAACAAATTATGGATAACACTGCGAAGAATGGGAATTCCAGAACACTTAATTATGCTCGTGAGGAACCTTCACATAGATCAAGAGGCAGTTGTTGGGACAGAACAAGGGATTATGATTGTTTTAAAGTCAGGAAATGTGTGCATCAGGGTTGTATTCTTTCATCATACCAATTCAATCTGTATGCTGAGCAAATAATACCAGACGCTGGACTATATGAAGAAGAACGGGGCATCAGGATTGGAGGAAGAAGACTCATTAACAACCTGCGTCATGCAGATGACACAACCTTGCTTGCTGAAAGTGAAGAGGACTTGAAGCACTTAGGAATGAAGATCAAAGACCACAGCCTTCAGTATGGATTGCACCTCAACTTAAAGAAAACAAAAATCCTCACAACTGGACCAATGAGCAACATCACGATAAAAGGAGAAAAGATTGAAGTTGTCAAGGATTCCATTTTATTTGGATCCACAATCAACAGCCATGGAAGCAGCAGTCAAGAAATCAATAGATGCATTGCATTGGGTAAATCTGTTGCAAAGGACCTCTTTAAAGTGTTGAAGAGCAAAGACGTCACCTTGAAGACTAAGGTGCGCCTGACCCAAGCCATGGTATTTTCAATCACATCATATGCATGTGAAAGCTGGACAATGAATAAGGAAGACCAAAGAAGAATTGATGCCTTTGAATTGTGGTGTTGGCGAAGAATATTGAATATACCATGGACTGCCAGGAGAAGGAAGAAATCTGTCTTGGAAAAAGTACAACCAGAATGCTCCTTAGAAGGAAAGATGGCAAGACTGTGTCTTCCATGCTTTGGACATGTTGTCAGGAGGGATCAGTCCCTAGAGAAGGACATCATGCTTGGCAGAGTACAGGGTCAGCAGGAAAGAGGAAGATCCTCAACGAGGTGGATTGACACAGTGGCTGCAACAATGGGCTCAAGGATAGCATCGACTGTTGGATGGTTCAGGACTGGGCAGTGTTTCGTTCTGTTGTGCATAGGATCCATATGAGTTGGAACCGACTCAACGGCATCTAACAACAACAACAACATGACCCTCTTACAGACTGCCCACCAACCCACTGCTGTCGAATTGATTCTGACTCAGCAATCTCATAGGGTTTCTGAAGCTGTGATCTTTACAGAAGCAGACTGCCCATCTTTCTCCTGTGGAGAAGCTGGTGGGTTCAAACCATAGACCTTTTGGTTAGTAGTCGATCCCGTCAACCACTTCTCCCCCGTGGCTCATTTTTTGCAGCCTACTACCATTTAACTGAACATATAGTTTGCTATCAATAGCAAGGAAAAGAAGGTAATGGGTTAGATTTTCTCAAGATCGTTTAAGATATTGCAGCATCATCATATTTAACAATTTTAAATAATTTTTTTTAGAGAAGGACATATATAAAGAAATCTTCCTATATACAAATAACATTGAGCCACTCAGGTTCGTGGCATTTGAAACTGTTAGTAAACTACAAGAATGTCTAGTGAGACTTCGCAGCTTAATAGGAATGAGGCATCTCTGTTTCAAGTTTAGGAGACATACAGTAGACATACATATTTGTGATATAAACAGAGTACTAGACAGTAATAGGAAGAGTATAAAAACAAAATGGAAAAGTAATAAATGCACATAAACTCATATGGTGACACAAGTCTGTCCTTACCTTTGACAACAATATTTTTCTTTACAGTATGTCTAAAGGCTTAGGTAAGTCTTGGGAATAGAAACCTCAAAAGATATACATAATTTCAATGGTTCAATATTTAGAGTTGAAGTAAAGATAGACATGATATTATTAGATGATGGCATAAAAGAGAATATACTTTCAGACTAATAAAATACATAAAAAATTCTAAACACTAGTACCCTTAACAATTGTATATTTGGCAAATATAAATTCCTTGCCATGTTTTTTGCATGGTTATTTATTTGGGCATATCTGTTGCCGTCGATTCTGACTCATAGCAGCCCTATAGGACAGAGTAGAACTGCCCCATAGGATTTCCAAGCAGACTGCCCCATCTTTCTCCCTCAGGGGTAGGAGGGAGAGGAAAATGGCGGGGGGGGGGTAATGATGAAAAAATCACAACGATTAAGGGTATTGCACAGCCAATTATTGTAATAGCTGTCAATAAGTTGTACACCTGTAAACAGTTGAATTGGCAGAAAAAAAAAAAACCCTATGGGGCAGTTCTACTCTGCCACATGGGGTCACTCTGAGTTGGAATCAATTCAAGGGCACCCAACAACAAACACCATGGCCCATACTGTCCTGCACCCCCGGCCCTCTTTGTCCCCTTTCTGCCCTCACCTCCTGCCCTCTCCCCATGTGACTCTGTTCCAGCCATACTGGCATCCTAAGAGCTCCTCAAACACAGGAGACAGTCTTGCCACATGTACACATTGTTGTTGTTGTAATAGCATAATCTTGGGAAAGCCTTGTTAAGTCAAGGGCTTAACTGTTGTGCCACCAGGGCTCCTTATGTTCACTTTAAATGGTTAAATTGCATGGTATGAAATCATATCTCAATAAAGCTGTTCTCTCACCTTAAAAAAAAAGAGTGAGAAGAAAAAAAAAAAAAAGAATGAGCACAAAGGGCTGAAAAAGATGCTGATGTGAATTTCTTCCTCTGTGGTGAGGCTGGGATTCTACACAGTAAAAAAAAAAAAAAAAATCCAATGATGTGCATTACAAAAGTTAGTTACTATTATTGAGGCTTCTTATTTATTCTAATATTTAAAAAATCAACAATGTAAGCATTTATTGGTCTAATTGTAATATGCGTCTTCTTTATTATTCTAGAAATAATATTAATACATATTGAAACACTAGGCATTCTTGCACAGCAGAATTAATTCTACTTGCTCATAAAGTATTTCTTAGATTCCCATATATTTGCTAGTATTTACTGAGAAATTTTAGGTCTATGGTGAGTCATGATTCATTTTGTCAATAAATAGTTTTACATTTTTCATAAGGTTTCTTGTACAAATATTTATTGTTTATTTTTTGCCAATTTAATATGACAGCAGCTCAGGGAATTCAATTATGTTTCTCACTTCTAATTTGTTTCTGTCAATTTGTTTCTTGTATTGATATTTTTTTTAAATCCCTTTTTGACACAATAGTAGTCAGTGCCTGATGATTCGCGACAGTTATATCTTCGTTGTGGAGCTTCTTTTTACCTAGCATGTTGTTGCTTCTTATCAAAACCGAAATTTCATAAAACCCTTAAGCCTTTCTTCTCACTCCAACAGAAGTGCATCCTTTTAACGTCTCCTTCCACATTTTGTGGAACCAGGTGGGAGATGTCACATGCTCTCCTGCTACGTTCTTTCTGTCCTTGACCCTTCAGGGCAAGAAAAGACTTCTTCTTTCCTCTGTTTGACCAGTTACTTGTATCTTCCTCCTCCCCTGCCTAGGATGAAGAGGTTCTGACTTTGTGTCATGCAGTAGAAATTAAACTTGTAAGTGCTTAATATCTATTTTTTGATCATTAATATGTTATGTAAATAAAACAATTGTGAATATTCATAAAGGACAGGACAAGTAACATAGTTCTTCACATGAGAATTCTTTTTGAAATAAAAGTTTAAGTATAAACAATTTCAACTTCAATCTGAAAATTTTTCTTGGGGAAGGTATTGTTGCTGCAAGGTACATTTATGTATTTAAGTTGAAGAACACACTTCAGCTTACCTTTAAAATACAGCTTTATTTTCTGCCACAGTATAGGATTCCACATTTCTGAGCGGGACTAGTAAAGCATAAGCTATTAATTTACCAAAGATTTGAAAGCTCTCTTTACTCTAGCACATGGAGCCCTGGCGGCACAATGGTTAAGAGCTAGGCTACCAACCAAAAGGTTGGCAGTTCAGATCTATCAGCCACTCCTTGGAAACCCTGTGGGGCAGTTCTGCTCTTTCCTATAGGGTCGCTATGAGTCAGATTCCACTGGACGGCAATGGGTCTGGGTCTCTCAAACTGAAGCACACAGGACATGTCTGTGTTGTAGGCTGTAAGTATGTTGCCATCCTATATATAAAAAAAAAAAAATTGCCATCTAGTAGATTCTGACTCATAGTGACCCTATAGTACAGTAGAACTACCCCACAGGGTTTCCAAGGAGCATCTGGTGGATTCGAACTGCCGACCTTTTGGTTAGCAGCCTTAGCTCTTAACCACTACACCCCCAAGCCATCCTATATAGACAGTCCCAATTTTATTGTTGTTTAAAATTCTTGATTTAAACTCATAAGTTTCCTGCTCAACCTCCAAAACCGCCAGTTGAGGAAGGAGTTCATGTCATAAAATAGCACTGAGGGGACTTGAGATAGATACAATCTCTCCACGCTTGCTTGTTTTTCTTTCTTTGGGGGGGCGGAAGTGTGTATAAAGGGGCTAATACCACTCAAAATTTGGTGGAAGATTCTTTTCTCACATAATATTGAAAAAAATAAAAATATGCATTTTCTTGGCACTTATGAAAATGTGGACTTATGTATAAAATCATAGTGTGCATTTAGATTCTGACTTTGCTTATAGTTATAACACAAAGGTTATGGAGTTTAAAAATAAGTTTTTAAGATTTAGGGACTTGTTTCACCATTGACCACAGATACTGACCAAGAGTTTGCGTCAAATGTTGGCTTATTTCAGGTCTGTAAATCCCTTATGCTTCTTGCCTACAACAGAACTACTGAGCATTTTGTTCTCAACCTTTTCACAGACTTTATCTTTTCTCATAATCTTTGCGGAATGAGCTGCCTGGCTATTTAGTGTTATAAATATATTCTGGGAAAAACTGAAAATAAAATGTAATATATGACTTTGTGCATTTCCAAAAGAAAGAAAGGCACAGATGTCCAGACCATAATATATAACAAGTTTTTATTATTTTTTTTTCCAGCAGCTTACTATGCAATTTTCAGATAGAAATGTTGAAAGAACTTTACAGCAAAAAATTACATACCCACTGCCTAGTTTCTACAATTAGTGACCTACCACACTGGCTTATCGCGTATATATTCATCCATCCATTCTTCTATTCATCTATCAGTGGATCTCACTTTTTGAATACATTGCAGAGAATGCTGCAGGCATCAGTACACCTCAACCCTAAAACTTCAGTATACTTATCATTTATTAGATTTCAATATTTGTTTACAGAATTTTTTGAGGTGAGATAAAACTTGCATACAAAGAATTGTACATTTGCTGAGTTTTGACAAATGCATGCAACTGTGAAGCCTAAAGCTCTATCAAGATATAAAACTTCACCATTGTGTGGTATTAATTTCCTACGGCTGTCATAAGAGAGTACCACAAACTGGGTGGCTTAAAATGACAAAAATTTATTCTTTCATAGTTCTGGAGGCTAAAGTGAGAAATCAAGGTGTAAGCAGGACCCCATCCCCTCCAAAGTCTCTAGGGAAGCCTCCTTCCTCTCCTTTTACATCTCCTGGTGTTTCCAGCCATCCTCGGTATTCCTTGGCTTGTAAGGCATCACTCCAATCTCTGCCTGTCTTTGCTCGGCCTTTTTCTCTCTGTGTCTCCTCTGTCTTAAAAACTTTCTCTCCTATAAGGACAACAGTTATTGGATTTAGAACCCACCCTAATCAAGTGTGACCTCATCTTAACTTCTACAAAGGCTCTATTTTCAAATAAGCTGGACTTCAACACATCTTTTTGGGGGACACAATTCCACCCACACAACCATTATCCCAGAAAGTTCCTTCAAGCTTGTTCCCAGTCAATTTCCCCATCCCCATTCCACCCTGAGGCAAACACTGGACTAATTTTTTCCCACCACAGATTAAATCATCTTGGTTTAGAATATTATTTAAATAGAGTCAAACCATAGGAACTCTTTTGTTTCTATAGCAGAAGCTTGAATAGCACATTCTTTTTTTTTTTTTTTTTTTAGTTAATAATCTTTAACACAACAAACTCTGGCTAAATTAATTAAAAGAGGAATTTACCTAAAGAAACGTCAGGTATCTCAGAGAACAGATGGATTGGAGTGGCAGACTCAGAACATGGACAAGTGCCAGGGCAGTTTTGGAGTTTAGGTATGGGAAATATTCAACCATTGGGTAGGGGCTCAGCCATAAGAATAAGTGAGCTCTTGTTTTTTGTTTTTTCCTATCTTTGCCTCAACATTCAGCTTAAGATTTAAAGTTCCAGGGGTCAGAGTCTGATTAGTATAATTTGAGTTGCATGACTGTGCCTTAACTGTGAGGGTCCTATTAATCAGGGTTCTTGGTTACAAAATAAAACCACACTAGATCAGAAAAGGAGCATGATAGAGGACGTTAGTACTCATAGGATGTCTAGGATGGTCAGAGAGTCAGGCTGGGAAACTTAGGAGCCCAAAAGTATGCCCAAATTACTCCAACACACCTCTGGGGAAGACATTCATGCTGTCAGACTTGGAGAAAGACTGATGCCCCTAACACTGTGCCCTTGATGCCATCCAGCCAGCCCAGCTGCCCTTGAAGGCTGGAAACTTGTGCTTCCCCTTTAGCCAAGAGTGGATTCAGTGTGCCCCTTGCTTTATCACACTGCTCTCACCCAAACTAAACTCTCACGAAGATGAATCGAGAAGATGATGCCTACATAACATGCCTGTGCCTTTGCAGCGAGGGGGCCTGGGAAGTTCTGGCTGCCCTCCTGAGGAGGCAGAGGTCTAACTTAGAAAATTACTGACAAAGGTCAAATCATTCAAACTATGCTTGGTGGCCAAAACAAGACAATGTTTTCTCCGTTACAGAAGGGCAGGAGACCTTGCCTGATTATCCAAGACTGCAGCAGTGGGGGACTGGAAATTTATTAAAAGGAATCCAGGGTGCTATTGCAAAAAGACGGAATAGATGATGTGTTGGCCGAAAAACAAAAATCAGCAAGTATTTACTATATAGACTATTACAGCTTGATAAGATATGAGTTTATCCAGTCTGACTTCATTCCATATGAATAGATGTTTTTCTAATCATCCACCTTCTAAGGCTGATATATCCTTTGGGAATAAGGCAACTTAAGGACCTTCTCAGGAGAAAAGTACACATAAACTTACAGGCAGATTTACATATTCTTGGGGAAGGGTGTCCCTGGGTAGCCAGAAAGTTGGCAGTTCAAACCCCTCCAGAGGCCCCTCAGAAGACAGGGCTGGCAATCTGCTTCCAAAAGATCACAGTCTTGAAAACTGTGTGCAGCAGTTCTACTCACATGACACACATGGGATGGCAATGAGTTGGATATGTCATAGCCAAAATTTTTTTTGCCAGGCTGTACATTCTCTTTTTACTCCTTTGGTGAAGTCTTTTGCTGAGCACATGTGTGTAATTTTTAGGAGCTCACAGGCATCTAGTTTATCTTCTGATGTTTGTGCATTATTAGTTATGGTTTGTATCCTCTTTATGCCATGTATTAGGTATATTAGCGTTTTTTTATTAGTGTTGCCCCTATTTTTTCTTTCACGCTTTTTATTGTTGCAGGTTTTTGATCCATTTTGAGTTAGTTTTTATATATAGTGTAAGGTATGGGTCCTGTTTCGGTTTTTTACAAGTGGACATCTAGTTTTTCCAGCACCATCTGTTAAAAAGACTGCCTTTTCCCCATTCAGTGGACTTTGGTCCTTTGTCAAAGATCAGCAGGCTGTAGGTGGACGGATTTCCATCTGGGTTCTCGATTCTGTTCCATTGGTCTTTTTGTCTGTCATTGTACCAGTTCTGACCACTGTGGTTGTACAGTAGGTTCTGAGATCAGATAGTGCGAGGCCTCCTACTTTATTCTTTTTCTTCAATAATGCTTTGCTTATTCTTTTCTTTCCCTATAAGTTTCGTGATTAGTTTTTCCATCTTGTTAAAGAATGCTGTTGATATTTGAGTTGACATTTTCACAATGTTGAGTCTTCCTATTCAGGAGCATGTTTTGTTTTTCCATTTACATAGGTCTCTTTTTGTTTCTTGCAATCGTGTTTTGTAGTTTTCTTTATATAGTTCTTTGATGTCTTCTTGATGGATTGTTCCTTTAATCGTTATATAATGTTCTTCCTTGTCTTTCAGGGTTGATTTTTCCTTAAAGTCTATTTTATCTGAGGTTAGTATTGCCACTCCTGCCTTTTTTGGTTACTGTTTGCTTAATATATTTTTTCCATCTTTTGATTTTTAATACATTTATGCCTTTGTGTCTAAAATATGTCTCTCGTAGACAGCATATTGATGGGCCGTGCTTCTTTATCCATTCTGTCACTTTCTGTCTCTTTACAGTGCATTTAAGTCATTTATATTCAGTGTGGTTATTGATAGGCATGAGTCTATTGCTGTGCTTTTTTTTGTTTGTGGTGCTAGCGTTTTCTTTGTTCCTCTTACTTTCCTGTGTTGCGCTTCTTTTGTTTGTGGATTTTCTTTTCTTTTCTGTTGTATTATAGATTTTGTATTAACTGAGGCTTTATGTTTTTCTTCTTTATTCTGATGAGTAGGTTTGTTAACTTTCTTTATGGCTACCTTGAAATTTACCCTTATCTTCCTAAGTTTGAACCAGTCTTTTATTACTTCATATTGCCTTGACTTCCTCTCTATTTGAAAGTTCTATACCTACATTGTTTATTCTTCTTTTATTGTTTGTTGTTGGTGTCATTTATAGATTGACTTCTCTGTTTCCATGTTTTAAGTCTTTTAGCTTTGTTTTATTATTGAGAGTTCTTTACCTAGTTTGGTATCTGGCTGATACTGTTGTATGCCCTAGTTCTTGTCTGATGTTGTTGGTTCTCTAACCAAAGGACTCTCTTTAATACTTCTGGTAAGTTTTGTTTGGTTTTTACAAACTCCCTTAATATCTGTTTGTCTGGAAATATCTTAGTTTCACCATTGTATTTGAGAGGGAGTTTTGTAGGATATATTATTCTTGGCTGGCAGTTTTTTTTTTTTTTTTCATTTTCTTTCAAAGCGTTGTATACATCATCCCATTGCCTTTTTGCCTGCATAGTTTCTGCCAAGTAATCAGGGATTATTGTTTGTCTTATTGTTTCCATTTTGTACATGACTTTTTATTTTTCTTGAGCTGCTGTCAGGATTCTTTCTGTGTCTTTGGTTTTGGCAAGTGTGGTTATGGCATATCTTGGTGACTCTCTTTTGGGGTCTGTCATGGATTGAATTGCGTTCCCCCAAAATATCTGTCAACTTCATTAAGTTATGATTCCCAGTATTGTTTGATTGTCTACAATTTTACCAACTGATGTGATTTCCCTATGTGTTGTAAATTCTATCACTATGTTAATGAGATGGATTAGAAGCCATTATATTGATGAGATCTACAAGATTAGATAGTGTCTTAAGCCAATATCTTTTGAGATATAAAAGACAGATGGCGGAGGGCCTCATACCACCAAAAAAGCATCACCAGGAGCAGAATGCATCTTTTGGACCTGGGGTCTCTGTGCCTGAGAAGCTCCTTGACAAGGGGAAGATTGATGGCAAGGACCTTCCTCCAGAGGCAACAGAGAGAGAAAGCATTTCCCTGGAGCTAACACCCTGAATTTGGACTTGTAACCTCCTAGACTGTGAAAGAATAAATCTCTCTTTGTTAAAGCCATCCACTTGTGGTATTTCTGTTACAGCAGCACTAGATGAGTAAGACAGGGTCTATCCTATATGGGATTTGTTGAGCTTCTTGGATGATCAGCTTTTCACCTCTCATGATATTTGGGAAGTTTTCATCTAGCAAATCTTGAAAAATCTTTTCTGTGTTTTCCATTTTTTCTACCTGTTCTGGAACTCCAATCGTGCACTACTTTTTGCTCTGCATTGTGTCCCACATAATTCTTAGGTTTTCTTCATTCTTTTCTCTGATTTTTCCTTAAACAAAATGGTGTCCCTGGTTTTGCCTTCAATCTCACTGATTCTGTCTTCCATTGTTTCAGATTTGCTCCGAAAACCTTCTATTGATTTGTTCATTTCTGACTTTTGTTGCCTATTTTCCTTATTTCCTTTTTTTGTTACTTTTTAAAATTACCACTTATTCCTTTGTCACTGACAATCTGTCAATCTTTTCATGTGTTATATGCATCTTTTGCTGTCCATTTAAAAGAGTAGTTATAAAAGGTATTTTAAATTCTCTTTTTGCTAATTTCAACATCTGAGTCATATGTGAGTATGCTTTTGTTGACTATTTTCCTCTTGATTATGATTCACATGTTTCTGATTCTTCTCATGAATAGTAATTTTTACTGCATACCATAATACTGTAAGCAATACATTTAAGAGACTGGATTATGTTTTCTTGCTATGAAAAGTAAAGAATTATATCTTACCAAAAAACCAAACCCACTGCCGTCGAGTCAATTCTGACTCATAGCAACCCTATAGAACAGAGTAGAACTGCCCCATAGAGTTTCCAAGGAGTGCCTAGTGGATTTGAATGGCTGACTTCTTGGTTAGCAGCCATAGCACTTAAACCACTACGCCACCAGGTTTTCCAATTATATCTTAAACTGGTAGATCTTGTGGAGGCTTTATTTTAGTCTAAGAGAGTATCTATAGTTTCAGAATATGATCTTTATTCCTGGAGTTGACTCTTTAGCATTTTCAATGGAAAATGTTTGCTTAAAGTCAGTATTGAATAATTCCTAAAATAATCATGGTATTTCTCTCTTTCTTTCTCTTTTCCGCAAACACATAGATATAGATTACTTGGGGGAGATGTAGACAAAAGATTCAAAGTTCACATTTAAAATGTTGTGACAGGGAGGGGGGACCAAGATGGCCGGCTAGGTAGAAGCTTCCAATTATCCCTTTTGCAAAAAAGACTCAAAAAAAAAAACAAGTGAATCAATTACATACATGACAATCTATAGAAGCTGACCATCAAACACAGAACTAAGGAGTTGACCTGAATGACAGGGGAGTGGAAATCCACGCACTGAAGCAGTGACAGCTTCCAGAGCTGGCGTGCCTTGCCACAGCCTTGAGCCCTTGCAGTTCCCTGATGCCACAGCAGTGGGGCTGATCATGGCTTACTGAGACACGGCAAGAACAGGACACAGACGTAAACCCCTGGAGCAACCATGGCGGGGAACCAGCCAGCGCACACAGGCTGACAGGGAAATGAGAAGCCACGGGGAAGCACTGACTGGTTTCAGATCCTGGAGCACAGCATCCCAACCAGGAGACCTTGGTGCTGGGGTTTGGACTAAGCGTGGAGGGGCTAATCAGGGCTTCCTGAGATGTTGCAAGCATGGGATGCAGCCCAAACCTCCTGGGGCAATCTCGGTAGGGACCCAGCCAGCACTCACAGGCTACACACCCCTCTGGAATCTCAGATAAAACATTCCTCACCAAACAAGATAACTAACTTTGTCTATCTTGCCATGCTACTCTCTCCTATCCATCTGATCCCTCCCTCCCTGCTCCAGCTGGCTTTATTAACATTGGAATTCCCTGGGCCAGAGAGTGAAGTGCACTGAGGGTTTTTCTTTTCTTTTCTAACCCACTCTCCTGGCCTGAGAAAAGCAGCAATTAACAATCAGCAGAAAAATCCTTGCCTGACTTCCCTAAACTGGAATACCAATACAGAACCAGCTCCATCCAGGCATAAGAGATCTAGTCTTTGGCTTTCACCCCTATAGGGAACCAGGTGGCTATCATAACACAAAGGCAATTCTGATAGAGATCTGACTGTAATTGTTTTAGTGAAACAATGGGAAGACAAGTTTTAGAGGTCTGATACCTCTCTACCTATTAAACAGAGCCCTCACTGATCCACAACAGGGAACTGAGGGCTGAGGCTCCACCCACACTACCTAGCCACCTGCTAAAGGGGTCTGAGGATAGTGGTGCCTACCAATGTTTAGAGGTACAAGCATTGGGTGCCTAAGGTACAGCTGCAGAGCCCACCCACCAAAGAGCACTGTTGAATAGAGACACTTCTACCTCACTGGCACTTGGGGAAAGGCTGTCAGCATTCTGCCCTCCTCAGAGTGTGACCCCCCCACCACTACTAGAGACTGGCACATACAACCAACACTGCTACTCCTCTAAGTTAAAAGGTGACAGCCTACACCACACACTAGGTGGCCCACTATCAGGACACCTGAACTGATTCTATTCAAGAATAGTGAATGGACTTATAGGCTCATATACCTGGTAACAGCTCAAACCAGCTGGTAATAGGTCTTAAGTGATTCAAAGGATACAACAATCCAGAAAGCACAATCCAGTAGCCCATCTGGGTATATTGAAACAAAATAAAATGAAGATGAGACTCAGTGAGCAAATATAATATAAATCATTACAATATCTTATAGATAGCTCAGAGACACCAGTCGATATCAAATCACATAAAGAAGTGGACCATGATTTCTTCTACAGATGCCCAAATTAAACAATCAAAATCTTCCCCAAAAGAAGATACAATCCTGGAATTGCCAGTTGTAGAATATGAAAAAACTAATATACAGAATGCTTCAAGACATCAGGGATGACCTCAGAAATGAAATAAGGCAATCTACAGAAAAAGACAAGGAACACACTGACAAAGCAGTTGAAGACATCAAAAAGATTATTCAAGAACATAGTGAAAATTTAATAAGCTGCAAGAATCCACACAGAGACAGCATTCAGAAATCCAAAAGATTAACGATAAAATTACAGAATTAGAAAACTTGATAGGAAGTCAGAGGAACAGAATCGAGGAATTGGAATGCAGAGTGGGGGAGTTAGAGGGTAAGGCAATTGACACCACTATAGTTGAAAAATCATATGAAAGAGTTTTAAAAAATGAAGAAACCCTAAGAATCATGTGGGACTCTATCAAGAAGAATAACTTGTGTGTGATTGGAGTTCCAGAACATGGAGGGATAACAGAAAATACAGAAAGAATAGTTGAAGATCTGTTGGCAGAAAATTTCCCTGGCATCTTGAAAGATGAAAAGATATCTATCCAAGATGCTCATCGAACCCCATACAAGATAGGTCACAAAGGAAAATCACGAAGAAATATTGTTATCAAATTTGCCCAAACCAAAAATAAACAGAAAATTTTAAAAGCAGCCAGGGATAAACAAAAAGTCACCTACAAAGGAGAATCAATAAGAATAAGTGCAGACTATTTGGCAGAAACCATGCAAGCAAGAAGGTGATGGGATGACATAAGTAGAGCACTGAAGGAGAAAAACTGCCAGCCAAAAATCATATATTCAACAAAACTCTCTCTCAAATATGAAGGTGAAATTAAGATATGTAGTGATAAACACAAGCTTAGAGAATTTGCAAAAACCAAACCAAAGCTGCAAGAATTACTAAAGGAAATTCTTTGGTCAGAAAATCAATAATGTCAGATACCAACACAAGGTCACAGAACAGAACATACCGATATCAACTCAGATAGGGAAATCATAAAAACAATATAAGATTAATTTTTTAAAAAAGCTCAAAACAGGGAATCATTGATGTCATTATGTGAAAGATTACAGTAATCAAAAAAGAGGGACTGAATACAGGAGGCATAGATCTTCCATATGGAGAGGAAACCAAGTCTATATAGGGCGATACAAGATAGGTTTTTACTTAGAAAAATAGGGGTAAATATTAAGGTAACCACAAAGAGGCCTAACAATTCCATACTGATAAACATAACGACTCAGCAAATACAAATTCAACTACTATGAAAATGAGGAACACACAATTTACAAAGAAAAACTTCTCAGCACAAAAAAGTGAATAGAAAAATGAAATTGTCAACAAGACACAAAAAAAGACATCAAAATGACAGCACTAAAGTCAGGCTTACCTATAATTACGCTGAATGTAAATGGACTAAATGCACCAATAAAGACACAGAGAGTTGCAGAATGGATTAAAAAACATGATCTGTCTATATGCTGCCTACCAGAGACACATCTTAGAGACACAAACTAAAACTTAAAGGATGGGAAAAAATATATGAAGCAAACAACAATCAAAAAACAGCAGAAGTGGCAATATTAATTTCTGACAAAATAGACTTTAAAGTTAAATCCTCTACAAAGAATAAAGAAGGATACTACATAATGATTAAAGGGACAATTGACCAGGAAGATATAACCATATTAAATATGGTTGCAAGATACATAAAACAAACTTTAACAGAATCAAAAAGGGAGATAGACATCTCCACAATTATAGTAGGAAACTTCAACACACCACTTTCGGTGAAGGAATGGACATCCAGTAGGAAGCTCAATAGAGACACGGAAGATCTAATTGCTACAATCAACCAACTTGACCTCAAAGACTTATACAGAACACTCCACCCAACAGCTGCAAAGTATTCTTTCTTTTCTAGTGCACATGGAACATTCTCCATAACAGATCACATATTAGGTCATAAAACAAGCCTTTGCAGAATCCAAAACATCAAAATATTGCAAAGCATCTTCTCAGACCATAAGGCCATAAAAGTAGAAATCAATAACAGCAAAACCAGGGAAAAGAAATCAAATACTTGGAAACGGAACAATACCCTGCTCAAAAAAGACCGGTTTATAGAAGACATTAAGGAGGAATAAAGAAATTCGTAGAATGCAACAAGACTGAAAACACTTCCTATCAAAACCTTTGAGATGCAGTGAAAGCAGTGCTCAGAGGCCAATTTATATCAATAAATGCAAACATACAAAAACAAAAAAGAGCCAAAATCAAAGAACTGTCCCTACAACTTGAAAAAATGGAAAGAGATCAACAAAACAAACTGTCAGGCACCAGAAGAAAACAAATAATAAAAATTAGAGCAGAATTAAATGAATTAGAGAACAGAAAAACAATTGAAATAGTTAAGGCCAAAAGCTGGTTCTTCAAAAAAATTAACAAATTTGATAAAACATTGGCTATACTGACCAAAGAAATACAGGAAAGGAAACAAATAACCTGAATAAGAAATGAGATGGGGCATATCACAACAAACCCAACTGAACTTAAAAGAATCATATCAGACTATTAAAAAAATTGTACTCTAACAAATTTGAAAACCTAGAAGATATGGATGAATTTCTAGAAACACACTACCTACCTAAACTAACACAAATAGGAGTACAGCAACTGAATAGACCCATAACAAAAAAGAGATTGAAAACATAACCAAAAAACTCCCAACAACAACAACAACAACAAAAAGCCCTGGCCCAGAAGGCATCACTGCAGAGTTCTACCAAACTTTCAGAGAAGAGTTAACACCACTACTACTAAAAAAAAAAAAAAAAGGTATTTCAAAATGTAGAAAAGGATGGAATACTCCCTAACTCATTCTATGAAGCCAGCATATCCCCGATACCAAAACCACCTAAAGACAGCACAAAAAAAAAAAAAAAAAAATTACAGAAATATATCCCTCATAAACATAGATGCAAAAATCCTCAACAAAATTATAGCCAATAGAATTCAACAACATACCAAAAAAATAATCCACCATGAGCAAGTGGGATTTATACCAGGTATGCAAGGTTGGTTCAATATTTGAAAAACAATTAATGTAATTCACAGTATAAATAAAACAAAAGACAAAAAACACATGATCTTATCAATTGATGCAGAAAAGGCATTTGATAAAGTCCAACACCCATTCATGATAAAAACTCTCAGCAAGATAGGAATAGAATGAAAATTCCTCAGCATAATAAAGGGCATTTATACAAAGCGAACAGCTAGCATCATCCTAAATGGAGACAGCCTGAAAGCATTTCCCTTGAGAACGGGAACCAGACAAGGATGCCCTTTATCACCACTCTTATTCAACATTGTACTGGAGGTCCTAGCCAGAGCAATTAGGCTAGATAAAGAAATAAAGGGCATCCAGATTGTCAAGGAAGAAGTAAAAGTATCTTTATTTGCTGATGACATGATCTTATACACAGAAAACCCTAAGGAATCCTCAAGAAAACTACTGAAACTAATAGAAGAGTTCAGCAGATTATCAGGATACAAGATAAACATACAAATACCAGTTGGATTCCTCTACACCAACAAAAAGAACATCAAAGAGGAAATGACCAAATCGATACCATTCACAGTAGCCCCCAAGAAGATAAAACACTTAGGAATAAATCTTACCAAAGATGTAAATGACCTAAACAAAGAAAACTACAAGGTAGTACTGGAAGAAACCAAAATGGACCTACGTAAGTGGAAAAACATACCTTGCTCATGGATAGGAAGATATCACATTGTAAAAATGTCTGTTCTACCAAAACCCATCTATACATACCAATGCATTTCTGATCCAAATTCCAATTACATTTTTTAATGAGATGGAGAAACAAACCACCAACTTCATATGGAAGGGAAAAAAGTCCTGGATAAGTAAAGCATTACTGAAAAAGAAGAAAAAAGTGGGAGGACTCACTCTACCTGATTTTAGTACCTGTTATACAGCCACAGTAGTCAAAACAGCCTGGTACTGGTACAACAACAGGCACATAGAACAATTGAACAGAATTGAGAATCCATATATAAATCCACCCACATATGAGCAGCTGACATTTGACAAAGGCCCAGTGTCAGTTAATTGGGGAAAAGATAGTCTTTTTAACAAATGGTGCTTGCATAACTGGATATCCATCCTCAGAAAAATGAAACAGGGCCCATACCTCACACCATGCCCCAAAACTAACTCCAAAAGGATCAAAGACCTAAACATAAAGTCTAAAATGATAAAGATCATGGAAGAAAAGATAGGGACAACTTTAGGAGCCCTAATACATGGCATAAACAGAGTACAAAACATTGTTGAAAATTCTGAAGAGAGACCAGGTAACTGGGAGCTCCTAAAAATCAAACACCTATGCTCATCTAAAGACTTCAGCAAAAGAATAAAAAGACCACCTAGAGATTGGGAAAAAATTTTCAGCTACGACATCTCCAACCAGTGCCTGATCTCTAAAATCTGCATGATTCTTCTAAAACTCAACCACAAAAAGACAAACAACCCTATTAAAAATTGGGCAAAGGATATGAACACCCACTTCACTAAAGAAGACATTCAGGTGGCTAACAGATACACGAGGAAATGCTCTCAATCATTAGCCATTAAAGAAATTCAAATTAAAACTACGATGAGATTCCATCTCACTCCAACAAAGCTGGCATTAATCCAAAAAACACAAAATAATAAATGTTGGAGAGGCTATGGAGAGATTGGAACACATATACACTGCTGGTGGGAATGTAAAATGGTACAACCACTTTGGAAATTGATATGGCGCTTCCTTCAAAAGCTAGAAATAGAACTACCATAGGATCCAGCAATCCCACTACTCGGAATATATCCTAGAGAAATAAGAGCCTTTACACGAACAGAACAGGTATATGCACACCCATGTTTATTGCAGCACTGTTTACAATAGCAAAAAGATGGAAGCAACCAAGGTATCCATCAACAGATGAATGGATAAATAAATTATGGTATAGTCACACAACAGACTACTACGCATCGGTAAAGAACAGTGAGGAATCTGTGAAACATGACATAACATGGAGGAACCTGCAAGGCATTATGCTGAGTGAAGTTAGTCAGTTGCAAAAGGATAAATATTGTATAAGACCACTATTATAAGATCTTGAGAAACAGTTTAAACTGAGAAGAACACAATCTTTTGTAGTTACAAGAGGGGGAGGGAGGGAGGGTGGGAGAGAGGTATTTACTAATTAGATAGTAGATAAGAACTAATTTAGGTGAAGGGAAGGACAACACTCAATACAGGGGAGCTCAGCACAACTGGACTGAACCAAAATCAAAGAAGTTTCCTGAATAAACTGAATGCTTTAAATGTCAGCAAAGCAGGGGCAGGGATTTGGGTCCCATGATTTCAGGAGACATCTAAGTCAATTGGAAAATTAAAATCTATTAAGAAAATATTCTGTACCCCACTTTGGAGAGTGTCTTCTGGGGTCTTCAATGCTAGCAAGCGGCCATCTAAGATGCATCAATGAGTCTCAACCCACCTGGATCAAAGGAGAATGAAGAACACCAAGGACACAAGGCGATTATGGGCCCAAGAGACAGAAAGGGCCACATGAACCAGAGACTACATTAGTGTGAGACCAGAAGAACTAGATGGTGCCTGGCCACACTCGATGACTGCCCTGATAGGGAACACAACAGAGAACCCCTGAGGGAGCAGGAGAGCAGTGGGATGCAGACCTCAAATTCTCATAAGACCAGACTTAGTGGTCCTACTGAGACTGGAAGGACCCCGGTGGTCATGGCCCCCAGACCTTCTGTTGGCCCAGGACAGAAACCATTCCCAAAGCCAACTCTTCAGACATGGATTGGACTGGACAATGGGTTGGAGAGGCGTGAGCTACTTGGATCAGGTCGACACTTGAGACTATGTTGGCATTTCCTGCCTGGAGGGGAGATGGGAGGGTAGAGGGGCTCAGAAGCTGGCAAAATGGGCACTAAAAGAGAGAGTGGATAGAGGAAGTGGGCTGTCTCATTGAGGCGAGAGTAATTGGGAGTATGTAGCAAGGTGTATATAAATTTTTACGTGAGGGAGTGACTTGAGTTGTAAACTTTCACTTGAAGTGCAGTAATAATTTTTTTTTTAATGTTGTGACAGGGCCTTTCTGGAACAGTATTTGACTGCCTCATCTCTTAATAGGTTGTTGATCTTCCTGGGTGGCACAAACAATTTGTGTTTGGCTATTTTTTTTTTAATGAACCTAAAGGTTGGTATTTCAAACACACCCAGAGGCGTCACAAAAGAAAAGTCTGGAGATCTTCCATACAGATTACAACAAAGCAAATCCCATGTAACTGTTCTACTTTGTAACACATGGGGGTCACTGTGAGTCAGAACCAACTTGAGGGTATTGGGTTTGGTTTTGATTTCAGTCTTTAAATTGGCTGAAGTCTGAAAATGTGTTCGGGGTCTTTAAGCTATCATGTTGGCTTAAGGCAGATTTTGATCACTTGATGTGTACTATTTTTCAGTTTTCCATATCCAGTAGGATAAATCAGCCTTTATCAAAAATTTCCATGAGTTAGTCCATTCTCATTGCCAGCCTGGTCCTGCTGCCTATGATGGTAACCACTCTTCACCTTGGATCTGACAAGCAAATTCTAAAATTTCCTTTAACAGTTAAATGGCAATGTTTCCATGACTCTCTATCACCACTAAAATAAAGGAGTCCATTTCAAAAGCAGTATCTCCAACCAGCTTACTTTGCATACAAAGAAGAATATTAAGCCATGTTTAAGAATGTTGGTGCTCCCTTTCCCAAAGTTTCCTTCAATGCTTGGTAAAGAAAGTGACTTCTGTATGTTCAGTGGGTGCGTGAGTAGGTTAAAATGATGAATCTACTCCCAACATCCAAATCCCCTAAATTTTAGTGTTTCTTTATTATTGAATCAAGAAATTTATTTACAGCCTATTAACCTTTAAAAAAAAATATGGGCCAAATGTTATTCTACATTTAGGGGAAAATATATATATATATATATATACAGAAAACCAAACCCATTGCCGTCAAGTCAGCTCTAACTCATAGCGACCCTATAGAACAGAGAACTGCCCCATAGAGTTTCCAAGGAGCACCTGGCAGATTTGAACTGCTGAACTTTGGTTAGCAGCCATAGCACTTAACCACTACACCACCAGGGTTTCCATATATATTATGATTACTCTCAGGTGTTTCAGCTAGCATATTGAGCACAGAATGCCTGGTCAATGCACCCACATTCTGGCATTAATAAGTGAGGCCTGATATGAAGGGAACAGGGAGTTAACATTCTTAGTATTTTCACTTTTAGAAATATACCCTATTTAAATAATTACAGTTACATTATTTATATATAAATATAATCAGCATATCCTTATTCATAAAAGTGAAATAATGGCAACAACCTGTAGCTACAACAATTGGTAATTTTTCAAATTAAGTATGGGATAACCATCAGTGAAAACAACATTTTTTAGAATGATGCTAAATTTTAAGCCAAAAATTTATATACAGCTCTGGAGTGTCTTTTATAAACAAAATATTAGTAAATATATTAAAATATTATGTTGTGTAGTCAAACAAATATATAAATAATTTTTTGTACATTCTATAAGAAATATGTATTAAAAATTTTTTTTTACCTACCATTAAATGATACTTAATATTATTAAATGAAAACATTTTATATATACACTGAAGGCAGCCTCTACAATGATTTTTGAGGCCGCTGATTCTGAGTGTGCATGAAGGGTTGCATTTTAAATAGTGGGAAATAAGCATAAGTTGGTGGATTTAGACAGTTGATATTAGAAAAACCTGCTGTGATCATCGTGTATTCCAGTCCTTAGCAGCGCTCTTCCTTTTCATCTCTATTTTGACTCATTTTTTCCTTAAATTTTAGACCCAGCTACTGTGGCTTTTTTTTTTTTTCAATAATGTTGAAGATTTACTTTATTTACATATAAAATAGGACATTTTCTACCTCTTTCTCTTTCATAATATTCAAAGACTAAGACTATTTGTGTCTCCTAAGTAATGTTTTGAGAAGAGCCTCTCTATGTGGAGTCTCTGTGACTTATTGATTCTCAGTGTTGCATTTATAGAAAACAATTCTAGTTCAACAATTTCTTAACTTTTCACAACCTCAGATTTTTTTTTTAAAATGTATGGACAGATTTATGAATATTTTATTAGCAATATTTTAAAAAGGGTCTAACAGCGTCATACATGGGGAGTGTTTTTTTTAGTTCAAATGTCATGTATTTAAGACATAGTTTATGGAAGTACATTTGAGTTTCTAGTAACCACAGAATATCTATCTGACACTGAAACTCATTCTTGTTTCTCATCTTTCAGCAGTATATTCATTCATCATTAAATCATAATTGTTCAACCTTTCATGTATTCATTCAAATTATTTATGTAGTGCCTAGAGAGGATAATTGCACAATCCTTCCATTTAAAGATGATAACAATAGATTCTTGGCAGATGATCTGGTGGGGCAGAGGATCAGTTTGTGTTGTGATCTCAAAGTTGAACTGCTTTCTAAAGCTGTTTTCTTAGTTTAAAATGTGGGGTAGTGTTAGCCTAAAAATGATCTAAGTACCTCTCATCTATGATATCAGTCTTCGAGCCTGCACAGTAGTAGTCACCTGATTTCAGAAGTGACTTTCTCCCAGACTTGGGGTGGTGGCCACCACTCTAAGCCCCATCCACACCAGAATCTAAGCCTGCTGTGCAGGGTGCTGAGAGGAGACCAGAGACGGAGGCAGCACCAAGCCCTGCCAAGATTTGGAGCATATTTCTGTTGGAAAACATTTTAATGAAAAGGTCAAAGGATAGAAGAATGAAAGGGACACGAGAAATGGAAAAGCTGGCACCGTTGAGTCTTGTTTCCTTAACCCTGAAGGGGAACATAAGAGCCTCATTAAAACAAACCTTCTCAGCGAAGCAAGGGCGGGGGTTTGGGGACTATGGCTTAAGGAGACTTCTAAGTCAATTGGCATAATAAACTCTATTATGATAACATTCTGCATCCCACTTAGAAGTGTGGCGTCTAGGGTCTTAAATGCTAACAAGTGGCCATCTAAGATGCATCAATTGGTCTCAACCCATCTGGATCAAAGGAGAGTGAAGAACACCAATGTCACACGATAACTATGAGCCCAAGACAGAAAGAACCACATGAACTAGAGACTTACATCATGCTGAGACCAGAAGAACTAGATGGTGCCCAGCCACAACGATGACTGCCCTGACAGGGAACACAACAGAGAACTCCTGAGGGAGCCGGAGAACAGTGGGATGCAGACCCCAAATTCTCATAAAAAGACCAGACTTAATGGTATGACTGAGACTAGAAGAATCCTGGTGGTCATGGTCCCCAAACTTTCTGTTCGTCCAGGACAGGAAGCATTCCCGAAGACTACTCATCAGACATGGAAGGACTGGACAATGGGCTGGAGAGAGATGCTGATGAAGAGTGAGCTACTTGTATCAGGTGAACACTTGAGACTGTATTGGCATCTCCTGTCTGGAGGGGAGATGGGAGGGTAGAAAGGGTTAGAAACTGGCAAAAGGGTCATGAAAGGAGGGACTGGAAGAAGGGAGCGGGCTGACTCATTAGGGGGAGAGTAAACGGGAGTATGTAGTAAAGTGTATATAAGCTTACATGTGACAGACTGACTTGATTTGTAAACTTTCACTTGAAGCACAATAAAAATTATTTAAAAAAAAAACAAACCTTCTGCAATCACCACACTCTGTGGAATCCAGTACTTCGTGCATGCCAACACCTACCAAGCAGCCCTCTGTGCTTCTCCATGTATAATATAAACTTCCCACTCACAGCTGTTTTCCATCATGCCTCCTTTGGCTCTACACAAGCTTGCCCAAGGCAGGGAGCTTTAGATCAGTGATTCTCAGAGTACAGCGTGCAACAGAATCATCTGTCAAGCTTGTTACACATCCTGCTTTTGGGGCCTGGTCTGCAGATATTCTGATGTGGAGGGCTTGAGGTGATGTCCTGGAGACAGAATGTTTCACACACACCAGGGGCTCTGATGTAGCTGGCCCTTGGGCTATACTTGAGAAATGCAGACTCAGATCAGCTGCCTATGATTTCTTAGATTACACGCGAAGAAACTTCGCTTGTCACAACCTGTTCGTGAGATCACTGCCAGTCTTTCCCTCCGTGGAAAGAAGCTGTTTCTATTTTTGAAATCTTCCATTTTTTTATGGTGCAACTCATTATGTCCTAAAGCTTTTACAGGCTATTTTATATATATGTGTGCGTATGTCTGTGTATGTATGTATATATATATATATATTTATATATACACCCTTCCTGAACATTATAGTTTAGAACTGTAACATGTAACCAACTCTATGTGCAAACATGTCTGCCTGTACTCACATGTGCTAGCTATGAAAAATTTGAATGTAATGATATACTTTTGTTGAAAATTAATTTTACAGATAGAGACCATATGTCTGTGGTGTGCACAGATAAATGTTTATATGAATTTAATAGTTACTATATTTATTTGATGTGTAATATCTGCATGTTATCTTTGATTGATGGTATTAATTTAATAATCCATTGTGTTTAATTATGAGTATAGGAAGAAAGATAGGAATTATGGAAAAGAAGAAAGGAAATAAAATGCATGAAGGTACTGTGCCAGAGACTTTTAAAGATTGTATCTCATTGATCAAATAAACATTTTACTTTTCCAGCAGAGCTCTTCAAACTACAGGAGCACAGATAAAGATTAAATAGGCAAACGTTTTAATAGACACTTCACAGAAAAAGATATACAATGGCAAATAATCACATTAAACGATGCTGAACGTTATTATTTATTATAGAAATTTAATCTGAAACCAATGGGTTACCATTCCATATCAGTTACACAGTTAGCATTTTTCCTTTTAACTGACTATACTATGAGAGTGTAAAGGAACTACAAATCTCATATACTGCTGGTGGGAATGTAAAATGGTACAAGCACTTTGGAAAAAAGTTTGACAATTTCTTAAGAAGTTAAAGGGATGCTTACATATACTCCAGCCATTCCACACGGGGACAAATACTTGCAGATGAATATTCATAGCAGCTTTATTTGTAATAGCCAAATATGGAAACTAATCCAAACTTCCATCAACAGGTTAATTGATAAACTGCGGCACGTCCATCCAAAGGAATATTGTTCAACAATAAGATGAGCCAATGAGGATGAATATCAAAATAGTTATTCTGAATGAAAGCCATACATAAACAAATAGTATATGATTCAATTAATCTAAAATCTGGAAAGAAAAAAATACATAAAAATTTACTGAAAACACATTACTGGTTTCTTCCAGCCAGTAGAGAGCGCGAGGCAGAGAAAAGAAAACTTTTAGGGGTGGTGGATGTGTTGACTGCCTTGATAGTGTTGATGATTTCATGTCGTTGTTAGGTGCTGTCGAGTTGGGTCATATACACTTATGACCTCATAGGTGTATACAACCAGGATCTTATCACACATCCAATTTTACACTTTAAATACGAGCAGTTTATTGTATGTCAATTATATCTCCATAAAACTGTTATAAAAAAGAAATAGATAAAAGGTGTAATAAGAGAAACAAACTCTGAGGAGGGAGGAGGAGATGAATTTAGACCTCCCAGTGTAATAGCAAAATATGAATAAATATTTCTAGATCTGCTTCTGAGAGGTTGAGGGGTTTCATTCAGATAATGTACATTTTCTCTGTGAAGTTAGAGACATGGTGAATATTCTGTTGTGGTTAAATTGCGGTGTGCGTAAGGAGGGAACGATTGAAGTAGTTTAACCTAGAAAAGCATGTTGGTTCCAGATTTACAAATTTCTCTTCTATGTATTCTAAGGGTATGGGACATCATCGAATGTTTTTAGGAAGTGATTTAATAAAACCGAAGGAGTAATATTTTGTATTAAAATTTCAATTATTATGAGTTTGAAAGACGTTTTGCTCATTGTAACTTAATACCCTCAGTCTAAATATTTAGAGTTAATGTGGTATAGTGAATAAGACGTTTGGTTTATTCTTTCATTTCTTCACTCATCTATGGATTCAACCTATATTGATAAGCATTCTACAGCAAGCCAGGTAGTCTTCTAGGCACATCTAAGTGAACAAGTAAGCAGAATCATTTCACCTGGTGAAAAGTATTACCATATTTTTACTCAAAGAGCATGCACCTTCTGTGTTTGTTTGCTGGCCACACCCTCCCTCCTGCAAGGCACTCTTACAAGGGTCACCAGGCCAATCCTCTTCCACATGTTGCTGTGAAAAATTTGCATAGCACACTTACAAAAATACCTTGTGGGAGGACGACACAGCCGGCAAACAAACCCAGAGGTGTGCATTATTTGCATAAAAATGCGGTATGCAGGAGACATCAATTTTACATAACATAATGTAAATTAAATTGTAATCGGAGAACTAAGTGAGGAGAAGGAGGAAGGCATGTAATATCTATGGGAGGAGCATTTTAGAGAAAGACACAAGTATAAAGACCTTAAATCAAGTTCAAGGAATCAAGAGTAGGTAAGATTGACTGGAGCTTACTGATCAAGGTGAGCTTGTTCTGAGATGAGGTGAGGTCAAGGCCATGGTAAGGAGTTGAGTTCTATTCTCAGTGTGATACTAGGCCATTCAGTATTTTGCCAGAAAAAAATTGACAATTTCTTAAAAAGTTAAATGTATTTTTTTTTTTTACATATAGTACAAATACATATACTATATTACAAAATGCTGAATGACCAGGAAGCATCAAAAGAGGATAGAAGGAATTCATAGAGTCATTGTACCAAAAAAGAATTGGTCAATGTTCATTCCTTTCAGGAGGTAGCATATGATCAAGAACTGATGGTACTGAAGAAAGAGGTCCAAGCTACACTGAAGACACTGGTGAAAAACAAGGCTTTAGGAATTGATGTAATACCGATTAAGATGTTTCAACAAGAGGGTGCAGTGCTAGAAGTGCTCCTTCATCTATGCCAAGAAATTTGGAGGACAGCTACCTGTTCAACTGGCTGAAAGAGATCTGTATTTATGCCTATTCCAAAGAAAGGTGAACGAACCGAATGTGGAAATTATTGAACAATATCACTAACATCACATACAACTACAATTTTGCTAAAGATTATTCAAAAGCAGTTGCAGCAGTACATTGACAAGAAACTGTCAGGAATTCAAGCCAGACTGGAGGGACCCAAGATGGCAGAAAAGTCAGATGCTCCCTGTGGTCCCTCTTACAGCAAAGACCCCCCCTTCCAAAAAAAGTGAATCAATTATATATGACAATATAGGAGCCCTGAACATCGAAGTCAAAGTTGGAGTCAGACTGAGTGCCAGGGAGAGAGAGAGACAGTTCAGAAGCAGCAAGGATTTGCCAGACCCGACTGGGCCGGCACCTTGTAGGCTGGGTCATCTGGTGCATGCAGGTTGAGGCAAGCAATAGTGTTCAGGACATATTTTCCACACTGGGAGAAACTGAGTGGCAGAGAGTCTACACGAGCAGTGCTGAATCTGTGAAAGTTAAGTGCAAGTGTCTAACCTACTACTTGGGATTGAAATAACCCTTCCCCTTCTGGAAACTGCTTCTCTACCCTTCATCAGCTCCCTTCCTGCTCCGCTGTGGTCCCAGTCCAGCTTCAGCAATTGCTGCACCCCCTAGGCTAGAAGTCAGACCTGTCACACGTGCCCAAGCCAGTCTCCCGGCTTTGGAAAGGGAACAAATAACAAACAGGAAAAAATACTCTGCCTGCTCCCCTAAGCCAGGACCTGACGGCAGGCACTGCCTCTTTGCCTAGGCACAGGCATAAAGAGTCCATGGACTTCAAATGCCTTTCACCACTGCCTAGACCTGTGTGGGTCTGTATCAACAGCATAGGCCCTCATTAGCATAGTACTACAGGGTATATACCTGAAGCCTATTTTCAACTGCAACAGCTAAAGGGGAGTGGCAGATTTGCTACATTTGACACCAAACTGCCCATTAAGCAGTGTTCTCATCTACCCACATCAGGGGTCAGAGATCTGGTGGCTCCATGTACTCCACCATGGCATGACTCTGAGAATAAGTGATGCCTCCTAGTCCTTACAGCCAACAGCATGGGGTGCCCAAAGTCTGGCTGCAAAATCCACCCACCTACATACTCTAGGGACCAGGGACACACCTTCCACCCAGGTACTCCGGGAAAGTCATCAGCCCCCTACCTTATTCAGCACGTAACCTCCTACTGCAGCCAGATAACAGTGCCTGCTTCAATCACTCCTATGTAGCCCTGCCCATCTAGGAGAGTAGATGAGATCTTGCACCACACACTCAGTGACCTGGACACCTGAGCTGAATCCACACAAGAAAAGTAAATGGGCTCATGGGCTCACATACCTTACAGCAGCTCTAACGACTTAGCAACAGGATGTGAGAGCTTCGAAGAAGCCAATAATCAAAATAACTCTCACAACCAGTGTATTTGGGCACATGAAAACAAAACAAGAAGGTAGGACACAATAAGCAAACATAATAAATATATAAATATAATAACTTATTGATGGCTTGGAAACCCCAGTGGTATAGAGGTTAAGTGCTATGGCTGTTAACCAAAGGTTCAGCAGTTCAAATCCACCAGGTGCTCCTTGGAAACTCCATGGGACAGTTCTACTCTGCCCTACAGGGTTGCTATGAGTCAGAATCATCTTGACAGCAATGGGTTTGTTTGGGATTGATGGCTTAGAGACAATAGTCAATATCAAGTCACTTAAAGAGGCAGACCATGGTGACTTCAGGAAGTGACCAAAGCAAAGAACTAGGAAACCTCCCAGAGGAAGAGAAAGTCTTGGACTTACTGGCAGTAGAATTCAAAAGATTAATATACAGAACTCTTCAAGAGATCAAGAAGGAGACAAGGCAAAACACAGACCAAGCCAAGGAACACAGAGACAAAGGAATAGAGAAATTTAGGAAGGTAATACAAGAGCAAAATGACAAATTTAACAGGCAGCAAGAATCCATACAGAGAAAGCAAATAGAAATCCAGAAGATTAATATTAAAATTTCAGAGTTAAACAACTCAGTAGAAAGTCATAGGAGCAGAATCAAAACAATGAAAGTCAGAATTAGTGAGATTGAAGTTAAAGCACATGACACCAACTTATTTGAGGAAAAAGTCAGATAAAAGAATTTAAAAAAGAAAACCTAAGAACCCCTAAGAATTATATGGGACTCTATCAAGAGGAATAATCTATGAGTGATTGGAGTACCAGCACAGGGGTGGGAGGATAACAGGAAATAAAGAGAATTGTTGAAGATTTGCTGGCAGAAAACTTCCCTGATGTAGAGAAAGACAAGAAGATAACTATCCAAGAAGTTCATAGAATCCCACGTAGGTTAGATCCCAAAAGAAAGTCACCAAGACATAATCAAACTTGCCAAAACCAAAGACGAAGGGAGAATTTTAAGAGCAGCTAGGGAAAAATGAAAAGTGACCTACAAAGGATAGTCAATAAGAATAAGCTCTGATTACTCAGGAGAAACCATGCTGGCAAAAAGCCGATGGGATGACATATATAAAGCCCTGAAGGAAAAAAAAATTGCCAGCTAAGAATTATATATCCAGCAAAACTGTCTCTCAATTATGATGGTGAAATTAGGGCGTTTTTAGATAAACAGAAGTTAAGGGAATTTGTAAAAACCAAACCAAAATTACAAGAAATACTAAAGGGAGTCCTATGGTTACAGAATCAACAATTTCAGACAGTAATCCAAGACTAGAACACAGGACAGAACAACCAGATATCAACCCAGGTAGGGAAGTCACAAAAATAACTCAAAGCAAAAAAACTGAAAACAGGGAACAGAATGCCAAAATGCCAAATTTAAAACAAAAAAGAGAGACTAATTAGGGTAGTCATACAACTTTCGTACGGAGAGGAAGTTAAGGTGATACCAAGAAATAAAAGAGTGGTTTAAACTTAAAAAAATAAATGTAAATTTTAGGGTAAACACAAAGGAAACTAACAATCCTACAAATCTAAATAAAAAAAGAAGAAAAACATAAAAGCTCAGCAAAGACAAAATCAAAAACAATGAAAAGAAAATACGTAAAGAAGATGACTCAGCGCAGATTATTAAGTGGAACATAGAAACTGTAATAACAAACACACAAAAAAAAATACATCAAAACGACAGGACTAAACTCATAAAAAAAAAAAACTCATACCTATCAAAAATTACACGGAATGGAAATGGACTAAATGCACCATTAAAGGGACAGAAGTGGTAGAATGGATAAAAAACATGATCCTAAAAGAAGCACAACTTAACCTCAAAGAGCCAAACAAGGTAAAATCAAAGAGTGGAAAAACAACAATCAAAAAACAGCAGAAGTGGCAATATTAATCTCTGACAAAATAGTCTTTAAAGTAAAATCCACCAAAAAGGATAAGGAAGGGCACTATATAATGATTACGGGGTCAATACACCAGAAGGACATAACCATTATAAATATTTACACACACAGTGACAGGGCTCCAAAATACATAAAACAAACTTTAACAGCACTGAAAAGAGAAATAACTTCACAATAATAGTAGATGTCAACACACCAATAAAGACATGAAAGATCTAAATACCACAATCAATGCACTTGGTCTCATAGACATATACAGAACACTCCACCCAACAGCAGCCAAGTATACATTCTTTTCCAATGCAAATGGAACATTCTACAAAATAGACCACATATTAGGCCACAAAGCAAGCCTTAACAGAATCCAAAACATCAAAATATTACAAAGCATCTTTTCTGATCATAAAGCCATGAAAGTGGAAATCAGTAACAGAAAAAGCAAGAAAAAAAATCAAATATACGGAAACTGAAAAACACCTTGCTAAAAAACTACTGGGTTATAGAAGAAATCAAGGATGGAATGAAGAAATTCTTAGAATCAAATGAGAATGAAAACATATCCCACCAGAACCTTTGGGACACAGTAAAAGCAGTGCTCAGAGGTCAATTTATAGCAATAAGTGCACACATCCAAAAAGAAAAAAGGGCCAAAATCAAAACATTAACGCTACAACTCAAAGAAATAGAAAGAGAGCAGAAAAAGAAACCCTCTTTTGGGTACCAGAAAAAGGAAACAACAAAAACTAGAGCAGGAAAAAATGAAATAGAGAATAGAAAAACAATTGAAAAAGTAAACAAGATAAAAGCTAGTTCTTTGAAAAGATCGACAAAATCAATAAATCATTGACCAAACTGACAAAAGAAAAATAGGACAGGAAGCAAAGAACCCAATAAAAAATGAGATAGGCAATATCACAACAGATGCAACCAAAATTAAAAGAATCATAACAGAATACCATGAAATATTGTACTCCAATACATTTGAAAACATAGAGGAAATGGACAAATTTCTAGAAACACACTACCTATCTAAACTAACACAAACTGAGGTAGAAAAACTAAATAAGCCTACAACGAAAGAAGAGATTGGAGAGGTAATTAAAAAAACTCCCAACAAAAAAACCTGACCGTGATGACTTCACTGGAGAATTCTACCAAACTTTCAGAGAAGAGTTATCACCACTACTACTAAAGGTATTTCAGAGCATAGAAAAGGATGGAATACTCCTGAACTCATTCTAGGAAGCCAACATAACACTGATACAGAAACCAGGTACAGGCACCACAAAAAAAGAAAATTACAGACCCATATTCCTCAATAACATGTACGCAAAAATCCTCAACAAACTTCTAGCCAACAGAATTTAACAACATATCAAATAAATAATTCACCATGACCAAGTGGGATTCATACCAGGTATGCAGGGATAGTTCAACATTAGAAAAACAATGTAATACATCACATAAGTAAAACCAAAGATAAGAACCACATAATCTTACCGACTGACGCAGAAAAGGCATTTGACAAAGTTCAACACCCATTCATGATAAAAACTCTCAGCAAAAGAAGAATAGAAGGGAAATTCCTCAACATAATAAAGGGCATTTATGCAAAGCCAACAGCCAACATTGCCTTAAATGGAGAGAGTCTGAAAGCATTCTCATTGAGAACAGGAATCGGACAGGGATGCCCTTTGTCACCACTCTTATTGAACGTTGTGCTGGAGGACCTAACAAGAGCAATAAGGAAAGAAAAAGAAATAAAAAGGATCCAAATTGGTAAGGTTACAAGAGGGGTGAGGGAGGGAGGGAGGGAAAAGGGTATTCACTAATTAGATAGTAGATAAGAAGTATTTTAGGTGAAGGAAAAGACAACACACAATACAGGTGAGGTCAGCACAACTGGACTAAACCAAAAGCAAAGAAGTTTCCTGAATAAACTGAATGCTTTGAAAGCCAGCATAGCAGGGACAGGGTTTTGGTGACCATGGTTTTGGGTGACATCTAAGCCAATTAGCATAATAAAACCTATTAACAAAACATTCTGCATCCCACTTTGGACAGTGGCGACTGGGGTCTTAAAAGCTGGTAAGCAGCCATCTAAGATGCATCAATTGGTCTCAACCCACCTGGAACAAAGGAGAAGGAAGAACACCAAAGACACAAGGTAATTATGAGCCCAAGAGACAGAAAGGGCCACAAAAACCAGAGACTACATTAGCCTGAGACCAGAAGAAATAATTAAGCTACAACCAATGACTGCCCTAACAGAGAACACAACAGAGAACCCCTGAGGGAGCAGGAGAGCAGTGGGATGCAGGCCCCAGATTTACATAAAAAGACGAGACTTAGTGGTCTGACTGAGACAAGACGGACCCCGGTGGTCATGGTCCCCAGAAATTCTGTTAGCCCCAGACAGGAACCTTTCCCAAAGCCAACTCTTCAGACAGGGATTGGACTGGACAATGGGATAGAAAACGACACTGGTGAAGAATGAGCTTCTTGGATCAAGTAGACACATGAGACTATGCAGGCATCTCCTGTGTGAAGTGGAGATGGCATGGCAGAGGGGGCAGAAGCTGGCCAAATGGACACAAAAAGAGAAAGTGGAGGGAAGGAGTATGCTGTCTTATTAGCGGTAGAGCAATTAGGAATATATAGCAAGGTGTGTATAAATTTTTGTATGAGAGACTGATTTGATTCGTAAACTTTCACTTAAAGCACAATAAACAAGGGTCAAAATCAAAGAATTATTCCTACAACTTGAAAAAATAGAAAGAGAGCAATGAAAGAAACCCTCAGGCACCAGAAGAAAAAAAATAATAAAAACTGGAGCAGAACTAAATGAGGTAGAAAAGAGAAAACAATTGAAAGAATTAACAAGACCAAAAGCTGGTTCCTTAAAAAATCAACAAAATTGATAAACCATTGGCCAAATTGACAAAAAAAAAAAAAAAAAAAGGAATCAAATAACCCAAAAAAGAAATGAGGTGGGTGATATTACAACAGACTAAACTGAAATTAAAAGAATCATACCAGATTACTATGAAAAGTTGTATTGTAACAATTTTGAAAACCTAGAAGAAATGGATGAATTCCTAGAAACACACTACCTACCTAAACTAACACAAACAGAGGTAGAACAACTAAATAGACCCATAACAAAAGAAGAGATTGAAAACGTAATCAAAAAAGCCCTGCCCAGATGGCTTCGCTGAAGAGTTCTACCAAACTTTCAGAGAAGAGTTAACACCACTACTACTGAAGGTATTTCAGAGGATAGAAAACGACAGAATACTCCCCAACTTATTTTATGAAGCCAGCATATCTCTGATACCAAAACCAGGTAAAGACACCACAAAAAAAAAACAAAATTACAGACCTATATCCCTCATGAACTTAGATGCAAAAATCAACAGAATTCTAACCAATAGAATTCAACAACATATCCAAAAAATATTTCACCTTGACCAACTGAGATTCATACCAGGTATGCTGGGATGGTTCAACACTGGAAAAACAATTAATGTAATCCATCGTATATAAAACAAAAGACAAGAATCACATGATTTTATCAATTGATGCAGAAAATGTATTTGACAAACTCCAACAGCCATTTTTGATAAATATTTCAAGTGTTTTTCAGTTCTAAAAAATTAGGTTATTCCTTTTTAATTCCAATGGATGTTGATAGCAGCAATGCTAATTCTTTTGGCCTGGTGAAGCAGGACAGCTGGTAAGTATCTGTATTTGTATGTGTGTGTTTGTGTGTGTGTGTGGGTGTAAGAGGGAAATATGGGGAGAATGTGGATTCAAATATAACCACTACATTTTTAATTTAAATCATTTATTTTATTTTATTGTTGCTGTTGTTGAGAATGTACACAGCAGAATATAGCATCAATTCAATAATTCTATATATATAATTCGGTAACATTGATTACATTCTTTAAGTTGTGCAGCCATTCTCACCTCCCTTTTTGAATTGTTCCTCTCCCGTAAACATAAACTCACTGCCCCCTAAGTTTTCTATCTAAGTTTTCGAGTTGCTGTTAAAAGTTTGATCCCATATAGATAGTTCTTAAAAGAGCAGCACCTCAAGGTAGACATTCTTTACTACTTAAGCTAAACTATTGTTTAGTTTAAGGAGCTTTCAGGGGATATTTTTGGTTTAAGGTTTAAAGATTACCTCAGGGCAATAGTTTTGACATTCATCCAGCCTCCATGGCTCCAGAAAGTATGGAATCTACAGATTTTGAAATTCTGATCTTCGTTTTCTCCCTTTTGATGAGGATTCTCCTATGGAATCTTTGATCAAAATGTTCAGTAATGGTAGTCAGGCACCATCCAGTTCTAGTCTCATAGCAAAGGAGGCAGTTGTTCATGGAGGCAATTAGCTACACCTTCCATTTCTTCCTCCTATTCCTGCCTCTTCTTCCTCTGTTGTGGCAGGCAAATAGATACCAATTGTTGTACCTTGGATGGCTGTTTGCAAGCTTTTCAGACCCCAGACACCATGCAAAGATAAAACAGAAGCACTAAAAATAATAGTAGGCCAATTAACTGGGATGTCCCATGGAAACATGACCCTAAACCTACAAACCAAGAAACAAAACCCTATGAGATGTTTGGTTGTACATAAGCAGCCTCAGCAGCTGCTTTTGTTTTTGTTTTTGGTAAATATACTGTCATGCAACTTTTACCAATTCAACTTTTTATAGATGTGCAACTTATTGACAGCAATTACATTAATCAGCTGTGCAAATCTACCCCTAATCAAAGTGATTTTTCCATCACTATAAATGGGAACTCAGTGCCCCATCAGCAATAACCCTCTCTTTTTCCTCCTCCTTCCTGCCCTTGGTAACCACAAATACTCTGGTGCCTATACATTTCCCTGTTGTGTTTTTATATAAGTGAGGTCATACAATATTAGTCCTTTTATGATTGAACTCTGTCTTAGTCATCCAGTGCTGCTGTAACAGAAACTACCGCAAATGGATGGCTTTAACGAAGAGAAATTTTTTCTCTCACAGCTCAGTAGACTAGAAGTCCAAATTCAGGGTGCTGGCTCCAGGGGAAGACTTTCTCTCTGTCTGCTCTGGAGGAAGGGACTTGTGATGCATCAATCAGTCTTCACTTGGTCTGGGAGCATATCAACGCAGGAACCTCGGGTCCAAAGGACGCGCTCTGCTCCTGGCACCACTTTCTTGGTGACATGAGGTACCCCTTCTCTGCTCATTTCCCTTTCATTTTTATCTTTTAAAAGATAAAATGGGGTGCAGGCCACACCCCAGGGAAACTCCCTTTACGTTGTATCAAGGATGTGACATTAGTAAGGATGTAACAATCTCACCCTAATCCTCTTTAACATAAAATTACAATCACAAAATGGAAGACAACCATGCAATGCTGGAAATCGTGGCCCAGCCAAATTGATACACACATTTTTGGGGGGACATAATTAAATCCATGACAACTTATTTCACTCATAATATCTTCAAGCTCCATCTGTGTTGTTGCATACATCAAGACTTCATTTCTCTTCCTGGCTGAGTAGTATTTCATCGTATGTATGTACCACATTTTGTTCATACATTCATCTGTTGATGGACATTTAGGTTGTTCCCACCTTTTGGTTATTATGAATAGTGCTGCAACGAACATTGGTGTACATATGTCTGTTCACCTTGCTGCTTTCATTTCCCTTGGGTATATTTCCAGGAGTGGGATTGCTGGGTCATATGGTAGTTCTATATTTATTGTTTTGAGGAACCACCACATAACTTTTTAAGGGAGGCTGAGATATTCTTAAATGGAATTTTATCTCCCCGAACCTCCCAAAATATATACATTCCCTGAATCTTCTTTCCTTTGGGTTTTTTTTTTTTTTTTTTGTCCTTTTCACAATGGACACTTTGGAAGAAAAAATTATGCTCTGACCTTCCACCACTCAAACAAACAAGCAAACGTAATGTATTATTTATAACCTTCGACCAGCTTCAGTTCACTTCTGCTTTAGCTTCTCTTCTGATTTGTATTTGCCCAATATTGACTTTTGAAACTGTCTCCCAAATTTATCTCTGTTTATACCATCCATGTGAGAGGTCAGATTCCATTCCTAGCCAATGCACCTCACAGCCAACCACCACCTGCTGTCAGTGGAGGATTACGTGTTACTATGATGCTGAACAGGTTTCAGCAGAGCTTCCAGACTAACAGAGAAAGCCCTATGAATCACAACGGTCCAATCTACACCTGATCACAGGATTGGGCATTTCCTTCCATTTTTCATGGGGTCACCATTAATCAGGGGCTGACTCAACACAGCAAGAAACAACAACAATGTTGTTTCTAACAAAGAAGGCATTTTCAAATTTCCAGGGAACACTGTTTTTGAGGTACTGCCTTCAAAGTCTCAATTCCTCCCCTTTTTACAGTGCTCTTAAATGGCGGTACATCTTTGTGCAACAGATTTGATAATTAACCTCAGTGAAGAGTTACTTGGCATCAAATTTAAGGAAGTAGTGGATAACCAAGCTAGAAAATGCTGTTTAGTGTTAAAAAATTGTTATAAATGTGTAAGAATGTTTTTCTCCCTGGCAGCAGTAAGGTTACCTGAGAGCAATTTCAAAATAAATCTAAGATACAAAAATCAATTTGCTTTCTGTGCCAAAAACATCACTTAGTCTCACTTCAACCCACTTCATCAGTGGAGCATGGCATATCTTCCCCTAGGCCAGGCCTACTGTTCTGTGAGAGAGGACCTGAAAACTGAAAGGTAGCAGTTGAAGCCTTCCTTCAGATCTTTAAGTATGCAAAGCTCAAGTGGAACATGGTGTACTTTCAGGAAAATTTTTGTAATACATTAATAGAATATTTCTGGTTGTCAGAAAAAAATATGTGACAATATACTTGCTTTTCCTATAGACGAGATCGCACAAAAGAGGAAGAGGTGGGCATAGATATTTGGAAATGAGATTTATATTCTTAAAGACTTGTACATACAAGATGTGATTAAAACCAATAGAACTGCCCCATAGGGTTTCCAAGAAACAGCTGGTGGATTTAACCTGCTGACCTTTTGGTTAGCAGCCGAGCTCTCAACCACTGAGCCACCAGGGCACATGTAATTAAAGCTGACAACTTTTCTGGATTGAATTTTTTACTTATTTCAGCTTTAGAAACCTTTGGATTTCCAAGGATTTCTTTTTGTTAGTGTGTCTTTGGCATAAAACCACCCCCAGACTGGAGACATAAAAGCAGAGTCAGAACCAATATTTGATTCCTGAAAAGAAGAGCATGTATCAGCCCATGCTATTCTTCAATTTGCCCCGCAGAAGAATAACCTTTTCATTACCACATTTTTTTCATTGATTTTTTTTTGATGGCATGTATCTTCAGTATTGGAATGCATGCTTACTAATTGAGTGTGTTTAACTTTTGGTGGGGTAATAAGGATTTTGAGAAATATGATCTAGCAATACAATTCTCCAATGAGGCAAGTGGCATTTTGGTGTCACCAATCTGTGGAATGACAGTACATCACTGAGAACTAGGTAGGTAATTTATTGCTGGTGCCTGCCCTGGTAATGCAGTGGTTAAGAGCTCAGGCTGCTAACCAAAGGGTCGGCAGTTCGAATCCACCAGCTGCTCCTTGGAAACCCTGTGGGGTAGTTCTACTGTACTATAGGGTCGCTGTGCATTGGAAGTGACTCGACAGCAATGGGTTTTGTTTTCTGATTTGGTTTTCCATTAGGTTACATGGGGAACCTTTGATTTTCCAAATATGAGACAGAAAAACCAAACCAAACCCATCAGGGCTCCTTAACTGTCACATGGAAAGCCATAATTATGCTTGCAAGCCTTATCTCACAGAAATAAGGGAAAAAAAGCAAAAAGTTTTCAAAACTAACATATCCAGGAAGCATCACCTAATAGAATGCTCAACCTACACAACAATGAAGCTCCAACTCTGCTCTGCTGAGCTTCATGCATTTCAATAGTGACCCATCTTGAAGCTAAATGTGTTAGAACTGAAATGACACCTTACCTCTGAGGACCCCTGGTGGTGTAGTGGTAAAGAGCTTGACTGCTAACCAAAAGGTTGGTGGTTCTAATCCACCAGCTGCTCCTTGGAAACCCTGTGGAACAGTTCTACTCTGCTCTGTAGGGTCATTATGAATCAGAATTGACTTGACAGCAATGGGTTTGGTTTCTGGTTTTGGTGTCAGGTTCAGAGGCATAAGAAGTGGCTGGCGTATCATTTATGCCAATGGTAATGAAAGGGATAAAAATGGGTGATCTTGTCTTTGGAGTTCCAAGTCCCTTGCATCCCAGAAACCCTGCCAATAAGCTTTGTGACATTTTGAAATTTTCTTAGTTTTGTTTTTGCTTCTAAAAATAGTGAGGCATGATCATTTCTCAGTCACATTGTAAATTTAGGTCATGGCAATGTGCCAGAGAAACACGGGAAGTTCAGAGCTGGGGCAGAACAGCATTGAGTCAGTGAGTTGTGTCCTTAGAAGTGTAAACTTCCTCCATGTTCGCTTTCTGAACACTGCTCTGAGGCAACTTGTCATCCATGGACTGACATTCTTTACCCTTCCTTTCCACTCGGTTTTCCTCCAGAGTCTTCATTAAATCTATTTAATCATCTTTAAAGAAATTTAGGATAAGAATGAGAGTGATTTGAAGCAATGGATGCGGACAAGGAAATGAAGACTCTCACACAAACTGAGAAATTTAAACTCTCCTTCAATTCAATGTTCTCAGAATTGCTGAATCCATCACCAAAAGGGTATTTTGGCACCATGGAGGTGAGGGTAGCCAAATTGGGGGGTGAGGTGTCAAAGGGGTGATACATGAAGCTGTGTTTCTACTTTATATAAATTGTGAAGTATGTAGTATGGCCTATTGCATAGTAAAACTTCAAGGCATATCAACTGCTATGATTTTTGCAATTATCATCTTTCTACAGGGAGTTGAAGAACTTTACATTCAAATTGGAATTTAAAGAATGGGAAAGAGGATAGAAAGTCTTCATCTACTGAGCCCAACCATATGCTAGAGATTGTTCTAGAGGATTTACATGGTCAAACTAATCCTCACAGCCCTGTGGGAAAGGTAGAGGTAAAATTAATACCATTTTGTAAATATGATAATTCACAGACAGGGGTTAATATACAGCCAGGCCTACACACCCAAATTGAATCAGGGTCCAGATTATAACCCAATTTTTTTCACTTCGAATTTCATTTTACCACTCCATGTGCCTTCCTTATAAGCACACCACAATCAGTAGAATGTGTTGTTCTCCACTGAAGACGGATTTGTCGTCGTCTTTGAGTGTGGTTTTGGAAAAGCCAGTTGTGATGACAATCAAATGCCCGTCATAGTGATGTATGTGAGTCAAAGGTGTTACTGAGAACACATTGCCTGAGGGCTGAATGACAAACTCAGTGGCTTTGACTCATCAGAACAAACTGGTTGGTGTTCTGACGCTCCCCACCCTCACCCCAGTTTAAGGCTGTGACTGCTGGTACACAGCATGAGGACCCCTCCCACAGAACTGCTCCATACCTGTGCCTCTACCTGCCTCTTTTGAGAAAATAATTGTCCTTATTAGATTCCTCCTTTCTAAAAATGTAACCGAATGCCACTCGGGTTCTTGTTCTGTCTTATTTGCTGAGGGAAACAGAAAGTGGCAAGTTTATTGTCTGTGCATTCAAGGAACCACGTGGGGTCCAGCAGCCATAAGACCGTGTGCTCGCTGTCTAAGGGGCTAGGAATCTTTTCGTTTCCTAGTGGGAGTTGGGTTTGGCACCCAGAACTTTCTTCTCTTAGCCCTCCCTGCCCATATTCAGGGATCCGGCTATTAAATCATCTTCTGACGGATGTGATTGTAGTGGGACCCTCGTTTCTAAAATGGAATCGGGTGAAATCATGGGCTGGGAAATATCGTTCCTTCCGGTGACAATCGGGTCCGGGGGTTGGTTGAAGGATGTGATTTCTTCAATCTGCGCATGGTTCAAGTTGCTGCGACTTCCCGAAAACTGTTGTTCAAAACAAGCTTGTGGTTAGCAAGACAAAGAAACGGGCAAAGACGTGTTGATTGGGGTTTTCAGAAGTTACCCTGGATTCCATAGTGCACCCACTCAAAAAACATCTAGCATTTGCATACTTTCAGTATATGTTTGCTTAGAAAGATGTGCCTCTTCCTTGCCTTATACCCATGTCAGAAGTATGTCCTAACGTAATGATTTTGTTCAAAGCAATTCACTTTTCTGTTATCTGGTTACTGAAACAACTGTACTAACCTGTCCTCTCTGTAATATGAATGCCTTGCCTTTATGCAGGACACAGTCTAAACTCCGCAAAGGGATAGTCCTGAATGGTCGGTATTTTTTGTGTTATGATAGTGAATTAAAAAAAAAAAAAAAGGACAAACATTCTTGCTTTCATGAAGCTTACACACAATTTTGTGGAAAATAATAATAATAAAGAAATAATGAAAACATATATTAGATTGTGATCAATGGTAAGGAGAAGGTTAAATGTGAAAATTCAGTTTTTAAAATTTACATGAATTATGTATTATTATTTTATGTGTATTATGAAATAGACATAAAATATAAATAAAAATAATAGAAAAATATATAAATGGGAGTTTGACCTGGATTAATTACATACTTTCTCCATTCAGTGTCTAACAGTCTCCCTCCTGAATCCTATGCTGCCTAATTCTGCTCCCTGAACACTTACTGAAGCCCTAGTGGTGGAGTGGTTAAGAGCTCTGCTGCTAACCAAGGACTGGCAGTTCAAATCCACCAGCCACTTCTGAGTCTGTGTCTATGGTGACCCTGGACCCAACCATGTGGTCTTACATATTCACTGGCTACCTCTCTGCTGATGTCCTGAGGTTGTCCTCAGGCATCCTCTGTTCTGACACAACTGTTCCCAGATTGTTAAAATTTCCAGAAATTGATGATGCAACAGTTAGAGTGTTAGTGATGCTGGGTATATTGCAAACTTGTTCTGCTTTCCCAAACATTTCCTGGGCCTTAATTAACAAACCAGTCTTATCTTCCATTCTCATCTTAAACTATTGTGTGAGGCCAATATGTTCTATTAAACAGCTGTATAAACCTCTCCTAAGAGAGTGCTTCTGTGTTTAATATTGGATGAAGTAATGAGTCTGGGTATCTACTTGCATCTCCAGAGTGCAATAGTGCTAGATATGAAAAGATTGTTTGAGAATCTCTTGAAGAAAAGTTGGTATAAAAACATCAGGTTCAAACAGGATGGCTGCTCAGGCTGTATGAAGTTCTCCCTAGGCTGCAGCCCTTCAAAGGAAGCCTCACTAGAAGCATACCTATACTAGGAAGTCACTGAGCCCATCCCAATAGGAGGTGATGGTAAACATCCTCCAATAAGCAGCTCTTTGTCTCCTGTAATCCCTTACATGCTTGGATAAACAGCTCCAAACTGCGAAGTGTTTTGCTTATAGCCCATGACTATGCACATCCCCAGCAGGCCATACAACAAGCAAGATCAAACCTCCTAAATCGAACCTGGGGCTCCTCACCTAAACAGCAGGTCAGGCAGCAAAGCTAAAGCTCAGGAATTCTTTTTCCCAGACATTCACACAAGCCTAGCAAGACTGATATAAAATAAAAATAATCTTGGATCACCACCACAACAACAAAAAAGTTACAGAGAGTAAGAGTTGTGCCCATGAATTATTTTACTTTGGGATAAGACAGAATAAAAAATGCATATAACAAAATCAAGTAAAATATTCTCAAGGAAACAAAGGATGTGAATTATTACACATAAAAGGAGAAATAAATTAATTATAAAGTAACAAAGAATAGAACTGATAAATACATAAAATAACTGGTTCTTTAAATCGACAGAGAAACTCTTAGAACATTTACTTTTTAAAAAAATATTGAGAATGAGAAGTTGTAATTCACAAGGTTATAATGTAAAGTTCTATAATTATTATGTATTAATACCCTGAAGAAATGAACAGCGGTGAATTATTTATATTGACTAAAGAAAGAGAAGTAAATCTAATAGATCTCAAACCATAAAATACACTGAAAAATATGCTCAGAAATATTTATAAAAATTTATCCCTGGGTAGCTTTAAAGAAAGTTCTTATAACCTTTAGGTAACAAATAATTTCCACACATTTAACGATTCCTGGGTTAAAAGTTTGTTTTGTTTTGTTTTTTTTAAACCACACCTCTAATATATAGCCACCCCTAGACTAGAAAAAGGTGGAAGGTAATGCACTATACCAGAACTACCTACGCCACAGGAACCACCTGTGCCACCAGTACCACCTGCACCACTACATCAAAGCAAGGACTGAGAGAGGCTACTGTCAGGGTCTAGGAAAAATAGGCCACATTTTTAGGGTACATGAGAATAAAAAGACCTGAAAATGAGGTAGAAAAAATATATATCATCTTCCATTTATTTTCAAAATTCTGAACAAAATAAAGTGAACCAAACACATTTCAAAGGACATTGGAGAAGGCAAAATTAAATACACACAGAGGGGGCCCAAGATGGCTGACTAGGTAGATGTTACCTCGGATCCCTCTTGCAACAAAGACTCGGAAAAACAAGTGAATTGATCACATACAAGACAATCTACGAACCCTGACCAACAAACACAGATTTAAAGAGTTGACCTGAGTGACAGAGACCGAGAACGAACAACTACAGGGAAGCAGCGACTGTTTTCAGAGCCTGGAGCCAGCGTCCCAGTCAGGTAACCTTGATGCCAGTCTTTGGACTGAGCTGAACACAACATCCTGTGACAGCACAAACACGGGGCCGAGCCCTACCCCCCCCGAACTGACCTCCGGAGGGGGCCCAGCCGGTCAGCGCGGGTGGCAGGAGGAGAAGTCACCGGGAGGCAGCGACTGTTTTTGGAGCAGGGAGTGCAGCGTCCCAGCTGGGGAACCTAGATGCTGGGCTTTGGACTGGCAGCGGAGGAAATGACCACAGCTTCTGCAGGCCTGACCCTTGGGGGCAATCTCTACCCAGCCAGCACACATAGGTGACATGCCCCTCTGGAATCTCAGATAAAATAGTCATCCCAAGCAAGATAAATAACTTTGTCCATATTCCGGGGTGCTACTCTCTCCTGTTTTTCTGAACCCTCCCCTCCCCTTCCCAGGCGGCTTCATTAACATTGGAATTTCCCGAGCCAGAGGGAGAACTGCTCCACGGTTTTTCTTTTCCCTTTTGGTCTTTTCCTAATTCCTTCTCCTGCCTGAGAGAAGCAACCACAAAAAACCCAGGGACAAAAAATCCTCCCCTAATTGGACTAAAAACACAGAACCAGCTCCAGCCAAGCATATGTGATCCACAGTCTCTGGCTTTCATCTCTACAGGGACCAAGGTGGCTATTACAATGCAAAAGCATCTCTGATAGGGATCTGACTGCATTTTTTTTAGCAGATTTACGGGAAAGACAAGTTTCCCAGGTCTGATATCTCTGCGTATTCAATAGAGCCCTCACTGACCCACAACAGGGAACTCATGGCTGAATCTCCCCCCAGACCACCTAACCTCCTGCCTTAGGGGCTCTAAGGAGGGTGACACCTACCAATCTGTAGAGGTAATTGCATTGGGGGCCTAAGGTACAGCTGCAGAGCCCACCCATCAAGATGCTTTAGGAATAAAGATACACCTACCTCACTGACACTTGGGGGAAGCCTGTCAGCATCCTGCCCCCCCCGGAGTGTGAACCCCAGCTGCTACCAGAACCTGGTGCACACAACTATCACCACTACTTCTCAAGGTGGATAGGTGATAGGGTGCATCACACACTTGATGACCCAAAATCAGATTCTACTCAAGAATAGTGAATGGACTCAGGCATATAAAGCTGGTAACAGCCCAAACCAGCTGGTAATAGGTCATAAGTAAGTCAAGGGCTACAACAATCAAGACAGCACAATCTAGTAGCCCATCCACATATATTGAAAGAAAACAAAACAAGATAAGACTCAGTGAGCAAATATAAAATAAATCACTACAATATCTTAGTGATGGCTTGGAGACAGCAGTCGATATCAAACCACGTAAAGAAGCAGACCGTGACTGCTTCTACAACCCCCCCAAAAAAGAATCAAAATCTTTCCCAAATGAAGATACAATCCTGGAATTATCAGATACAGAATATAAAAAACTAATTTACAGAAAGCTTCAAGACATCAGGGATGACCTCAGAAATGAAATAAGGCAATCTGCAGAAAAAGCCAAGGAACACACTGATAAAACAGTTGAAGAACTCAAAAAGATTATTCAAGAACATAGTGGAAAAATTAATAAGTTGCAAGAATCTATAGAGAGACAGCATTCAGAAATCCAGAAGATTAAAAATAAAATCACAGAATTAAACAACGCAATAGGAAGTCAGAGGAGCAGACTCAAGCAATTAGAATGCAGACTTGGAAATCTGGAGGACCAGGGAATTGACACCAATATAGCTGGAAAAAAAAAAAAAATCAGATAAAAGAATTAAAAAAAATGAAGAAACCCTAAGAATCATGTGGGACTCTATCAAGAAGGATAACTTGCGTGTGATTGGAGTCCCAAAACAGGGAGGGAGGACAGAAAACACAGAGAGAATAGTTGAAGAACTCCTGACACAAAACTTCCCTGACATCATGAAAGACGAAAGGATATCTATCCAAGATGCTCATTGAACCCCATTTAAGATTGATCCAAAAAGAAAAACACCAAGACATATTATCATCAAACTTGCCAAAACCAAAGATAAAGAGAAAATTTTAAAAGCACCCAGGGATAAAAGAAAGGTCTCCTACAAGGGAGAATCAATAACAATAAGCTCAGACTACTCAGCAGAAACCATGCAGGCAAGAAGGGAATGGGATGACATATACAGAGCACTGAAGGAGAAAAACTGCCGGCCAAGGATCGTATATCCAGCAAAACTCTCTCTGAAATATGAAGGCGAAATTAAGATATTTACAGATAAACACAAGCTTAGAGAATTTGCAAAAACCAAACCAAAGATACAAGAAATACTAAAGGAAATTGGTCAGAAAACCAATAATAACAGATACCAGCACAACACAAGGTCACAGAACAGAACATCCTGATATCAGCTCAAATAGGGAAATCACAAAAACAAATTAAGATTAATTAAAAAAAAAAAAGGTCATAACAGGGAATCATTGAAGTCAATATGTAAAAGTTCACAATAATCAAAAAGAGGGACTAAATACAGGTGGCATAGAACTGCCATATGGAGAGGGATACAAGGCAATATAGGACAATACAAGTTAAGTTTTTACTTAGAAAAATAGGGGTAAATATTAAGGTAAGCACAAAGAGGTATAACAACTCCATAACTCAAAATAAAAACCAAGAAAAATGTAACTACTCAGCAAACATAAAGTCAAATACTATGAAAGGGAGGAACACACAATTTACAAAGAAAAACTTCTCAGCACAAAAATGTAAGTGGAAAATTGAAATTGTCAACAACACACATAAAAAGGCATCAAAATGACAACATTAAACACATACTTATCTATAATTAAGCTGAATGTAAATGGACTAAATGCAGCAATAAAGAGACGGAGAATCTCAGACTGGATAAAGAAACACGATCCGTCTATATGCTGCCTACAAGAGACACACCTTAGACTTAGAGACACAAACAAACTAAAACTCAAAGGACGGAAAAAAATATATCAAGCAAACAATAAGCAAAAAAGAAGAGGAGTAGCAATATTAATTTCTGACAAAATAGACTTTAGACTTAAATCCACCACAAAGGATAAAGAAGGACACTACATAATGATAAAAGGGACAATTGACCAGGAAGATATAACCATATTAAATATTTATGCACCCAATGACAGGGCTGCAAGATGCATAAATCAAATTTTAACAGAACTGAAAAGTGAGATAGACACCTCCACAATTATAATAGGAGACTTCAACACACCACTTTCGGAGAAGGACAGGACATCCAGTAGGAAGCTCAATAGAGACACGGAAGACCTAATTAAACAATCAACCAACTTGACCTCATTGACTTATATAGAACTCTCCACCCAACTGCTGCAAAGTATACTTTTTTTTCTAGCACACGTGGAACATTCTCTAGAATAGACCACATATTAGGTCATAAAACAAACCTTTGCAGAATCCAAAGCATTGAAATATTACAAAGCATCTTCTCAGACCACAAGGCCATAAAAGTGGAAATTAATAACAGAAAAATTAGGGAAAAGAAATCAAATACTTGGAAACTGAACAATACCCTCCTGAAAAAAGACTGGGTTAAGACATTAAAGAGGGAATAAGGAAATTCATAGAATGCAATGAGAATGAAAATACTTCCTATCAAAACCTCTGGGACACAACAAAAGCAGTGCTCAGAGGTCAATTTATATCAATAAATGCACACATACAAAAAGAAGAAAGAGCCAAAATCAGAGAACTGTCCCGACAACTTGAACAAATAGAAAGTGAGCAACAAAAGAAACCATCAGGCACCGGAAGAAAACAAATAATAAAAATTAGAGCTGAACTCAATGAATTAGAGAACAGAAAAACAATTGAAAGAATTAACAAAGCCAAAAGCTAGTTCTTCGAAAAAATTAACAAAATTGATAAACCATTGGCTAGACTGACTAAAGAAATATAGGAAAGGAAACAAATAACCCGAATAAGAAACGAGATGGGCCACATCACAACAGACCCAACTGAAATTAAAAGAATCATATCAGATTATTATGAAAAATTGTACTCTAACAAATTTGCAAACCTAGAAGAAATGGATGAATTCCTGGAAAAACACTATCTACCTAAACTAACACAATCAGAAGTAGAACAACTAAGTAGACCCATAACAAAAAAAGAGATTGAAACGGTAAACAGAAACCTCCACCGCAAAAAAGCACTGGCCCGGATGGCTTTACTGCAGAGTTCTACCAGACTTTCAGAGAAGAGTTAACACCACTACTACTAAAGGTATTTCAAAGCATAGAAAAGGACGGAATACTACCTAACTCATTCTATGAAGCCACCATTTCCCTGATACCAAAACCAGGTAAAGACATCACAAAAAAAGAAAATTACAGACCTTTATCCCTCATGAACACAGATGCAAAAATCCTCAACAAAATTCTAGCCAATAGAATTCAACAACATATCAAAAAATTAATCCACCGTGACCAAGTGGGATTTATAGCAGGTATGCAAGGTTGGTTTAATATTAGAAAAACCATTAATGTAATCCATCACATAAATAAAACAAAAGACAAAAACCACATGATCTTATCAATTGATGCAGAAAAGGCATTTGACAAAGTCCAACACCCATTTATGATAAAAACTCTCAGCAAAATAGGAATTGAAGAAAATTCCTAAGCATAATAAAGGGTATCTATACAAATTTTTTTACACAAAGCCAAAAGCCGACATCACTCTAAATGGAGAGAGCCTGAAAGCATTTCCTTTGAGAATGGGAACCAGACACGGATGTCCTTTATCACCGCTCTTATTCAACATTGTGCTAGAGGTCCTAGCCAGAGCAATTAGGCTAGACAAGTAAATAAAGGGCATCTGGATTGGCAAGGAAGAAGTAAAATTATCTCTATTTGCAGATGACATGATCTTATACACAGAAAGCCCTAAGGAATCCTCCAGAAAACTACTGAAACTAATAGAAGAGTTTGGCAGAGTCTCAGGTTATAAGATAAACATACAAAAATCACTTGGATTCCTCTACATCAACAAAAAGAACATTGAAGAGGAAATCACCAAATCAATACCATTCACAGTAGCCCCCAAGAAGATAAAATACTTAGGAATAAATCTTACCAAAGACATAAAAGACCTGTACAAAGAAAACTACAAGGTACTACTAAAAGAAACTAAAAAGGACTTAGTTAAGTGGAAAAACATACCTTGCTCGTGGATAGGAAGACTTAACATAGTAAAAATGTCTATTCTACCAAAAGCCATCTATACACTTCTGATCCAAATTCCAATGTCATTTTTTAATGTGATGGAGAAACAAATCACCAACTTCATATGGAAGGGAAAGAAACCTCGGATAAGCAAAGCATTACTGAAAAAGAAGAACAAAGTGGGAGGCCTCACTCTACCTGATTTCAGAACCTATTGTACAGCCACAGTAGTCAAAACAGCCTGGTACTGGTACAACAACAGACACATAGACCAATGGAACAGAATGGAGAGCCCAGATATAAATCCATCCACATATGAACAGCTGGTATTTGACAAAGGCCCAGTGTCAGTTAATTGGGGAAAAAATAGTCCTTTTAACAAATGGTGCTGGCATAACTGGATATCCATTTGCAAAAAAATGAAACAGGACCCATACCTCACACCATGCACAAAAACTAACTCCAAGTGGATCAAAGACCTAAACATAAAGACTAAAATGATAAAGATCATGGAAGAAAAAGTAGGGACAACCTTAGGAGCCCTAATACAAGGCATAAACAGAATACAAAACATTTCCAAAAATGACAAAGAGAAACCAGATAACTGGGAGCTCCTAAAAATCAAACACCTATGCTCATCTAAAGACTTCACCAAAAGAGTAAAAAGACCACCGACAGACTGGGAAAGAATTTTCAGCTATGACATCTCCAACCAGAGCCTGATCTCTAAAATCTATATGATTCTGTTAAAACTCAACCACATAAAGACAAACAACCCAATCAAAAATTGGGCAAAGGATATGAACACGCACTTCACTAAAGAAGATATTCAAGCTGCTGACAGACACATGAGAAAATGCTCTCGATCATTAGCCATTAGAGAAATGCAAACTAAAACTACGATGAGATTCCATCTCACTCCAACAACAACAAAAAAACCAACAAGGCTGGCATTAATCCAAAAAACACAAAATCATAAATGTTGGAGAGGCTGCGGAGAGATTGGAACTCTCATACACTGCTGGTGGGAATGTAAAATGGTACAACCACTTTGGAAATCCATCTGGTGTTATCTTAAACAGTTAGAAATAGAACTACCATACAACCCAGAAATCCCACCCCTCCCAATATACCCTAGAGATACAAGAGCCTTCACACAAACAGATATATGCACACCCATGTTTATTGCAGCTCTGTTTACAATAGCAAAAAGCTTGAAGCAACCAAGGTGTCCATCAACGGATGAATGGTTAAATAAATTGTGGTATATTCACACAATGGAACACTACGCATCGATAAAGAACAGTGACGAATGTGTGAAACATTTCATAACATGGAGGAACCTGGAAGGCATTATGCTGAGTGAAATTAGTCAGAGGCAAAAGGACAAATATTGTATAAGACCACTATTATAAGATCTTGAGAAATAGTATAACCTGAGAAGAACACACACTTTTGTGTTTGGCGGGGAGGGAGGGAGGGTGGGAGAGGGTTTTTTACTGATTAGTTAGTAGATAAGAACTGCTTTAGGTGAAGGGAAGGACAATACTCAATACAAGGAAGGTCAGCTCAACTGGACTGGACCAAAAGCAAAGAAGTTTCCGGGATAAACTGAATGCTTCAAAGGTCAGCGGAGCAAGGGCGGGGGTTTGGGGACCATGGTTTAAGGGGACTTCTAAGTCAATTGGCAAAATAATTCTATTATGAAAACATTCTGCATCCCACTTTGAAATGTGGTGTCTGGGGTCTTTAATGCTAACAAGCGGCCATCTAAGATGCATCAGTTGGTCTCAACCCACCTGGATGAAAGGAGAATGAAGAACACCAAGGTCACACGTTAACTATGAGCCCGAGACAGAAAGGGCTACATGAACTAGAGACTTACATCATCCTGAGACCAGAAGAGCTAGATGGTGCCCGGCCACAACCGATGACTTCCCTGACAGGGAACACAACAGAGAACCCCTGAGGGAGCAGGAGAATAGTGGGATGCAGACCCCAAATTCTCATAAAAAGACCAGACTTAATGGTCTGACTGAGACTAGAAGAATCCTGGCGGTCATGGTCCCCAAACCTTCTGTTGGCACAGGACAGGAACCATCCCCGAAGACAACTCATCAGACATGAAAGGGACTGGACAGTGGGTAGGAGAGAGATGCTGATGAAGAGTGAGCTATTTGTATCAGGTGGACACTTGAGACTGTGTTGGCATCTCCTGTCTGGAGGGTGGATGGGAGGATAGAGAGAGTTGGAAGCTGGCAAAATTGTCACGAGAGACTGGAAGGGCTGACTCATCAGGGGGAGAGCAAGTGGGAGTACGGAGTAAGGCGTATATAAATTTATATGCGACAGTTTGACTTGATTCGTAAACGTTCACTTGAAGCTCAATAAAAGTTAATAAAAAAAAAGAAAAAATTAAATAGACACAAAGAACTGAACATAGGGATTAAATTGACTTAAATATGACCAAAAATGATATGAGTTTTAAAAATAATGTAGCCATGTAACCAGACACTGGTTTTTGTCCTGGTCTATTAGCTGATAGAAATAAGGCAGACATCCACCATCAATTGCAAGGGAAACAGAAAGTGGGAATTTATTGATTGTGCAAACAAGGAGCAATGTGGGGCGTAGAAGCTGAAAGACCACGAGCTCCCCACCCCAAAGGAGCTAGGAGCTTTTATGTCCTCCAGTTCTCAGGGGGTAAGGATTGGCACCTGAAATCCCCAGCCCTCCAATGCCCAAATCTGGAGATCCACGTGCTGAGGTATATTGCAAAGGAAGTCTGCATTGTGGGACCTTTCACTTTGCAAAGGGAATCGGGTCCTGGAGAATATCTTCTGCTTGGTGATGTTCAGATCCAGAGTCAGGTAAAGACACAGTTCTTTAGGTCCTGTGCATGAGCCAAAGTTCTAGTTTGCACATGTGCATGGTTCTAGAGCCAAATTCAAACTAGGTGTGGTCAGACCAAATCGCGGTTAGAAGCGGTGGCTTGGCGGGCTGCAACTGGAAGGGCGTGGGACTGCGGTGGACCAGGTGAAACCTCGGCAGAGGCTTCAGTTACATTAAAATACAGTACTAAGTACAAAACCTGACCTGCTAAGCCAAAAACAAAGAATTTAGAAGAATTTTAAATAAATAGGCAAGTGTAGGATATTCTCAAAAATTTCCTGAAAATGATGAAACATTAATTGTAAAAGAATAAATAAGTTTTATAAATCACAGGTAGCAATAAACACGTTTCCCAAGATTATCATTCATTCTTATTCATTAGATGCATAAAAAAGCACCCAAAGCTAGTGTCATAAAACAACAAACATTATCCTCAAAGATTCTGTAGTCAGGAATTAGTACAGGGCACAGCAGGGATGATTTATCTCTGCTTCATGATGTCTGAGGCCTCAGCTGGGAAGAGATGAGAGGCGGAAGTCATACAAATGCCCAGGGGGTGGCATCACCTGGAGGCTTCTTCACTTACACATACAGAGTCTGGGATAGGATGACTAAAGGGCTGGGTTCCACTGGGTCTGTTCACCGGTAGACCTATGTGTGGCCTCTCCCTGTGGCTAAGGCTTCTTGTGTATGAGAGCCAGATTATGTGATGGAGGGTCCCAAGAGCAGCATTTCAAGACAACCAGGTGGAAACTGCATGGTGTTTTATGTTGGAGCCCAGAAGTCACATGGTGGTCATTTCTATCAAACCATATTGGTTGGAGCAGTCATTTGTCCACCCATATTCCAAAAGGAAGGACGTAACCTCTCTATAAGAGGACCATCAAAGAATCTGTGACCTTTTTCTAAACCTTGGCAATAATACACAATGTGGAATCCAAAGCTAGAAGCATTAAATAAGATAAAGTGAATTATTTTGTTTCCTACAGAGTATCTTTGACAAAGAAGGTATAATTGTTGAGAATTTCCATGTGTTAAAAAATATTGTGTCAAAATACACAATACAAAATAATTTCCCTCTTTCATTTTTCAAATGAAGTCTTCAAAACATAAAAAATCTAATTTCCATGCAAATTAAAGTTAACTTGATGTATTTAATTAAACATTTTACACATTAGGAAAAATATACATTTTCTCTGTGTCAATTGGTAATTTAAAAATTAACGTATGTTAGGCCACAAAGGAAATGTCAATAAATTCTTCAAAGCGTAAATTGTGTGAGCCATTACCTCTGCCTCTATGCTCCCTGTAATAAAACTAAAAATAAATAGAAAAAAAAAAAATATTTAACTGAAATTCAAAAATAATAACACAGCAATTAAAAAAAAAAACTTCTTAAATATCGTGTATCAAAGAGGAAATCAAAACTGCAATTACAGGCTCTTTACTAATTAGAGAAAATGACAACAGCACATAGCAAAATGTATGAAATATAGGTAGCCCTGAACTCTGAATAAAATAAGTATACACGTATTTTTATATACTTAATTTCTATCCACAGGTATTCTGGAAGGAAAGTTTCCATATTAGCATAATTCTATGTCTGTCTATCCATACATCTATCTATCTAACCCTAGCCCTAACCATAACCCTAACACTTTCCTTCAGTTTAGTATTTTTCTGTTTGCATGTTATGTTTGGAACTGCAATTGCTACTTCGCAAACTCAAGAAGAGTTAAGCTAACAGTCTGAGGATTGCCAGTGGAGGAAAGAAAGTACTTACTTTGAATCACTGAATAAACCAATCTGGAAGAGGCTGCCCTCTCCTGACAGGTACTACATAATCTAATAACTCTTCTTTCTCTCTCAGTCAGATGAGATGGTGCAGCCTGTTATTTGCAGCTGATGTCTCTCTGAATGATACATAGAGTACACATCAAAATATTACCAGTAAGCCCCTTCCCCACCTGGACTCTGTCAGTTGCAAGGATAATGCAAATTCCTACAGAAGGTGCCTGCAGTGGAGTCTGCTCCACTAGTCAGCACTCTACCTGCCTCCCAGCACACCGCATAGCTCAGGTATCTGAAATCAACAGGACAGACCTCCCTGAGGGTCAGTCTGGGTCTGTTTACTCCCCCTTCCAGATAGCTATGAGGAATGCTTACTGAGGCAGCTGTACACTAAGAAACAGTTATCTTGAGTGGAGCCTGCACTCACAGCCAATAATCTAGGAGGGGGAGAAGCTCTGAAAGCAACAAGGCAGGCCTCCGTGGGGATCCTGTCAGAGCATGACAATCCCTCCCCCACCCAGTAACTGTTGGTTTCTAGGATGTTGTAAACTGCTACAGAAGGCAGTGGAGTCTGCTCCCATAGTTACCACTGTATCTGCCTCCACTTACACTCCATGGTTCAGGCCTCTGCAACCAACAGGACAGTTCTTCCTGGGGGTCCTTTTGGGTCTGTTTGCTCCCCTACCTTGTTAGCACTGAAGACTGCTGACTAGGGCTGCTGTGTGCTAGGAAGCAGGCATCTTCTGTGGAGATTACACCCAGAGCCAACATACTGTAGGCTCAGGTAGCAACAAGGCAGACCACCCTGGAGGTCCATTTAGAGTGTTACAACCCCTCCCCTACCCAATAATGGTTGGCTGCTGAACTGATATGAACTCCTACAGAAGGTTCCTTATAGTGGAGCCAGGAGGTAGAGACTAAGTAGAGACTGCTCCCCCAACCACCACAGAGCCACTGCAACTCTGAAACCAACAAGAGAGATCTCTCAGGAGTCCTTCTGGGGAGTGCCAGCCCCTCAGCCTCCTGAAACAGGAAAGTCTGCCTAAGTTTCTCCTGAATGACAACTCATATCTAAGCAGCATCCACAGTGCAGGGAATAAAACTTCAGGCAAAACCATAGGGCAACAGCCAGCACTGAAGGAGGCTTGCTGGGTGTGGGTTTTCCAACTGAAAAAGTAATTGACGAAACAGAGAGGGGAAAGGAGTAGTAACCAGAAAGAGAAGATGGTGGCCCTTGGAGGACATATCAATTAGTGCATGACATCTTGCCTGACTGGTAGTGCCTGCTGGTGTACAGACTGACTGCAGAGTGTTCTCTATTATGTTCTGGAAACATTGAAAGCTGAAAACCAACAGGAGAAAAGTAGAGTGCAAAACTCAAGTTCTAGTAAAAAGCCCAGACTTAATGGCCTGACTAAGACTGGAGGGACCCCAAAGGACATGGCTCCTGGACTCTCTGTTAACCCCAAACTAAAACCATTCCTGAAGCCAACTCTTCAGACAAAGATTAGACTGGACTATAAGACATAAAATGATACTGGTGAGGAGTGTGCTTCTTAGCTTGAGCAGACACATGAGATTATGTGCACTGCTCCTGTCTGGAGGGAAGATGGGAAGGCAGGGGGCCACAGGAGCTGGCTGAATGGACATGGGAAATACAGGGTGGAGAAGAGGAGTGTGCTGTCACATTATAGGGGGAGCACCTAGGGTCACATAACAGTGTGTGTATAAGTTTTTGTATGAGAAACTGACTTGAATTGTAAACTTTCACTTAAAGTACAATAAAAAAAAAGAGAAAGAAAAAAAGAAAAGAAACTTGAAAACAGAGATCTGGAACTTCTGAATCCTAATTAAATCAGGGAGTGAGGAGGAGCTGTCACAAAGAGGGAGAAGAAATGGTAAGCAAAGGGTGAAGTCTATGCCTGCTTAAGAATATTTTGCTGAAAGTAGTGTGGGCAAAAACACTAAATACTGGGGAGAACTTAGAAAGTTAATACTCTTGGAAATTCCAATGCCCTAGCAAAAAAATGACAATCCACATAAAGAAAAGAGAAACAGTGGCCCATACAAATGAACATGATGAAGTGAGTGAAAGCACATCTATGGAAGACAGAACAATTAAGAGAATGGAAGAATATAACAGCATAAAACTTAACTGGAGAGAGTTAAAGGAAAATGTAGACAAAGATCTAAAAGAAGTTAGGAAAACAATGCAAGAACAAAACGAGGACCTAAAAAAAGAGATATAAAGAAACCAAACAGAAATATAAAAAAAATATAGCAACTGAAAAAGACAATAACTGAAATGATAAACACGACAGAAAGATTTAACTGCAGATTTAATCAGACAGAATAATCAGCAAACTAAAAAATAAGATAGTCAAAATTACAGAGGCTGAAGAGCAATAGAATGGAGCTCAGGAAGCCTGAGCACAAATTAATGGAATCCTGAAAGCAGTGAGAGAAAAGCAAATAGTCACATACAAAGGATCTCCATTAAGGTTAAATGCTGATTTTGCCTCGGAAATATTGGGGCCCAAAGGCAATGGAATGATATATTTAAAGTGCCAAAAACAAACAAACAAAATAAAACTGTCAACCAAGAGTACTATACCCAGTGAAACTGTCCTTCAAGAATGAGGGTCAAATTGAAACTTTCTCAGATAAACAGAAACTGAGAGACTTCATATCCACCAGACCAGTCCTACAAAAATACTAATGAGAGTTCTGCAGAAGGGAGGGAAAAAGATAGAAAATAATTCAAAGTTATACATGAAAAGAAATGTCGCTAGTAAAGAGAACTGCATGTACAAGCATAAGAGCTAGCAATAAGGTATTCATGCTTCATAAATCTAATTGCTTTGTCTGTTATGTTTTTTAATAACAAAAGTACAAAAAGCAAGGATAAAATTATGTTACAATGCACATGAAATATAAAGATATAATTAGTGATAAAAACAACAAAATGGAGGGGGGAGAATGGTTTAGGTATAAAATTTCTTGTATTTTACTGAAGTTAAATTGGTACCAGCTTACTGTAACCAAAAAAACCAAACCCATTGTTGTTGAGATGATTCTGACTCATAGAGACCCTATAAAACAGAGTAGAACTGTCCCATAGGGTTTCCAAGGAGCAGCTGGTGGATTCAAACTGTTTACCTTTTGGTTACCAGCTGAACTCTTAACCACTATGCCACCAAGGATGCTATAAATACAAGCAGTTAAATGTAATATTCTTGGTAACCATGAAAAAAAAGATACACAAAAGAAGGGAATCAAAATGGCTCACTACAATAAACCAACAAAACACAAAAGCAAGCAGTAGTAAAGAACAAAGACAAAGAAGGCTTAAGATATACACACAGAGAGATAACAAAATGGCACAAGTAAATCACTTCTTATCAGCAATTAGAGTAGATGTAAATGGACTAAATTCTGCAATTGAAGGCATGGCTGTGGCAGAATAGATTAAAAAAAAAAAAGACCTAATTTTATGCTGTTTACTAGACACACCTTAGACTCAAGGACACAATTAGGTTGAGAATGAAAGGACAGAAAAAAACATTCCATGCAAATAATAATCAAGAGAGAGCTGGGGTGGCAATCTTAGCATCAGACACCATAGACTTTAAGGCAAAATCTGTTAGAAGAGTTAAAAGTGGACATCATATAATGATAAAAGAGTCAATTAATTAAGAAGATTTAACAATCATATATACACCCAACATCAGAGCACCTAACTATATAAAGTGTCACTGATGGTACTGAAGGGAGAAATAGATAGTACTGCAATAATCATTGGAGACTTCCATACGTCGCTGTCCATATAAGACAGAACACCTAGAAAGAAGATCAACAAGGAAAGAGAGTACCTGAATGATACTATAAAACAGACATACACAGAACACTCCATCCAACAACAGCACAATATACATTCCACTCCAGTGCACATGTATTATTCTCCAGGATATACCACATGTTAGGTCACAAAGCAAGTCTTGATAAATTTTAAAAGATTGAAATAATACAAAGTATACTCCCTGACCACAGCGGAGTGAAGATAGAAATTAATAACAGAAAAAAAAAAAAGCCTGGAAAGCACACAAACAAATGGAAATTAAACAACACAGTATTAAATTAGTGTGTTGGTTAATTTTCACATGTCAAGGAAAAATCAAAAAAGAAATCGCAAATTTCTCAGCATAAAATGAATTCACAACATACCAAAACTTATGGGATGCAGCAAAAGCAGTGCTTAGAGGGAAAATTATAGCAGCAAATGCCTACATGTAAGAAGAAGAAAGATCTCAAATCAACAGTCAAACCTAACAACTCCAGGAACTAGAAATAGAAGAGGAAATTGAGCCTAAACTTAAAAGAAGAAAGGAAATAACACAGATCAGAGCGTAAACAACATAAAAAACACAAAAACAATAGACAGAATCAACAAAACCAGATGTTAGTTCTTTGAAAAATCAATAAAATTGACAAAACTTTAGCTAGGCTGACAAAGAGAAAAGAGGCAAATAACCAAAATAAGAAATTAGAGAGGATGACACAAGAGAAATAAAGAGAATTATGACAGAATATTATGAACAAGCAACAACCTGGATCATCTAGATGAAATGGAAAAATTCATAGAAGCACCCAACCTACGCAAATTGACTCAAGAGGAAATAGAAGTCTCAGCAAACACATAACAAGTGAAGAGATCAAATCAGTGAACAAAAACCTCCCAACGACAACAAAAGTCCTGGACCAGATGGCTTCACTGGGAAATTCTACCAAACATTTAGAAAGAATTGACACCAATCCTGTTTAAACTTTTCCAAAAGATAGAGAAGGAAGGAATACTTTCTAATTCACTTTATAAAGCAAACATTAACACTGATACCAAAACCAAAGACACCACAAGAAAAGAAACTACAGGCCAATATCCCTTATGAATATAAATGCAAAATCCTCAACAAAATACTAGCAAACATAACCCAACAGCGTATTAATAGAGCCATATACATCTATGATCAACTGATTTTTGATAGGGGTGCTAGGTCCATTCGCTGGGGAAAGAAGACCAAGTGGGATTTATTCCAGTGATGTAGAGATGGATCAACACTAGAATATCAATCAACATAATATAGCACATCAATAGAACAAAAAAAAAGAATGACATGTTCATCTCTATTGACTCAGAAAAGGCATTTGATATAATCAAACACCCTTTCTTGATAAAAACCCTGAAGAATATTGGAAAAGAAGGAAAATTTGTCAACAAGATCAAGGGCATATATGAAAAGCCAACAGCCTATTTAAACTTACTGAAGAAAGACTAAGACCTTTCCCCTTGAAACTGGGAACAAAACAAGGGTGCCCAACTCTCATCACTTCTATTCTATATTGTATTAGAAGTACTAGCCAGAGTAGTAAGACAAGAAAAAGAAATAAAAGGCATGTGGATTGGAAAATAAATAAAGTTATCTCCATTCGCTTTTCCATTCACAGATGAAAAGATCCTATATATAAAAAAAATATAGGAAATCCCAAAGTTTGCAAAAAAACTTCTAGAGCTAATAGAGAAATTTAGCAAAGTTTCAGGTTATGAGGTGAACAAACAAAAATCGTTTGGGTTTCTATACACCAGCAATGGGACTATTCGAACAAGAAATTAGGGAAGCAATTTCATTTACAATTACAAGATGTTTCATGCTCATGGTTTCGAAGACTTAATACGGTTAAGATATCAATACTACTCAAAGCAATCTATACATACAATACAATCCTGATCAAAATTCCCCACAGCCTTCTTTACAGAAATGGAGAAGCCAATCTTCAAATTTGTATGGAATGGCAAGAGGCCTCCAACAGCTAAAACAATGTTGAAAGAAGAACAAAGTAGTAGTAGCTGCTTAAGCTGCTTACATACAACCAAAAACCTCATGGGGTTTGGTTCCTTGATTTGGAAGTTTAGGATCATGGTTTCCTGGTACATCCCAGGTAGTTGGCCTAATAACGTGTTTAGTGCTTCAATTCTACTTCAGAGTTTGTTACGTAGTGTCTGGGATCTTAAAAGCTTTCAAGCAGCCATCCAAGGCACGCAACAATTAGTCTCTATTTGCCTGGAGCAACTGAGGAAGAAGGAGAGATAGAAACAGGAGAGGATATGGTACGTGTGGCTAATTGCCTCCATGAAAATCTGCCATTTTTGCCATGAGACTAGAACTGGGTGTTGCCCAACTATGATTACTGAATGTTTGATCGAAGATTCTATAGAAGAATCCTGATCTAAAGGAGAAATACGCAGAACAGAATTTCAAATTCTCATATATTCCAGATTTTCTGGGGCCATGAAAGTTGGATGGACCCCTGAAACTATTGCCCTGAGATACTCTTTAAACCTTAAATCAAAAATATCCCCTGAAGTCTTCTAAAAACCAATAGTTTAGCTTAACTAATAAAGAATATCTGCCTTGAACATGGTGCTTTTTCAAGATCTATCTACAAGGGATCAAACTGATAACAGCAACTTCAAAGATTGGATAGGAAAGTTAGGGGGCAGTGAATTTATGTTAATGGAGGAGGAATGACTCAGAAAACTGAGAATGACTGCACAACTCAAAGGATGTAATCAATACCATTAAATTGTACATGTAGAAACTTGAATTGGTGTAAGTTTTGCTGTGTATTCTCAACAATAAAATAAATTAAATTTTTATAAAAAATATACCAATTGGAACTGATAAGCTATAAAATTCTCTCCTAAAGATTTAATCAGATATTGACAAATATACTAGATAGTCAAAATTTTGGAAGAAATTGAATATTCAAAAATAGGAAACACACACCCCTGCCTTCTTTACTCTTTCACTGAGGCATCGTGATGGACACTTTCTATCCACACTCTAAAGAACCTGGCTTCCTAAATGAGAGGAGGAGTTTTGTTCGCATCATGGTTAACTTACTAATACATTAAAAAAAAAAAATCCATAGGCTGATTACACTACTAGTAATACTGTTACTTTTTTCTGTAATATTAATATGAGAACACCTAATGGCTGGGGTTTGGAATGGGCTTTGAAAGAAAAATGGAAAAAATCCAGTAAAATGGAAAAGTGAAAGTTGTACCTTTAAATTTTTTTTTTTTTTTTTTTTTTTTTTGCTTCTTTCACTGTTAGATTTATATAAGGAATTAGAAAAAAAAGGAAGAAAGCTTTACTGTTTTGCAATCAAGTCTTGATCTCCTTTGGAGTAACTTTATTTGAGCATAAAAACAATTATTTTCTTTTAAATATAGATTTTTCTAGGTTTTCCTATATGTTCTAGTGTGATTTTATTATATCTAAGGGCCATGTTTCCTCTTTGACCCAATAGAAACAAATTTTCCATTTTATGAAGTCAGCAGGAAACCAGACCCAACTTATAAAAATTAACTTCACAGGGAGCTTTTCTTAATACTAACTACTGCCACATGAGAAAATTACACTGTAGTAATCAAAGGCTCTCTTGCAGAGACCAGCTTGTGCCTGGCATCCTGACAGGGCAGTAGAAAATCCCAAATTTGTAGCCAGCAGGTCAGACATGAGGCTGTCATGGAGACCCCCAAGCTCTCATCTGAAGTCTTAAACTGGCTTAGCAGTCTGGAGGACTGTGCCCCTTTACTTATGATATGTCACCCAGCTCCAGGTGGTTGAGCCAGAGGAAGAAATACTGAATGTTCAGTTGATCTAGAAGCGAATTTAATTGCAATTGATCCCTATATGGACATTTAAAATTCATAAGAGAACATAACATAAACATCAACAAGTAATTTTAAATTATACTAATAGCATATAATAAAACAGAAAAAATGTCTATAGAATTGAACATACGCAAAACAAAAATAAAACAAACCACCTTACTTTAGTTCTCATCTCCCCCATTAAATACCTAGAAGATCCCAAGAGAATGACTTAGCTTCTCTTTGCCTCAGTTCCCTGGTAAGTGAAGTTGTTCTTATGGGAAGTAGAGGAGGTTTCTGTGGGCCATACAAGCAAAGAAACTCATACATGAAGATAATCCCTGCCTGGACGGGAAGGAGCTTAGATTGGGGAGTCAGAATTTGGGAGTTTTGTGGCCCGGAGCTCAAATGGAAACACAGTTTCCAGGTCAGGTGGGAATACGCAAGATCTGGAAACAGGAATGTCAGAAAACTGGCCTGAAACGTCAAGAATCCAGAGACAGAGAGCTCCCTAGAGCATTAGGAAACATTAGATAGGACAGAGTAGTGTGTCTCTGAATCAGCAAAAGGACAAATGCCCATGGTCTCCACTCCTGTCACATTACCTTCCATCTCCAATCTGCACCTACAGCCTCATGGGGAGCTCCTTATGATCAGCTGACTGAGGAAGAGAAAGTTCATGTCTGGTTTACAGATGGTTCTGGATGATATGCAGGTACCACTTGAAAGTGGACAGCAGCAGCACTACAGCTCCTTGCTGAGACCTCCCTGAAAGATGGTGGTGAAGGGAGATCCTGCCAATGTGCAGAATTCAAACGATGTCCCTAGATGTTCACTTTGCTTGGAAGGAGAAATGGCCAGATGTTCGATTGTATACTGATTCATGGGTTGTGGCCAACTGTTTGGCTGGATGGTCAGGGACTTTGAAAGAACATGATTAAAAAATTAGTCACAAGGAGGTATAGGGAAGAGGTATGTGGGTAGACCTCTCTGAAAGAGCCAAAGAAGTGAAGATATTTGTGTCCCATGTGAATGTTCATCAAAGGGTGACCTCGGCAAAGGAGGATTTTAACCATCAAATGGATAGGATGACAAGTTCTGTGGAAACCAGTCATCCTCTTTCCCCATCCACTCCTGTCATTGCCCAAAGGGCTCATGAATGAAGTGACCATGGTGGCAGGGATGCAGGTTACACAAGGGCTCAACAACATCTACCTCCACTCACCATGGCTGACTTGGCTGCAGCCACTGCTGAGTGCCCAATCTGGAGCAGCAGAGATCAACACTAAGTCCCTGATATGGCACCATTCCTCAACGTGATCATCCAGCAACCTGGTGACAGACTGCTTTCATGATGGACAGGGCAGCATTTTGTTCTTACAGAAATAGACACAACTCGGTAAAGATTAGCTTTCTCTGCATGCAGTGCTTCTGCCAAAACTGCCATTCATGGACTTACAGAATGTCTTATCTACCATCGTGGTATTCAACACAGCATTGCCTAGAATCAAGGAACTCCACAGCAATTGAAGTGCAGCAGTGGGCCCATGTTCATGGAATTCACTGGTCGTACCATGTTCCCCATCATCCTGAAGCAGCTGGATTGATAGAATGATGAGATGACCTTCTAAAGTCAAAGTTATGGCACCAGCTAGGTGGCAATACATTGCAGGGTTGGGGCAATGTTCTCCAGGAGGCTGTATATACTCTGAACCAGCTACCAATATATGGTGCCTTTTCTCCCGAAGCCAGGATTCATGGGTCCAGGAACCAAGGGGTGGAAATGGGAATGGCATCACTCACTATTACCCCTAGTAACCCACTCACAAAATTTTTGTTTCCTGTCCCTATGACCCTGCGCTCTGCGAGTCTAGGTGTCTTAGTTCCAAGGGGAGGGCTGCTCTCACCAGGAGGTACAACACTGGTCTCATTGAACTGGAAGTTAAGAATGCTGCCTGGCCACTTTGGGGTTCTTATTCCTCTGGACAACAGGCAAAGAAGGGAGTTACTGTATTGACTGGTGTGATTGATCCTGATTACCAAGAGGAAATTGGATTGATATTACATAATGGAGGTAAAGAAGAGTATGCCTGGAATACAGGAGTTCCTGTATGATGTCTCTTAGTACTACCATGCTCTGTGATTAAAGTCAATGGAAAAACTAAAGCAAAGCAATTCTGACATGATACTAATGGTCCAGACCATTCAGGAATAAAGGTTTGGGTCACCCCACCAGGCAAAGAACCAGGACCAGCTGAAGTGCTTGCTGAGGGTAAAAGAATATGGAATGAGTGGTGGAAGAAGGCAGCTACAACCATGCGACCAGTTGCAGAAATGAGGACTGTAGGTTACATGTATTTCCTCCTTGTATGTGTGCATCAAATATTTTTGTTTTCTTCACTTATAAAATATAAGATGTATACAGGGCTAGTGGTTTTTGGTTGTACATGTGTTAGTTGTATCATGTTAGGCACAAATATGACTTTATAATTGTCTTCATTTAGGGATTGTGTATGGTTTAGGGAGATGTGTATTGATGCCAAGTTGACAAGGGGTGAACTATGGTGGTTAATGTTTGTGTCAACTTAGCTTGGCCATGATTCTCAGTGATTTGATGGTTATGTAATGATGTTATCACCTCCATGATGCGATCTGATGAAATGTGATCACCACTATGATGAGATCTGCTATGGGCAACCAATCAGATGAAAGGCAGTTTCCTTGTGGGTATGACCTGTATCCAATATATGTGGACTTTCTGGTAAAACTACCTGGCTTTTGCTTGCTCTAGATCCCACAGCTGGCTCCTGTTTCTCTGACCCCCCGTTCTCGAGACTTGATCTAGCAGCTTACCTTGCTGATCTTGGGATTTGTCAGCCTCTGCAGTTTGTGAGCCAGTGGCCTACCATCTTACCTGCTGATCTTGTGTTTGTCAGTCCCTGCAGCTATGTGAGCCAGGAGAAACCTCCAGTCTGACCCACGGACTTGGGACTTTCCACCCTCTACAACCTTGTGAGCCATTTCCTTGACATAAATCTCTCTCTCTATATATCTATATGTATGTATGTATAAGCTTCACAGTTTTTGCTTCTCTGGATAATGCAGCCTAATAGCTTAGCTTAAAAGTGATTTATGAGAGGACATATGGTAGTGAAACTACAGATAGAAAAAAAAATTAAGAAAATCCTGAGCGGTACCAGACAAAAAGGAAAGGAGAGAAAATCACCTATAGAGCAATGAAGAATTGAAAGGGTCTCTGTCCTCGTGGAACTCATATTCATACAGGTGGTAGAGGTTTAAATAAGTAAATAAAAGTTTTTAAAAGGTAGTTTAATAATGTAAAAGCGATACGTAGAAATAAAGCAAGGAATGGGAAGTCACTGCGTTGATTATTTTAGATATGGCCAGAGAGGATACTCTTAATGTGAATCTACAATTGATCAGAAATCTCCAGATGGGAAGGAAACTGACAAAGAATTGGAAGGAGTCCCACAGGTTCTGAAGAAAGAATGAAAATACGCAAAGAGAGATCCTGCAGAGAGCAAGGCGAGAATGGAAAGATGGGGTAGCAGAGGCAGCAGCACTTAAAGAAGACTGGATCTTATTTTATTTGCAGTGAGAATTTGAATATGTTAAGAGGGATATAATATAAACAGAATTACATTTTCAGAAGTTCACTCTTTCTGTTATCTGAAATGAATACAGTCAAATATTGAAACTGGATGCACTTTACTTTGGATTTCCCTTTGTATTTTCTTGTCTTAAAGCCAAAGTTGAAGCATGTGCGCTAGGACTTTTCCAGTTTAAGTAAGAAAGTTAGTAACTCAAACTGGCTTAAGCTTAAAGGACATCTTTTTTTCTTTGGCCCCAACCAAACAAAAATTCCAACATTATCTAGTTTTTTGGTTTGTTTGATCCAGGGGATTCAAAGATGTCATTAAAGTTGTGTCCCACCATGTCAGACAAGCTCTCCGTGTGACATGTACAATGGTTCCAGGCAGTTTGAGACTCTGACCCTAACAGCATTTCAACATCAGCACAAAGACAGCTTCTTCCTCGATAGAACTGGAAGGAATATTATTCTGTGTGAGGAGAACTCTCATTTGAGAACTTCCGTGTATACATGGGAAACTCTGGTGGCATAGTGGTTAAGAGGTCCGGCTGCTAACCAAAAGGCTGGCAGTTCAAAACCACCAGGTACTACTTGGAAACCCTATACTGCAATTCTCTGTCCTATAGGATTACTATGAGTCAGAATCAACTCGACAACAATAAGGTTTTTGGTTTATGAATATATAAGCCCTGGTGATGGTGCAGTGGTTAGTTGTCATTCAGTTGTTTCCAACTCTTGGCAACTCCATGTGTGCAAAGCATAGGATTACAAGGCTGTGAAGCAGATTTTTGTGTCACCTTTGGAGGGGCATCTGGGTGAGTTTGAACTGCCAAACTTTCAGTTAGTAGTAGAGCACTTAACCACTTGTGCTAACCAGGGAATATATCAAAAAAAAAAAAAAAAACTGCAGTTGAGTTGATTCCAATTCATAGCGACCCCACAGGGTTTCCAAGGCTGTAAATCTCTAAGGAAGCAGACTGCCACATCTTTCTCCCGCAGAGCTGCTGGTGGTTTCAAACAGTCCACATCTTCAACCCCGCACCACCAAGGCTCCTATAAATATAGTGGTGAAATATATATAACAAAATTCCACCCTTTTTGTAGGAACACTCAATGGCATTGATTACCGTCATCATATTGTACACCTACCACTACCATATGTTTCCAAATTTTTTCATCACCCCTTTTGATAATATTTCTATTCCTGAACCAATCCTTGTGTCCTGGGGATTTGGGCACTCTGATTCACGACATAAGACCACACTCCCACTCAGAATAGTTGGAGGAGAGTGAGGTTAGTCCACCCTAAACTGGAAGGAGGGCAGCTCTTACTGGAAGAAGATGGAGTGGTGTTGCCAGGAAAAAAAAAATTAAAAAACAGCAACAGCAAAAGGTGAGATGGAGGTTAGCCCATTTCTTTAATTAGCTCTTATGGCTGTCTTGTTCAGTCCTCCTGACAGGACCCAGATAACAGTCAAAGGAAAACTAAAAAACAAAAAACCCACTGCCGTCGAGTCGATTCCAACTCACAGCAACCCTATAGGACAGAATAGAACTGCCCCACAGAGTTTCCAAAGAGCGCCTGGCAGATTTGAACTGCTGACCTGTTGGTTAGCAGCCGTAGCACTTAACCACTACTCTACCAGGGTTTCCAAAGGAAAACTAGGTAGTGAAAATTGATGTGATCTATTCTATTTCATTTCACTAGAAATTACCAATTAGCCTCATAAGGGAACTGATGAGATAGGTGGAGACTTGATACCCTAGAAGAGGTCCTCTCAATCCTCTGTAACAATAGCTGTGAGAAATAAAAGGGAGAAGTCAAGAGAGGCATCTCTAAGTGCCAACATCCAAAGGAAAAACCTCAATGAGAGTATTCCGTGGGGTAGCAGGAGAAATTTGCTTTTAATTTTTTCCCCCACCAGATCAACCTTCTCCTGCACAATAGCCCAAGTGTTTTTCTTTGGCCATTATCTAAACCCCGATTACTCCCCAGGGGCCAAGGGAGGAGGTAACATTGAATTTTACGTGCAGATTGAATGTGACACTGACAGTTCTGTAGAAAAACCCTTGTAGGTTACTACAATGAACATTTGACTTTTGATATTATTTCCCCAGCATAACAAAGAGTCATGAAATAGAGAACAATGAGTTATTAAACAGAGAAAAATATTTAAAAATTATTCATATTAAGGTCTCAGTAGCATTCTGGGTAGGAATTAAAAAGTTATGGAAATAAGGAAAATTAAGAAATGAATTTTAATTTTTCTTCTGCATAACTTCCAGTATGTTAGAGCTTTTAAAAACTTGTTGAGGCTGCACTATTTATAATTGTTCTGGAATAAAGCAACGTCAAAGGAAGGTAAAATAGATTTTTTTTAAGAAGCTAATACTGGCTATGTCAAAAAGACATAATTTTTAAAGCTTTAGAGTAAATTGTTAGTGTTTTAGGTATAACTGAATTAGATTACAGTTGAATTCAGAGCTAACCATTTTTTCTAGAAAATGAAAATATTGTAGAATAATACAAATAATCTACCCCATACTTTTTATCAGAGAATTTAAAATGCATTCATCATTATTTTATTTTTATAGAAGTTTTGCTTTACAAATTTGCAGGCACTTTTAAGGTAGCTCTCTGAGCATATGAACTTACTGCCCTGCTTCCTAACTTTCATTGTATAGTAGCCAAGACAACAAAGTAAATTAGACAAAGTCTTCATCAAGACCAGAAACGGGGAAAGGACCCTGACAACACCAGGAGAGCAGACTTGTTACTTGGAGAAGTGGATTGTGCCCCACCTAAATGATGAAATGCAATAATTAGCACAGAAAAGACTTTCTAAGTGAGAAATTTCCCCAAACAGCTATCTTCATCAGCATTCGTAGCCTCACTTCTGACAATTAAAACCCACCTCATCTATTTCCAATGCTCTCTCCCCTTAAAATCAGAGGACGTAGCAATATTCTTACCTTACCTTTGTCCCCAAATCAAAGTTTTTGACAGTGATCATCTAATATGAAATAGAAGCTGTCTCTTAAATCTGGGCGTGCAGATGCGCAGACATCCTTTGTAAGTGCAAATAAGATGTATAGAATACACCAGTAGATGCAGTAATTCAAACAAGGAGACCACTTGCAGGTAAATTAGCAAGCTCCTCTCCCCTCCACCTGAGTAAGCCTGTTATAAAATGCAGTAAAAAAAAAAAAAAATGAAATGAGAACTTTGTATTTTCAGGAAAGCATTATTTCAGGAAAATATATACACCATTTAAAAAGCAAAAGTAATAAACCCAATGGGCAGCATGTTTACTACCTGAGGAAACCAGAGGAATGAGTTAGAGAATTAGTAATATTAAGTGCTGGAATACAACCAGAATGCTCCTTAGAAGCAAAGATGGAGAGACTGCGTATTACATACTTCGGACACGTTGTCAGGAGGGATCAGTCTCTGGAGAAGGCTCTCATGCTTGGTAAAGCACACGGTCAGCGGAAAAGAGGAAGACCCTCAACGAGGTGGATTGACACAGTGGCTGCAACAATGAGCTCAAGCGTAACAACGACTGTAAGGATAGTGCAGGACTGGACCGTGTTTCCTTCTGTTGTGCATACAGTCGCTATGAGTCAGAGCCAACTCGCCGGCACCTAACAACAACAACAAATGTTGGAAAAGATAATTCTCATACAGTGCTGAGAAGAATCTTAACTAGCACAATCACTTTGAAAAGCTGTTTGCCAAAAAATACATATATATAAATACCATAATATTTATACCTTAAAATCTAACACTTCCACTCTTAGGTGTAATTCTTACCAGCTTTGGGTACCCAGAAACAAGGATTTCAGTGCAATTAGTTTATTTAGATGGGGTTCCTGGGTGGTGTAAACAGTCAATGTGTCTGGCTGCTAATCAAAAGGTTGGAGGCTCACGGCCACCCAGAGGCACCTCTGAAGAAAGGCTTGGTGGTGATCTACTTTAGAAAAATTAACCATTGAAAACCCTGTGCAGGACAGTTCTACTCTGATACCCAAGAGATCACCTTGAGCTGGAGTCGAGCCGACAGGAATTTATTAACTGGCGAGCTTGTTTATGTGGTGCTGTATCTTTAAGGAAATAACATTTCATGTTTTTTGCCAACTGTGCAACGACCCATGTGTTATTTTTGTAAACATTATGCCAATTTTTTTCCATGTTGCTGACTTCAATTTCTGTTTCTGATCACATGTAAACTTCACTCAATGTAGGTATTTGTTTTATATTACAAATAAGCAGGAGATTAAAGAAAATGAACAGAACAATATGACTTACCTGTAGTATTGCAGGATGAATGAATGAAGCCGAAATTCACTTCTGGAAATGTCAGGAGACATGTGGGGTATATTCATGGTTTCGCTATGCCTGAACCGTTTTTACTTAATTTCATCATTTCAGCACATTATATGTGCAGGCGCGTTATTTGCAAAAAAAAAAAAAAGTTCTAGTAAACACGAGTAAGGCAGTGTGGAAATGAGACAGGGAAGGAAGCTGATAAAGGCTGAATTATCAACAAGTCACCACCGTGGAAAACTGGAGCTCAATCTCACCGAGGAACTGTAGGAGGCAGCATAGAACAGAACATCAGAATTATTCTAATCAAGGCTAAGTAATCCAAGGTATTTGTCTCCTGACTCTTTGTCCATCATTGGCTGAGGGCTACTTCTGGGAGCATTTCAGATTAAGACGAACTAGGAAGAAAGGCCTGGCAATCTACTTCTGAAAATCACCCGGTAAAAATCCTGTGGCTCCAGCAATCTGAGCCACAGTAGATCATGGGGATGGTACAGGGCCAGGCAGCATTACATTCTATTGTGCGTAGAGTGGGCATGAGTCGGGGCTGACTCAACAGCAGCTAAAAACAACAACTCTTGCGCACTTCCAGCTTTTCCCGTGTGATGGCTCACCACACACCCATAGAGAAAAACAGTCCTCAGGCCCTAGGCAACAAGCAGGTTTTCACAGTGAGCACCCTTCAGCACATGGAAGGAGGGTTAAAGGAATAAAGGTAGGGAGGGCACTGACAGTATCTGTTATGGTACCTAATGAAAGCAGGCCATGTCCACAAGGAAATATATTCAAATATGTTCAATATTTAATGCTTAAGATTTAATTATTTGTAATAAAGGAAATGGAAACAACTGAATGCCCATCGTGAAAATGAATGAAAATACTGTTTTTTGTGTTATGACATAAGGAATAAATTAAATTTCTATATATCAACATTTGCTAAATCCTAAAATCAGTCAAAAATACTAAAGACAAAAAGACGGAAGCAATCAAGGTGCCCATCAACAGATGAATGGGTACATAAATTATGGTATATTCACACAATGGAATACTAGGCATCCATAAAGAACAGTGAGGAATCTGTGAAACATTTCATAACATGGAGGAACCCGAAAGGCATTATGCTGGGTGAAATTAGTCAGTTGCAAAAGGACAAATATTGTATAAGACCACTTTTATAAGAACTTGAGAAATAGTTTAAACTGAGAAGAAAACATTCTTTTGTGGTTACAAGAAGGGGGAGGGGGAGGGAGAGTGGGAAAGAGGCACTCACTAATTGGATAGTAGATAAGAACAACTTTAGGTGAAGGGAAAGACAGCACACAATAAAGGGGAGGTCAGCACAATTGGACTAAACCAAAAGCAAAGAAGTTTCCTGAATAAAATGAATGTTTCGAAGGCCAGCGTAGCAGGGGCAGGGGTCTGGGGACCATGGTTTCAGGGGACATCTAAGTCCATTGGTATAATAAAATCTATTAAGAAAACATTCTGCATCCCACTTTGAAGAGTGGCATCTGGGGTCTTAAACGCTAGCAAGCACCCATCTAATATGCATCAGTTGGTCTCAAGACACCTGGATCAAAGGAGAATGAAGAACACCAAGGACACAAGGTGATTATGGGCCCAAGAGACAGAAAGGGCCACATGAACCAGAGACTACATCATCCTGAGACCAGAAGAACTAGATGGTGCCTGGCTACAACTGATGACTGCCCTGACAGGGAACACAACAGAGAACCCCTGAGGGAGCAAGAGAGCAGTAGGATGCAGACCCCAAATTCTCATAAAAAGACCAGATTAATGGTCTGACTGAGACTAGAAGGACCCCAGTGGCCATGGCCCCCAGACCTTCTGTTGGCCCAGGACAGGAACCATTTCTGATGCCAACTCTTCAGACAGGGATTGGACTGGACAATGGGTTGGAGAGGGATGCTGGTGAGGAGTGAGCTTCTTGGGTCAGGTGGACACTTGAGACTATGATGGCATTTCCTGCCTGGAGGGGAGATGACAGGGTGGAGGGGAGATGACAGGGTAGAGTGGGTTAGAAGCTGGTGAAATGAACACAAAAAGAGAGAGTGGAGGGAGAGAGCAGGCTGTTTCATTGCGGGGAGATTAATTGGGAGTATGTAGAAAGGTGTATATAAGTTTTTGTGTTAGAGACTGACTTGATTTATAAACTTTCACTTAAAGCACAATAAAAATTATAAAAAAGCTAAAGAATAATATATGCATATATTATAGCCTTTATATAAATTTAATGATATACAAATAAATAATGCATATTTATTTAATAATAGCATTTTTTATTATAAAAAGTCCATCAAAAAAGTTATGTGTGTAAAAAGAAATAAAAAGACCTGGAAGGATACACACAAAATTTATGTTTTTTACTCTTAAAATAGAAATAGGATTAGGAATAAAGAACAAAATGAACTTTACATTTATCCATAATATTTTTCTTTCATTAAAAAATAAAAATATGACTGGAATTCAATATTTTAAAGTATCAATACTTGGACATTGGAATACAGTTCTTTGTAAAAATTTTTTTCATTTTCTCTGTCTTAGTTATCTAGTGTTGTCATAACGGAAATACCACAAGTAGATGGCTTTAACAAACAGAAATTTATTCTCTTTAGTTTAGGTGGCTAGAAGTCCAAATTTAGGGACCAGCTCTAGGGAAAGCCTTTCTCTCTGCATAGGCTGCGGGGAAAGGCCCTTGTCTTCTTTTCACATCTCTGGGCCCAGTGTTCCTTGGAGATCTCCTTTTGTTGTGGCAGTCTTTCCCCGGGTCTAGGAGGTTCTTGGGGCAGGGGCCCTGGGTCCAAAAGATGTGCTACACTCCTGGCACTTCTTTCTTGGAGGTAATAAGGTCTCCATGTCTCTCTGCTTGAGTCTCTCTTTTATATCTCAAAAGAGATTGACTCAAGGTGCAACCTAATCCTGTAGATTGTGTCCTGCCTCATTACCATGTTGTTGTTATTGTTGTTAGGTGCCATCGAGTCAGTTCTGATCCATAGCGACCGTATGTACCACAGAAGGAAACACTGCCCGATCCTGCACCATGCTCACGATCATTGTTGTGCTTGAGCCCGTTGTTGCAGCCACTGTGTCAGTCCACCTCGTTGAGGGTCTTCCTCTTTTCCACTGACCCTGTACTTTACCAAACGTAATGTCCTTCTCCAGTGACTCATCCCTCCTGACAACATGTCCAAAGTATGTAAGATGCAGTTTTGTCATCCTTGCTTCTAAGGAGCATTCTAGTTGTACTTCTTCCAAGACAGATTTGTTAGTTCTTTTGGCAGTCCGTGGTATATTCAATATTCTTCACCAACACAATGCAAAGGTCTCAATTCTTCTTCGGTCTTCCTTATTCATTGTCCAGCTTTCACATGTATACGATGTGATTGAAAATGCCATGGCTTGGGTCAGTTGAACCTTAGTCTTCAAGGTGACATCTTTGCTTTTCAACCTCATTACCATAACTGCCTCTGATCCTGCCTCATTAATATCATAAAGGTTAAGGCTTACAGCACACAGGATAATTACATCAAATCATAAAATAGAGAACAACCACACAATACTGGGAGTCATAGCCTAGCCAAGTTGACACACATTTTTTTGGAGGGGGCACAATTCAATTCACAACATTCTCAAAACAAACAAAAAACACAGGGAAAGGAAGATGGAGAGAGTAACAAAAAAAAATATTAAAAGGAATTAATACTGAGCTAAAAATGCATTAAAAATTTAGATATAAAATGTTATAAGCAATAACAACTGGTGAAATATTTGAATTTTACGTATAAGAAAAAAAAAGTTTGGCTTTATTACTGATTTTAATTGTTCAAGTCCCTATTCAGCCTCTCTTGCCAAGACCCTGTAGTTACATGGCCTGTTCTTTCTAATGTGGACTAGCTTCTGGAGCCATAGTTAGATTTGTCAAATCTGAGTAACTCTGACGAGATTCTCAGAGAGAGAAAGAGAGATCTTAGCTTCTGTGCACATTCAGTTTCTGGTTCCATTCTCTATAACTTATTTCCAATCATTGAGCTAGATCTACTGGATATTTGTGCATTGTTATATTTCCAGTAAGTTCTTTCTCTCTGTTTTTCTCTGTTCCTATGTAAACTAATTTTTTTTTATGTAAACTAATTAGTGTGGATTTTTTTTTTTTATTGTGTTGCAGGTGAAAATTTACAGCACAAATTAGTTTCTCATTAGAAAAATTTTATACGCAAGTTATTTTGTGGCATTAGTTGCGACCCCTGCGAAGTGTCAGCACTCTCTGCCTTTCCTTTTCCACCCTGGGTTTTCAGTGTCCATTTGTCCAGGTTTCCTGTCCCTTCCTGCATTCTTGTCTTTGCTTTTGGGCAATTGTTGCCCATTTGTTCTTGTATACTTAATTGAACTAAGAAGCAGGTTACTCACATGTGTTATTGTTTGTTTTATAAGTCTGTCTAATCTTTGGCTGAATGGTGGACTTTGGGTGTGGCTTCAGTTCTGAGTTAGCAGGTGGTCTGGGGGACATAGTCTCAGGGGTTCCTCCAGTCACCATCAGGCAAGTAAGTCTGGTCTTTTACTTTTTTTGTGAATTTGAATTTTGTTCTACATTTTTCTCCCACTCTGCCTGGGACTGTATACTGTTATTGCTGTGTCTTAGTCATCTAGTGCTGCTATAACAGAAATACCACAGGTGGATGCCTTTAACAAAGAGAAATTTATTCTCTCACAGTCTAGTAGGATACAAGTCCAAATTCAGGGTGCCAGCTCCAGGGCAAGGCTTTCTCTCCGTCAGCTTTGGAGGAAGGCCCCTGTCATCAGTCTTCCTTTGGTCTGGGAGCATTTCAGTGTAGGAATCTCAGGTCCAAAGGACACACTCTGTTCCCAGTGCTGCTTTCTGGGTAGTGTGAGGTCATCATGTCTCTCTGCTCACAGAAATACAAAAGAGATTGGCTTAAGACACTGTCTAGTCTTGTAGATCTCATGAATATAACTGCCGCTAATCCACCATATTACATCATAGTGATAGGATTTAGAACATATAGAGAAATCACATCAAATGATAAAATGGTAGACAATTATTTAATACTGGGAATCATGACCTAGCCAAATTGACAGATATTTTGAGGAGGGTCACAATTCAGTCCATGACACCCTGTTAGAGCAGTCAGTGGTGGTGGCTGGGCACTACCTAGTTCTTCTGGACTCAGGCTGGTGGAGGCTCTGGTTCATATTGTCCATTAGTTCTTTGGACTAATATTTTCCTTGAGTATTTGGTTTCTTTCATTCTTCTTTGCTCTGAAAGTGTTGGGACCAATGGATTTATTTTAGATGGACTCTCATAAGCTTTTAACGCCTCAGATGTTACTCACCAAAGTAGAATGTAGAACAAGACTATGTTATACTACGTTAATTAGTATGCTCCAAGACCATATTCTCCAGCCCTCAGGCCCAGTAACTCAGTCCCTCAAGGTGTTTTGATGTGTCTAGGAAGTTTCTACAACTTTGCCTTGGTCAAGTTGTGCTGACTTCCCCTATGTTGTGTGTATATTTCCCTTCCCCAAAGTTAACACTTGTCTACTATCTCATTAGTGATTACCCCTCCACATCCCTCTCCTCCCTCATAACCATCAAAGATTGTTTTTTTTTTTCCCTCTATGTAAACCTTTTCTTGGGTTTTTATAATAGTGGTCTCATATGATAATTGTCTTTTTGTGATTGACTTATTTCACTCAGCATAATGCTATCCAGATTCATTCATGTTGTGAGATGTTTCTAGAATTCATCATTGATCTTTATTGTTGAGTAGTATCCCATTGTGTGTATGTACCATAATTTGTTTATTCACCTGTTAATGGGCTCTTAGGTTGTTTCCATCTTTATGCTATTGTAAATAATGCTGCAATGAATATGGGTGTGTATTCATGTGACTGCTCTTATTTCTCTAGGATATATTCCTAGGAGTGCAATTGCTGGATTGTGTGGATTTCTATTTCTAGCTTTTTAAGGAGGTGTCATATTGTTTTCTATAAATGTTGTACCATTTTACATTTCCACCAGCAGGGCATAAGAGCTCCAATCTCCCCACAAGCTCTCCAACATTTGTTATTTTCCTGTTTTTTTGTTTGTTTTGTTTTGATTAGTGTCAGTAATGTTGAGGTGAGATGGCATCTCATTGTAGTTTTGATTTTCATTTCTAAAATGGCTAATAATCATCAGCATTTCCTCATGTCTGTTAGATGTCTGAATGTTTTCTGTGGTGAAGTGTCTTTTCATATCCTTTGCCCATTTTTTAATTGGATTATTTGTCTTTTTGTTGTGTAAGTGTTGAAGTACTCTGTAGATTCTAGAGATCAGGCCCTTATCAGATATGTCGTAGCCGAATTTTTTTCCCTAATTTTTAGGTTCTCCTTTTACTATTTTGGTGAAGTCTTTTGATGAGCATAAGCCTTTAATTTTTAGGAGCTCCCAGTTATCTAGTTTACCTTCTGCTGTTTGTGCATTTTTAATTTTGGTTTGTGTTATATGTGTGCCATGTATTAGGGCACCTAGCATAATCTCTATTTTTCCTCCAATGATATTTATTGTTTTAGGTTTTGTATTTAGGTCTTTAATGCATTTTGAGCTAGTTTTTGTGTATACCGTTAGGTATGAGTCCTGTTTCAATTTTTCACAAATGGACATCTAGTTTTGGAAGCACAATTTGTTAAACTGACTTTCTTTTCCCCATTTAATTGCCTTTGGTCCTTTGTCAAAGATGAGGTGACCACAATACTGGGGAAGCCAGCACAACCTGTACAAGGAGAGCTCATGGATGCTCCATAGACACATGCAAACTCCCTGAGGGACTGAATTGCTGGGCTGAGGGCTGTGGGGACCATGGTCTTGGGGAACATCTAACTTAATTGTCATAACATAGTTTATAAAGAAAATGTTCTACATTCTACTTTGGTGACTATTGTCTGGGATCTTAAAAGCCTGTGAGCGGCCACCTAGGATACTCCACTGCTCTCACCCCTTCAGAAGCAAGGAAGAATGAAGAAAACTAAAGATACAAGGGAAAGGGTAGCCCAAAGGACTAATGGACCACATCTACCACTGCTTCCACCAGACCAAGTCCAATACAATTAGATGGTGCCTGGCTACCACCACTGACTGTTCTGACAGAGATCACAATAGAGGGTCCCAGACAGAGCTGAGAAAAATGTAGAACAAAATTCTAACTCAAAAAGAAAGGCCAGACTTGCTGGCCTGACAGAGACTGGAGAAACCCTGAGAATATGGCCCCAGACACCCTCTCAGCTCAGTAATGAAGTCACTCCTGAGGTTCAGCTTTCAGCCAAAGAGTAGACAGGCCCATAAAACAAAATGAGACTAAAGGGGCACACCAGCCCTGGGGCAAGGACTAGAAGTCAGGAGGGGACAGGAAAGCTGGTAATGGGGAACTCAAGGTTGAGAGGGAGAGTGTTGATATGTCATGGGATTGTTAACCAATGTCATAAAACAATATGTGTACAAACTATTTAATGAGAAACTAGTTTGTTTTGTAAACCTTCATCTAAAGTACAATAAGACAACCAAAAAGATCAGGTGACTGTAGGTGAATGGATTTACATCTGGGTTCTCTATTCTGTTCCACTGGTCTTTGTGTCTGTTGTTGTGCCAGTATCAGGCTGTTTTGACTACCGCGGCTGTATAGTAGGTTCTGAGATCAGGCAGCATGAGACCTCCTACTTTGTTCTTTTTTTCAATAGTGCTTTGCTTCCCCACGCATCTGTCAGGTTGTGGTGGCTTGTATGTTGCTGTGATGTAGAAGCTAGGCCACTGGTATTCAAATTCCAGTAGGGTCACGCATGGTGGACAGGGTTCAGCTGAGCTTCCAGACTAAGACAGACTAGGAAGGACCTGGTGGTCTACTTCTGAAAAACTGTTAGCCAGTGAGAATCTTATGAATAGCAGCAGAACATTGTCTGATATAGTGCCAGAAGATGAGTTCCTCAGGACAGAAAAGACTGAAAATATGACTAGGGAAGAGTTGTTTCCTCAAAGAATCAACCTTAATAACATGGATGAAGTCAAGCTTTCTGGCCTTTCATTTGCTGATGTGACATGACTCAAAGTGAGAAGAAACAGCTGCAAACACCCTTTAATAATAAGAATGTGGAATGTATGAATTATGAATGTAGGAAAATTGGAAGTTGCCAAAATGGACATGGAATGAATTAACATTGATATCCTAGGCATTAGTGAACTGAAATGGACTGCTATTGGCCATAAAGAATAGGACAAAAATATGGTCTACTATACCTGGAATGACATATTGAAGAGGAATGGCATCACATTCACCATCAAAAAGAACTTTTCAAGATCTATCCCGACGTACATAGGCATACAAGGAAGACCAGTTAATATGACCATTATTCAAATTTATACAACAACCACTAAGGCCAAAGATGAAGAAATTGAAGATTTTACCAACTTCTGCAGTCTGACGTTGATCAGACATGCAATCAAGATGCATTGTTAATTACTGGGAATCAGAATATGACAGTTGGAAACAAAGAAGTATTTAGAAAACATATTTAGTATTTGGTGATAGAAACGATGCCAGAGATCAATTTCTAAGACCAACCACTTCTTCATTGCAAATATGTTATTTCAACAACATAAACAATAACTATTCATGTGTACCTTGCTGGATGGAATACACAGGAATCAAATTGACTGATCTGTGGAAAGAGATGATGGAAAAGCTCAATATCATCAGTCAAAACAAGACCAGGGGCTGACTGCGGAATGGACCATCAATTGCTATTATGCACTTTCAAGCTGGAGCTGAAGAAAATTAGAACAAGCCCACTAGAGCCAAAGTACAACTTTGGGTATATGCCACGTGAATTTAGAGACCATCTCAGGAATAAATTTGATGTGTTGAACGCTAATGTCCAAAGACCAGAGGAGCTGTGGAATAACATCTAGGAGAACATATACAAAGAAAGCAAGAGGTCATTGAAAAGACAGGAGAGAAAGAAAAGACCAAAATGGTTGTTAAAAGAGACTATGAAACTTGCTGTTCTAACAACTGCCTGTTGGTTTATGTACTGGTTCCTCATAAGCACAACTAAATATTCTGGAATTCCCGGTCTTCATAATATTATCCATAAATTGTTATGATCCACACAGTTGAATGCCTTTGTATAGTCAATAAAACACAGGTAAATATCTTTCTGAATGTTGAGTAGCTAAAGCAAATAGAAGAATGGATGAAGTAAAAGAGCTGAACAAATGATTTCCAATGGTGGCTGGAGAAGACAAAGTAAAGGATTGAAATAACATGTGCAAAGACCTGAACTTAGAAAACCAAAAGGGAAGGACATGCTCGGCATTTCTCAAGCTGAACGAACTGAAGGAAAAATTCAAGCCTTAAGATGCAATATTGAAGGGTTCTATAGGTAAAATATTGAAAGACACAGGAAGTATCAAAAGAAGATAGAAGGAATACACACAGTAACCATACCAAAAAGAATTTGTTGGCATTCAACCATTCCACGCAATAGCATATAATCAAGAATCTATGGTACTAAAGGAAAAAGTCCAAGCTGCACTGAAGACACTGGTGAAAAACAAGTCTCCAGAAATTGACAGAATACCAATAGAGATATTTCAACAAATGAATGCAGAACTGGAAGCGTTCACTCATCTATGTGAAGAAATTTGGAAGAAGGTACCTGGCCAGCCTACTGGAAAAGACCCATATTTATGCCTATTCCAAAGAAAGGTGATCCAACTGAATGTGGAAGTTATCACACACAAGTAAAATTTTAATGAAGGTCATTTAAAAGTGGTTGTAGCTGTGCACCCAGAAAAAACTGCAAGAAATTCAAGGTGGATTCAGAAGAGGACGTTGAACCAGGGATATCATTGCTGATGCCAGATGGATCTTGGCTGAAGCAGAGAATGCCAGAAAGATATTTACCTGTATTTTATTGACTATGCAAAGGCATTCAACTGCATGGATCATAACAATTTATGGATAATGTTATGAAGACTGGGAATTCCAGAATACTTAATTGCGCTTATGAGGAACCTGTACATAGACCAATAGGCAGTTGTTAGAACAGAACAATGGGATAATATGTGGTATAATGTCAACAAATGTGTGTGCCAGGGTTGTATCCTTTCACCATACTTATTCCGTCTGTATGCTAAGCAAATAATCTGAGAAGCTGGACTCCATGAAGAATGTGGCATCAGGATTGGAGGAAGACTTATTAACAAACTAGGATATGTAGATAACACAACATCGCTTGCTGAAATTAACTTGAAGCATTTACTGATAAAGATCAAAGACCACAGACTTCAGTATGGATTGCACCTCAACATAAAGAAAACAGTAATCCTCACAACTGGGTCAGTAAGCAACATCATGATAAACAGAGAAAAGATTGAAGTTGTCGTGGATTTCATTTTACTTGTATCCACAATTGACATCCATGGAAGCATCAGTCAAGAAATCAAACAAGGCATTGCATTGCGCCAATTTACTGTAGAAGACCCCTTTAAAGTGTTAAAAAGCAAAGATGTCGTTTTAGGGACTATGGTGTGCCTAACCCAAGACATTGTGTTTTCAATCACCTAATATACACGTGAAAGCTGGAAGACGAATAAGGAAGACCAAAAAAAAAAAAAAAATTGATGTCTTTGAATTACAGTGTTTTAAATGTATAGGGTCACATCATCTGTGAATAGGGGTAGTTTTACTTCTTCCTTTCCAATTTGGATCCCCTTTATTTCTTTTTCTTGCCTTATTGCTGTAGCTAGAACTTCCAGTGCAATGTTAAATAGAAGCAGTGATAAAGGCCATCCTTGTTTTGTACCTGTTCTCAGGGGGGATTCTTTCAGTCTCTCTATTTTGAGAATGATGTTGGCTGTTGGCTTTGTAAAGAATACCTTTGTTATGCTGAGGAATTTCCTTCTATTCCTATTTTATTTAGAGTTTTATCAGGAATGGGTGCTGTAATTTATCAAATGTGGTTTCTGTGTTCATTGAGATGATCCTGTGATTCTTTTATTTTGTTTATGTGGTGGATTACATTGATTGATTTTCTCATGTTGAACCATCCTTGCATACCTAGTATGAATCCCCCTTGGTCGAGGATTTTTTTTTTTTTTAATACAATGTTGAGTTCTGTTGGTCAGAATTTTGCTGCAAATTTTTGCCTTTATATTCACGAGTGATATTGTCTTGTAATTTTCTTTTATTTCCAATGTCTTTGCCTGGCTTTGCTATCAGGGTTGTGCTGGCATCATAGAATGAACTTGGGTGTATTCCTTCCTTTTCTATGCTCTTACATAGTTTGAGTAGTGCTGGTGTAAACTCTTCCGTGAATGTTTAGTAAAATTCTCCTGTGAAGTTGTCCAGGACAGGGTTTTTAGTTGTTAGGAGTTTTTTTTTTTTTTACACCTTCAATCTTTCCTCTTGTTATGGGTATGTTCAGATTTTCTACCTCAGTTTGTATTAATTTAGGTAGGTTGTGTGCTTTTAGAGTTTTGTCCATTTCCTGTAGGTTCTCAAGTTTATTATAGCGCAATTTTTCATAGTATTCCATTATGATCCCTTTTATTTAAGTTGGGCCTGCTGTAATGTCCCCCATCTCATTTCTTATTTGGGTTATTCGCTTCTTCTTCTTCTTTTTTTTTTTTTTTTGTCATTTCAGCCCATGGTTTGTTGAGTTTGTTGACTTTTTTCAAAGGACCAACTTTTGTCTTGTTGATTCTTTTTATTGTTTTCTTGTCCTCTATTTTATTTGTTTCTGTTCAAATCTTTATTATTTCATTTCTTCTGGTGGCTGTTGACTTCTTTTGCTGTTCTCTTTGTATTTGTTTGAGCTGCCAAGCAAATATTTGATTTGGGCCCATTCTTATTTTTTTGATGCATGGGTTTATTGCTATAAATTGACTTTTTTTTTTTTTTTTTTGCTCTGTCTCAAAGCTTTTTGTATAATGGGTTTTTGTTCTCACTTAAGTCTAGGAATTTTTTTTTTTTTAATTCTGTCTTTGATTTCTTCTATTACCAAGTTGATCTTAAGCCAAAAAAAAAAAAAAAAAAAAACTTGTTGCCATCGAGTCAATTCTGACTCATAGCAACCCTATAGGACAGAGTAGAACTGCCCCATAGGGTTTCCAAGAAGAACCTGGTGGATTTGGACTGCCTACCTTTTTTGTTAGCAGCCGTGGCTCTTAACCACTACACCACCAGGGTTTCCAGTTGTTCTTAAGCAGAGTGTGATTCAGGTTCCATGTATCTGTTTTTTTTTTTTTTTTTTCATTGCTCTTCCTGCTATTGATTTCTACTTTTATGGCATTGTGATAGAGAAAATGCTTTGTATTTTTTCAGTGTTTTAGATTTTATTGAGGGCTGCTTTGTGGCCTAAAATCTGGTCTATTCTGAAGAATGTTCCATGTGCATAGGTAATGAATGTATACTTTGCTGCTGTTGGGTGGAGTGTTCTATGTAAGTCTACGAGGTTAATTTGGTTGACTGTGGCCTGTAGATCTTCTGTGTCTTTGCTGAGTTTCTTCCTAGATGTTTTGTTGTTTATCTAGAGTGGTGTTGAAGTTTCCTACTATTATTGTAGAACTGTCAATTTCTCTTTTCAGTGCTGTTAGAGTTTGTTTTATGTATTTTGGAGTCCCTTCATTGGGTGCGTAGATATTTATTAAGGTTATGTGCTCTTTGTGGACTATCCCTTTAATCATTTATGTAATGTTCTCCCTTGTCTTTTTTTATTGATTTTGCCTTAAAGTGTATTTTATCTGAGATTAGTATTGCCATTTCTGTCCTTTTTTTGGATACTGTTCTCTTGATATATTTTTTCCTTCCTTCAATTTTTAATATATTTTTGTCTTTGTGTCTAGGATGTGTCTCTTGTAGACACCGTATTAATGGGTCCTGCTTTTTTCATTCATTCTGCTACTCTCTGTTTACATGTGCATTTAATCCAATTACATTTAGTGTAACTATAGAGAGGTATGAGTTTATAGCTGTCATATTGATGTGCATGTGTTTTTTCTTATTTTTTTGTAGTGCTGATGTTTTATTTGTCCCTCTTACTTTCTTGTGCTGAATTTCTTTTGTTTGTGGATTGTCTTTGTTTTCATTATTATAGATTTTGTGTTTACTGAAACTTTATATTTTTTCTTGTTTTTAATTCTGATAAGGAGGTTTGTTAACTTTCTTTGTGGTTCCTTGAAATTTACCCTTATCATCCTAAGTTTGACCGAATCTTTTATTACTTCCTATCTCCTTGACTTCCTCTCCATTTGACAGTTTTATACCTACACCATTTATTCTCCCTTTTATTGTTTTGATGTTGTAGTCATTTATAGATTGACATCTCTCTTTCCCATTTGAAGTCTTTTGTGTTTGTTTTATTATTGAGGGTTCTTTACCTAGGTTGGCATCTGGTTGTTGCTCCCCTGTGTTCTGGACTACAGTTGTCTGTTGTTGCTGGTTCTCTCACTGAAGGACTGACTTTAATACTTCTTGTAAGTTTTGTTCGGTTTTTACAAATTCCCTTAATTTCTGTTTATCTTGAAATGTCCTAATTCCACCATTGCATTTCAGAGAGAGTTTTGCAGGTTATATTATTCTTGGTTGACAGTTGTTTTTTTCTTCTTCAAAGTTTTGTATATATTATCCCACTGCCTTCTCACCTGTGTACTTTCTGCCAAGTAATCAGAGCCTAGGCTTATTGTTTCTTCTTTGTATGTGAGTTTTCATTTTTCTTGAGCTACTCTTAGGATTCTTTCTTTGTTTTCAGTTTTGGTGAGTGGTATTACAATATGTCTTGTTTACTTTCTTTTGCAGTCTATCCTATATGGGGTTTGTTGAATATCTTGGATTGTCAGCTTTTCATCTTTCACAATATTATATTTTTCTCTGTGTTTTCCTTTTTCTCTCCCTCTTCTGAAACTCTGATCATACCCAGACTTTTGCTCTTTTGTCATTTGAAACTTGTTCCTCAGCCCTTCTATGACACTGTCCTTTCCTGAAAACTTGTTTATCTTTTGGATTTTTAATTGTTCTTTTTGAATGATTTCTACTTCTGATTATTTATTTATTTTTATAATTTTTATTGTGCTTTAAATGAAAGTTTACAAATCAAGTCAGTCTGTCACACAAAAACTTATATACAGCATGCTAAACAACAACAAAAAATGCTACATACTCTCAATTACTCTCCTCCTAAAGAGACAAAGAGACAGCCTGCTCCCTCCCTCCACTTTCTCTTTTCATGTCCATTTTTGCCAGCTTCTAATCCTGCCTTGCCTCTCATCTCCCCTCCAACAGGAGATGCCAACATAGTCTCAAGTGTCCACCTGATCCAGGAAGCTCACTCCTCACTAGCATCCTTCTCCAACACATTGTCCAGCCCAATATATTTCTGAAGAGTTGGCTTCAGGAATGGTTACTTTCCTGGGCCAACAGAAGGTCTGCAGGCCATGACCACTGGGGTCCTCCTAGTCTCAGTCAGACCACTAAGTCTGGTCTTTTTATGAGAATTTGGGGTCTACAACCCACTGTTCTCCTGCTCCCTCAGGGGTACTCTGTTGTGTTCCCTGTCAGGGCAATCATCGGTTGTAGCCAGGCACCATCTAGTTCTTCTGGTCTCAGGATGATGTAGTTTCTGGTTCATGTGGCCCTTTCTGTCTCTTGGGTCATAATTACCTTGTGTCCTTGGTGTTCTTCATTCTCCTTTGATGCAGGTAGGTTGAGAATCATTGATGCATCTTAGATGGCTGCTTGCTAGCATTTAAGACCCCGGATGCCACTCTTCAAAGTGGGATGCAGAATGTTTTCTTAATAGATTTTATTCTGCCAATTGACTTAGGTGTCCCCTGAAACCATGGTCCCCAAACCCCTGCCCCTGCTACGCTGGCCTTCGAAGCATTCAGTTTATTCAGGAAACTTCTTCCTTTGGGTTTAGTCCAGTTGTGCGGACCTCCTCTGTATTGTGTGTTGTCTTTCCCTTCATCTAAAGTAGGTCTTATCTACTACCTAATTAGTGAATACCCCTGTTCCATCCTCCCTCCCTCCCCACTCTCTGAACTAAAAAAGAATGTTTTCTTCTCAATTTAAACTATTTCTCAAGTTCTTATAATAGTGGTCTTATACAATATTTGTCCTTTTGCAACTGACTAACTTCACTCAGCATAATGCCTTCCAGGTTCTTCCACCTTATAAAATGTTTCACAGATTCATCACTGTTCTTAAACGTTGCATAGTATTCCATTGTGTGAATATACCATAATTTATCCATTTATCCATTGATGGGCACCTTGGTTGTTTCCATCTTTTTGCTATTGTAAACAGTGCTGCAATAAACATTGGTGTGCATATATCTGTTCGTGTAAAGGCTCTTATTTCTCTAGGGTATATTCCAAGGAGTGGGATTGCTGGATCATATGGTAGTTCTATTTCTAACTTTTTAAGGAAGCACCAAATCGATTTCCAAAATGTTAGTACCATTTTACATTCCCACCAGCAGTGTAGAAGTGTTCCAATCTCTCCACAGCCTCTCCAACATTCATTCTTTTGTGTTTTTTCTTTTTTGCTGGAGTGAGATGAAATCTCATTGTAGTTTTGATCTGCATTTCTCTAATGTCTAATGATCGTGAGCATTTCCTTTTGTATGTTTTAGCTACTTGAATGTCTTCTTTTGTGAAGTGTCTGTTTATATCTTTTGCCCATTTTTTACTTAGGTTATTTGTCTTTTTGTAGTTGAGTTTTTGCAGCGTCATGTAGATTTTAGAGATCAGGTGCTGATCAGAAACGTCATAGCTAAAAACTTTTTCCCAGTCTGTAGGTAATCTTTTTACTCTTTTGGTGAAGTCTTTGGATGAGCATAGGTGTTTGATTTTTAGGAGCTCCCAGTTATCCAGTTTTTCTTCTGCAATCTTAATAATGTTTTGTATACTGTCGATGCTATGTATTCGGGCTTCTAACATTGCCCTATTTTTTCTTCCATGATTTTTATTGTTTTAGATTTTATATTTAGGTGTTTGATCCCTTTTGATCTCGTTTTTGCATGGAGTGAGGTACGGGTCTTGTTTCATTTTTTTTTGCAGACGAATATCCAGGTATGCCAGCAGTGTTTGTTAAAAAGACTGTCTTTTCCCCATTTTACTGATTTGGGGTCTTTGTCAAATATTGACTGCTCATATGTGGATGGATTTATGTCTGGATTCTCAACTCTGTTCCATTGGTCTATGTATCTGTTATTGTACCAGTACCAGGCTGTGAAAAGCAATATTTTAAAGTCTATGCAGCTTATGTTTTAATGAAAAATGAAATAAGTATATGTTTGAGTATCTTATCTTTCTGCCTTAAGTTTGTGTTTGCAATTAAAGAAGGTTTTGAAGATTATTCCATTGGATGTGTGGTATCTTTTAATATTTTATAATATCCCATGTAATTAAAATATTAAAATAATTTAAGCACCTACTTTATTTATTTATGGTGAAATTATATACAGCAACACTTTCCAAATCAACAATTTCTACGTATACAATTCAGTGACATTGACTACTTCAAAGTGTATATCCATTTCCAAATTATTTCACCTCCAACAACATAAGCTCACTTCATCCTAAGCTTATCATCTAAACTTCTGAGTAGTTGTTGGCAATTTTATGACGTATAGATAATTCTTTAAATAACAATGCTTAAGACAAACATTCTTTATTAATTAAGTGAAACTGTTGTTTGGTTTAAAGATTACTTCAGGGAATAGTTTCATTTTAAGGTTTAAGGTACAAAGATGATCTCAGGATAGTTTCAGGGATCATTCGGGCTTAATTGCTCCAAAAGTTCCAGATTCCGTGAGAATTTGAAATTGTGCTTCACATTTTTCACCACTTTTTTTTTTTCGTTAGGATTCTTCTATAGAATCCTTGGTTAGAATGTTCAGTATTGCATATATCTACTCAATATCTGTACACAAACACACACACTTATACACACATGCAAATTTATATATCAGATTGTTTTTTTCTCTTACTTCTGTGTTTCTCCAGTGGAAATGGAAAGATACTGTTTCTTACGGCACATTTTTGAGTCAGAACTGTGTATTTTATGCCTTACTGAATTCATTTTTAAAGAAATATTTGTTGACATTTGTGTAGTTTCCTGCGTAGGAATTAATCCCACGCAGTACTTTGCTTTTTGTGTTTTTCCATTTTTTGCTTAGTACTGGATTAAAATTTACTTAAATTTTTTTCCTTTGCAATTTTATGCTTTAACTAACTGAATTTCCTGAAATATAGCAGCAGCATTTGTTTTTGCAATACATGTAACAGAGAACTTTACTAAATATTGTGAGTTGCCACCTTCTAAATGCTAGTAGAGTATACCACAACAATTTGTTTATTTTTGGTGGAGCTATTATAGATTCCATTTTATGGGGAAGCAAAATTTGTACATTTCCTCTGGATTTCAGTATGGTGTATACAATATTTACATTAACAAAAATAGTATACATTTCTTATGAAATGATATTAAATTTATTTATAAAACATTTGTGAGAAAAAGGGTTTAAAATTGATTTCTCAAATATTATTGTAAAAATTAGATGCATGTTAAACATTTCTGGAACTTTTGAGATGGCAAATTCAGTTCAAAAAAATTTTTTTATCGTTACTTGCAAAAGCTGATTGTAGATATTTAGCTAATAAATTGTCAGCTATACAGATAACCCTTTCTATATTTACCTGGAGAAAATTTTCTGTGTTGCTGGACTTTGGAGAAGTCTTCTGGGTTAGAAAAAGACACACTATTTTTTCTTTTGTGTGAAAAAGACATTAAAAAACCAAACCAAAACCACTGCCCTCAAGTCAGCTCATAACGACTGTATAGGACAGGGTAGAACTGTTCCATACAGTTTTCAAAGCTATAGATCTTTATGGAAGCAGACTGCCACATCTTTCTTCTGTGGAGCAGCTGATGGGTTCGGACCTTTTGGTTAGCAGCCCAGCGCTTTAACTACTGTACAATCAGGGCTCCTGTGAAAAAGATATTAGCCACATACATTTCAAAAACATTAATCCAAAAACCTTGTGGTGCAAATGAGCCAGTGATAATCTCAAATATTTTCCTTAATATAAATATGCTTATTCATTTTTGAAATTGTTAAATTAGATATTACATCAATTTTCATGTCTAAATTCATCAGTAATGATTTATGTTTTTCTGATTTTTTTTATTTTGTTGGAACACATCGTAAAACATTATTATTGCTTTTATTTTTGTATATGTATTTCTTCTTTGTTGTTGTCTTCATTTTGTCATCACCATCATCTTCTTCTTCACAGTCATGGTAGTATTATTCTTTTTTTTAATTAGGTTGTTCCAAAAAGTTTGCGTATATAGTATATTTTGAGAACTTGTACCGCCCCCAAAATTTTTATTTCTCATTTCACATCATCAGAGGAATGACTCTTTGATTGGTTATAAGTTCTGTCTTAGTTATCTAGTGCTGTTATAACTGAAATACCACAAGTGGATGGCTTTAACAAAGAGAAGTTTATTCTCTCACAGTGTAGTTGGATAGAAGTCCAAATTCAGGGTAGCAGCTCCAAGGGAAGGCTTTCTCTCTCTGTCAGCTCTGGAGGAAGGTTCTTGTCATCAACCTTCCCCTACACTAGGAGCTTCTCTGTGCAGGGACCCTGGGTGCAAAGGAAGAGATACTCTCCTGGCTCTTGTTTCTTGGTGATATGAGGTCCCCTTGTCTCTCTGCTGGCTTCTGATCTTGTAGAATGAGTCCTGCTTCATTAACATAACTGCCACTAATCCCTCCTCATTAACATCATAGAGGTAGGATTTACATAGGAAAATCACATCAGATGACAAAATGGTGGACGATCACACAATACTGGGAATCATGGCCCAGCCAAGTTGGCAGATACTTTGGGGGGGGGCACAATTTAATCCACTACAGTTATTAAATTGTTTTTTCTTTCTCTCTTTCTCATTTAGATTCATTTTTTCTTAAAAATTTTATCTTTTCTTTTTATCTTTATTTTTCACTTTTTCTATTTTATTACTTTAGCTTTTAAAGTTGCATTATCATGCAATACTTTAAACATACCAAAATATATATATTACATATATGAATTATAAACATAACATTAAATAACTATGTGCCTTCCACACAATTTAAACTGTAGAATTACCAGTTCAATTGGTTCTACTTTTGTGCTCCATTTTTATCCCTTCTCCCGAGAGTTAACTTTTACTCTTTAGTAAATGGAGATCACAGTCTTCTCTCTTGTCATATATGTATGTATGTATGTACTTATATCTATACATACACACGTACATATATACATTTAATTTATTTAAAACAAAATTTATACACATAGTTCTTATAACATATTTTAATTTTTTAGATTCATAAAAATAGTATTCTGCTTGAATATCATTTTCTGCAAACTCGATAATTCAATTTTATTCATTTGGATATTGTTAATTCTCCTGCCCCAAATCATTTAGGTATTTGGATCTGTGGGGCTAGCCCCTGCAATCTGAGCCCTAACTCCTTGCCTTAATGTCATTTTTGAGAACTCAGAGATTTCATTTTTCTGTACAGGCTTCTGCATGTGTATGTTTAAACTTTAATTTAGATGAACTGTTATTTTCCTCAATTATTTAGTAGTTTATTATGCTTATTTTTAGCTAAAACTCTCTTTTTTATGAATAGAATTATATTAGTTTACTTTTCATCCAAATAATGAGAAAGTTTTAAAAAGTAAAACAACAGGAAAATACTGAAAACATAAAGTAGTACTTGAACTCTATTGAATGCATTGAGTGTGTCTTTATATGTATATTTATGACCTACTTTTCAAAAAGACAAACCTGATATTTCAATTTCTGGCCTCCAAAACTTATAATCTAAAGTTGATTTTTAAAATTTAATGAAAATTGTGTAGTTTTTACAGAGTCATTAATGTATTTATTTACCCTCTTAAGCAAAGATTCAGTGAGTAACTTCAGCAGTATCACTTTTTTTGCTTTTGTTTTCATACATGAAATAGTCAGTTTGTTCTTATATTCTTCTTGAGAGTTTTCAAATTTTTAGTGCCACAGATACTATAAAATTTTCCTCTTCACTTTATTCCCAAAGTCTTCTCCTCCATGAAAGATAAAACTTGTTTAAGACTGCAGGATTTGGAGGCACTTGTGATAAAAACAAGCATAAGCTTAGAAATGACATTTTATTGGATTTATATAACTACTTGCTGGGCAAGATAGTTAACCAACCAGAGTGTTGGTTCTGCTTGTTTGTTTTAATTTGTAAGTTGGTTGATAATAATTTAAGTGGAAAATGTAAGATTGAAGGGAAACACTAGAAAAGTTTGTTTCTCTCTGCTTCCTTTTTTTCTTCTCCTATGAATGCTTAAAGTTGTCTGTTGTCACCTCTTTTCCATGAGATCTATTCAATTTACAGTGCATATATTTTCTTATAAGAAAGTAAGTGTTTCATTGAATTCTAAAATGGTGAGTTGCTTAGCAGAGTATTAATTTATTTACCTATATCTTTGAAAATTCGAGTTATATGCCAAATGCTAAATTTGATTATACGAATGAAATTAAATACCCTTACTTAGTTGAAACCCTGGCGGCGTAGTGGTTAAGTGCTATGGCTGCTAACCAAGAGGTCAGCAGTTCAAATCCACCAGGCACTCCTTGGAAACTCTATGGGGCAGTTCTACTCTATCCTATAGGGTCACTATGAATCAAAATTGACTCAACGGCAGTGGGTGGTGGGACTTAGTGACACATAGGTAAACAACTTCAGAATTTATTAAAGATTAAAGAGAAACTATGCTCTCCTGTTAATAACTACAGGACCATGAGAAGGAAAAGTGAAGTCTTGAAAAATGACAGGTTACAGTAAAAGAAAGAATTTTTTAGTTTTATGAAATGACTACAATGGTTACATTTGAGTGCATAGGTCCAATGTAAAAGTTATGGTGCTGTTGATTTGTTGTTGTCACATAAACATAAAGTGAAGAAACATATTATTTGTGAGGAACTGAAATATTAATACTACCTGAGAGAAAAAAAAAAAATTTAAAAAACAACAACAGAGAGGAGTTCTGGGCAGATGGTCACATGAAAGAACAAAGACTTCAACCTCTCCCACAAGAAACAAACAAACAAAAAAAACAATAAAAATTTTCAGCAGACACAGCAGAAACCTGTGCAGGTGGACAGAACTCCATGGCAGGCAGAGATAAATAACCAGAGAAGAAAAGAGGAAACAGCAAAATTTACTCTTTTGACCTGTACTCCTTATACTGCCTCTACCTCTCTTTGCCATGACTTTGCAAACTTTTCGGAGTAACTTCTATGCTGAGTCAAAAAAGAAAAAGAAAAAAAAAAACAGAGAGAAAGAGGACAAAAACCTAAAGGGAGCAGGAGCATTTGTGAGGCCACTTTGAGTACAGAAAAAAGTCCAGGAGTCAGGCTTAAAGAAACATATCCTTGCCACTTCATGTGGGTGTGCCAGCCATCCTCTCCCACAACTGATACTGCGGAGAGATAGCAGCTGCAAATACCGGCCTGGCTGACACCCTAGATGAGGAGGGGAGAGAATCTGAATGGAAGGTGGGAGGACTGCCTCAGGGACTTCATATCAGTATCTTGTAGGGAAGGCTCATATTTAAAATAGAAAGGGCCAATTCCACCCCGCCTCCACCATAGACCAGTCCAGGAGAGAGAGAGAAAAAAAAAAAAGAAACCCAACTGCCCAACACCAACCACAGTAAAGCCAGAACCCGCAGCTTCAGATCCTGTCTCCTAAACAGAGGCAACACCTGAAAAGAGCCAGAAGGTCAGCTGCAATTATAATTACTGAGCTCTGCTCCCTGAGAACAGAGAAGCTGAAAAACTTGGCTTTTACTACCTCAGAGACTGCATAATAGTAACGGGATCCAAAGGAAAGGGGAGGGCTCATATATCAGGCAGAATGAGCTGGTTTCATCCCACCCATACTCCAGGCCAGTTGAGGAGAGAGAGAGACAGAAAAAAAATCACATCAAACAAAAGACACTCACTAAACTGGGTAGGTAATAAAGGGGAAAAAGAAAAAAAAAAAAACATACACCTGGGGATAAAGAAGATTCTGAGTTCCAAAATAAACAGTAAAATACACAAATGCCTCAAGTTCAAACAGAAAGTAAAATGTATACAACACAAGAGAAGATGACCCATCTAAAAGAACATATTGAAGATGCTAAAATTAGTCCTGTGGAGGACAGGTTAATGGAGAAAATAGAGGATTTGCAAACAATGTTAAATATGATCAAAGAATGAAAGAACATACAAACAGTAAAAACTGAAGATCAGGAAACAAAATGGGGAGCTATATAAGGAGATAATTATAAAAAAACAAAACAAAATAGAAATAATGGACTTTAGGAATAGAATAACTGAATTAAAAAATGCAGGGTACGGTTTCAACAATAAGTTGAAGAAGACAGAAGGCAGAATAATGAACTAGAAAACATAGTAACCAAACTTAGCAAAGCTCAAGAAAAACAAGAGAAAAGTGAATAAAGTCAAATGGAACTATGGGGCCCAATAAAGAAATTCAGTATTAGAATCACAAGGGTCCTTGAACAAGAAGACAGAGAGGAGAAGATAAATATATATATATACCAATAGATAATAACAGAAAATTTGTCAGAATAAATAAGGAACTGAATCTTCAAATCCAGGAAGGTAGGCATACTCCAAGCAGAATAAATCCAAAGAGGTCTATACCAAGACACATTGTAATCAAATTCTTGAAAAGCAGCAAGAGAAAAACACATTGCAAGATATCAGGGGTCCTCAATAACAGAAAAATATTACAACCTGCTTCTGTAAAGATTACAGCCTTGAAAACCCCATTTGGCAGTTCTACTTTGTCCTATATGCTCAGAATCAATTTGATGGCAATGAGTTTTTTGGAGGAGCTCTGGTGGTGCAGTGGTTAAGAACCTAGCTGCAGGAGGCAGGGCCAATATGGCAGAATAGCCAGACACTTCCTGTGATCCCTCTCACAACATAGGCCTGAAAAAACAAGTGAAACAGTTATATTTATCACAAGCTAGAAGCCCTGAACATCAAAGGCAAAGTTAGAAAATGGACTGAGCACCAGGGGGAGGGAGAGCTGGTTCAGAAGCAGAGAGGATTTCCAGACCTGAATCACTGGGATCCCTCAGGCACCATTGCTGGGAGCAGCTGCAGCGGGCTGTGGTAGCGTTCTGCCACTGTTTCTTCAGGGAGAAGCAGCCAGCCTCACAGCCTACTCACACCTCCAGAACCAGAGAACAGCGCTCTCGACAAAAACTAAGTGTTGTTGTTGTTGTTAGGTGCTGTCAAGTCGGTTCTGACTCATAGCGACCCTATGCACAACAGAACGAAAACTGCCTGGTCCTGCGTCATCCCTACAATCATTGTTATGATTGAGCTCATTGTTGGAGCCACTGTGTCAATCCATCTCGTTGAGGGTCTTCCTCTTTTCTGCTGACCCTGTACTTTGCCAAGCATGATGTCCTTCTCCAGGGACTGATCCCTCCGGACAATATGTCCAAAGTATGTAAGATGCAGTCTCACCGTTCTTGCTTCTAAGGAGCATTCTGGTTGTACTTCAAAGACAGATTTGTTTGTTCTTCCGGCAGTCCATGGTATATTCAATATTCTTCACCAACACCACAATTCAAAGACGTCAATTCTTCTTTGGTCTTCCTTATTCATTGTCCAGCTTTCACATGCATACGATTGAAAATACCATAGTTTTGGTCAGGCGCACCTTAGTCTTCAAGGTGACTTCTTTGCTCTTCAACACTTTAAAGTGGTCCTTTGCAGCAGATTTACCCAGTGCAATGCATCTTTTGATTTCTTGACTGCTGCTTCCATGGCTGTTGGTTGTGGATCCAAATAAAATGAAACCCTTGACAACTTCAATCTTTTCTCCATTTATCATGATGTTGCTCATTGGTCCAGTTGTGAGGATTTTTATTTTCTTTATGTTGAGGAGCAATCCATACTGAAGGCTGTGGTCTTTGATCTTCATTAGAAAGTGCTACAAGTCCTCTTCACATTCAGCAAACAAGGTTGTGTCATCTGCATAACGCAGGTTGTTAATGAGTCTTCCTCCGATCCTGATACCCCGTTCTTCTTCATATAGTCCAGCTTCTCAGATTATTTGATCAGCATACAGACTGAATAGATATGGTGAAAGAAAGCAACCCTGACACACACCTTTCCTGACTTTTATCCAATCGGTAGCCCCTTGTTCTGTCCCAACAACTGCCTCTTGATCTATGTAAAGATTCCTCATGAGCACAATTAAGTGTTCTGGAATTCCCATTCTTCGCAATCTTACCCATAATTTGTTATGATCCACACAGTTGAATGCTTTTGCATGGTCAATAAAACACAGGCAAACATCTTTCTGGTATTCTCTGCTTTCATCCAGGATCCACCTGACATCAGAAATGATAGCCCTGGTTCCATGTCCTCTTCCGAAAATGGCCTGAATTTCTGGCAGTTCCCTGTCAATATACTGCTGCAGCCGTTTTTGAATGATCTTCAGCAAAATTTTGCTTGCATGTGATATTAATGATATTGTTTGATAATCCCCAAATTTGGTTGAATCACCTTTCTTGGGAATAGGCATAAATATGGATCTCTTCCAGTCAGTTGGCCAGGAATATATCTTCCATATTTCTTGGCATAGACGAGTGAGCACCTCCAGTGCTGCATCTGTTTGTTGAAACATCTCAAATGATATTCCTTCAGTTCCTGGAGCCTTGTTTTTCACCAGTGCCTTCAGAGCAGCTTGGACTTCTTCCTTCAGTACCATAGGTTTCTGGTCATATGCCACCTCTGGGAATGGCTGAACATTAATTCTTTTTGGTATAATGACTCTGTGTAGTCCTTCCATGTTCTTCTGATGCTTTCTGCATCTTTTAATATCTTCCCCACAGAATCCTTCACCATTGCAGCTCAAGGCTTGAGTTTTTTCTTCAGTTCTTTCAGCTGGAGAAACGCCAAATGTATTCTTCCCTTTTGGTTTTCCATCTTCAGCTCTTCGCACATTTCATCGTAATACATTATTTTGTCTTCTTGTGCCACCCTTTGAAATCTTCAGTTCTTTTACTTCATCAATTCTTCCTTTTGCTTTAGCTGCTCAATGTTTGAGAGCAAGTTTCAGAGTCTCCTCTGACATCCAGCTTGGTCTTTTCTTTCTTTCCTGTCTTTTCAATGACCTCTTGCTTTCTTCATGTATGATGTCCTTGGTGTCATTCCAAAACTCACCTGGTCTTCAATGAGTCAAATGTATTCTTCAGATGGTCTCTAAATTCAGGTGTGATATACTCAAGGTCGTATTTTGGCTCTCATGGACTTGCTCTGATTTTCTTCAGTTTCAGCTTGAACTTGCATGTGAGCAATTGAGGGTCTATTCCACAGTCGGCCCCTGGCCTTGTTCTGACTGACGATATTGAACTTTTCCATCGTCCCTTTCCACAGATGTAGTCAATTTGATTTCTGTGTGTTCCATCTGGCAAGGTCCGTGTATATAATCGCTGTTGATGTTGGTGATAGAAGGTATTTGCAATGAAGAAGTCATTGGTCTTGCAAAATCCTATCATTTGATCTCTGGCATAGTTTCTATCACCAAGGCCATATTTTTCAAGTACTGATCATTCTTTTTTGTTTCCAACTTTCACATTCCAATCACCAGTAATTATCAATGCATCTTGATTGCATGTTTGATCAATTTCAGACTGCAACAGCTTATAAAAATCTTCTATTTTTTCATTTCTGGCCCTAGTGGTTGGTGTGTAAATTTGAATAATAGTCATATAACTGGTCTTCCTTGTAGGCATATGGATATTACTCTATCACTGACAGCATTGCACTTCAGGATAGATTTTGAAATGTTCTTTTTGACTTTCTGACAACTCTTCAAGTTGTCATTCCCAGCATAGTATACAATATGGTTGTCTGATTCAAAATGGACCATGCCAGTTCATTTCAGCCCACTAATGCCTATGATATCTATGTTTTTGTGTTCCATTTCATTTTTGATGTTTTCTAATTTTCCTAGATTCCTACATCATACGTTCCAAGTTCCAAATTTTAATGGATGTTTGCAGCTGTTTCTTCTCATTTTGAATCATGCCACATCAGCAAATGAAGATCTCAAAATCTTTACTCCATCCACGTCATTAAGGTTGACTCTACTTTGAGGAGGCAGCTCTTCCCCAATCATCTTTTGAGTGCCTGCCAACCTGGGGGGCCCATCTTCCAGGATTATACCAGACAATGTTCTGCTGTTATTCATACAGTTTTCACTGGGTAATGCTTTTCAGAAGTAGACTGCCAGGTCCTTCTTCCTAGTCTGTCTTAGTCTGGATGCTCAGCTGAAGCCTGTCCTCCATGGGTGACCCTGCTTGTGTCTCAATACTGGTGGCATAGGTTCCAGCATCACCCCAAGAGGGAAACCACCACTGTACGACAAACTGACTGACATGTTGGGGAAAAGCTAAGTACTCATGTATATTTTAACGCACTCCCCACCGTCAAGTACAATTCAGAAGCTGTTGATTTCCCTGGGCCTGACATAGGCCCTGCCGACTGCCCAGATTCATCCTCCTGGACTTGGAGTAGGAATAAATTCACATTTGTGGGAAAAGATAATTTGCCAGGTCCACAGACATGGGGAGCTCAGGAGAGAAGTGCCTCCTGTCCAGGCATAAACAGTCAGTGGAATTTGAATACTTTTCCCCCCTGCATGGAACTGTGTGGGCCTATTTCAAGAGACTAGGCCCTTGTTGGCAGACTGCAACCATTTCAGCTGTGTGGTGTGAAGTGGGTGTTTGATATTTGACACCGCTTTACCTATTAAACAGGGGCCTCACCTACCCACATCAGGGGCCTAAGGATTGGTGGCTCCACTCAGGTCACCCAGCCACCTGTGACAGGGGTCCAAGGATAACTGGTACCTCCCAGTCCTTACAACCAAAAGTATTGGGTGCCCATGATCCATCTGCAGAACCCACCCACCTGTACGCTCTAGAGAACAGAGACATGCTTTCCTCACAGTCACTTGGGGGACAATTCTCAGTCCCATGCCTTGTTCAGAGCCTGGCTCCCTGCTACAACCAGATACCAGTACCTACACCAATTATCCTGGCCCCTCTAAGAGTGTAGGACACAGCCTTTACCACACACTTGATGATCAGCTACTTTGACACCAGAGCTGAATTCATACAAGAAAACTGAATGGACTTCTAGTCCGATATACCTGATAACAGCTCTAGCCAACTGGTAACAGGACCTCAGATCTCCAAAGGTGAAAATAATCAATCTAGCTCACTCAAGCAACCCATTTGGGGATATCTAAACAAAACAAAGCAAAAAGCTAGGATACGGTAAGCAAACATAAAACAAACTAACACAATAACTTATAGACGGCTTGGAGACAACAGTCAATATCAAGTTACACAAAGAAACAGACCATGATCGCCTCAACAAGCTCTCAAAACAAAGAATCAAGGGATGTTCTGGATGTAAATGTCTTCCTGAAATTACCAGATGCAGAATTATAATGATTAATATACAGAATTCTCAAGATATCAGGAACAAGACTAGCAAGATCAGGCAATATGCAGAACAAGCCAAGGAACACAACAGATAAAGTAGTTGAAGAAATGTAAAAGGTTATTCAAGAACATAATGAAAAATTTAGTAAGCTGCAAGAATCCTTAGAGAGACGGCTATCAGAAATTCAGAAGACTGACAATAAAATAACGGAATTAGACAGCTCAATAGAAAGACAGAGTAGAATTGAGCAAGTGGAAGGCAGAATTGGTGAGCTTGAAGATAATGCACTTGGCAACAATATATTTGAAGAAAAATCAGATAAAGAATTTAAAAAAGTACAAAACTTTAAGAATCATGTGGGAATCTATGAAGAGAAATAACCTATGAGTAATTGGACTACCTGAACAGGGAGGGACAACAAAAAATACAGAGAGAATTGTTGAAGATTTGTTGGCAGAAAACTCTGATATTGTGAAAGATGAGAAGATATCTATCCAAGTTGTTCATTGAACTCCACATAAGGTAGATTTTAAAAGAAAGTCACCAAGACGTATTATAATCAAACTTGCCAAAACCAAAGATAAAGAGAATTTTGAGAGCAGCTAGGGATAAATGAAACATCACTTAAAGGAGGGTCAATAAGAATAAGCATGGACTACTCAACAGAAACCATGCAGGCAAGAAGGCAATGGAATGACTTATGTAAATCATTGAAAAAAAAAAAGCAAGCCAAGAACCATATATCCAGCAAAACTGTCTCTCAAATATGAAGGTGAAATTAGGACATTTCCAGATAAACAGAAGTTTAGGGAATTCATAAAAACCAAACCAAAAATACAAGAAATACTAAAGGGAGCTCTTTGGTTAGAAGATCAATAATATCAGGTATCAACCCAAGGGTAGAACACTGGACAGAGCAATCGGATGTCAACCCAGACAAGGAAATCACAAAAATAAATCAAGATTAAAAAAAAAAAAATGCTCAAAACAGGGAAACAGGGATGTTATTATGTAAAGAAGAAAACATTAAAATAATAAAGTGGGACTAAGAAATGTAGTCATAGATCTTTCATAAGGAGAGGAAGACAAGGCGATATAAAGAAATGAAAGTTGCATTTAAACTTAGAAAAATAGGGGTAAATATTACAGTAACCAAAAAAGAGACCGACTATCCTACTCATCAAAATAAAAGGAGAAAAAAATAGAAACTCAGCAGATACAAAACCAACAGCAACGAATAAGAGGAAAAGACAGTATCTAAAGGTAAACTATACAGCACAAAAAATTAAAAGGGAAAAACAAACTGCCAACAATGCACTGAAAAGACATCAAAATGACAGCACTAAAATCATACCTATCTGTAATTACACTGAATGTAAATGGACTAAATGCACCAATAAAGAAACAGAGAGTGGCAGAATGGATAAAAATATAAGATCTGCCTATATGGTGCTTACAAGAGACACACCTTAGACTTAGAGACAAAAACAGACTCAAAGGATGGAAAAAACTATATCAAGAAAAGAACAATTGAAACAATCAAAAAAGACCAGAAGTGGCAGCATTAACTTTAAAGTTAAATCCACCACAAAGGATGAGGAGGGACACTAAATAATGATTAAAGGGACAATATACCAGGAGGATATAACCATATGAAATATTTATGCACCCAATGACAGGGCTATAAGATACATAAAATAAACTCTATCAGCATTGAAAAGTGAGATAGCACCACAATTATAGTAGGAGACTTCAACACACCACCTTCAGTGAAGGACAAGACATCCAGAAAGAAGCTAAATAAAGACACTGAAGATCTAAATGCCACAATCAACCAACGTGACCTCATAGACATATACAGGACACTCCACCCAACAGCAGCCAAGTATACTTTCTTTTCTAGTTCACACGGAACTTTCTCTAGTATTGACCACATATTAGGTCATAAAGCAAGACTTAGCAGAATCCAAAACATTGAAATATTACAGAGCGTCTTCTCTGACCATAAGGCCATAAAAGTAGGAATCGATAAGAGAAAAAAGCAGGGAAAAGAAATCAAACACTTGGAAACTGAACAATATCCTGCTCAAAGATGACTGTGTTATAGAAGACGTTAAAGATGAAATAAAGAAATTCATAGAATCCAATGAGAATAAAAACACTTCCTATCAGGACCTTTGAGACACAGCAAAAGCAGTACTCAGAGGTCAATTTATATCAATAAATGCACACATACAAAGAGAGGAAAGGGCCAAAATAAAAGAAGCATCCCTACAACTGGAAACAATAGAAAGAGAACAATAGAAGAAACACTCAGGTACAAGAAGAAAGCAAATAATAAAAATTAGAACAGAGTTAAATGAAATAGAAAACAGAAAAACATGACAGAAAAAATCAGGGCAATGCTAGGAATCTAAATACATGGCATAAACAGTATACAAAACATTACTAACTATGCAGAAGAGAAACTAGACATCTGGGAGCTCCTAAAAACCAAACACCTATTCTCATCCAAAGACTTCACCAAAAGAGTAAAAAGATTACCTACAGACTTGGAAAAAGTTTTTAGCTATGACATTTCTGATCAGCGTCTGATCTCTAATAAAAAAAAAAAATAGCTACATGATATTGCAAAAACTCAACTACGAAAAGACAAATAACCCAATTAAAAAATGGGCAAAGGATATGAACAGACACTTCACTAAAGAAGACACTCAGGTAGCTAACAGATACATGAGGAAATGCTCATGATCATTAGGCATTAGGGAAATGCAAATCAAAATTACAGTGAGATTCCATCTCACTGTAACAAGGCTAGCATTAATCTAAAAAACACAAAACAATAAATGTTGGAGAGGTTGTGGAGAGACTGGAACACTTATACACTGCTGGTGAGAATGTAAAATGGTACAACCACTTTGGAAATCGATTTGGTGATTCCTTAAAAACTAGAAATAGAATTACCATATGATCCAGCAATCCCACTCCTTGGAATATATCCTAGAAAATTAAGAGCCTTTACACGAACAGATATATACACACCTATGTTCATTGCAGCACTGTTTACAATAGCAAAAAGATGGAAGCAACCAAGGTGCCCATCAACAGATGAATGTATAAATAAATTATGGTATATTCACACACTGGAATACTACGCATTGATAAAGAACAATGATGAATCAGCCTGAGACTAGAAGAACTATATGGTGCCCAGCTACAACCAACGACTGCCCTGACAGAGAGTGCAACAGAGAACCCCTGAGGGAGCAGGAGAGCAGTGGGATGCAGAACCCAAATTCTCGTAAAAAGACCAGACTTAATGGTCTGAGTGGGACTAGAAGAATCCCAGAGGTTATAGTCCCCAGACCTTCTGTTAATCCAAGACAGGAGCCATTCTCAAAGTCAACTCTTCAGACAGGGATTGAACTGGACTATGGGATTTTTTTTTTTTTTTTATGGGATAGAAAATGATACTGGTGAAGAATGAGCTTCTTGGATCCAGTAGGCACATGAGACTATGTTGGCATCTCCTGTTTGGAGGGGAGATGAGAGAACAGAGGGGGTCAGAAGCTGGCCAAATGGACACAAAAATAGATAGTCTAGAGAAGGAGTGTGCTGCTTCATTAGTGGGAGAGTAATTGGGAGTATATAGCAAGGTGTGTATAGATTTTTGTAGGTGAGACTGACTTGACTTGTACAATTTCACTTAAAGCATAAAAAAAAAAAGAGACTGGCTGCTAACCAAAAGGTTGGCAGTTTGAATCTACCAGCTGCTCCTTGGAAACTGTATAAGGCAGTCCTAATCAGACCTATAGGGTCACTATAGTCATAATCCACTCAATGGCAAAGGGTCAATAAGATTAAGCATAGATTTCTCCTAAAAAACTCTGGAGGCCAAACGGCAATGGAATGATATATGTAAAGTACTGTAAGAAAGGACTTGTCAACCAAGAATTCTTTACCCAGAAAAGTTGCCTTTGGGGGCCGGGCCAAGATAGCAGAGCAGTCAGATGCTTTCTGTGGTCCCTGTTACAACAAAGATCCGAAAAAAAGCAAGTGAATCACATATATATGACAAGCTCAAAACAAAGGTTGAGGAATCAGCCTGAGCAGCAGAGAGAGGGAGAAACAGGTCAGAAGCAGCAAGGAGTTGCAAGACTAGGCTCGGCAGGAACTGACACCCCACAGCCGGATTCCATTACTGCCTCGAGCACAGTGGGGCAAGCAGAGGTGTTTCGGACGTGTTTTCCACGTCAGGAGAGGCTGAATGACAGAGAGTCTGCTCAACCCTCCAGAACAAGGGAGAAGCAGCCCTCAGTCAGCAAATAGATATGTACTTGTGTTTAACCTACTTCACGGATCCAAAAATACCCCTTCAGGAAAAACCTCTCTGCCATTTACCTGCTCCCTATCCACTCTGCATTGGGTTCCAGCTAGCTGCATTCCCTGGGTGGGTAGAAGGCCCCTGCGCTCATCCTGAGCCATTCTCCTGGGCTTAGAAAGGGAAAAAAATAACATACAGGGAAAAAATAATCTGCCGGCTCCCCTAAGCCAAACTTTCCCTTCCCCTGTGAGGTATTTTCAGAAGTACCACTATGCTAATTTGTTTTTACACATTGCTGTAAAAAATTAGCTGGTGTGCTTTCAAAAATCCCTCACGGGGAGAGGGAGTGATAGGTAAACAAATGTAGAAGGTGTGCATTGTTTGCATTAAAATATAGTATGCACCTAACATCAGGTGAGACAATTACTGACAGATCAGAAAAGGGTTGTAGACAATTCTACAACAATAGTTGGAAACTTTTAATACATGATTTTCAATAATGGACAAAATGTCTAAAAAGAAGATAAGGACATAGATGTTGGTGAAGGATATTGAATATGCCATGGACTGCCAGAGGAATGAACAAATCTGTCTTGTAAAAAGGACAGCCAGAATGCTCCTTAAAAGCAATGATTGCAAGGCTTCATCTCATGGACTTTGGACATGTTACCTGGAGGGACCAGTTCCTGGAGAAGACATAATCTTGGTAAAGCAGAGAGAGGGTCAATGAAAAGAGGAAGAACCTCAAATGGATGAATTGTCACAGTGCCTGCCAACAATAGCGTTAAACGTGGCAATGATTGTGAAGATGGTGCAGGAACAGAGAGTGTTTTGTTCTGTCATACATAGGGTCCCTATGAGTAGGAATTGTCTTGATAGCACCTAACAACAACAACAACAACACAAGAAGGACATAGAGGACTTAAACCACAACATAATCCAATTCGAGCTAATGAACATATACAGAATACTACAGTCATAATCAGAACAATACACATTTTTATTTTTTCTTCTATAACATGAATAGACCACCTGTTAGGCTACAAACAAGTCTCTCCAAATTTAAAAAGACTGAAATTACACAAAGTATCTTCTCTAACCACAAAGGAATAACATTAGAAATTAATAGCAGAAGAAAAACTAGAAAACACACAAATTCATGGAAATTAAACAACACACACTGAACAACCAATGAGTTAAGGAAGCAATCAAGAGAGAAATAAAAAATACCTGGAGATAAATGAAAATGAAAACACAATATATTAAAACTTATGGGATGAGTGAAGACAGTCCTCAAAGATAAATTTATAGTAGTAAACATCTACATTTAAAAAAGAAGAAACGAGGCCAACATGGCATAATAGAAGCTTCATGTCATCCCTCTTACGACAACAACAAAGACCCCAAAAAACAAGTAAATTGATTATATATGACAATCTAAGGGCCCTGATCATCAAAGACAAAGCTGAAGAGTCAGACTAAACATCAGGGGAAAGGAGAGACAATTCAAAAGCAGCAGAGAAGTGCCAGTTGTGAAGTTGCTGGCACCCTGCTGGCTAGGTCACCTGGTGCATGCAGGCTGAGGTGAGCAGTAGTATTCAAGACACATCTCACCACATCAGTAAAGCTGGGCAGTGGTGAGTCTGCACACACTTTCGGAGCCAGGTGCAAAAGTTAAGTGCAAGCACCTAACCTACTGTGCAGATGCAAAATAATTATTCCCCCACAGAGCTTCACAGCAAAGTGCTTCCTTCTCCTCAGCCACCCCCCCACCCATTCCACTTCAACATCTTTCCAGCAGTATTCAACAGCTACCATGCTCCCTAAGCCTGAACTCAGGGCTATCAGCACTCACACCAGTCTCAGGGCTTTAAAAAATACCTCTCCCTGTAAGTCAGGAACTCAGGGGAGTCAGGAGGGACTGCACTTCTGTCCAGCTACTGGCATAAGGGGTCCACAGACTTGTGGTGCCCTTCAGGACTAGATCTGTGTGGGTCAATTCAACACCACATGCCCTCATTAGCATAAAACAGCAGGGCATGCACCTGAATCCCATTTTGAACTACAGCAGTCAATGGGGCGAAGCAGGTTCATGACATCTGACACCACCCTGCCCATTAAGCAGGGAATTCACCCACTGACATTAGGGGCCTGAGGGCTGGCAGTACCACCCACTCCATTTGGCCACCCACAACAGGGGCCTGAAAATAAGTGGTGCCTCCCAGTCCCTCTACCCAACAGCACCAGGCGCCCAAGGACTAGCAATAGCCCCCCAACTACGTGCTCTAGGGGACAGGGACATGACCTCAACCCAGGCACTCAGCTTGTTCCACGCATGGCTCCCTACTGCAGCCAGATACCTGTGCCTGCTCCTAAAGCCCATATGCATCCCTGCCCATCTAGGACTGTAGGTGAGAGTTCATACCACACGCTTGGTGACCAATGACCTGGACACCTGTGCCACCTCTGCACAAGAAAAGTGAACACACTCCTGGACTCACATACCTAGTAGCTGCTCTAACCACCTGGAGACAGGATGTGAGAACTTCAAAGACACCAATAACTGAAATACCCCACGCGTCCAGTCTACTTGGGCATATCAAAAAAAAAAAAAAAAAAAAGGGACACAGTAAACAAACATACAATAAATAAATGTAACTTACTGATGACTTGGAGAAAACAGTCGATATCAAATCACATAAAGAAGCAGGTCAAGATAGCTACAGCAAGAGGCCAAAATATAGAACCGGGAAACATTTCAGAGGAAGACAAGGGAATGGAATTATTGGAGATAGAATTAAAAAGACTAATATACAGAGTCTTCCAAGAGATCAGAAAGGCGAATGGGGCAAACCTCAGACCAAGCTGAGGAACACACAGATAAAGAAATAGAGGAATTCAGGAAAACTATCTAAGCACAAAACAATAAATTAATATGCTGCTAGAAACCACAGAAGACAACAACTAGAAATCGAAAAGTTTAACAATAAAATTTTGGAATTAAACAATTCAATAGAATGTCATAGGAGCAGAAATGAGGCAATAGAAGTCAGAATTAGTAAGCTTGAAGATAAATCCCTTCACACCAATTTATTTGAAGAAAAATAGGAAAAAATAAATTAAAAAAATGAAGACTATGTGGGACATTATCAAGAGGAAAAACCTCTGAGTGATCAGAATACCAGAATGGGGTGGGGGGGGGTTACAGAAAACACAGAGAATAGTTGGATATTTGCTGGCAGAAAACATCCCTGATATCATGAAAGATGACAAGATATCTATCCAGGAAGTTCAACAAATCCCACACAGGATAGATCACAAAAGAAAGTCACTAAGACATGTCATAATCAAATTTGCCAAAATTAAAGATAAAGATAGAACTTTGAGAGTGGCTAGGGATAAATGAAAAGTTACCTACAAAAGAGATCCAATAAGACTAAGCTCTGACTACTTAGAAGAAACCATGTAGGCAGTAAGGCAATGAGATGATATATACATAAAGCCTTGAAGGAAAAAAAATTGCCAGCCAAGAATTATATATGTTGCAAAACTTTCTCTCAAATATGATAGTGAAATTAGGTCATTTCCAGATACACAGAATTTAAGTGAATTTGTGAAAACCAAGCCAAAATTACAAGAAATAAAAAGGAAGCCCTCTGGTTAGAGAATAAACAATATCAGACAACAATCCAAGACTAGAACACAGGACAGATCATCAGTTATCAACCCAGAGAGGGAAGTTGCAAAAACAAGTCAAAGATAAAAGACTGCAAAAAGGGAACCAGAGACATGAATATGTAAACAATGACAACAACAAAACAAAAAAGAGGGAATAAACAGTGTATTCATAGAACTTCCATATGCAGAGGAAGTTAACGGAATATCAAGAAGTAAAAGTTCAATTTAAACTTAGAAAAATAAAGGTAAATCTTAAGGTAACCACAAAGGAAGCTAACAAACCTACCCACCAAAAGAAAAAAGAAAAAAATAAAGACTCACCAAACACAAAATCAACTATTAAGAAAAAGATGAAAAGAAAATACATAAAGAAAAATAACAGCACAGATAATTAAGTGGAACAAAGAAATGCTCAATATCACACACAAAAAAAATCAAATGACAGCAGTAACTGCATACCTATCAATAATTACACTGAATGTAAATGGACTAAATTCACCAATAAAGAGACAGAGAGTGGCAGAATTGCTAAAACAAACAAAAACACGATCTGTCTATACGCTGACTACAAGAGACACATCTTAGACTCAAAGACTCAAACAAACTAAAACTCAGAGGACAGAAAAAACAAAGCAAACAGCAACCAAAAAAGTGCAAGAGTTGCAATATTAATCTCTGACAAAACAGGCTTTAAAGCCAAATCCACCACAAAGGATAAGGAAGGACACTATATAATGATTAAAGGGTCAATACACCAGGAGCACATAACCATAATAAATATATTTGCACCAAATGACAAGTCTCCAAAATACACAAAACAAACTCTAACAGCACTGAAAAGAGAAATAGTTCCAATAGTAGGAGACCTCAACGCACCACTTTTGGTGAAGGACGGAACATCTAGAAAGAAGCTCAGCAAAGATACAGAAGATCTAAATGCCACAACCAATAACCTGACCCCATTAACATATTCAGAACACTGCAGCCAACAGCAGCCAAGTATACATCTTTTTTGAATGCAAAATGGATATTCTCCAAAATAGACCAAATTTTAGGCCACAAAGCATGCCTTAACAGGATCCAAAATATCGAAACATTACAAGGCATCTTTTCTGACCATAATGTCATAAAACAGAAACAATGAGAAAAAAAAAAAAGAAATACATGGAAACTGAATGCCGCATTGTTTAAAAAATTCTAGGTTATAGAGGAAATCAAGGAAGGAATGAAGAAATTCATGAAATCAAATGAGAATGAAAACGTCTTACCAGAACCTTTGGGACAAAGCAAAAGCAATCTTTAGAGGTCAATATGTAGCAATAAATGCACATGAACAAAAAGAAAAAAGGCCAAAATCAAAACCCTAATCCTACAACTGAAATAACAGAAAGCAGCAAAAGGAGCCCTCAGGCACCAAAAGAAAGGAAATAATAAAGATTAATGCAGAAATAAATGAAATAGGGAAAAGAAATAATAGAAAGAGTCAACAATACCAAAAGCTGGCTATTTGAAAAGATCAACAAAATCTTCAAACCTTTGGCCAAAATGACAAAAGAAAAACAGGAGAGGAGGCAAATAACCCGAATAAGAAATGAGATGGGGCACATCACAACAGTCCCAACTGAAATTAAAAGGATCATAACAGAATATTATGAAAAATTGTACTCCAACAAACTTGAAAACCTAGAGGAGATGGACAAATTTCCAGAAACACACTATCTAAACTAACACAAACGGAGGTAGAGAAATTAAATAAACCCATAACAAAAGAAGATATTGAAGAGGTAAATAAAAAATTCTCAACAGAAAAAATTCCTGGCCCTGACAATTTTACTGGATAATTCTACCAAATTTTCAGAGAAGAGTTAACACCAGTAGGTAAAGGTATTTCAGAGCATAGAAATGGAAGGAATTCTCTGGAACTCATTTTATGAAGCCAGCATAACCCCTGATACAAAAGCCAGGTAAAGACACCACAAAAAAAAAAAAAAAAAAAAATTACAGACCAATATCCCTCATGAACATAGAAGAAAAACCCAACAAAATTCTAACCACTAGAATTGAACAACATAGCACACACACACAAAAATTCACTATGACCAAGTGGGATTCATACCAAGTATACAGGAATAGTTCAACATTAGAAAAACAACGTAATCCATCACATAAAAAAAAGAAAGACAAGAACCACATGATCTTATCAATTGATGAAGAAAAGGCATTTGAAAAAGTCCAACACTCATTCGTGATAAGAAAACTCTCAGCAAAATAGGAAGAGAAGGGAAATTCCTCTATATAATAAAGGGCATTTATTCAAAGCCAACAACCAACATCATTCTAAATGGAGAGAGAATGAAAGCATTCTGCTTGAGAACAGAAACCAAACAAGGATGCCCTATATCACTACTCTTTTTCAACATTGTGCTTGAGGTCCTAGCCAGAGCAGTAAGGCAAGAAAAAGAAATAAAGGGCATCCAAATAGGTAAGGGAGAAGTAAAAGTATCCCTACTCGCATATCATATGATCTTATACACAGAAAACCCTAAGGAATCCACAAGAACACTACTGAAACTAATAGAAGATTTCAGCAAAGTCTCAGGATACAAGATAAACATACAAAAATCAGTTGGATCCCTCTGCACCAACAAAGAGAACTTCAAAAAGGAACTCACCAACTCAATACCATTTATAATAGCCCCCAAGAAGATAAAGCACTTAGGAATAAATTGAACCAGAGACTTAAAAGACCTATATAAAGAAAACTACTAGACACTACTGCAAGAAATCTACAGAAGTGGAAAAACATACCATGCTCATAGACAGGAAGACTCAACATTGTAAAAATGTCAATTCTACCCAAAGTTATCTACAGATACAATGCAATCCTGATCCAAATTACAAGGCCATTTTTTAATGAGATGGAGAAACAAATCACCAACTTCATATGGAAAGGGAAGAGGCCCCGGATAAGTAAAGCACTACTGAAGAAGAAGAACAAAGTGGGAGGCATTTCACTACCTGATTTTAGAACCTATTATACTGCCATGGTAGTCAAAACAGCCTGGTACTGGTATGACAACAGATGTGTAGACTAATGGATCTGAATTGAGAACCCAGATGTAAGTCCATCCACCTATGAGCAGTTGATATTTGTCAAAGTTCCAAAGTCCATTCAGTGGAGATAAGACAGTCTCTTTAAGAAATGGTGCTGGCATAAGTGGATATCCATCTGCAAAAAAATGAAACAGGACCCATACCTCACACCATACACAAAAAAGAACTCAAAATGCATCAAAGACCTAAATGTAAAATCTGAAAGGATAAAGATCATGGAAGGAAAAATAGGAACAATGCTAGGAGCCCTAATACATGGCATAAATATCATAGAAATCATAACTAACAATGCGCAAGCGCCAGAAGAGAAGTCAGATAACTGGGAGCTCCTAAAAATCAAACACTTATGCTCATCAAAAGACATCACCCGCAGGTTGGGAAAAAAAAATTTGGCTATGACATATCAGATTAGGGTCTAATCTCTAAAATCAACAAAATACTGCAACATCTCAAAAGCCAAAAGATAAATAATTCAATTAAAAAATGGACAAAGGATATGAACAAGCACTTCTCCAAAGAAGACATTCAAGCCGCTAACAGGCACATGAGGAAATGCTCACCATCATTGGCCATTAAAGAAATGCGAATCAAAACTACAATGAGATACCATCTCACCCCAGTGTTACTGACACTAATAAAAAAAAAATCTCAAAATAATAAATGTTGGAGAGGTTGTGGAGAGATTGGAACAATTATGCACTGCTGGTGGGAATATAAAACGGTATATCCGCTTTGGAAAATGATTTGGCACTTCCTTAAAACCTAGAAATACAACTATCATATATGATCCAGCAACTCCACTCCTAGGAATATATCTTAGAGAAATAAGGGCTGTCACATGAATAGACACATGCACATAGACAACGTTCATTGCCACATTGATCACGATAGCAAAAAGATGGAAACAATCTAGGTGCCCATCAACAGACGAACAGATAAATTATCGTACATATACACAATGGAATACTACTCAATGATAAAGAACAATGATGAATCTGCAAAACCTCACAACATGGATGAATCTGGAAGGCATTATACTGAGTGAAATCGGTCACAAAAGGACAAATGTTGTATGAGACCACTATCATAAGAACTCAAGAAAATGTTTAAACACATAAAAAAAAGCATTCTTTGATGGTTATGAGGGTACAGAGGGAGGGGAACGGAAAATCAAAAACTAGATAGTAGAGAAGGATCAACTTCAGGGAAGGGAAAGATAACACAGAATACAGGGGAAGTCAGCACAACACATCCAAACAATTTGAGGGACAGAGTAGCTGGGGCTGTGTCTGGGGACCACAGTTTCAGGGGATATCTAGGCCAACTGGCATAATAAACTTTATTAAGAAAATATTCTGCCATCTATCTTGGTGAGTAGCATACATATATACCATATTTTTAAGCAAGTATGTTTTTTGCCAACCGTGCCCTCCCTCCACAAGGCATTTTTGTAAGCCCACTATGCTAATTTATTTTTAAAGCAGTATATAAAAAAATTAGCATAGAATGTTTATGAAAATACCTCACAGGGAGAAGGAGCAATTGGCAAAAACATGTAGAACACATGCGTTATTTGCATAAAAATACCATATAATGGAATACTACTTAGCCAGAGAGAGAAACGAAGTCCTGATACATGTTACAACATGAATGGAGCCTGAAAACATTATGTTGAGTGAAATGAGTCAATCACAGAAGTACAAGTACTGTATGACCTCATTTATATAAAAAGACAAGAAAAAGCAAATGCATAGGGACCAACGTTTATTTGTGGTTAACAGGGGTGGTGGGAGGGGTCAGGGAAGGGAAATTTTTCCTTACGGAGCGCTGAGTTTCTGCTTTTGGTGCTGGAACATTTGCATTAATTAAAGGTAACGGTTGCACAGCAAATTCATGTATTGCTGTCAATAAGTTGTACACCAGTAAAATGTTGAATTAGCAAATGTTATGGATTATTGTGCAATTTTTAAAATAAATTATTTTACATCTCTGTACTGATTCAGAATAGTTTCATTATACTACAGTCACAAACAATTCCCCAAATTTCATTAGCTTAAAATAAAAAAGCTATGTATGTCCACCTTATGTTGGCAGAGGTACCTAGAACAGTGACCACCGTCTCCAAATGTTGATTCACTCTGTGAAAAAGCAAGGAGATAATGTGGTGATGTGGCCGCTGTCTGTTAAAGCTTCTTTGGAGAAGTAACACATGTAAATTTGTTCACACTTCATTGGCCATAGTCACATGACCATGGCTAACTTCCAGTGGGTGGGAAAGTTAAATCATCATCTCATAGGCTAGAGAGAGAACTGGAATGTTCGTGAAACAGCAGATGATTACCACAGTCTCTATCCACAGAGGAAAGGATACAAGAAAAGTAAGTTCGAGTAATAATTGTGATATGATCTAATAAACACATCCTCTTGTGAATTTATGTCAATGTGAAAGTGGATAAAGATGTGGATACATATAAATACCAAAGTGAAGACAGGGTGTAGGAAATGGAAAAATAGTGAGCAGTCCATTGTTAATGTTCTTTATATCTTTTCCTATTGTTTCTCTATTGCAGGGGACATATAATCTGTAATTCTTAAGAAAATATAAGAATAAAAACAAAGATAAATGCAAACCCTCTGAAATAATTTACACTCTTGTTCTTTAAATTTATTTTCAGAAAGGTTATATGTAGTGATATATAATACACAAGTCAGTTTATTAAACAGAGAGTCCCTGGGAGGTGTAAATGGTTAAAGTGCTTGACTGCTAATCAAAAGATCAAAGGTTCAAGTCTACCCAGAAGCACTTTGGAAGAAAGGCCTGGTGATCTACTTCTGAAAAATCAGCCATTGGAAATCCTATGAAGCACAGTTCTACTCTCATGGAGTTGTCATGAGTTAGAGTTGACTTTAAGGCAACTGGTTTATTAAACAGAAACTGGAAATGAGTAGTCCACAAACTTTGAGGAAATCTCTGCCCTTTCTGGCACCAGGATGGTGGACGCAATTCATTAGACATGGTTATATATAAAGATTGTTAGGCAAAACAAGCAAATGCATAAAAGTAGCACTTTCTTACCACGAAATTGAGTTTGACAAGGAGCAAGGTCTAGCTAGACCTTCTTTAGTGAACATCAACTTGTTCCCCATTACTGATTGCCCATTTAAAGGGGCTTTGAAAGGGATACATTGAATTAGAACAAGGGAAGTGAAAAGTCAGGTGAAAAATCATCACCACCACCACATCAACCACAAATCTTAGAAACCATCAAAATAACAGTTGCTCAAAGGGAAATGTCAATTATTCCAGAAATTTTGACTACATTTAAGGGCAAGAATATAGAATTTTTTTTTTTTTTTTTTTTAATGACATTAAGAAACTATTGCTTTTGGAAAGAAAATGGCTGAAATAGGAAGTACAGCAAAAGCTCATTTGGAGAATATTGAAACATTGCTGAAACATTCAACTTATTTTTCTATTGTTCAGTGAGCCATTTCACACCTGCTTAAGAGCACATCATATTCAATCCCTAATGCAAATAGATTCAGTTTGAATTTATTTCATCCCGTTTTACTTATTTGTATCCTACTGAGCCTCTTTTGATGCCAGATATTTGTTCTCTTTTACTCCTACATTTTATCTTTTATTTATTCAATTCCCCACTAGAGTTTGCTAGATGACCTGTCTAGCAATAAATTGGATTTAAATAAGCATCATATATTTTGAATTCTAATGGTCAGTGGCCATTAAGCTGGAAAGAAAACAATGTCTTCAAGGATTTGCATAAGAGAATTATGAAAGAGAATGATTTTGACCTTTCAATAGGACTGGTTGCATGAAGAATAGGCTTCACGTTTTAAAAAATCCCTTAAAATCTCTCAGCGTTGACTGCTGCTAACAACGGAGGTTGTGCTCTTTATGAATACTACCAGATATCTATTAGTAATTGATACTGTATACATCTTAAATGATACAAAAGAATGAATGTGCTTTGAAAATCAAATCAATTGGCACTTTGTTTCATGTAGAAATTAAACAAACAAAAAAAAACTTTTATTCACTTATATTAAAAGTGGTAGATACTTGACAGTTTTGTGTTTCTCTGTGCCATCTGTTATGCTATGTGTACAGAAAGATTTCAGCCACAAACTATTGTCCAGTTTGGAAATCCTTAGACAACAGAAGGAAAGAAAAATGCTATAATTAAAGAAGAAGAAAAAAAAAAAAGAAGGAAAGAAATCATGTGGTGAACTTTTGAGAAAATAGTAGATAGAGTAAGCTTCTTGTTATTTGGGATGAAGTGCTTTTTCACTGGACCAGCATCCATAACAAAAATCCAATTTGTTTACTATTATTATTGAAATACATATTTCAGATGCAACATAGAACCAGGGGCTAAAAATAGGATCATAGGAATGCCTGTCTAGTTCTGCTTCCATTGGCTTTGTAAGAATTTTACTATTCCCTTGAAAAATACCTTCAAACTTTCTCTTTCCAACTATTGCTTGAATATAATGTCTCATTTTAGTTTTCTTTTATATTTAGGAAATATTTTGATTTATTCAGGGGTAAGAGAGGGCATTTTAAAGATGTTTAGTTAGTGACTACTGATGTGAATCACCCAATGAGGTCAATGATTCAACAGAGTGAGGAAATTGATTTTGTTTGAGAAGCTCTAAAAAATGCTTAGAGCAAAATTCTTGGGGAAGACAGAGGGAATGTAATCAGAGGACAAGTTCATTGGGCATGAGAAACAAGAAGGGGTTATAAAGACTTGGGTACATATGCTGATAGTTATGTAGATATGGTCTTAGGTACTTGTGGAAATACTCTTCTTATTGCTTAAATTTTTAAAGTAAAATAAGAGGTATGTTATTTAGGTATGCCAAAAGGAAGTGTGGAGGTTGAGGAGAGAGAAGAATTTGCAAAACAGTTGAGTAGAGACTGAATCTACTAGAAAGGTGTGATCTGATTATCCAGAAACATTAAAGGTCCACAAAAAAACAAATGACAACTTTGAGTCCACTTGACAAGGTTATGTGTTTTACTCTAGCCTCATTTGGTTGTAAGAATATAGACATTGAGCAGGTAGAAAGGTGGGGAATTTGCCAAGAGCGTCTGACAAAGAGAGGGTCAGGAGATTTGAAGATGTTTGCATAGGAGTGATTGACCATGCAATGAAAGCTGGAGAAGAAAAGAGATATTGTAGGAAGGGAGAGGATACAGAAAAATGGTAAAATCAACACGAAGAGGTGATCAGAGGGTAGGAAAATTAAAAGGAACATTATGAAAGTATGCAGTAATTGGTAAGAGAAATATCTAAGAAGTTATGAGGTAGGCTTGAGGATGAGATCATTGGAATTTGGGCCAGGGTTAGAAAGGTTTATCTACATCAGAATTTATCAGCCTAGGTAACATTCACATTTGGAGTGTACAATTCTTTATTGTAGGATTTTGTCCTGTGCCTTGTAGGATACTTAGCAACATCCCAGAGCTCTATGCACTATATGCCAGTAGCATCCCCTACCCCCGGTTGTAATTATTTAAAATGCCTCCAGACATTTTCAAATACCTCTGGGGACAAACTGCCTTCAGGTGAGAGCCCCAGTGGGTATAAATGAATATTAAGATCACCAAGAATGAAGACAAGAGTAATGTTGAAAGAATACAGTGAGTCAGAAGTCAAAATTTTAAAATGAGGGTGGTATAGTTTGATGACATGAGATTTAAACCTGGAGCTCTGGTGGCATAGTGGTTAAGAGCTCAGGCTGCTGACCATTAGGTCAGCAGTTCAAGTCTACCAGGAGCTCCTTGGAAACCCTATGGGGCAGTTCTACTGTGTCCTATAGGGTTTCTATGAGTAAGAATTGACTCGATGGCACACACACACACACACACACACACACACACACACAAAATAGGCAGTGATTAGTGAGAAAGAAGAGAAGATGATTTGGGCATGTTTTAGTAAGGACTAAGAGTATACTTGCCCCACTTCTAGTACCAGAGATGTAAGAGTACTAGAAGAGAAATGGAAACCCTGGTGGTGTAGTGGTTAAGTGCTACGGCTGCTAATCAAGAGGTTGGCAGTTCAAATCCACCAGGTGCTCCTTGGAAACTTTATGGGGCAGTTCTACTCTGTCCTGTAGGGTCACTATGAGTCGGAATTGACTCAATGGCCGTGATTTTGGGAAAGAAATGAATAAGCTACCCAGTGGCTGAAAACAGGACTGCAGGAAATGCAGCACCCACAGAGAAAATTCAGGTTTTGGTAAGAGCAAAGGAATTAGTATATCAGAATAAGACAGAACAGAGTAGGAGAAATATTTCAAGTAGTAATAGAAAAATTAAAAAAAAAATCCAAATTTAGTGACAGACACTAAATCACAGATCCAGGAAGCTCAAAGAACAAGAGTCATGATAAATTTCTCTTCTCCTCCACTGCACTCCCCCAAAATCCCACACATCTTGGTACACCGTATTCAAACAGAAGGAAACCAAAGACAAAGAAAACAACAAAATGCACCGTACAATAGAACACAGGGATAAGAATAACATCAGACTTCTCATCAGAAACCATGCAAGCAATGAGAGTGAAGTAAAAAATTTAAACTATTGGAAAAAACCCAGAAACCTAGAATTTTATAAATACTGAAAGCATCCTTCAAAAGCGAATGAGCAATAAATGCTTCTCAGACAGAAAAACAAATAAATTTAAAAAGAGAAAGAATTTTTGCCAGCAGATGTGCCCTGCAAGAGATGTTAAAAAAAAAAAGCTTGTCAGGGAGAAAAAAAAATATATATATTGGTTATAAAACTGGATCTACGAAAAGAAGAGGGGTGTAGAATGAATAAATGAAGGTAAAATAATATCTTTATTTTTCCAATTCTTAATGGATCTAGTAGATATCTATTAAAAGCAATAATAGTAATCATGCATTGAATAATTTTAGCATATTAATTAGTAAAATAAATAAGCAATATCACGAGTTGAGAGGTAGAAATCTATACATAAAGTCCTAGTGTTATTTGAAGTAGGTCTGTTGTTAGTTGCCATTGTGTTGATTCTTAAGATTAGTTAAAACTATATATTGTAAACTCTAGGGCAAGCAGTAACAAATTTTTTTAAATAAATATAATTGGTATTTTAAAAATAGATAAGGCATAAAAATGGGAGGGTAAGCATAGAACAAATATAAAAGTTACAAACATGGCATATATAACCCAATTGTATGAAAATCATTTTAAATGTGAATGATATAAACACACCAATTAAAAGACAGAGATTGATGGAATGTTTGGATAGCTTCTTAGCCTGGCTTTTCTAGAGAAGCAAAACCAGTAAAACACATAAATATATATAGAGAGAGATTTATGTCAAGGAAATGCCTCATGCAGTTGTGGAGGCTGGAAAGTTCCAAGCTGATAAATTAGGCTGCAGGCTTCTCCTACCTCACGTAGCTGTAGGAGCTGGTGAACTCAATGTCGGAAAGATAGACAACATGGCTCTGGCTCGCAGGCTGCAGAGACCAACGAAGCCCAAGACTGGGAGACAAGATGGCACGTAAATGCTATCTAAAATCCCAAGAATCAGAGGTCAGATAAATAGTAGCAAACTGCAGGATCCAGGGTGAGCGAAAGCCCACAAGCCTTGCCAGAAAGTCTACCAATATTGGATCTATATTGACACAGGCCACACCCCCAAGGAAACTGCCTTTCAACTGTTTGGCTACTCACAGTAGATCCCATAATGGAGGTGATCACCTTATATCAGATCTCATCATGGAGGTGGTTACATCATTATATGACTGCCAAACTATACCCAAACCACCAAACCACTGAGAATCATTGCCCAGCCAAGTTGACACAAAACACACTACTTTAACCATCACAGATAGACAACAGATAGATAGATAAACAGACAGACAGATAGGTGGATGATAGATAGGTAGATAGACAATAGATAGATACAAAGATGATAGATGATAGATTGATAGATGATAGATTAGATGGATAGATAGATGATAGATAGATGATAATGATAGATGATAGATAGATAGATAGATAGATAGATAGATAGATAGATAGATAGATAGATAGATAGATAAATGATAGAGAAAACAAGATCCAGCTATATGCTATCTACATGAAACAGACTTTGAATATAAAGACTCACATAGGTTAAAAGTAAAGGAACTGGTAAAAGATATGTCAAGCTAATAATAATCAAAGGAGAGCTAGAATAGAAATATTAATTTCAGGAAAAGCAGACTTCAGAATAAGGAAGATTATAAAAAAGGCCGTTGTATATGGATAAGGGAATCAATTCTCCAAGAAGACATAATATGTGCTTAATAAAAGAACATAAATATATGAAGTAAAAATAAAGTATGCTCTCATAAAACAATGGTATTAAACTAGAATTCAGTAACAGAAACATAGCTAGAAAATCACAAAGTATTTAGAAATTAAGCAACACAGTTGCTTAGTAACTCATGGTTCAAAGAGGTTGTCTCAAGAAACATAAAAACAAATTGATATAAATTAAAATGAATAAAAACTAATGGACCACAGCTACCACAGTCTCCACCAGGCTGAGCCCAGCACTAGGTGGTGCCCATCTACCACCACCAATTGCTCTGACAGGGATCATAATAGAGGGTTCCAGACAAAAAGCTGGAGATAAATATAGAGCAAAATTTAACTCACACAAAAAAAGACCAGACTTACTGGTCTGACAGAGACTGGAGGAGCCCCAAGAGAATTGCCTTGGACAACCTTATAACTCAATATTGAAGTCACTCCTGAGGCTCACCCTTCAGCCAAAGACTAGAGAGGCTCATAAAAAGAAATGAGTCTATTGGGCACACCAGCCCAGAGGCAAGTAGAGGAAGGCAGGAGGGGACAGGAAAGCTGGTAATGGGGAACCCAAGATCAAGAAGGTGAGAGTGTTGACATGTTGTGGGGTTGGCAACCAATGTGTAATACTTGTTTAATGAGAAACTAATTTGCTTGTAAACCTTCATCTAAAGCACAATAAAAAAAGAAAAGGAGAAAAAAATAAATGAAAATGAATATACAACTTACAAAAATTTATTGGATTCGGCAAAACTAGTATTTAGAGAGAAATCTATAACATTACGTAAATATTTTTAAAAATAATAAAATCAACTACCTAAGCTTCTACCCTAAAAGGAGACTGGAAAAAGTAGAGCAAATTCAGCCTGAACAAGCAGAATACATGAAATACTAAAAATTGGAGAAGAAATCAATAAATTGGAAAACAGGGAAACAATCCCAAAATCAACAACAAAAACCTCGTTCTTTTTAAATTTCAATAAAATTGATGAGCCTCTAGTCAGCATTACCAAAAGAGAGAAATAGAGAGAACATAAATTACCTATATCAGCAATCAAAGAGGAGTCAAACCTACCAACCCTATGAACATTAAAAAGTAAAGAAATACTACAAATGACCCCATTCCCCCAAATTAGAAAAATTAGATGAAACTGATCAATTCATTGTAAGACACAAACTATTAAAACTCACACTAACAGGAACAGATAAACCAAATGGGCCTATTTATAAAATAAATTGAATCAATGATTAACAATAGTATATAAATGAAGTAACAAGATCCAGATGATTTTGGTGGTGAATTCTACTAAATATTAAAGAAAAAATAATGCAAGTTCTCCAGTTTTTTTTCCGCCAGAAAATAGAAATAGAAGGAATACTTTCTAACTCATTCTATGAGATCAGCACCACTAACTACCAAAGCCAGATAGAGAACTTACAAAAAAGGAGAAACACACCAAAATCTCTTATAAGCCTAGATGTGAAAATCCTCACAAAAATATCTAAAATAAAATGCTAAGTGGATGGACATTACAACCGAATAGAGGGGACACAGGAAAGAATCAGTGAAAGGAAAGAACCTGATTTCAAAATCAGAAAAAGACAGAAAAAAGAAAGAAAGAAAATTACAGCTCAATATCCCTCATACATAGATGCAAAAATATTTCACAAAATGTTAGTAAATGGAATTCAGAAATTATACAAAAATTACACGTGATAACTACAACCAAGGAGGTAAGTTTAGTTCAAGATCCAAAAATCAATCGGTGTAATACATTATATTAATAGGCTAAATTATAAAAAGTCATATGATTTTGATCTATTGTAATTGACAGCATACAACACTCATTCATTATAAAATCTCTCCAAAAATTAGGAAGTGAGGGGAACATTTCCAATGTGACCAAGAGCATCGACCAAAAACCTGCAGTTAACATTGTACCTAGTGATAAAGACCACACTTTTAAAATGGAAACAAGCCAAGAATGTGCATTCTCATCCCTCTACTCAACATAGTACTAGAAGTTTGAGCCACTGCAATAAGGCAAAAACAAAATAAATGGCATACAGAAAGAAAATAGAGAAATAAAACTACCCTATTGCAGATGTAGAAACCCCAGTGGCATAGTGGTTAAGTGCTATGGCTCCTAACCAAGAGTTCAGCAGTTCAAATCCGCCAGGTGCTCCTTGGAAACTCTATGGGGCAGTAATACTCTGTTCTGTAGGGTCGCTATGAGTCAGAATTGACTTTAGAGTGGTGGGTTTGGTTTTTCTTGTTTGTTTGTTTATTGCAGATGGCATGTTTGTCTACATAGAAAGTCTCAAGATATCTAAAAACAAAACAAAACAACAAAGAAAACGAGAACCTAATGCATGGATATAGGAAAAACACAGAACACAAGATAAAAAAGTCAATCCTATTTCTATAAAAGAACATCTTGACACAGAAATTAAAGATACAATACCATCTACAATCATTCAAAAATAATTAAAATAAATGTAATCAAATACATACAGGATTTGTATGTTGAAAACTACACAACACTGATGAAAGATCAAAGAGCATCTAAACAAATGAAGAGGCATACCATGCTTATAGATTGAAAAACAGCATAATAAAGATGCCAGTTTTCCCAAAATTGATATGCAGTTTTAATGTAATTACTATCAAAATGTAAGCAATATAATTGTAGATATAAAAAATATTGTCTAAAACTTATATGTAAAGGAAAAGAAAATAGAATAACAACAACAACAAAAAAAGAAGAATGAAGAGGAAGAAATCAGTCTACCCATTAACAAGACTTATAACTACAGGAAGGACATAAAAAATATTGTTCTAAAACTTATATGAAAAAGAAAAGGAACTAGAATAACAAAAAAAAAAAAAAAAACAAAGAGTGAAGTGGAAGAAATCAATCTACCCATTTACAAGACTTGTAACTACAGGAATGAAAACTGTGTTGTCTTCACAGGGGAATAACCACAAACAGCAATGAATGTGTGGATTGATCAGTGTAACACAAAAAAGAACGCAGATAGAACCAAAGAAATACGCTCAACTCTTTTTTTTTATTTTTTAATAATTTTTATTGGGCTTTAAGTGAAAGTTTACAAACCAAGTCAGTCTGTCACATGTAAGCTTATATACACATTACTACATACTCCCATTTACTCTCCCCCAATGAGTTTTTTTTTTTTTTCTAATGAGTTAGCCCGCTCCCTTCTTCCAGTCTCTCCTTTCGTGACGGTTTTGCCAGTTTCTAACCTTCTCTACCCTCCCATCTCCCCTCCAGACAGGGGATGCCAACACAGTCTCAAGCATCCACCTGATACAAGTAGCTCACTCTTCATCAGCATCTCTCTCCAGCCCATTGTCCAGTCCCTGCCATGTCTGATGAGTAGTCTTTGGGAATGCTTCCTGTCCTGGGCGAACAGAAGGTTTGGGGACCATGACCACCGGGATTCTTCTAGTCTCAGTCAGACCATTAAGTCTGGTCTTTTTATGAGAATTTGGGGTCTGCATCCCACTTTTTTTTTTTTTTTTTTTAATCCCACTGTTCTCCGGCTCCCTCAGGAGTTCTCTGTTGTGTTCCCTGTCAGGGCAGTCATCAGTTGTGGCCAGGCACCATCTAGTTCTTCTGGTCTCAGGATGATGTAAGTCTCTGGTTCATGTGGCCCTTTCTGTCTCTTGGGCTCATAGTTATCGTGTGACCTTGGTGTTCTTCATTCACCTTTGATCCAGATGGGTTGAGACCAATTGATGCATCTTAGATGGCTGCTTGTTAGCATTTAAGACCCCAGACGCCACACTTCTAAGTGGGATGCAGAATGTTGTCATAAAACAGTTTATTATGCCAATTGACTTAGAAGTCCCCTAAAGCCATAGTCCCCAAACCCCCGCCCTTGCTCCGCTGACCTTCGAAGCATTCAGTTTATCCCGAAAACTTCTTTGCTTTTGGTCCAGTCCAGTTGAGCTGACCTTCCCTGTATTGAGTATTGTCCTTCCTTTCACCTAAAGTAGTTCTTATCTACTAACTAATCAGTAAATAACTCTTTCCCACCCTCCTTCCCTCCCCCCGCCCCCGCTCGTAACCACAAAAGTATGTGTTCTTCTCAGTTTATACTATTTGTCAAGAACTTATAATAGTGGTCTTATACAGTATTTGTCCTTTCGCATCTGACTAATTTCAGTCAACATAATGCCTTCCAGGTTCCTCCATGTTATGAAATGTTTCACAGATTCATCACTGTTCTTTATCGACGCGTAATATTCCATTGTGTGAATATACCACAATTTATTTAACCATTCATCTATTGATGGACACCTTGGTTGCTTCCAGCTTTTTGCTATTGTAAACAGTGCTGCATTAAACATGGGTGTGCATATATCTGTTCGTGTAAAGGCTCTTATTTCTCTAGGGTATATTGGGAGGAGTGGGATTTCTGGGTTGTATGGTAGTTCTATTTCTAATTTTTAAAGAAAACGCCAGATAGATTTCCAAAGTGATTGTACCATTTTACATTCCCACCAGCAGTGTATAAGAGTTCCAGACTCTCCACAGCCTCTCCAACATTTATTATTTTGTGTTTTTTGGATTAATGCCAGCCTTGTTGGAGTGAGGTGGAATCTCATCGTAGTTTTAATTTACATTTCTATTTTTTTTTAATAGCTAATGATCGAGAGCATTTTCTCATGTGTCTGTCACCAGCTTGAATATCTTCTTTAGTGAAGTGTGTGTTCATATCCTTTGCCCAATTTTTGATTGGGTTGTGTTTTTGTGGTTGAGTTTTAACAGAATCATATAGATTTTAGAGATCAGGCGCTGGTCAGAGATGTCATAGCTGAAAATTTTTTCCCAATCTGTAGGTGGTCTTTTTACTCTTTTGGTGAAGTCTTTAGATGAGCTTAGGCGTTTGATTTTTAGGAGCTCCCAGTTATTTGGTTTCTCTTCATCATTTTTGGAAATGTTTTGTATTCTGTTTATGCGTTGTATTAGGGCTCCTAAAGTGGTCCCTATTTTTTCTTCCATGATCTTTATCGTTTTAGTCTTTATGTTTAGGTCTGTGATCCACTTGGAGTTAGTTTTTGTGCATGGTGTGAGGTATGGGTCCTGTTTCATTTTTTTTTGCAAATGGATATCCAGTTATGCCAGCACCATTTGTTAAAAAGACTAACTTCTCCCCAATTGACTGACACTGGGCCTTTGTCAAATATCAGCTACTCATATGTGGATGGATTTATCTCTGGCTTTTCAATTCTGTTCAATTGGTCTATGTGCCTGTTGTACCAATACCAGGCTATTTTGACTACTGTAGCTGTATACTCTGTTCTAATATCAGGTAGAGTGAGGCCTCCCACTTTCTTCTTCTTTTTGAGTAACGCTTTGCTTATCTGAGGCTTCTTTCCCTTCCATATGAGGTTGGTGAGTTGTTTCTCCATCACATTAAAAAATGACATTGGAATTTGGATCGGAAGTGCATTGTATCTATAGATGGCTTTTGGTAGAATAGACATTTTCACTGTGTTAAGTCTTCCTATCCATGAGCAAGGTATGTTTTTCCACTTAAGTAGGTCCTTTTTAGTTTCTTTTAGTAGTACTTTGTAGTTTTCTTTGTATAGGTCTTTTACATCTTTGGTAAGATTTATTCCTAAGTATTTTATCTTCTTGGTGGCTACTGTGAATGGTATTGATTTGGTGATTTCCTCTTCAATGTTCTTTTTGTTGATGTAGAGGAATCCAAGTGATTTTTGTAGGTTTATCTTGTAACCTGAGACTCTGCCAAACTCTTCTATTAGTTTCAGTAGTTTTCTGGAGGATTCCTTAGGGTTTTCTGTGTATAAGATCATGTCATCTGCAAATAGAGATAATTTTACTTCTTCCTTGCCAATCCGGATGCCCTTTATTTCTTTGCCTGGCCTAATTGCTCTGGCTAGGACCTCTAGCACAATGTTGAATAAGAGCAGTGATAAAGGGCATCCTTGTCTGGTTCCCATTCTCAGGGGAAATGTTTTCAGGTTCTCTCCATTTAGAGTGATATTGGCTGTTGGCTTTGCATAGATGCCCTTTATTATGTTGAGGAATTTTCCTTCAATTCCTATTTTGGTAAGAGTTTTTATCATGAATGGGTGTTGGACCTTGTCAAATGTCTTTTCTGCATCCATTGATAAGATCATGTGGTTTTTGTCTTTTGTTTTATTAATATGGTGGATTACATTAATGGTTTTTCTAATATTAAACCAACCTTGCATACCTGGTATAAATCCCACTTGGTCGTGGTGGATTAATTTTTTGATACGTTGTTGAATTCTATTGGCTAGAATTTTGTTGAGGATTTTTGCATCTGTGTTCATGAGGCATATACGTCTGTAATTTTCTTTTTTTGTAATGTCTTTACCTGGTTTTGGTATCAGGGATATGGTGGCTTCATAGAATGAGTTGGGTAGTATTCCATCATTTTCTATGCTTTGGAATACCTTTAGTAGTAGTGGTGTTAACTCTTCTCTGAAAGTTTGGTAGAACTCTGCAGTGAAGCCGTCCGGGCCCGAGCTTTTTTTTGTTGGGAGTTTTTTGATTACCGTTTCAATCTCTTTTTTTGTTATGGGTCTATTTAGTTGTTCTACTTCTGAATGTGTTAGTTTAGGGAGGTAGTGTTTTTCCAGGAATTTTTGTTGATGTAGAGGAATCCAAGTGATTTTTGTATGTTTATTTTATAACCTGAGACTCTGCCAAACTCTTCTATTAGTTTCAGTAGTTTTCTGGAGGATTCCTTAGGGTTTTCTGTGTATATAATCATGTCATCTGCAAATAGTGATAACTTTACTTCTTCCTTGCCAATCTGGATACCTTTTATTTCTTTGTCTAGCCTAATTGCCCTGGCTAAGACTGCCAACACGATGTTGAATAAGAGCGGTGATAAAGGGCATCCTTGTCTGGTTCCCGTTCTCAAGGGAAATGCTTTCAGGTTCTCTCCATTTAGAGTGATATTGGCTGTTGGCTTTGCATAGATGCCCTTTATTATGTTGAGGAATTTTCCTTCAATTCCTATTTTGGTAAGAGTTTTTATCATGAATGGGTGTTGGACTTTGTCAAATGCCTTTTCTGCATCAATTGATAAGATCATGTGGTTTTTGTCTTTTGTTTTATTTATGTGATGGATTACATTAATGGTTTTTCTGATATTAAACCAGCCTTGCATACCTGGTATAAATCCCACTTGATCAGGGTGAATTATTTTTTTGATGTGTTGTTGGATTCTATTGGCTAGAATTTTGTTGAGGATTTTTGCATCAATGTTCATGAGGGATATAGGTCTATAATTTTCTTTTTTTGTAATGTCTTTACCTGGTTTTGGTATCAGGGATATGGTGGCTTCATAGAATGAGTTGGGTAGTATTCCATCATTTTCTATGCTTTGAAATACCTTTAGTAGTAGTTGTGTTAACTCTTCTCTGAAAGTTTGGTAGAACTCTGCAGTGAAGCCGTCCGGGCCAGGGCTTTTTTTTGTTGGGAGTTTTTTGATTACCATTTCAATCTCTTTTTTTGTTATGGGTCTATTTAGTTGTTCTACTTCTGATTGTGTTAGTTTAGGTAGGTAGTGTTTTTCTAGGAATTCATCCATTTCTTCTAGGTTTGCAAATTCGCTAGAATTTGCAATTTATCATAATACTCTGATATGATTCTTTTAATTTCAGTTGGGTCTGTTGTGATGTGGCCCTTCTCGTTTCTTATTTGGGTTATTTGTTTCCTTTCCTGTATTTCTTTAGTCAGTCTAGCCAATGGTTTATCAATTTTGTTAATTTTTTCAAAGAACCAGCTTTTGGCTTTGTTAATTCTTTCAATTGTTTTTCTGTTCTCTATTTCATTTAGTTTAGCTCTAATTTTTATTTTTTTCTTCTGGTGCCTGATGGATTCTTTTGTTGCTCACTTTCTATTTTTTCAAGTTGTAGGGACAGTTCTCTGATTTTGGCTCTTCTTCTTTTTGTATGTGTGTGTTTATCGATTAAATTGACCTCTGAGCACTGCTTTTGCTGTGTCCCAGAGGTTTTGGTAGGAAGTGTTTTCATTCTCGTTGCATTCTATGAATTTCTTGATTCCCTCCTTTATGTGTTCTATAGCCCAGTCTTTTTTGAGCAGGGTATTGCTCAGTTTCCAATTATTTGATTTCTTTTCCCTAATTTTTCTGTTATTGATTTCCACTTTTATGGCCTTGTGGTCTGAGAAGATGCTTTGTAATATTTCGAAGTTTTGGATTCTGCAAAGATTTGTTTTATGACTTAATACGTGATCTATTCTAGGGAATGTTCCATGTGCACTAGAAAAAAAAGTGTATTTTGCAGCTGTTGGGTGGAGTGTTCTGAATAGGTCTATGAGGTCAAGTTGGTTGATCGTAGTAATTAGGTCTTCCGTGTCTCTATTGACCTTCTCCTGGAAGTCCTGTCCTGCAAAAGTGGTGTGTTGAAGTCTCCCACTATAATTTTGGAGGTGTCTATCTCACTTTTCAGCTCTGTTAAAGTTTGTTTTATGTATCTTGCAGCCCTGTCATTGGGTGCATAAATATTTAATATGGTTATATCTTCGTGGTCAATTGTCCCTTTAATCATTATGTAGTGTCCTTCTTTATCTTTTGTGGTGGATTTAACTTCAAAGTCTATTTTGTCAGAAATTAATATTGCTACCCCTGCTCTTTTTTGATTGTTGTTTGCTTGATATATTTTTTTCCATCCTTTGAGTTTTAGTTTGTTTGTGTCTCTGAATCTAAGGTGTGTCTCTTGTAGACAGCATATAGATGGATCGTGTTTCTTTAACCAGTTTGAGACTCTCTGTCTCTTTCTTGGTGCATTTAGTCCATTTACATTCATTGTAATTGTAGATAAGAATGTGTTTAGTGCTGTCATTTTGATGCCTTTTTGTGTGTGTTGTTTACAATTTCATTTTTCCACTTACTTTTTTGTGCTGAAATGTTTTTCTTTTTAAATTGTGTGTTCCTCATTTTCATAGTAGTTGAATCTATGTTTGCTGAGTCATTACGTTTTTCTTGGTTTTTATTTTGAGTTATGGAATTGTTAGACCTCTTTGTTGTTACCTTAATATTTGCCTCTAGTTTTGTAAGTAAAAACCTAACTTGTATCATCCTATATTGTCTTGTTTTCCTCTCCATATGGCAGTTCTATGCCACCTGTATTTAGTCCCTCTTTTTGATTATGCTGATCTTTTACATATTGACTTCAAAGATTCCCTGTTTTGAGCATTTTTTTCTTTTTAAAATTAATCTTAACTTGTTTTTGTGATTTCCCTGTTTTAGTTGATATCAGGATGTTCTGTTCTGTGACCTTGTATTGTGTTGTTATCTGATGTTATCGATTTTCTGACCAAAGAATTTCATTTAGTATTTCTTGTAGCTTTGGTTTGCTTTTTGCAAATTCTCTAAGCTTGTGTTTATCTGTAAATGTTTTAATTTTACCTTCGTATTTGAGAGAGAGTTTTGTTGGATATATATGATCCTTGGCTGGCAGTTTTTCTCCTTGAGTGCTCTATATATGTCATCCCATTGCCTTCTTGACTGCATGGTTTCTGCTGAGTAGTCTGAACTTATTCTTATTGATTCTCCTTTGTAGGAGACCTTTCTTTTATCCCTGGCTTCTTTTAAAATTTTCTCTTTATCTTTGGTTTTGGCAAGTTTGCTGATAATATGTCTTGGTGATTTTCTTTTTGGATCAATCTTAAATGGGGTTCGATGAGCATCTTGGATAGCTGTCCTTTTGTCTTTCATGATGTCAGGGAAGTTTTCTGCCAACAGATCTTCAACTAATCTCTCTGTATTTTGAGGTTATCCTTCCCTGTTCTGGGACTCCAATCACACACAAGTTATTCTTCTTAATACAGTCCCACATGATTCTTAGGGTTTCTTCATTTTTTTTTTAATTCTTTTATCTGATTTTTTTGAACTATTTTGGTGTCAATTGCCTTATCCTCCATCTCCCCCACTGTGCATTCCAATTGCTCGATTCTGCTTCTCTGACTTCCTACTGAGTTGTCTAATTCTGTAATTTTACTGTTAATCTTTTGGATTTCTGAATGCTGTCTCTCTACGGATTCTTGTAGGTTATTAATTTTTCCATTATGTTCTTGAATAATCTTTTTGATTTCTTCAAATGCTTTATCAGTGTGTTCCTTGGCTTTTTCTGTAGATTGCCTTATTTCATTTCTGAGGTCATCCCTGATGTTTTGAAGGATTCTGTAAATTATTATTTTTTTTATTCTGCATCTGGCAATTCCAGGATTGTATCTTCATTTGGGAAAGATTTTGATTCTTTAATTTGGGGAGTTGTAGAAGGAACCATGGTCTGCTTCTTTATGTGGTTTGATATCAACTGTTGTCTCCAAGCCATCTATAAGATATTGTAATGGTTTATTTTATATTTGCTCACTCAGACTTATCTTGCTTTGTTTTCTTTGAATGTACGTAGATGGGCTGCTAGATTGCGCTGTCTTGATTATTGTAGGCTTTGAATCACATATGTCCTCTTACCAGCTGGTTTGGGCTGTTACCAGAAATATAAGCCTAAGTGTGCATTCACTATTTTTGAGTAGAATCTGATTTTGGGTCACCAAGTGTGTGGTGTAGACTGTCACCTATTCGTTTAGAGGAGTAGTGGTGATAGTTGTGTGCACCAGATTCTAGAAGGAGCAGGGGGTCACATTCCGGGGGGGGGCAGGATGCTGACAGGCTTCTCCCAAGTGCCAGTGAGGTAGGTGTGTCTCTATTCCTATAGCACCTTGGTGGGTGGGCTCTGCAGCTGTACCTAGGCACCCAATGCATGTACCTCTACAGATTGATATGTGTCACTATCCTCAGACCCCTATGGCAGGAGGTTGGGTGGTTTGGGTGGAAATTCCTCCCTCAGTTCCCAATTATGGGTTAGTGAGGGCTTTGTTTAATAGGTAGAGATATCGGACCCGGGAAACTTGTCTTTCCAGTGCACTGCTAAAACAATTACAGTCAGATCCCTATCAGAATTGCCTTTGCATTATAATAGCCACCTTGTTCCCTGTAGGGGTGAAAGCCCAAGACTGTGGAACTCAAATGCTTGGCTGGAGGTGGTTCTGTATTTTTAGTCCAGTTTCAGGAAGTCAGGGAAGGATTCTTGGTCCTTGGGTTTTTTGTAGTTGCTTCTCTCAAGTCAGGAGAATGGATTTGGAAAAGACAAAACAAACAAAGAAAAAAACGCAGAGCACTTCACTCTCTTCGCCAGGAAATTCCAATGTTAATGAAGCCATGTGGGTAGGGGAGGGGAGGGATCAGATACATAGGAGAGAGTAGCACCCAGGAATATAAAGTTACTTATCTCGCTTGGGATGACTGTTTTATTTGAGATTCTTGAGGGGCGAGTCGACTGTGTGCACTGGCAATTGCCCCCGTGGGTCAGGCCTGCATCCCGTGCTTGCGCTGCCTCAGAAGCCATGGTTAGTTCCTCCGCTCCCAGTCCAAAGCCCAGTGCCAAGGTTCCCCAGCTGGGACACTGCACTCCCAGCTCCAAAACAAGTTGCTGCCTCCCAGTGACTTCTCCTCCTGCCAGCCACGTCGCTGCACTACCTGAGCGCACTGGCTGGGCTTCCCTGGGGTCACTTCAGGGGGCTAGGACTGTGCCCCATGTTTGCGCCATCTCAGGATGCCGTGCTCAGCTCCCCTGCGCCCAGTCCAAAGCCCGGAGCCAAGGTTTTCTGACTGGGACGCTGGCTCCAGGCTCCGAAAACAGTTGCTGCTACCCCGTGGTTGTTCTCTCATTAGCCCCATCAGTGTGCAGCTTGCACTGGCTGAGTCTCTACGGAGGTTACCCCAGGGGGTTAGGGGTTAGGGCTGTGTCCCGTGCCTGCCCCACCTCAGCAGGCTGGAATCAGCCCCACCACTCTGCACCAGGGAACCGCCAGGGCTTAAGGCTGTGGGGTGGGTCGCAGGTTCCAGAAGCGGTCGCTGGTTCAGGACGCAGCTTTTTGTTCATCTGTCACTCAGGTCCACTCTTTAGATCTGTGTTTGATGGTCAGGTTTCATAGATTGTCATGTATGTGATCGATTCACTTGTTCTTCCAGTGTTTGTTGCAAGAGGGATCTGAGGTAGCATCTGCCTGGTCAGCCATCTTGGCCCCCTCTCTCAACTTTTTATTGTGGTGAAATTATACACAAAAAAGCATTTGCCAATTTAACAATATCTACATGTATATTTCAGTAACATTAATGATATTCGTCCTGTTATGCAACCATTATCACTATACTTTTCTAAATCATTCCACTATTAACATAAACTCAAAGTCTCCTAAGAAAAATTCTTCCTTTCCCTCTCCCTCCCACCCCGGTAACTGATAATATTTATTGTTTTTTTACATGTTTGCTTGTTTCATATAAGTGAGATCATACAGTATTTGCCCTTTTGTGATACACTTATTTCACTCCACATAATGTTTTTAAGGTTCTTCCATATTGTGGCATGCATCATGACTTCATTTCTCTTTATGTTGTCGTTGTTAGGTGCCAGTGAGTCAGTTCCATCTTTTAGCTACCTTGTGCAGATTGAAGGAAACCCTGGTGGTACAGTGATTAAGTGCTACAGCTGCTAATCAAAGGGTTGGCAGTTCAAATCCACCAGGCACTCCTTGGAAACTCTATGGGGCAGTTCTACTCTGTCCTGTAGGGTTGCTAGGAGTCGGAATTAAGTCGATGGTACTGGGTTTGGTTTGTGCAGATTGAAATACTGCCCAGTCCTTCTCCTTCCTCACAATCTGCTATGTTTGAGCCTGTTGTTGCAGCTGAATGAGTCAATCCATTTGTTGAGGGTCTTCATCTTTTTTTGCTGACCCTCTATTTAACCAACCATGGTGCCCTTCTCCAGGGACTGGTCCCTCTTGATAAGACGTCCAAAGTAAGCAAGAATATCCTGGCTATACTTCTTCCACAACAGATTTGTTCATTCTTCTGGCAGTCTGTGGGCATATTCAATATTCTTCACCAGCACTGTAGTTAAAGGCATCAATTCGTCTTTTGTCTTCCTTACTCGTTGTCCACCTTTTTGCATATGAGGTGACTGAAAATACCATGGCTTTGGTCAGATGCACCTTAGTCCTCAAGGTGACATCTTTGCTTTTTTAAAAGTTTAAAGAGGTTCTTTTGCAGCAGATTTGCCCAGAGCAATGCATTCTTTGATTTCTTGACTGCTGCTTCCATGGGCATTGACTGTGGATCCAATTTTAAGAAGAAAAAAAAATCCTTGACAAGTTCAATATTTTCTCCATTTATCACGATGTTGCTTATTGGTCCAGTTGTGAGAATTTTTGTTTTCTTTATGTTGAGCTGTAATCCACTGTGATCTTCCTCAGTAAGTGTTTCACTTTCAGCAAGCAAGGTTGTGTCATCTGCAAATTGCAGGTTGTTAACGAGCCTTCCTCCAATCTTGATGCCACATTTTTCTTCACATAGTCCAGCTTCTTGAATTATATGCTCAGCATACAGATTGAATAAGTATGGTGAAAGAATACAACACTGACACACACCTTTCCTTATTTTAAACCATTAAGTATCGTCTTGTTCTATTCAAATGACTGCCTCTTGGTCTATATATAGGTTCTTCATGAAACCAATGAAGTGTTCTGGAATTTCTATTCTTCAAAATGTTATCCATAGGAGGCTGGGCCAAGATAGCTGACTACGTAGATGCTACTTCGGATCCCTCTTGCAACAAAGACTCAGAAAAACAAGTGAATTGATCACATACATAACAATCTACAAACCCTGAACAACAAACACAGATTTAAAGAGTTGACCTGAATGACAGAGACGGAGAAGGAACAAATACGGGGAAGCAGAGACTGTTTTTGGAGCCTGGAGCCAGCGTCCCAGTCAGGTAACCTTGGCGCCGGGCTTAGGACTGGGCCCAGGAGAGCTGAACACAACATCTTGTGACAGCGCAAACAAGGGGCACAGCCCTACCCCCTGAACAGTCTGACCCCGGGAGGGGGCCCAGCCCGTCCACGCCAGTGGCGTGGCGACGTGGCTGGTGGGAAAAGTCCCCGGGACGCAGTGACTGATTTTGGAGCCAGGAGTGCAGCGTCCCAGCCGGGGAACCTTGGCACCGGGCTTTGGACTGGGCGCAGGGGAGCTGAACACGGCATCTACTCACGGCACAAACACGGGGCACAGCCCTACTCCCCTAAACTAACCCCGGGAGGGGGCCTAGCCAGTCCGCAGAAGCGGCGCGGGTGACACGGCTGGTGGGACGACAAGTCCCCAGGAGGCAGTGACTGGTTTTGGAGCTGGGAGCGCAGTGTCCCAGCAGGGGAACCTTGACGCTGGGCTTTGGAATGGCAGCGGAGGATCTGACCTTGACTTTAGCAGGCCAGACCCTCGGGGGCAATCTCCACACAGCCAGCACACATAAGCAACAGATAAAATAGTCATCCCAAACAAGATAAGCAACTTTGGCTATGTTCCGGGGTGCTATTCTCCTGTTTTTCTGAATCCCCCCTCCCCTTCCCAGGCGGCTTCATTAACATTGGAATTTCCTGAGCCAGAGGGAGAACGGCTCCGGCTGCGTGGTGGCTTTGCTTTCCCCCCCTTTTTTTTTTTGGTCTTTTCCTAACCCATTCTTCTGGCCTGAGAGAAAAAAAAAAAAAATGAGAGAAGCAACCACAAAAAAACCAGAGACCAAAAATCCTTCCCTAATTGGACTAAAAACACAGAACCAGCTACAGCCAAGCATATATGACCCAAATTTCGGGCTTTCATCCTTACAGGGAACAAAGGGGTGGTTATAATCCAAAGGCTGTTCTGATAGGGATCTGACTACATTTTTTTTAGTGGATTTACTGGAAAAACAAGTTTCCCAGATCTGATATCTCTGCTTATTCAACAGAGTCCTAACTGACCCACAACAGGGAACTGAGGGCTGAAGCTCCCCCCAAACCACCTAGCCTCTTGCCTTAGGGGTCTAAGGAGGGTGACATCTACCAATCAGTAGAGGTACTTACATTGGAGGCCTAAGGTCCAGCTGCAGTGCCCTCCCACCAAGGTGCTATAGGAATAGAGACACACCTACCTCACTGACACTTGCAGGAAGCCTGTCAGCATCCTGCCTCCCCCCGGGAGTGTGAACCCCAGCTGCTAATAGAATCTGGTGCACAGAACTATCACCACTACTTCTCGAGGTGGATAGGTGTCAGGGTGCAGCACACACTTGATGACCCAAAATCAGATTCTACTCAAGAATAGTGAATAGACTCAGGCATATATATCTGGCAACAGCCCAAACCAGCTGGTAATAGGTCATAAGTAAGTCAAGGGCTACAACAAACAAGACAGCACAATCTGGTAGCCCATCCACGTATACTGAAAGAAAACAAAACAAGATAAGACTCAGTGAGCAATTATAGAATAAACCACTACTATATCTAAAAAAAAAATTTTTTTTTTTTTATATCTTAGATGGCTCAGAGAAGGCAGTCGATATCAAACCACATAAAGAAGCAGACCATGACAGCTTCTCCAACCCCCCAAACAAAAGAATCAAAATCTTTCCCAAATGAAGATACAATCCTGGAATTATCAGATACAGAATATAAAAAACTAATTTACAGAATACTTCAAGACATCAGGGATGACCTCAGAAACGAAATAAGGCAAAACGCAGAAAAAAGCCAAGGAACACACTGATAAAGCAATTGAAGAAATCAAAAAGATTATTCAAGAACATAGTGGAAAAATTAATAACCTACAAGAATCCATAGAGAGACAGCATGCAGAAATCCAAAAGATTAACAATAAAATTACAGAATTAAACAACGCAATAGGAAGACAGAGGAGCAGACTCGAGCAATTAGAATGCAGACTGGGACATCTGGAGGACCAGGGAATTAACACCACCATAGCTGAAAAAAAATCAGATAAAAGAATTAAAAAAAAATGAAGAAACCCTAAGAATCATGTGGGACTTTATCAAGAAGGATAACTTATGTGTGATTGGAGTCCCAGAACAGGGAGGGAGGACAGAAAACACAGAGAAAATAGTTGAAGATCTGCTGACAGAAAACTTCCCTGACATTATGAAAGACGAAAGGATATCTATCCAAGATGCTCATCGAACCCCATTTAAGACTGATCCAAAAAGAAAAACACCTAGGCATATTATCATCAAACTTGCCAAAATCAAAGATAAACAGAAAATTTTAAAAGAAGCCAGGGATAAAAGAAAGGTCTCCTTCAAGGGAGAATCAATAAGAATAAGAATAAGTTCAGACTACTCAGCAGAAACCATGCAGGCAAGAAGGCAATGGGATGACAAATACAGAGTGCTAAAGGAGAAAAACTGCCAGTCAAGGATCATATATCCAGCAAAACTCTCTCTGAAATATGAAGGCGAAATTAAGATATTTACAGATAAACACAAGCTTAGAGAATTTGCAAAAACCAAACCAAAGCTACAAGAAATACTAAAGGATATTGTTTGGTCAGAAAACCAATAATATCAGATACCAGCACAACACAAGGTCACAAAACAAAACATCCTGATATCAACTCGAATAGGGAAATCACAGAAACAAATTAAGATTAATTAAAAAAAAAGATCATAACAGGGAATCACTGAAGTCAATATGTAAAAGATCACAATAATCAAAAAGAGGGACTAGATACAGGTGGCATAGAACTGTCATATGGAGAAGGATACAAGGCGATATAGGACAATACGAGTTAGGTTTTTACTTAGAAAAATAGGGGTAAATAATAAGGTAACCACAAAGAGGTATAACAACTCCATAACTCAAGATAAAAGCCAAGAAAAACGTAATGACTCAACAAACATAAAGTCAAATACTATGAAAATGAGGATCTCACAATTGACAAAGAAAAACGTCTCAGCACAAAAAAGTAAGTGGAAAAATGAAATTGTCAACAACACACATAAAAAGACATCAAAATGACAACACTAAACACTTATTTGTCTATAATTACGCTGAATGTAAATGGACTAAATGCACCAATAAAGAGGCAGAGAGTCACGGACTGGATAAAGAAACACGATCCATCTATATGCTGCCTACAAGAGACACACCTTAGACTCAGAGACACAAACAAACTAAAACTCAAAGGATGGAAAAAAGTATATCAAGCAAACAATAAACAAAAAAGAAGAGGAGTAGCAATATTAATTTCTGACAAAATAGACTTTAAACTTAAATCCACCACAAAGGATAAAGAAGGACACTACATGATGGAAAAAAAGGGACAATTGATCAGGAAGATATAACCATATTAAATATTTATGCACCCAATGACAGGGCTGCAAGATACATAAATCAAATTTTAACAGAACTGAAAAGTGAGATAGACACCTCCACAATTATACTAGGAGACTTCAACACACCACTTTCAGAGAAGGACAGGACATCCAGTAAGAAGCTCGATAGAGACACGGAAGACCTAATTACAACAATCAACCAACTTGACCTCATTGACTTATACAGAACTCTCCACCCAACTGCTGCAAAATCTACTTTTTTTCTAACGCACATGGAGCATTCTCTACAATAGACCACATAATAGCTCATAAAACAAACCTCTGCAGAATCCAAAACATCGAAATATTACAAAGCATCTTCTCAGACCACAAGGCAATAAAACTAGAAATTAATAACAGAAAAACTAGAGAAAAGAAATCAAATACTTGGAAACCGAACAATACCCTCTTGAAAAAAGACTGGGTTATAGAAGACATCAAGGAGGGAATAAGGAAATTCATAGAATGCAATGAGAATGAAAATACTTCCTATCAAAACCTCTGGGACACAGCAAAAGCAGTGCTCAGAGGCCAATTTATATCGATAAATGCACACATACAAAAAGAAGAAAGAGCCAAAATCAGAGAACTGTCCCGACAACTTGAACAAATAGAAAGTGAGCAACAAAAGAATCCATCAGGCACCACAAGAAAACAAATAATAAAAATTAGAGCTGAACTAAATGAATTAGAGAACAGAAAAACAATTGAAAGAATTAACAAAGCCAAAAGCTGGTTCTTTGAAAAAATTAACAAAATTGATAAACCATTGGCTAGACTGACTAAAGAAATACAGGAAAGGAAACAAATAACCCGAATAAGAAACGAGAAGGGCCACATCACAACAGACCCAACTGAAATTAAAAGAATCATATCAGATTATTACAAAAAATTGTACTCTTAACAAATTTGCAAACCTAGAAGAAATGGATGAATTCCTAGAAAAACACTACCTACCTAAACTAACACAATCAGAAGTAGAACAACTAAATAGACCCATAACAAAAAAAGAGATTGAAATGGTAATCAAAAAACTCCCAACAAAAAAAAGCCCTGGCCCGGACGGCTTCACTGCAGAGTTCTACCAAACTTTCAGAGAAGAGTTAACACAACTACTACTAAAGGTATTTCAAAGCATAGAAAATGATGGAATACTACCCAACTCATTCTATGAAGCCACCATATCCCTGATACCAAAACCAGGTAAAGACATTACAAAAAAAGAAAATTACAGACGTATATGCCTCATGAACACAGATGCAAAAATCCTCAACAAAATTCTAACCAATAGAATTCAACAACAGTTAAAATAATAATTCAGCACGACCAAGTGGGATTTATACCAGGTATGCAAGGTTGGTTTAATATCAGAAAAACCATTAATGTAATCCACCATATTAATAAAACAAAAGACAAAAACCACATGATCTTATCAATTGATGCAGAAAAGACATTTGACAAAGTCCAACACCCATTCATGATAAAAACTCTCAGCAAAATAGGAATTCAAGGAAAATTCCTCAACATAATAAAGGGCATCTATACAAAGCCAACAGCCAACATCACTCTAAATGGTGAGAACCTGAAAGCATTTCCCTTGAGAACGGGAACCAGACAAGGATGCCCTTTATCACCGCTCTTAGTCAACATTCTGCTAGAGGTCCTAGCCAGAGCAATTAGGCTAGACAAAGAAATAAAGGGCATCTGGATTGGCAAAGAGGAAGTAAAATTATCTCTATTTGCAGATGACATGATCTTATACACAGAAAACCCCAACGAATCCTCCAGAAAACTACTGAAACTAATAGAAGTGTTTGGCAGAGTCTCAGGTCATAAGATAAACATACAAAAATCACTTGGATTCCTCTACATCAACAAAAAGAACATCAAAGAGGAAATCACCAAATCAATACCATTCACAGTAGCCCCCAAGAAGATAAAATACTTAGGAATAAATCTTACCAAAGATGTAAAAGACCTATACAAAGAAAACTACAAAGCTCTACTACAAGAAATTAAAAAGGACGTACTTAAGTGGAAAAACATACCTTGCTCATGGATAGGAAGACTTAACATAGTAAAAATGTCTGTTCTACCAAAAGCCATCTATACATACAATGCAATTCCGATCCAAATTCCAATATCATTTTTTAAGGTGATAGAGAAACAAATCACCAACTTCATATGGAAGGGAAAGAAGCCTCGGATAAGCAAAGCATTACTGAAAAAGAAGAAGAAAGTGGGCTCACTTTACCTGATTTTAGAACCTATTATACAGCCACAGTAGTCAAAACAGCCTGGTACTGGTACCATAACAGACACGTAGACCAGTGGAACAGAATTGAGAACCCAGATATAAATCCATCCACATATGAGTAGCTGATATTTGACAAAGGCCCAGTGTCAGTTAATTGGGGAAAAGATAGTCTTTTTAACAAATGGTGCTGGCATAACTGGATATCCATTTGCAAAAAAATGAAACAGGACCCATACCTCACATCATGCACAAAAACTAACTCCAAGTGGATCAAAGACCTAAACATAAAGACTAAAACGATAAAGATCGTGGAAGAAAAAATAGGGAGAACCCTAGGAGCCCTAATACAAGGCATAAACAGAATACAAAACATTACCAAAAATGACGAAGAGAAACCAGACAACTGGGAGCTCCTAAAAATCAAACACCTATGCTCATCGAAAGACTTCACCAAAAGAGTAAAAAGACCACCTACAGACTGGGAAAGAATTTTCAGCTATGACATCTCCGACCAGCGCCTGATCTCTAAAATCTATATGATTCTGTCAAAACTCAACCACAAAAAGACAGACAACGCAATCAAGAAGTGGGGAAAGGATATGAACACACACTTCACTAAAGAAGATATTCAGGCAGCTAACAGATACATGAGAAAATGCTCTCGATCATTAGCCATTAGAGAAATGCAAATTAAAACCACGATGAGATTCCATCTCACTCCAACAAAAAAAAAAAAACTCCAACAAGGCTGGCGTTAATCCAAAAAACACGAAATAATAAATGTTGGAGAGGCTGCGGAGAGATTGGAACTCTTATACACTGCTGTTGGGAATGTAAAATGGTACAACCACTTTGGAAATCTATCTGGCATTATCTTAAACAGTTAGAAATAGAACTACCATATTACTCAGAAATCCCACTCCTTGGAATATACCCTAGAGAAATAAGAGCCTTCACACAAACAGATATATGCACACCCATGTTTATTGCAGCTCTGTTTACAATAGCAAAAAGCTGGAAACAATCAAGGCGTCCATCAACAGATGAATGGTTAAATAAATTGTGGTACATTCACACAATGGAATACTACACATCAATAAAGAACAGTGACGAATCTGTGAAACATTTCATAACATGGAGGAACCTGGAAGGCATTATGCTGAGTGAAATTAGTCAGAGGCAAAAGGACAAATATTGTATAAGACCACTATTACAAGATCTTGAGAAATAGTATAAACCGAGAAGAACACATACTTTTGTGGTTATGAGGCGGGGAGGGAGGGAAGGTGGGAGAGGGTTTTTACTGATTAGTTAATAGATAAGAACTGAAGGGAAGGACAATACTCAATACACAGAAGGTCAGCTCAAATGGACTGGACCAAAAGGAAATAAGTTTCTGGGAAAAAATGAATGCTTCAAAGGTCAGCGAAGCAAGGGCGGGGGTTTGGGGACCACGGCTTAAAGGGACTTCTAAGTCAATAGGCAAAATAATACTATTATGAAAACTTTCTGCATCCTACTTTGAAATGTGGCATCTGAGGTCTTAAATGCTAACAAGCAGCCATCTAAGATGCATCAATTGGTCTCAACACACCTGGATCAAAGGAGAATGAAGAACACCAAGGTCACACGATAACTATGAGCCCAAGAGACAGAAAGGGCCACATGAACCAGAGACTTACATCATCCTGAGACCAGAAGAACTAGATGGTGTCTGGCCACAACTGATGACTGCCCTGACAGGGAACACAACGGAGAACCCCTGAGGGAGCAGGAGATCAGTGGGATGCAGACCCCAAATTCTCATAAAAAGACCAGTCTTAATGGTCCGACTGAGACTAGAGGAATACCGGCGGTCATGGTCCCCAAACCTTCTGTTGCCCCAGGACAGGAACCATTCCCGAAGACAACTCATCAGACATGGAAGGGACTGGACCATGGGTTGGAGAGAGATGTTGATGAAGATTGAGCTACTTGTGTCAGGAGGACACTTGAGACTGTGTTGGCATCTCCTGTCTGGAGGGGAGATGGGAGGGTAGAGAGGGTTAGAAACTGGCAAAATTGTTACGAAAGGAGAGACTGGAAGGGCTGACTCATTAGGGGGAGAGTAAGTGGGAGTATGGAGTAAGGTGTATATAAGCTTATACTTGACAGACTGACTTGATTTGTAAACGTTCATTTAAAGCTCAATAAAAATTATTAAAAAAAAATGTTATCCATAAGTTGTTATGATCCACACAGTTGAATGCCTTTGCATAGTCAATAAAACACAGGTAAATCTCTTTCTGGAATTCTCAGGCAACAATCATCTGATATCAGCAATGATATCCCTTGTTCCATGTCCTCTTCTGAATCTGGCTTAAATTTCCAGCAGTTCCTTGTAGATATACTGCTAAAACTGTTTTTGAATTTTCTTCAGCATAATTTTACTTGCATGCTATATTAATGTTATTTTTCAAAAATTTCTGCATTCTGTTGGTTCACCTTTCTTTGGAATGGTCATGAATATCTTCCAGTTGGTTGGCCAGGTAGCTGTCTTCCATATTTCTTGGAGTAGACAAATGAGCACGTTCAGCACACCATCCTTCGTTGAAACATTTCAGTTGGTATTCTATCATTTCCTTGAGCTTTTTTTTTTTTTTTGCCGATGCCTTCAGTGCAGCTTGGACTTCTTCCTTCATGCGAGACTAACAGGCAAGGGAAAACAGCAAGCAGACCAGAATAGAAAATCTGAAGTGGAAGCAGACAACTACATCTACTTATTTCTGACAAAGGTAAAAAAAGTTCGGTAGGGGAAAAGTAGCATTTTATACATGGAGTACTGGAGCAACTGGACATCATTCCAAAAACAAACAAAAAATCAAACCTACCATCAAGCCAATTCCAACTTATATAAGACAGAGTAGAACCGTCCCATAGGGTTTCCAAGGCTGTAAATCTTTAAGGAAGCAGACTGCCACATCTTTCTCCTATGGAGCAGATGATGAATTCAAACTGCCAGCCTTCTGGTTAGCAGATGAGCACCTTAACTACTGTACCACCAGGGCTCCTTTGGAAATCATTAGCACACACAAAACAAAAACCTTGACCTAAGTCTCACACTTTATACAAAAATTATCTCAAAGTGTACATGTAAAACATAAACCTATAAAACTTTTAAAAAATAAAAGAAGAAATGCATCAAGATCTAGATTTAAGCAATGGGTTATAGATTTGACAGCAAAAGCACACTCCCTAAAAAGAAAATTTAATAAATCAGAGTTCATCAAAATTAAAAAAAAAAAAAGTTTGCTCTATGAAAGCCCTTGTTAAGATGACGAAAAGACAAGTTACAAACTGGGAGACTATACTTGCATATCACATATCTAACAGAGAAGTAGAAACTAGACTATAAAAACAAACAAACAAACAAAAACCTTAAAACTCAAGAGTAAAATAAAAAATCCAAGTAGAAAATGGGCAAAAGACATGAAGAGATATTTCACCAAAGAGAATATACAGATGGAAAATAAACACATGAAAAGATGTTCAACATTATTAGTTTTATTAGGGCCATGCACACTAGAACCAAAACTAGATATAGCCAAATAAAAGTAGTGACAACACCAAATATTATTGAAGATATGGAGAAACCTGATTTCTCATAATTTGCTCTCTGAAGTGAAAATGGTACAATTCTGTAAAACAGTTTGATGGATTCTTAAAATTCTGAACATGCAATCACCATATGAGCCAGCAATTGCACCCTTGGGCATTTATTCCAAAGATATTATGACTTAGATTCAAACAAAAAACCTGTACAAAAATATTTATAGCAGATTCATTTATTAATAGCCCAAAACTGAAAAGAGCCTAGATGTCCTTCAACAGGCTAATGGTTAAACAAACTAAAGCTTATCCATTCCATTGCATACTAGCTCACAAAAAACAGGAATGGAATTTTGATACATGCAACAATATAGCTGAATCTATAGAAAATTATGCTGTGTGAAAACAAACCAACACCCAAAGCTTTCATACTTTGTGATTCCACATATTTAACATTCTTTAGAAGATAAAGGAAACCCTGGTGGGGTAGTGGTTAAGTGTTACGGCTGCTAACCTAAGGATTGGCAGTTCAAATCTTTCAGGAGCTTCTTGGAAACACTATGGGGCTGTTCTACTCTGTCCTATAGGGTCACTATGAGTCGGAATCGACTTGACGGCAATGGGTTTGGTAATGGATTTTTTATAAGATAAAATTATATAACTGGAGAAAAGATTAGTGGTTGCCAGGGGTTAAGAAGAGGATGGGTGTGGGAGGACAGTGGGTGTGGCTATAAAAGGGCAGCTTTCTTATTCATCTAGTGCTGCTATAACAGAAATACCACAAGTGAATGGCTTTAACAAGGAGAAGTTTATCATAGTAAAGTAGGCTAAAAGTTCAAATTAAGGGAGTCAGCTCCAGGAGAAGACTTTCTCTCTGTTGGCCTTCTCATTAATGCTCCTCCAGACCAGGAGATACTCTGTGCAGGGACTCCAGGTTCAAAAGATGTGCTCTGCTCCTGGCACTACTTTCTTGTTGATATGAGGTTCCCAGTGCTCTACTTGCTTCCCTTTCCTTTTTTCTCTTCCAAGATAAAAGGTGGTGCAGGCCACACTCCAGGGAAACTTCCTTTACCTAAGACCTTAGTAAGAGTGTAGCCTTAGTAAGGGTATTGCAATCTCACCGTAACCCTCTTTAACATGAAACAAAATCACAAAATGGAGGACAACCACACAATATTGAGAATCATGGCCCAGCCAAATTGATACACACATTTTTGGGGGGACATAATTCAATCCATGACATTCTACCCTTTGGCCCCCCCAAAATTACATCCTTGCAACATGCAAAATGAATTTATCCCATCATGTCATAGCAAAAGTCTTAACTCCAAATCCAAAATTTCCTCTTAATCTGTAACATCTAGAATACAAATTATCCACTTGCAAAGGTACAATGGTAGAACAGGCACAAGCTAGACAGTTCCATTACAAATGGGGGAAACTGGAGGAAAAGACGGAATAACAGGTGCCAAGGAAGTCAGCAGAACACATTACATTAGCTCTCAAGGCTTTGAAAATAGTCCCCTGTTCTCTGAGACAATTCACACAATGGCCCTACCCTCCAGACTCTAGATATTGACCATGTTCTTCGGATTCTGAGTGGAGGCTCCCGGGCCCTGGGATTCAGCTCCGCCTTCCAGACCCACTTGCACGGCAACTCTGCTCCCTAGGCTTTAGGTACACCATTCTCCTAGTTCAGCAGAGTGGCGACTCAACCCTTAGAAACACCAGAGGCCATGGCTCCACCCTTTGAACCTTCAGAGGTCCTGGCCAAATTTTTGAGACTGAGGCAGCTCGGTTTCTTGTGTTTCTTGTCTCTTCTGCTTCCTGGTTTTTTGGCCCCTTGGCTCATCAGGTCTCATGCCTGCATCTGCCCTGCTGGGACAAGTGTTCCAAAGATTTGTAGCTCCATCTGGAGGCACTCCACTCCACCAGGAAGCCTCCTGCACGCAGGCAGTCAGCTCTCTTGCTTTGTGGGCTGGCTTCAGTGTTGTCTGGACCTAGTTTCCTGCTTCTGCTGCTGTCTGTTTGCTGCTGCTGTCGGTCCTCTGCTATTTTTCACCATCTGTGCCTTCTCTGGCATTAACAGTTCTCCTCACTTCTTTCTGAGTCTTCTATCCATTGACAGTTTCAAAACCGCTTCTGCATTTTAGGTATCTGTTAGAGCAGCACCCCAGCTTCTCAGTATCAGATTTCTGTCTTAGTCATCTAGTGCTTTCATAACAGAAATGCCACAAGCGGATGGCTTCAACATAGAGAAGTTTATTTTATCACAGTAAAGTAGGTTAAAAGTCCAAATTTGGGGCTTCAGCTCCAGGGGAAGATTTTCTTTTTCTGTCAGCCTTCTCATAAATGTTCCTTTGGGCTAGGAGCTTCTCTGCTCAGGGACCCCAGGTCCAAAGGACATGCTCTGCTCCTGGGACTAGTATCTTGGTGGTATGAGGTCCCCAATGTCTGCTTGCTTCCTTTTCCTTTTATCTCTTGCAAGATAAAAGGTGGTGCAGGCCACACCCCAGGGAAACTCCCTTTACCTGTGACCTTAGTAAGGGTGTGACCTTAATAAGGGTGTTACAATCCCACCCTAATCCTCTTTAACATAAAATTACAATCACAAAATGGAGGACAACCACACAATACTGGGAATCATGGCCTAGCCAAATTGATACACACATTTTGGCAGGGACATAATTGAATCCATGACAGGAATGTTAAGAGTTCTTGTGGCCATGGAAATATTCCATAACTTGACTAAAAAAAACAAACCAAACCGGTTGCCATCAAGTTGATTCCCACTCACAGTGACACTATAGGACAGAGTAGAACTGCCCCATAGGGTTTCCAAGGAGCAGCTGGTTGAACTGCTGACCTTCTGGTTAGCAGCCATAGCTCTTAACCACTATGGCACCAGAGCTTCAAAACTTGACTAACAATGACAATATCCTGGTTATAATATTGAACTACAGTATTCAAAAAGTCAAAGTATTACCATTGGGGAAAATGGGTAAAGAATGTACAGAATCTCTCTGTATTATTTATCACAACTGTATGTGAATCTACAATTACCTCAAAATAAAAATAATTGAAAAATAAACATATGTAAATACTTATGTGCAAGAAAGCACTTTGCAGTGATACTTTCAGTACACTCAATCCTCACTTCACATCTCACTTATTGACATGGAAAAGAACAGGTTGTTATGTGAAAACTGGTATTGTACAAAAATGTAGGATGGCCACATCATATTACAAAATGGAGAATCAAAACATCTTTACATAACTGCCAAATTACATCACTACATAATTGCCAAACCACTGAGAATCATGGTTCAGCCATACTGACACATATCCTTAACTCTTACAGCTAGCATTACTCTCACTTGCACCTCGGTGTTCGTTACTGCCATATGTGCATTGTTAATGCACAAAATAGTAGATATTTTACTACTGTCATAAGTTCAAAATGTCAAATACTGAGATAGTCAATAAGTGAGGATTAGATGTAATAATAAATCAATTCCGATATAGCCATGAGATGAATATAGATGTCATTCAAATCACATTTTAGATATACTTCATTTTAAGGTAACATGTTTCTGAGTCAGTTGATGGACAAAGGAAGTGATGAATACGTGCATTTCATTCATATTTGTTAAAAAATTATAGCTTGGAAGTAAACACCAAAATAGTGCCAATACTTAATTTTTAATTATTTATTTTACCTGGTTTGAATTTTATTCTTTAAATATTTTCCAGTTTTCTAAAATTGACATTTGTAATAATAAACATCAAATGAATAATGCATACAAAACAAAATATAATTAAAGTAAAATCAACAAATTTGGAATACGTAATATAATTTGTGACTGAATTAAAATATTAATAGACTATAATGATATCACTGAAACTTTTTTACAATATGAAGAAAGAAGGATTAAAAAAATTTTTTTTTTTAAAACTACGATAATGACACCAAACTGACAAAGATAGCAAACACTCAAGAAAAATAACTACAGTCCAATAACAGGTATGAACTTTAATGCAAACCATTTTTAACATATTGGTGAATAAGACATCAAAGCCAAGTGGATTTTATCCATAATTGAACAAATGTCTCAATATTAGGAAATATATAGGAAACGTATGTTTCTTTTTAATTAAGAATAAATTCTTGGAAGTAGAATTTATAGGTCAAAGCATTGGTGGAATTTTAAAAACTTGATTCATAATGTGAAAATGCCCCCAGAATGGTCAAATTAATTAACTTTACATTGAAAAATCTCCTAATAGTTTTCTCAATATTACAAAATTCATCTTATAATTTGAACAAAAAACCAAGGCATCTTTTGTTCCAATAGATGCTGAAAGACTCTTGGCAACTTTCAGTATCTGCTTGTGACAAATAACAACATAATACAATAAAAGCCTATGTACAGTGGTAATATATAGTAACTTCTTTAGAATTAGTTAAAAAAAATCCAGTTTAAAGGTCAGAAACAATTCAAAGGTGATCACAAAAATCATTAAACATTTTTCTAAATCAAACATCAATGTGATTATATAGAGGAAAATATGATATATAAATAACGAAAACCAAAAAAAAACCCATTGCCATCTAGTCAATTCCTACTCATAGTGACCAAACATAGGGTTTCCAAGGAGGGGTTGGTGGATTCGAACTGCTGACCTTTTGGTGAAGCCATAGCTCTTAACCTCCAGGGCTCCAAATAATGAAAAGGAGGTAGAAAACTTTTTGTAATTCCTACCGTATTGTATATTGACAACTCAAAAGGGAAAATATTGAAAAAGATCACAAAAAATGTAAAATCCAGAAAAGTTGTTTCATATTAAATTAATGAAAAAATAAAAGTTTATATAAATAATTGATATCCAGTAATATGAAATGGATAAAAATTCCACTTAAAGAATCATAAAAAATCATTTTAAAAATCACATAAAAATTTAAATATATATGTACAGGTAAGTGTATATGCCTACATTGTCTATACATATATGTATACATATAAATGGAAACCCTGATGGCATAGTGGTTAAGAGCTATGGCTGCTAACCAAAAGGTCGGCAGTTCAAATCCACCAGGGGCTCTTTGGAAACCCTATGGGGCAGCTCTGCTCTGTCTTATAGGGTCGTTATGAGTCGGAATTGACTTTATGGCAACGGGCTTTTTTTTTTTTTAATTCATGTGAACACGTATGCCTATATGAATGTGTAGGGTGTATATTAAAACACAATACATCTACATAAAATAAAAATATAATTCTCCTTAGCTAAGACTTTTCAAACAATATTATTCATCACTTAGTTAACTTGTAAACACAATCCCAATAAGCCTTGTTTTTCACTTATAAATTGTATTAAAATGTATCGGTAAAACAAAATTGCTACAGTAAGAAGAATGCTTTGGAAAATAAAGAACAATAAACAAGAATGTCCTTATCATATATAAAAAGGATTATTTAATTATACTGGATATGATGGTTAATTTTATATGTCAACTTGACTAGGATAAAGCTCTCATTTTCTTTGTTAAATACTAATCTAGGTGTTGCTCTGAAGGTATTTATGTGCAATTAGCATTTAAATCAATTGACCTTAATCTAAGCAGATTATTCTTCATAATGAGGATGGGCCCCCTCCAATCAGTTGAAGCCCTTAAGAACAAAAACTGAGGTTTCCTGAGTTATAAGAATCCTGTTTCAAGACTGTAAATAGGCAAGGCTGCCAGAATTTTCAGCTTGTCATTGAACTAAAGGTTTTAGATTTGCCAGCCCCCACAATCATGTGAGTCTATTCCTGGAAATAAATTATCTGTCTATCTTTCTGTCTGTCTACCTATTTACCTATCTAATTACCTACCTACCTGCCTACCTACTTAGCTATCTATCTACCTATTTATCTCTCTCTCTCTCTACCCATCTATCTATCATCTATCCATATGTATCTTACTGGGTATCTTTCTCTAGAGACACCTGACTGTGACAGATTTGGGTATCAAGGATGGTTCAAGAGGAACAGAATCTTAAGGATGAGTTTTCTGAATTGGTCCTGGGGTTTACAGAATTGGTTTTCAAATCTGGTTATATTTAAATGTAGTCATGAGAATCAATTTCCAATAGTAAAGGGGGCACGAATAGTCCTTGGTGTGATATGGCAATAAAGATACATAAAATATCACCACTGGATACTCCTAATCAAATACTGATGAGAGACAAGTTTTTGGGTGATCATATACTTGAAACCTTAGAACATTTTTGTCAAATCGATGTGTATAATATCATTGGCTGCTTGCTCCTAATTCCACTAGACTAAGTGGGGAAAGAAAAGAATGTGTTCTGGGCTTCATATTTTCAATTCAAGTGCAGCATAAATAACCTCATAGTTTCTACGTGTGCCCTGAAAGAAAACCCTATGTTCTGTTGTTACAGAGCTAAAATTGCTCAAACCAAACCCAGAGTCTCATCCCATGAGTGGCTGAATTACAGTGCAAATTGAATTCCCAATCTCAGAGAACTTTTGACGTTAAGGTAAAGGCATTGATTGAGAAGGAACGAGATTCTGAAAGTTGAAATGTGAACATATGGGAAGATACTGATGAAGCTAGAACATTGAACACACAAATTCTGCTCAGTCTTCTTTGCCAGTAGAAGCAGTTCTACTCCTGTCTGAAAAGGCTAGCTCTGATTTGCCTGAGAAACTTGTAATAGCCTTCACTGAAACAGATTCCTTGGAATTAGTACTTCATCTTCTCAAAACACTCCTCAGCTTGCCGCTTTACTTCTAGACTTATAACTAGATTCAAGTCCCGGCTCCTCTAAAAACTGAGTTACAAAGTATGACTCATGAAGAGATGCACCACACTCCAAAAGAACTCCATGATTTTTCTGATTTATACAGTTATGTGGGGAACGGATATTAATGGTGTGGAATAATGGTTGAAGGAACTTAAAGTTGGATAAGCCTCAACTGACTGATATGGGCCCACTATAAACAGAGATTCTGGACACAGTGTATAAACTGGAGAAACTACGAAGGCCCCTAACATTTTGTTTGCTTTACTGAACCATGGCCCAAAAGGTGGCCTAGACTAAATGAAGTCAAAATGCCAGAACTCCCTTGTTATAGTGTAGAAGAAGGTATCCAGAGTCTAGGGAGATTGAAACATTACAATAGGTTTATCTTGTAAGACTTGCCTACCCACTGCGGGAGTGTCCAGAGGACACACCTTTTACCATGACTGTGAGGGATTTTTTTTTTTTTTTGTGAGGGATAAGTTTGCAAGGGAAATCCCAGCATCGAGTATTTATTAGGTTAGATACTATAGTGGAAATTATTGCCACTGAATTGGGATACCTCAATGGAATGGGGATAATTGGGTCCTGCAGTGGCAGGAACAAAGCGGCAGCATTTACTCACCAAGGACAAGATGGGTCTGGTTACCACGATGGAAGCAGAACCAAAAGCACAGTCAGAATAGTAGGAGCTGCAGAGACATGTGACATTGACTAGTTGATTACGGTGTCTCTAGAAGTTGGGTAGACAGGAAATCTACAAATTTTTTTCTTGATCTGTGTAAATGAAAGAGTTTTATGTCAAGTGTAAATAAGACTAACTTCAGTCACCAAAACAGAGTCAATGGTCTACCAATCAGTTCCTGATGTGAGCCACTTTACAGGCCCCTTGAGGAAGAACCCCACTACACTGCCAGAAATTTATGCTGTTAATCTTTCTTCCAGCCTTCCCCAAATGGACATATGTCCTTTCAAGAGGATAAATGTACATTTGAGAAAAATAATCAGAGTTTTCAGAGATTACTGGACACTGGCTCTGAAATGACATGAATTCCAGGAGACTCAAAAGATCATTGTGGTCCACCAGTTAGAGTAGGGCCTATGGAGGTCAGGTGATGGATGGAGTTTTAGCTCAGGTGTGTCTTACAGTGGGTCCAGTGAGTCATGAACCCATTATATAGTGGTTCCCCCAGTTTCAGAATGCGTAATTGGAACAGGCACACTCCACAATTGGCTGAATTCCCGCATTAGTTCCCTAACCTGTGGAGTGAAAGCTATTATGGTATGAAAGGCCAAGTGGAAGCCACCACAACTGCTGCTACCTAGGAAAATAGCAATATCACAAAAAAAGCAATATCACATTCCTGGAGGGATTTCAGAGATTAGTGCCACCATCAAGGACTTGAAGGAGACAGAGGCAGTTATTCCCTACACACCCCCATTCAACTTGCCCGTTTGGCCTCTGCAGAAAACAGATGAATTTTAGAGAATGACAGTGGACTATTGTAAACTTAATCAAGGAGCCAATTCCAATTGCAGCTTCTGTTCCACATGTGGTTTCATTGTTTTAGCAAATTAATACACCTCCTGGTACTTAGAATGCAGCTATTGATCTAGCAAATGCTTTTACCAATACCTGTTAGTAAATACCACCAGAAGCAGTTTGCTTTTAGATGGCTAGGCCAGTAATACACATTCACTATCATACTTCAGGGGTATATCATGTCTTTAGTCTTAGGTCATAATTTAGTTTCCAGGAAATTGATCACCTTTCTTTCCAGAAGATATCACACTGGTCCATTACAATGATGACATTATCCTGATTGGGCCTTGTAAGTAAGAAGTTGCAACTACTCTAGACTGAGTGGTAATAGATTTCCATGTCAGAAGGTAGAAAATAAATCTGACAAAAATTCAGGACACTTTCTTTCACCTTGGTGAGATTTCTGGGGGTCTAGTAGTGTTGACAATATTGAGATATCCCTTTTAGGGTGAGGAAAAGTTGTTGCATCTAGCCCCTCCTATAGCTAAAAAGGAAGCATAATTCCTAGTAGGCCTCTTTGGATTTTGGAGGTAAAGTATGCTTTATTTGGGTATGGTGCAGAACATTTATCAAGTGATCAGGAAAGTAGCTAGTTTTGAGTGGGGCCCAGAATAAGAGAAGGCTCTGCAACAGATCTACACGGTCTTGCAAGCTTCCTTGCCACTTGGACCGTATGACCTGGCATATTCGATGGGGTATTGAAGTGTCGGTAGCAGGTAGATATGATGTTTGAAGTTCTGTTAGGCCCTCTAGGTGAATCATAGTGAAGGGCTTTATGATTTTAGAGCAACGCCCTGCCATCCTCTGCAAATAGTCACTTTTCTTTTGAGGAACAACTGTTGGCTTGCTACTGGGCCTTAGTAAAGACTGAATGCTTAACCCTGGACCTCCAACTTACCATACCACCTGAGCTGCCCATCATGAACTGAGTGTTGTCTGACCCACAAAACCATAAAATTATGCATGTGTAGCAGCACCCCATCTTCAACTGGATGTGGTATATACGAGATCAGCCTCAAGCAGACCCTGAAAGCACAAGTAAGTTATATAAGGAAGTGGCCATTTGGAGCCCATGGTCCCCAGTCCTGCTACACTACCTTCTCTATCCCAGCCAATACTTATGGTCTCATGGAGTCTGACTGAGAAAGAGAAAACCTGGGTGTAGTTGTAGATGGATCTGTGCAATATGCAGGCACCACCTGAAAGTGAACCATTGTAGCACTACAGCTGCTTTCTGTGATATCCCTGAAACATAGTAGTGAAGGGAAATCTCTCAGTGGGTAGAATTTTGAGCAGTGTACCTGGTTGCTAATTTTGCCTGGAAGAAGTGGCCAGATGAGCAACTGTTCCAATTCATGGGCTGTGGCCAATGGGTTGGCTGGATGATCAGGCACTTGGAAGGAACATGATTGCAAAATTGATGACAAAGAGTTCTGTGGAAGAGGTATGTTGATAGGCCTCTCTGAATAGGCAAAAAATATGAAGATATTTGTGTGTTGTATGAATGCTTACCAAATGGTGACCACAGCAGAGAATGATTTTAAAATAATAAAGTGAATAGGATAACTTGTTCTGTTGATACTAGTCAGCTCCTTTCCTTAGCCACTCTTGTCATTGCCCAATGGGATCATGAACAAAGTGGCTACAAAGGCAAAGACAGAGATTCTGCATGGGCTTAGCAACATGGACTTCCACTCACCGAGGATTACTTGGCTACAGCTACTGCTGAGCACACAATTTGTTAGCAGCAGAGACCAACACTGAGTCCCCAATATGACACCACTTCCTGGGGTGACCAGCCAGCAACCTGGTGGCAAGTTGATTATACTGGACAGCTTTCATCATGAAAGGGACAATATTTTGTTCTTACTAGAATAGACAGTCACTCCAGATATGAATTTGCTTCCCATTCATGCAATGCTTCTGCCAAAACTACAATTCTTATACTTAGAAAATGCCTTATCCACTGTCATAATACCCCTTACTTCATTGCCTCAGATCAAGCAACTTACTTCACAGCAAAGGAAGAGCAGCAATGAGCCTATGTTCATGGAATTCACTAGTATTATCACGTTATCTGTCATCCTGAAGCATCTGACATGATAGAACTATAGAGTGGCCTTTTGAAGACTCAGTTACTGTGCCAGCTAGGTGAAAATACCTTGCAGGGCTGGGTCAATACTCTCCAGGATGCAGTACATACTCTAATTCAGCATTCAATAAATGGTGCTGTTTCTCTCATAGCCCTGTTTTGTGGATCCAGGAATCAGGGATTGGGAATGGAAGTAGCACCAGTAACTATTACCCTAGTGATCTAAGCACACTTTTTATTTTCTTTCTGTCACCATGTCTCTATGCTCTGCTCACCTGTAGACCTTAATTTCAAAGGGAGAAATGCTTCCACCAGGAGACATAATACTGATTCCATTGAACTGGAAGTTAAGGGTTCCACCCAGCCACACTGGAGTCCTCATGCCTCTGAATGAAAAGGAAAAGAAGGGAGTTACCATATCAAGTGGTGTAATTGATCATGATTTCCAAGGGGGAGATCTGACTATAATTAAGCAATGGAGAAAAAGAAGAGTATGTCTGAAATTCTGTGGAAAGAAACTATGGAAAAGTTCAATATTGTCAGTCAGAATAAGGCCAGTGGCTGACTGTTGACTCCCCATCAATTGCTCGTATAAGAGTTCGAGTTGAAGCTGAAGAAAATTAAAACAAGTCCACAAGAGTTAAAGTACAACCTTAAGTATATTCCACCTGAAATTGCATACCATCTGAAAAATAGATTAGACACATTGAACACTAATGACAGAAGACCAGATGAGATGTAGGAAGACATCAAGGACATCATACACGAAGAAAGCAAAATATCCTTAAAAAGACAGGAAAGAAAGATGTCAGAAGAGACTCTGAAAATTGATCTTGAATGTACAGTAGCTAAAGCAAATGGAAAAAATGATAAAGTAAAAGAGCTGAACAGATTTTGAAGGGCAGTTCGAGAAGACAAAGTAAAATATTATAATGACGTGCAAAGACCTAGAGTTAGAAAATCAAAAGGAAAAAACACATTCAGCATTTCTCAAGCTGAAAGAACTGAGGAAAAAATTCAAGCCTCGAATTGCAATTTTGAAGGATTCTGTGGGAAAATATTGAATGACGCAGGGAGCATCAAAAGCATATGGAAGAAATACATAAAGTCGCAGCATCAAAAAGAACTGGTCAACATTCAACAATTTCAAGAGGTAACCTATGTTCAAGAGCCGAAGGTATTGAAGGAAGAAGTCCAAGCTGCACTGAAGGTATTGGCAAAAAAGAAAAAAAAAAAAGAAAAAAACTCCAGGAACTGATGGAATACCAGTTGAGATGTTTCAACAAACAGATGCAGCACTGTAGGTGCTCACTTGTCTATGCCAAGAAATTTGGAAGAGAGCTACCTGGCCAACAACCTGGAAGATATCCATATTTATGTCCATTCCAAAGAAAGGTGATCCAACAGAATGGGGTAATTATTGAACAATATCATTAATATCACACACAAGCAAAATTTTGCTGAAGATCATTTAAAAGCAGTTGCAGCAGTACATCCACAAGAACTGCATGAAGTTCAAGGCAAATTCAGAAGAGAACGTGGAATGAGGGATATCATTGCTGATGTCAGATGGAACATGGCTAAAAACAAAGAAGACCAGAAAGATATTTACCTATGTTTTACTGACTACGCAAAGGCATCTGACTGTGTGGATCATAACAAACTATGGATAACATAGTGAAGCATGAGAATTCCAGAACACTTAATTGTGTTCATGAGGAGCCTGCGCATAGACCAAGTGGCAGTTGTTCTAACAGAGCAAGGGGAAACTGCATGTTTTAAAATCAAGAAAGATATGTGTAAGGGTTGCATCTTTCATCATACTTATGCAATCTGTATGCTGAGCAAATAATCCGAGAAGCTGAACAATATGAAGAAAAACGCAGTATCAGAATTGATGGAAGATTAACAAACTGTTATGCAGATGGCACAACCTTGCTTGCTGAAAGTGCAGAGAACTTGAAGCACTTACTGATGAGGATCAAACACTACAGCCTTCAGTATGGATTACACCTTAACATAAAGAAAACAAAAATGCTCACAACTGGACCAATAAGCAACATCATGATAAATGGAGAAAAGATTGATGTGGTCAAGTATTTCATTTTATTTGGATCCACAATCAATACCCACAGAAGCAGCTGTCAGGAAATTAAATGATGTATTGCATTGGGTAAATCTGTTGCAAAAGACCTCTTTAAAATGTTAAAAAGCAAAGATGTCACTTTGAGGACTAAGGTGAGCCTCATATAAGCCATGATATTTTCAATTGGATCATATGGATGTGAAAGCTGGATTATGAATAAGGAAGACCAAAGAAGAATGGATGTCTTTGAACTATGGTGTTGGCAAAGTATATTGAATATACCATGGACTGCCTGAAGAATGAACAAGCCTGTCTTGGGTGAAATATACCCAGAATGCTCCTTGGAAGCCAGGATGGCAAGACTTTGTCTCACATACTTTGGACGTGTTTACCAAAGGGACGAGTTCCTGGAGAAGGACATCATGCTTGGTAAAGTAGAAGGTTGATGAAAAAGAGGAAGACCCTCTATAAAATGGATTGACACTGTGGCTACAACAATGGGCTTAAACATAACGATTGTGAGGATGGCATAGGACCGGGCAGTGTTTCATTCTGTTGTACATAGGGTCACTATGAGTCACAACTGACTCGATGGCACCAAACAACAACAATATGCATGAAATACAGGGATCCCTTAGAGTATCTCTTAATACTAGAACGCCTTGTGATGAAAGTCAGTGAAAAGCTACTTATCAATTCAGGCAGGACTGATAATGGTCCACAACCTTCAGGATTGAAGGTTCGGGTCACCCCACCAGGCAAAGAACCATAATCAACTGAGGTGCTTGCTGATGACAAAGGGAATATGAACAGTAGTGAAAGAAGGTGTGTATAAATACCAGCTAGGACCCTGTAACCAGCTACAGAAATGTTGACTGTAATTATTATGAGTATTTCTTACTTATTTTGTCATGAATATGTTTGTGTGTGTGTGTGTTGAAAATACTTTTGTCTTCTCTCTCTTATCTCTGTACTTATCACAGACTTATGGGAGTCACTGAATAATGGAATTTATGTATTAATTTTAAACCATAATATTTAAGTTACAATATACCAAGGAGAAGAGTAAATATCATTCAAGGACGTTGCATCTTCCTCTGTTGTATGCAGGTTAGTTGTATCATGTTAGGAGAATGTATGATTTTGCTATTGTCTTTATTGGGGATTAAGTATGGTTTTTGGAAGCATTTATGAGTGCCACGTTGACAAGGGGTGGACTGTGATCATTAATTTTATGTGTCAACTTGGCTAGGCTATGGCACCAAGTTATTTGGCTAAATACTCAACTGGATGTTGCTGTGAAGGTATTTACATGTGATTAGCATTTAAATGAGTTGACCTTAAACTAAGCAGGTTAATCTCCATAATGTGGGTGGGTCTCACCCAATCAGTTGAGGGCCTTAAAAGCAAAAACTGAGGTTCCCTGAAGAAGGATTCTTTTTCAAGGCTATAAAGAGATGAGACTGCTAGAATTGCCATCCTGTCACCTGACCTGTGGATCTCAGGTATAAGATTAGTGGCATTTCCAGGCTTTCACAGGAGCTAAGTATTTTGGTCTTGCCTGTCCCTAGAATCATGTAAGCTGATTGCTAAAATATCTATCCTTTTTCTGTTTATCTATCTATGCCTATCTATCCATGCACCCATCATCCAACTATCTAATTTTACTGGTTCTGTTTCTCTTGATAACCTTGACTAAAACTGTATAATTGCAATTAAATAATATTTGCAATAAACAAATTGATAATTATTATTGGATAAGGCGACTAGATCAGAAGTAGATCAGCAGAGCACAACTGAATTTCCAGATATTAGTCATAACATATATGAAATGCTAATCTTTTTTAAAAATGACATGAGTTACCCTAATATTTTCTAAAAGTGCTGTGTTGAATCAGTGGGTCACATTTTTCTTTAAAAAGTATTGTAAGTGGCACTGGTGTCCTGCCTAGACTTTTGGAAAATGACAAAGTTGGAGTTCTACCTCATTACACCTCCAAATCAGTTCAAGGTAAATCCTTAATTTAATCAGACAAAATGAAACCTTAATAGAACTAGGAAAGCATATGGATGTAGTTGGGTAAATTATCTAGATGTGAGAAAGGCCTTTCTAAATGTGGCAACAACCTAAGGAGCCATAAGTGAAAGATTGCTCAATTTGAAAATAAACCCACAACCAAAACCATTGCTGCTGAGTCAATTCTGACTCATAGTGACTCTGTAGGACAGACTAGGACTGCCCCTACAGGGTTTCCAAGGCTCTAAATCTTTAAGGAAGCGGACTGCTGCATCTTTCTCCCACAGAATGGCTAATGGGTTCAAACTGCTGACTTTCTGGTTAGGAGCCAAGTGCTAAACCACTGCAGCACCAGAGCTAATTCGAATACATGAACCTTTAAAACTTGTTTAATATCAAAATGAATATGAACAAATTCAATGGATAAAAAGAAAAATGATTTCATTACATGTATTTCTAAAATAAATTCGGTGATAAATTTTGTTTTAAGAAAATACGACAATCTCACCTCAGTGAAAGTAACCCAAAACAGAAAGATGCTATTTTTTTACTCATCATATTGGTCATAATTAAGAACCTTGATTACAACTTCCAGTAAATTTGTGGAGAATCAGGCAATCTTATAACCTACTAGTTGGAGCAAGTGTTAAAAAGTTTTTGGAAGGTAATTTGTCAGAATCTTTGTAAGTTAAAAATGTACCCATTCTTTTATTCAGCACAGATAATTTATCCTCAGGTTACACTGGCCTAGATGAACGAATAGGTAGGTAGGTAAGTAGGTAGATAGATAGATATAGATGATAGATTAGATAGATAGATAGACAGATGATAGATTGATAGATGATAGATGGATAGATTGATAGATGATAGATAGACAGACAGATAGATAGATCATAGAAAATAGAGATTATGGATGATAGGGCTAAAGTATGCAATACATACATCATGCACACACACACACTAAGGCACATACATAAAGATATTTACTGGGTAGTGAAAACACTGAAATAATTATAAGAGAGTAGTGACAAATTCTTAACAAACACAAGCTGCAGAAATAATTTTTATAATCAAAATATTTATTTTTAATACACAAAGATTTTGCATTTTTTTCCTTCGATATAAAAAATAAAATCTACAGGCAACTCAAATCAATTTGGTAGAAAATTCACTTTTTCTTTTAAACCTTTCTCTACTATCTGATTTTCGCACAATGTGAGTAAACTTCTTTTAACTAAAACATAAACTAATGATTTCTTCTCTTCTATTTCTGTCACTGCACACAGGATGGCTGATTCTCTTCCCTGATTGCTACTTGGGCTCCCTGACACGGGGTTAAATCATGATTCCTTTGGTACGCTGAAGTACCATGTAATAATCTTAGAAAGTAGGAATTTGAGGTTATGTGTCATTGGCAAGGCACTAGGATAGTCTTTTGGAGACGTCGGTGGTGTGTTTCCTATCCAAAGTTCTGCTGTCTCTCTCCACATTGTGACAGAAGAATAATTTCTGAAGTGCTCTGACTTGAATGTTGTGGTTTTGCACTTTCCAGAGCTGGCAGTGATTGTCAAGATTAATCCAGATTAGGGAAAATTCTATATACATTAAATCAAACTTTGGAAGGTATACCTTAAACTTCCACTACTTTAAGGAAACAATTTTTTTCTTTTTTTTCCACTTGGGTCCATTAAAAAAATTTTTTTTAATACATATATAATTTTTATTGTGCTTTAAGTGAAAGTTTACAAATCAAGTCAGTCTCTCACACAAAAACCCAAATACATCTTGCTACACATTCCCAATTACTCTCCCTCTAATGAGACAGCCCGCTCTCTCTATCCACTCTCTCTTTTCGTGTCCAGTTCACGAGCTTCTAACTCCCTCCACCCTCTCATCTCCCCTCCAGGCAAGAGATGCCGACATAGTCTCAAGTGTCCACCAGATCCAAGAAGCACAGTCCTCACCAGCATCCTTCTCCAACCCATTGTCCAGTTCAATCCCTGTCTGAAGAGTTGGCTTTAGGAAAGCTTCCCGTCCTGAGCCATCAGAAGGTCTGGTGGCTATGACCGTGGGGGTCCTTCTAGTCTCAGTCAGACCATTAAGTCTGGTCTTATGAGAATTTGGGGTCTGCATCCCACTGCTCTCCTGCTCCCTCAGGGGTTCTCAGCTGTGCTCCCTGTCAGGGCAGTCATCAGTTGTAGCCAGGCACCATCTAGTTCTTCTGGTCTCAGGATGATGTAGTCGCTGGTTCATGTGGCCCTTTCTGTCTCTTGGGCTCATAACTGCCTTGTGCCCTTGGTGTTCTTCAATCTCCTTTGATCCAGGAAGTTGGAGACCAAGTGATGCATCTTAGATGCCTGCTTAATAGCATTTAAGACCACAGATGCCACTCTTCGAAGTGCGATGCAGAATGTTTTCTTAATAGATTTTACTATGCCATTTGACTTAGATGTTCCCTGAAACAATAGTCCCCAGACCCCTGCCCCTGCTACGCTGTCCTTCGAAGCATTAAGTTTATTCAGGACAATTCTTTGCTTTTGGTCCAGTCCAGTCGTGCTGACCTCCCCTATATAGTGTGCAGTCTTTGCCTTCACCTAAAGTAGTTCTTATCTACTATCTAATTAGTGAATGCCCTCTCCCACCCTCCCACATCTCGTAACCACAAAGGAATGTTTTCTTCTCAGTTTAAACTATTTCTTGAGTTCTTATAATAGTGGTCTTATACAATGTTGTCCTTTTGCAACAGACTAATTTCACTCAGCATAATGCCTTCCAGGTTCCTCCATGTTATGAAGTGTTTCCCAGATTCATCACTGTTCTTTATCAATGGTAGTATTCCATTGTGTGAATATACCATAATTTATCCATTCATCCAGTGGTGGGCACCTTGGTTGCGTCCATCTTTTTGCTATTCTAAACAGTGCTGCAATAAAAATGGGTGTGCATGTATCTGTTCATGTAAAGGCTCTTATTTCTCTAGGGTATATTTCAAGGAGTGGGATTGCTGGGTCGTATGGTAGTTCTATATCGAGCTTTTTAAGGAAGTGCCAAATCGATTTTCAAAGAGGTTGTACCATTTTACATTCCCACCAGCAGTGTATAAGTGTTCCAATCTCTCCACAACCTCTCCAACATTTATTCTTTTGTGTTTTTTGGATTAACGCCAGCCTTGCTGGAGTGAGATGAAATCTCATGTAGTTTTGATCTGCATTTCTCTAATGGCTAAAAATCCTGAACATTTCCTCATGTATCTGTTAGCTACCTGAATGTCTTCTTTAGTGAAGTGTCTATTCATATCCTTTGCCCATTTTTTAATTGGGATATTTGTCTTTTTGTAGTTGAGTTTTGCAGTATCATGTAGATTTTAGAGATCAAGCACTGATCAGAAATGCCATAGCTAAAAACTTTTTCCCAGTGTGTAGGTAGTCTTTTTATTGTTTTGGTGAAGTCTTTGGATGAGCATAGGTGTTTGATTTTTAGGAGCTCCCAGTTATCTAGTTCTTCTTCTGCATTCTTAATAATGTTTTATATACTGTTTATGCAGTGTATTAGAGCTCCTAATGTTGTCCCTATTTTTTCTTCCATAATCTTTATCGTTTTAGATTTTATATTAGGTCTTTGATCCATTTTGAGTTAGTTTTTGTGCATGGAGTGAGGTATGGGTCTTGTTTCATTTTTTTGCAGATGGATATCCAGTTATGCCAGCACCATTTGTTAAAAAGACGGTCTTTTCCCCATTTAACTCTTTTGGGGCCTTTGTCAAATGTCAACAGCTCATATATGGATGAATTTATGTCTGGATTTTCAATTTTGTTCCATTGGTCCACGTATCTGTTGTTGTACCAGTACCAGGCTGTTTTGACTACTGTGGCAGTATAATAGGTTCTAAAATCAGGTAAAGTAAGCCTCCCACTTTGTCCTTCTTTTTCAGTAATGCCTTATTTGTCCGGGGCCTCTTTCCCTTCCATATGAAGTTGGTGATTTATTTCTCCATCTCATTAAAGAATGTCATTGGGATTTGGATCAGAATTGCATGAAATGTATACATCACTTTTGGTAGAATAGACATTTTTATTATGTTAAGTCTCTTTTGCTTTCTTACAGAAGTGTACTGTAGTTTTATTCGTATAAATCTTTTACATCTCTGGTAAGATTTATTCCTAAGTATTTTATCTTCTTAGGGGCTACTATAAATGGTATTGATTTGGTGATTTCTTCTTCGATGTTCTTTTTGTTGGTGTGAGGAATATAACTGATTTTTTGTGTTTATCTGGTATCGCGATACACTGCTGAACTCTTGTATTAGTTTCAGTAGTTTTCTGAAGGATTCCTTAGGGTTTTCTGTGTATAAGATAATGTCATCTGCAAATAGAAAAAAAAAAAAAAAGAGATACTTTTAATTCTTCCCTGCCTATCTGGATGCCCTTTATTTTCTTATCTAGCCTAATTGCTTTGGCTAGGACCTCCAACACAATGTTGAATAAGAGTGGTGATAAAGGGCATCCTTGTCTGATTCCTGATCTCATTGGGAATGCTTTCAGGCTCTCTCTGTTTAGAATGATGTTGGCTGTTGGCTTTGTATAAATGACCTTTATTATGCTGAGGTATTTCCCTTCTATTCCTATTTTGCTGAAAGTTTCTATCAAGAACGAGTGTTGAACTTTGTTAAATGCCTTTTCTGTATCAATTGATAAAATCATATGATTCTTGTCTTTTGTATTATTTATGTGGTGGATTACATTAATTGTTTTTCTAAAGTTGAACCATCCCTGCATACCTGGTATGAATCCCGCTTGGTCATGGTAAATTATTTTTTTGTTATGTTATTGAATTCTATTGGCTAGAATTTTGTTGAGGATTTTTGCATCTACGTTCATTAGGAGCGTAGGTCTATAATTTTCTTTTCTTGTGGTGTCTTTACCTGGTTGTGATATCAGGGATATGGTGGCTTCATAGAATGAGTTTGGTAGTATTCCATCCTTTTCTATGCTCTGAAATACCTTTAGTAGTAGTGGTGTTAACTCTTCTCTGAAAGTTTGGTAGAACTCTGCAGTGAAGCTGTCTGGACCAGGGCTGTTTTTTGTTGGGAGTTTTTTGATTACCTTTTTAATCTCCTTTTTTGTTATGGGTCTATTTTGTTGTTCTACCTCTGTGTTAGTTTAGGTAGGTAGTGTGTTTCTAGGAATTCATCCATTTCTTCTAGGTTTTCAAATTTGTTAGTGTACAGTTTTTCATAGTAATCTGATATGATTCTTTTAATTTCAGTCGGGTCTCTTGTAACATCGCCCATCTCATTTCTAATTCGGGTTATTTGCTTCCTCTCCTGTTTTTCTTTTGTCAGTTTGGCCAGAGGTTTATCAATTTTGTTGATTTTTTCAAAAAAACAGCTTCAGTCTTGTCAATTTTTTCAATTGTTTTTCTGTTTTCTATTTCATTTAGTTCAGCTCTAATTTGTATTATTTGTTTTCTTCTGGTGCCTGTCGGATTCTTTTGATGCTCTCTTTCTTTTTGTTCAAGTTGTAGGGTGATTCTTTGATTTTGGCCCTTCCTTTTGGATGTGTGCATTTATTGATATAAATTGGCCTCTGAGCACCCCTTTTGCTGTGTCCCAAAGGTTCTGATAGGAAGTGTTTTCATTCTCCTTGGATTCTCTGAGTTTCTTGATTCCATCCTTAATGTCTTCAATAATCCAGTCTTTTTTGAGCAGGGTTTTGTTCAGTTTCCAAATGTTTGATTTCTTTTCCCTGCTTTTGCTGTTATTGATTTCTGCTTTTAAGGCCTTATGTTCAGAGAATATGCTTTGTAATATTTCAATGTTTTTGATTCTGCTAAGGCTTGCTTTATGACCTAATACGTGGTCTATTCTAGAAAATGTTCCGTGTGCACTAGAAAAGAAAGTATACTTGGTTGCTGGTTGATGGAGTATTCTCTACATGTCTATGGGGTCAAGTTGGTTGATTGTGGCATTTAGCTCTTCTGTGTCTTTATTCAGCTTCTTTCTGGATGTCCTGTCCTTCACCGAAAGTGGTGTGTTGAAGTCTCCTACAATTATTGTGTAGCTGTCTATTTCACTTTTCAATGCTGATAGAGTTTGTTGTATGTATCTTGCGGCCCTGTTATTGGGTGCGTAAATATTTAATATGGTTATATCTTCTTGGTGTATTGTCCCTTTAATCATTATATAGCGTCCTTCCTTACCCTTTATGATGGATTTAACTTTAAAGTCTATTTTGTCAGAAATTAATATTGCCACTCCTGCTCTTTGATTGTTGTTTGCTTGATATATTTTTTCCATCCTTTGAGTTTTAGTTTGTTTGTGTCTCTACATCTAAGGTGTGTGTCCTGTAGGCAGCATATATATGGATCTTGTTTTTTAATCCATTCTGCCACTCTCTGTCTCTTTATTGGTACATTTAGTCCATTGACATTCAGGGTAATTATGGATAGGTATGAATTTAGTGCCATCATTTTGATGTCTTTTTTTGTGTGTTGACAGTTTCTTTGTCCCACTTGATTTTATGTCTTGAGTATATTTTCTTTATATGTTGTCCTTTCCTCATATTTGTTGTTGATTTTGTTTCTGCTGAGTCTGTATTTTTCCCTTGTATTTTATTTTGATGAGTAGGATAGTTTGTCTCCTTTGTGGTTACCTTATTATTTACCCCTTTTTTTCTAAATTTAAACCTAACCTTTATTTCTTTGTATCGCCGTATGTTCCTTCCCGTAAGGAAGGTGTATGGTTACATTTCTTAGTCCCTCTTTATTATTTTAATGTTGTCTTTTTTTAATATAGTAATATCACTGTTAGCCTGGTTTGAGGTTTTTTTTTTTTTTAATAATCTTGCTTTGTTTTTTTGGATTTCCCTGTCTGGATTGACTTCTGGTTGCTCTGCCCAGTGTTCTAGTCTTGGGTTGATACCTGATATTATTGATTTTCTAACCAAAGAACTCCCTTTAGTATTTCTTGTAGTTTTGGTTCGGTTTTTACAAATTCCCTCAACTTGTGTTTTTCTGGAAATGTCTTAATTTCACCTTCGTATTTAAGAGACAGTTTTGATGGACATATGATTCTTGGCAGGCAATTTTTTCCTTCAATTTTTTAAATATGTCATCCCATTGCCTTCTTGCCTGTATGGTTTCTGCTAAGTAGTCCAAGCTTATTTTTATTGGCTCTCCTTTGTAGGTGACTTTTTGTTTATCCCTCACTGCTCTTAAAATTCTTTCTTTATCTTTGGTTTTGGCAAGTTTGATTATAATATGTCTTGGTGACTTTCTTTTCAGATCTACCTTATGTGGAGTTTGATGAGCATCTTGGATAGATATCTTCTTAATCTTTCACAATACCAGGGAAGTTTTCTGCCAACAAATCTTCAACAACTTTCTCTATATTTTCTGTTATTTCTCCCTGTTCTGGTACTCCAGTCACTCCTAGGTTATTTCTCTTGAGAGAGCCCCACTTGATTCTTAAGGTTTCTTCATTTTTTTAAATTCTTTTTTCTGATTTTTATTCAAATATATTAGTGCCAAGTGATTTATCTTCAAGTTCAGAAATTCTAGCTTCTACTTGCTCAATTCTGCTCCTCTGACTTTCTATTGAGTTGTATAATTCTGTAATTTTATTGTTAATCTTCTGAATTTCTGATTGCTGTCTGTCTATGGATTTTTCCGGCTTATTAGACTTTTCATTATGTTCCTGAAATATCTAATTTCTTCAATTGCTTTATCTGTGTGTTCCTTAGCTTGTTCTGCATGTTCCCTCATTTCCTTTCTGATGTCTTGAAGGGTTCTGTTTATTAAACTTTTTATTCTGCATCTGGTAATTCCAAGAGTGCACTTTGATCTAGAAGATCCCTGAATTCTTTGTTTTGAGAGCCTGTTGAGGTGATCATGGTCTGTTTCTTTATGTGACTTGATATCGACTGTTGTCTCCAAGCCATCTATAAGCTATTGTATTAGTTTATGCTTGCTTACTGTGTCATAGCTGCTGGCTTTGTTTTGTTTTGGTATACCCCTATGGATTGCTTGAGTGAGCTAGCTTGATTCTTTTTGTCTTTGGAGCTCTGGTCTCCTGTCCCCAGCTGGTTAAAGCTGTTATCAGGTATATCAGTCTAGGAGTCCATTCAGTTTTCTTGTATGAATTCAGCTCAGGTTTCCAGGTAGATGATCAAGTGTGTGGTACAGGCTCTGTCCTACAGTCTTAGAGGTGCAGGGGTAATTGGCATATATACAGGTATCTAATTGCAGCAGCGGGTCATGCTCTGAACAAGGCAGGGGGCTGAGTTCCAACCCCCAAGTGACTCTGATGAAAATGCGTCCCTGTTCCCTGGGGAGTGCAGGTGGGTGAGTTCTGCAGAGGGACCATGGGCACTCAAAGTTTTTGGTTGTAAGGACTGGGAGGTACCTGTTATCTTTGGACCCCTGTTGTGGGTGACTGGGTGACCTGAGTGGAACTACCAGTCCTTAGGTCCCTGATGTGGGTAGGTGAGGACCTTGTTTAATAGGCAACGCAATGTCAAACGTCAAACACCCACCTCTCCACCACACAGCTGAAATGGTTGGAGTTCACCAACAAGGGCCTATTCTCCCAAAATAGGCCCACACAGATCCATGCAGAAGGGAAAGGTGCTCAAGGTCTACGGATGGTTTATGCCTGGAGAGGAGCCACTTCTGTCCTGAGCTCCCCCAGTTAATGGAGCTAGCAAATTATCTTTTCCTCCCAATTGCAAACCTTTTCCTTCCCCAAGGCCGGGATGGTGGCTCTAGGTGCTCAGCGGGACCTATTTCAGGCCCAGGGATTCAGCCGCTGAAGCTGGTTTTGGGGGTGGGGGGATGTGGTAAAATATACACACGTACTTAGCTTTTGCAGACAGCCCCATTCTTAGGTTCCAGAGGTGTCAGTAGGCTGTGCAGCTGGCTGCTTCTCCCTGAGGAATCTGCGGCTGAATGCTAGTACCAGCCCACTGCTGCCGCCATTCCGGGAATGGTGCCTGAGTGCTCCCCACGATTCAGGTCTGGTAACTCCTCTCCACTTATGAACAGTCTCTTCCTCACCCTGCCCCTCAGTTCATTGTCTAAGCTTGCCTTTGATGCTCAGAACTTCCAGCTTGTCACAAATATTCTCATTTCACTTGTTTTTTTTTTGGTCTTTGTTGTAAAGAGGGCTTGCAGGAAGCGTCTGTCTATTGCTCCATCTTGGATCTGCCCCTTTTTTAAATCTTTTATGTGTTGGTTTTAGAAAACCCAAACCACACCGTTTTGGAAATTGATGATCAGCTACAGAATCTTCATTTTCCAGACAATTTTTATATTCTGTGTACATCCTGTGATATCTAGGAATAAAACAACAGAGATACAATTTTCCTAGTGGAGATAATTAAATAAATATAATTATTTTTGTTTGAAAGTTACATTTTCACTCAGATAGTATTCCCCATGCTCTTCAGAAGAATTATCTTCTAAATGCTACCAGAAAATCCCTTTCTTAGATAATTAGATTATTAGATGAAATTAAATTCAGATTACTACATGACCTTTGCTATTTGTTCCATGTGCATTATGCATAGTATGGGATTTGCCTAGTTAAAATCACTTTTATAGAACAAATCTTAAGAGTAACTAAAATACATCACATCTGTAGGAAGCAAATGTTAGATTAGACAATCAAATTTCATTATAATACATAAAAGAATTGATACTGGAAAAGATAAAATAATTTTTGATTCTAGAATAAAGAAAAGGTGCCCTGGTGGCACAATGGTTAAGTGCTCAGCTGCTAATCAAAAGGTCAGAGGTTCAAACCCACCAGTGGCATCTTGGAAGAAAAGACCTGGAGATGTGCTCCTGTAAAGATTACAGCCTAGCGAACCCTGTGAGGCAGTTTTACTCCGTCATAGAATTCACTCTCCAGCCAAAATTATATTTCTTCTTTATTTTACTAGGTATAGGCCTCCTGGGATTTATGAAAGAGAATATTCCAAATTTGTTACAAACAGAAAAATAAGTATTTATTTTTCATCCACCTGTGGATTTCATCTACCTGGGGTATTCATGGCTCAGGGCAGGTCTTGGCTCAAGTGGAGTAGGATTGTTTACACCAGTGGGCCAGCAAAGGCTCTTCTCTTTTCAATGCAATGACATCAGCACAGTAACGCAAGGGGAAACACATACGGCCTCATAAGACCCCTGTAAGGGTCAGAAATGGAACCCCATTATTTCTGCCCATTCACCACCGGCCAGAGAAGTCACGTGGCCAAGTCTGAGGTTAAGGGGCATGGAGGTACTCTTTCTCTTTTGAGGGAGGAAATGAAATGTTACTTGACAAAGGTCATTGATGGTAGATTTGAAAACATCAATGAGATAGATGAGAAACTAAGGACTCAAAGTGTTGCTAATTGGCACAGTTGAAAATACCATTGCCATTGAGTCTATTCTGACTCATAGGGACACTATAGGACAGGGTAGAACTTCCCTATAGGGTTTCCAAGGCTGTAATCTCCATGGAAGCAGACTGCTACTTCTTTATTTTCCAGAGTGGCTGGTGGGTTCAAACTGCCCGTGTTTTGTTTAGCAGCCCAGCGTTTAACCACTGCACTGACAGGGCTCCTTACAATTGAAAATAATGGAATAAATTTTTAAAAGTATATCTCAGCATAGCCTTCTAAAAACCAGGGCATTTTTTCCTAGTAAATACTTGAATATTATTTCTTAGGATTTAGTATATTGAAATAGTTTAAAGTGTTGTTATTTTATTTTATGAAATAAACATTTCTATTACAATATTAAATAAATATCATATTGAATATGGACAAAAGTATTTTAACAGTACAAATTTGTGAAATCTAGAATGATAGTACATAAATAGTAAACCTTATTACAGTTTGTTCCACAAACGTAGTAGGTCATATACAATATTCTTTTAAAGGACTTAATTAAATCAATATATCAAAGAGAAAATTATATTATTTTAATGGATACACAGAAGAGATTTTGTTTAAACCTAAACAACTTAGAAAATATAAAGATTTTGTATAAAATGTAGAAAATAATTTCCTAATTATTTGAAAAGCATTTTTATGCCAGATTTTCCTTTTGAAGCACATAACTTAATGGAATCAAAATGAATATTCAGAAAATAATTAAACAGAAATATAAATATAAATAAATAAATAGACACAGAAATGATTTTAAATAAATGGAAATGGATAGTGTATTTTTAAATGTTGCTGCATTAATTATTAGCAAATTGGAATATAATTTAACTTGAGCTTTCTCACATCATATGGGATAAGAAAATTAAGAATAATCAAAGCGATAAATATAAAATTGAAATTATTAGTGACTTAAGGTCACACAGAGATTCATTCAAAATCATAGGACATTCAGAAGATAAAGTCTGCGAATGATAAATTTATATACCAAGGAGAAAAATAGATATAAAAAGACTAGAATTTTAGCACATATTCTATCATTCAAATGATATATCATTATTATTCTATGATATGAAAGTGAGAAATAACATACTATGATTTAAATTGTATATTTAAATAATTGATTAAAATAGTTATCAAATAATTAAAGTTGAATTATTTTTGTCATCTATTTTATTTTTGTGCTTCTCAACTTTACCGTAAATGGTCTAATTATATTTATAGCCTCTTTGTTCACTTGGAAACCCTGGCAGCGTAGTGGTCAAGAGTTATGCCTGCTAACCAAAAAGGTCGGCAGTTTGAATTCACCAGGCACTCCTTGGAAACCGCATGAGGCAATTATACTCTACCCTATAGGGTCACTAGGAGTCCGAATGGACTGGATGGCAACGGATTTTGTTTGTTTTGTTTTCTGCTCACTTAATAATATGTTGTCAATATTTGCCTATATATTTAAAATATTACATTATTATGATAGTGTGCTAATAATTTGCAAAATAAATATTCATTTTCAGTGATTTATTAAACTTATTTTTTTATAAGTCACAATTTTTTAACCTAAATTTTACATGTGTTATTTTCATGTTCTGCAATTATTCGGGTACTCTATTGGAACCTTTGTACATACATTTATGTGCTTATCTGATTCTTTCTTTAGAATGCTTTGAAAATTGTAATTTCTGTGTCAAATTATGTGTGTTTTCAAGCTTTTCAATACATAGTACCAAACTATTCTTTTAGTTGGAACTAACGTGAGTCTTGTATGTCTGTTCATATTTTCTTACACCCATGACAATACTGGATTTTATCACTCTTTGTGTTCTTTATCCAACCTAACTGGCTAAAAACATTTACTTTATTTAATTTAACTTAATTCCATGGATTTTTTCTTTTGTGCTTCAGAAGAATATGAAACATTGTGTTACATTCTGTTGTAAGATAACAAATTAACTGACACTAAATAATCAATAAATATTGTTTAATAAACAAGCAAATAAATGTTTAATGACGATTTATATTATTTCTCACTTGAATTTGGTTAATTAGCTCATCTTATTTGGTTCGTATTTTGGGTTATTATTTGGGTAACTTTCTCGTTATATGTGATTTAAATTTTTTTCCTCTGCTTGTACTTTTCCTTTAACGGGATATTTTGATATACAGAAGATTGAAATATTTTGTAGTTAATTTTTTCCTGTCTTGTTCTGCCCTGGTGTCATATGAAGAAAGACCTAACCTGAAAACTAGAAAGTATCAAATGCACAAATACCTATATTATTTATCATTTTAAACATATATCTTTAATATCTATTAGAATTATTTTAATATGTAAGGCAATAAATTAAAATGATTTAAAGATAGTTTTATTAGTTATACTTTAGGTGAATTAAAATTGTATCATTTTGTTGTACAGGTCTATGAGCTTTGACAAAAGCATAAAGTTGTTAACTACCACCATAATCAGGATATCAAACAGTTGTTCCATCCTCCTAAAAAAAAAAAAAATACCCTCTGTGGGAACCTTTTCCCAAATCCCCCAGCTGCCGGCAAACACTGGTCTGTGTTCCGTTCCAGAGTTTTATCTATTCTTTTACAAGTATCATGCTGTCTGGGTTGTCATAGATTTATAATATGTGTTGCAATCACACAGTATGTATCCTCTAGCTTTGTGCTGTTTCAGTATTGATTTTCCTCCTCTAGTTTCTTTGCATTTCCACATACATTTTAGAACCAGTTTATGGATTATTACAAATTTCTACTGACATTTTTAACACAATAGGGTTTATCAGCTTGAGAAAAATTAAATCTTAAAAATATTCAGTTTTCTAATGAATTATAAAGATATATCTATCAATTTACTTAGGTTTTCTTCACCAGTGTTTTGCAGTTTTCAACCTACAGAACATGAACATATTTTGTTAGATTTATATTCAAGTTTTTCAAGTTTCAAGAAGTATTATCTATTTCTCAAACACTTGTTGATTTTGTCTTTTATACTTTATGCTTTTACTCTTGTATTTAGTATTTTTCCAAACTCAAACTCTGTACAATTTTCCACTGTTTCCTGATAAAATTTTATAATTTTAGATCTTGCATTTAGACTTCTGATCCATTCGAATTAATTTTTGTATGCACTGAGATTAAGGGTTAAATCATCAGTTGCCATCGTGTGGATTCTAAATCACGGTACCCCTTGTGTGTCACAGTAGTACTGTGCTCCATAGGGTTTTCTATGGCTGATTTTTCAGAAGTAGATCACCAGGCCTTTCTTCCAAAGTGTCTCTGGGTGAACTCAAACCTCTCACTTTTCAGTTAGCAGCTGAATGTGTTAACTATTTGTACTTCTAGGGACTCTGAGGTAACGTTAGGAATTCATTAATTTTGCATTTGGTTAACCAGTAGATCCAGGACAATTTATTAAAAAGATTATCCTTTCCCTGTTAACACTGTATGTTTGTTGAAAATCAAATGATCGTATAAGTATATGTCTATTTTTGGATTTTCTATTCAATTCTATTGTCAATCTTCTTGTGCATCTTTATGCCAGTAACACTGTCTTAGTCATGTAGTGCTGCTATAACAGAAATACCACAATTGGATGGTTTTAACAAAGAGACATTTATTCTCTCACATTCTAGCAAGCTCTAAGTCCAAATTCAGGGCATCCACTCCGGGGGAAGGCTTTCTTTGTCTGTCAGCTCTGGAGGAACATCATTGTCATCAATCTTCCCCTGGTCTAGTACCATCTCAGTGCAGGAATCTCAGACCCAAATGACATGTTGTGCTCCCGGCACAGCTTTCTTGGTGGTGTGAGGTCCCCATGTCTCTCTGCTTGCTTCTCTCTTTTTTATCTCAAAAGAGATTGGCTTAAGACACTATCTAGTCTTGTAGATCTCATCAATATTACTGCTGCTAATCCATTTTATTACATCATAGTGACAGAATTTACAACACATAGGGAAATCACATCATATAATGCTGGGAATTATGACCTAGCCAAGTAAACAGATATTTTTGGGAGGAACAATTCTATCCATGATAAACACATTCTCTTGACTACTCAATTAACTTCATAAGTCTCAGGCCCTCTGACTTTGAACTTCTTCTGAAAGTTACTTTGACTCTTCTAGGACCTTGGCATTTCTACATGAATCTCGGAATCTTTTTGTCAATTTCTACCACAAAATATCTGCTGAGATTTTTATTATGATTGCTCTGAATCTATAAAAAAAATGGGAAGAATTGAAATCTTTACTATGCTAAGTCTTCTGTAATGGACTGAATTATGTCCCCCCTCAAAATACGTGTCAGCTTCGTTAGGCCATGTGTGGTCGCCTTCCATTTTATGATTTTCCTGTGAATTGTAAATCATAATCTCTGCCTGTGGTTAAAAAGGATTAGGGTGGGATGTAACACCCTTACAACATCACATCCCCGATCCAAAATAAGGGGATTTTCCCTGGGGTGTGGCCTGCACCACCTTTTATCTCTCCAGAGATAAAAAGGAAAGGGAATCAAGCAAAGAGTTGGGAACCTCATACCACCAAGAAAGCAGCTCTGGGAGCAGAGTACATGATCTTTGGACCTGAGGTTCCTGTGTCAAGATGCTCCCAGACCAAGGAAAGACTGATGACAAAGACCTTCCTCCAGAGCTGACAGAGAGAGAAAGCCTTCCCCTGGAGATGGCTCCTGAATTTGGACTTCTAGCCTACTGGACTGTGAGAGAATAAATCTGTTTGTAAAAGCCCTCCACTTGTGGTATTTCTGTTATAGCAGCACTAGATGACTAAGACATCTTCTGATCCATGAACTTGGTATGTCTCTCCATTTATTTAAGTTTTCTGCTACTTCTCTCAGTAATCATTTGTATTTTTCAGTCACAGATCTTTGTCAAATGTTTCCTTATATGCATATTTTTTATGCTACTGTATGATATTCTGATTGTTAATTTCTAGTACATGGAAATACATTGATAAAAATCAAGCTATATTGATCTTTTATTTGTAATTCGATAAATCCGGCTATTAGTTCTGGTAGATTTTTTTAGATTACACAGAATTTTCTCTCTATATAAGATCATCATATGGACTGTTAATATTTTATATCTTTTCCATATTCTAGAATCTTGTTATGTCTCTTTTTGGCTTTACTGCAATGGCTAGAGCCTCAATGAAAACCCTGGTGGTGTAGTGGCTAAGAGCTCTGCTGCTAACCAAAAGGTCGGCAGTTCAAATCCACCAGGCACTCCGTGGAAACCCTGTGGAGCAGTTCTACTCTGTTCTGTAAGGTTGCTATGAGTTGGAATTTACTCAACTGCAATGGTTATTTTATTTATTTTTTTTTTTACAGCCTCAATATAATGTTGAATGGAAGTAGTGAGAGTGGTATCCTTACCTCGTTCTTTATTTCGGGTGGAAGGATTGAGTTTTAAACTATGAAGTGTGATGTTAACTATTGTTTTTCCATAGATGACATTTAAAAATTGAGGAAATTTCTCTTATTCCTAGTATTCTGAGATTTTTAAAAATCAATAATAAATTTTGGATTTCTCAAATGATTTTTTCATCTACTAAAATTATTATATTTAATGTAATTTTTACTTATTTAATATGGTGTCATGAATTAGATTTTGTCCCCCCAAAAATGTGTGCATCTACTTGGTTAGGCCATGATTCCCAGTATTCTGTGATTGTCCTCCATTTTGTGATTGTAATTTTATCTTAAAAGGATTAGGGGGAGATTGTACCACCACCCTTACTCAGGTCACCTCCCTGCTTCAATGTAAAGGGAGCTTCCCTGGGGTGTGGCCGGCACCACGTTTTATCTCTCAAGAGATAAAAGGAAAGGGAGGCAAGCAGAGAGTAGGGGACTTCATACCACCAAGAAAGCAGCACCAGGAGGAGAGCATGTCCTTTAGACCCAGGGTCCCTGTGCCTGAGAAGCTCCTCAACCAGGGGAAGATTGAGAACAAGGACTTTCCTCCAGAGCCAATAGAGAGAGAAAGCCTTCCCCTAGAGCCAACACCCTGAAATTAGACTTGTAGCCTACTAGAATGTGAGGAAATAAATTTCTCTTTGTTAAAACCATCCACTTGTGGTATTTCTGTTATAGCAGTACTAGATGAAACTAAGACATATGGTAAATTAAACTGTTTTTTTGAAATAATTTTTATTGTGCTTTAAGTGAAAGTTTACAAATCAAGTCAGTCTCTCACAAAAAACCCATATACACCTTCCTACACACTTCCAGTTACTCTCCCCCTAATGAGACAGCCCACTCTCTCCCTCCACTCTCTCTTTATCGTGTCCATTTTGCCAGCTTCTAACCCTCTCCACCCTCTCATCTCCAGGCAGGAGATGCCAACATAGTCCCAAGTGTCCACCTGATCCAAGAAGCTCACTCCTCACCAGCATCCCTCTCCAATCCATGTCTGAAGAGTTGGCTTTGGGAATGGTTCCTGTCCTGGGCCAACAGAAGGTCTGGGGCCTATGACCACCGGGGTCCCTCTAGTCTCAGTCAGACCATTAAGTTTGGTCTTATGAGAATTTGGAGTCTGCATCCCACTGCTCTCCTGCTCCCTCAGGGGTTCTCTGTTGTGTTCCCTGTCAGGGCAGTCATCCGTTGTAGCCGGGCACCATCTAGTTCTTCTGGTCTCAGGATGATATAGTCGCTGGTTCATGTGGCTCTTTCTGTCTTGGGCTCATAATCGCCTTGTTCCCTTGGTGTTCTTAATTCTCCCTTGATCCAGGTGGGTTGAGACAAATTGATGGATCTTAGATGGCTGCTTGCTAGCATTTAAGACCCCAGATGCCACTCTTCAAAGTGGGATGCAGAATGTTTTCTTAATAGATTTTATTATGCCAATGGACTTAAATGTCCCCTGAAACCATGGTCCTCAGACCCCTGCCCCTGCTACCCTGGCCTTGGAAGCATTCAGTTTATTCAGGACACTTCTTTGCTTTTCGTTTATTCCAGTTGTGCTGACCTCCCCTGTATTGTGTGTTGTCTTTCCCTTCACCTAAAGTAGTTCTTATCTACTATCTAATTAGTGAATGCCCCTCTCCCACCCTCCCTCCCTTCCCCCTATCATAACCACAAAAGAATGTTTCCATCTCAGTTTAAACTATTTTTCAAGTTCTTATAATAGTGGTCTTATACAATATTTATCCTTTTGCAACTGACTAATTTCACTCAGCATAATGCCTACCAGGTTCCTGTATGTTATGAAATGTTTCACAGATTCATCACTGTTCTTTATCGATGAGTAGTATTCCATTGTGTGAATACACCATAATTTATTTATCCATTCACCCGTTGATGGGCACCTTGGTTGCTTCCATCTTTTTGCTATTGTAAACAGTGCTGCAATAAACATGGGTGTGCATATATCTGTTCATGTAAAGACTCTTATTTCTCTAGGGTATATTCCAAGGAGTGTGATTGCTGGGTCTTATGGTAGTTCTATTTCTAGCTTTTTAAGAAAGTGCCAAATCGATTTCCAAAGTGGTTGTACCATTTGACATTCCCACCAGCAGTGTATAAGTGTTCCAATCTCTCCACAACCTCTCCAACATTTATTATTTTGTGTTTTTTGGATTAATGCCAGCCCCGTTGGAGTGAGATGAAATCTCAATGTAGTTTTGATCTGCATTTCTCTAATGTCTAATGATTGTGAACATTTCCTCATATATCTGTTAACTACCTGAATGTCTTCTTTAGTGAAGTGTCTATTCATGTCTTTTGCCCATTTTTTAATTGGGTTATTTGTCTTTTTGTAGTTGAGATTTTGCAGTGTCATGTAGATTTTAGAGATCAAGCGCTGATCAGAAATATCATAGCTAAAAACTTTTTCCCAGTGTGTAGGTAGTCTTTTTATTGTTTTGGTGAAGTCTTTGGATGAGCATAGGTGTTTGATTTTTAGGAGCTCCCAGTTATCTAGTTCTTCTTCTGCATTCTTAATAATGTTTTGTATACTGTTTATGCCATGTACTAGGGCTACTAACATTCTTTCTAGTTTTTCTTCCATGATCTTTATCGTTTTAGATTTTATATTTCGGTCTTTGATTCATTTTGAGTTAGTTTTGGACATGGAGTGAGGTACTTATGGGTCTTGTTTCATTTTTTTCCATATGTATAACAAGTTATGCCAGCACCATTTGTTAAAAAGACTGTCTTTTCCCCATTTAACTCTTTTGGAGCCTTTGTCAAATGTCAAATGCTCATATGTGGATGGATTTATGTCTGGATTTTCAATGCTGTTCCGTTGGTCCATGTATCTGTTGTACCAGTACCAGGCTGTTTTGACTACTGTGGCGGTATAATAGGTTCTAAAATCAGGTAAAGTAAGGCCTCCCATTTTGTTCTTCTTTTTCAGTAATGCCTTATTTATCTGGGGCCTCTTTCCCTTCCATATGAAGTTGGTGATTTATTTCTCCATCTCATTAAAGAATGTCCTTGGGATTTGGATCGGATTTGCATTAAATGTATAGATCGCTTTTGGTACAATAGACATTTTTATAATGTTAAGTCTTCGTATCCACGAGCAAGGTAAGTTCTTCCACTTATGTAGGTCTGTTTTGGTTTCTTGCAGAAGTGTACTGTAGTTTTCTTTGTCTAAGTCTCTTACATCTCTGTTAAGATTTATTCCTAAGTATTTTATCTTCTTGGAGGCTACTGTAAATGGCATTGATTTGGGGATTTCTTCTTCGATGTTCTTTTTGTTGGTGTAGAGGAATACAACTGATTTTTCTGTGTTTATCTTGTATCCCGATACTCGGTTGAACTCTTCTATTAGTTTCAGTAGTTTTGTTGAGAATTCCTTAGGGTTTTCTGTGTATAAGATCATGTCATCTGCAAATAGAGATACTTTTACTTCTTCCTTGCCAATCTGGATGCGCTTTATTTCTTTATCTAGCCTAATTGCTCTGGCTAGGACTTCCAGGACAATGTCGAATAAGAGTGGTGATAAAGGGCATCCTTGTCTGTTTCCTGATCTCAGTGGGAATGTTTTCAGGCTCTCTATATTTAGGGTGAGTTGGCTGTTGGCTTTGTATACCCCCCCAAAAAAAAAAATGCCCTTTATTATGTCGAGAAATTTTCCTTCTGTTCCTATTTTGCTGAGAGTTTTTATCATGAATGAGTGTTGAACTTTGTCAAATGCCTTTTCTGCATCAATTGATAAAATCATGTGATTCTTGTCTTTTGTTTTATTTATGTGGTGGATTACATTAATTGTTTTTCTAATGTTGATATGTTGTTGAATTCTATTGGCTAGAATTTTGTTGAGGATTTTTCCATCTACATTCATGAGGGATACAGGCATATAATTTTCTTTTCTTGTGGTGTCTTTACCTGGTTTTGGTATCAGGGATATGGTGGCGTCATAGAACGAGTTTGGTAGTATTTTGTCCTTTTCTATGCTCTGAATTACCTTTAGTAGTAGTGGTGTTAACTCTTCTCTGAAAGTTTGGTAGAACTCTGCAGTGAAGCTGTCTGGACCAGGGCTTATTTTTGTTGGGAGTTTTTTGATTACCTTTGCAATGTCTTCTTTGTTACGGGTCTGTTTTGTTGCTCTACCTCTGTTTGTGTTAGTTTAGGCAGGTAGTGTGTTTTTAGGAATTCATTCATTTCTTCTAGGTTTTCGAATTTGTTTGAGTATAGTTTTTCATTGTAATCTGATATGATTCTTTTAATTTCAGTTGGGTCTCTTGTAATATCGCCCATCTCATTTCTTATTTCGGTTATTTGCTTCCTGTTTTTCTTTTGTCAGTTTGGCCAGTGGTTTATCAATTTTATTCATTTTTTCAAAAAACCAGCTTGTTAATTCTTTCCATTGTTTTTCTGTTTTCTATTTCGTTTAGTTCAGCTCTAATTTTTTTTTTGCATTTATTTTTTATTTATTTATTTATTTATTTTTATAATAACTTTTATTAAGCTTCAAGTGAACGTTTACAAATCCAATCAGTCTGTCACATATAAGTTTACATACATCTCACTCCCTACTCCCACTTGCTCTCCCCCTCTTGAGTCAACCCTTTCAGTCTCTCCTTTCTTGACAATTTTGCCTGCTTCCCTCTCTCTCTATCCTCCCATCCCCCCTCCAGACAAGAGTTGCCAACACAATCTCAAGTGTCCATCTGATATAATTAGCTCGCTCTTCATTAGCGTCTCTCTCCCACCTGCTGACCAGTCCCTTTCATTTCTGATGAGTTGTCTTCGGGGATGGTTCCTGTCCTGTGTCAACAGAAGGTCTGGGGAGCATGGCCGCCGGGATTCCTCCAGTCTCAGTCAGACCATTAAGTTTGGTCTTTTTATGAGAATTTGGGGTCTGTATCCCACTGATCTCCTGCTCCCTCAGGGGTCCTCTGCTGTCTCCCTGTCAGGGCAGTCATCGATTGTGGCCGGGCACCAACTAGTTCTTCTGGTCTCAGGATGATGTAGGTCTCTGGTTCATGTGGCCCTTTCTGTCTCTTGGGCTCTTAGTTGTCGTGTGGCCTTGGTGTTCTTCATTTTCCTTTGCTCCAGGTGGGTTGAAACCAATTGATGCATCTTAGATGGCCGCTTGTTAGCATTTAAGACGCCAGACGCCACATTTCAAAGTGGGATGCAGAATGTTTTCATAATAGAATTATTTTGCCAATTGACTTAGAAGTCCCCGCAAACCATGTTCCCCAGACCCCCGCGCTTGCTCTGCTGACCTTTGAAGCATTCATTTTATCCCGGAAACTTCTTTGCTTTTGGTCCAGTCCAACTGAGCTGACCTTCCATGTATTGAGTGTTGTCTTTCCCTTCACCTAAAGCAGTTCTTATCTACTGATTAATCAATAAAAAACCCTCTCCCACCCTCCCTCCCTCCCCACCTCGTAACCACAAAAGTATGTGTTCTTCTCAGGTTTACTATTTCTCAAGATCTTATAATAGTGGTCTTATACAATATTTGTCCTTTTGCCTCTGACTCATTTCGCTCAGCATAATGCCTTCCAGGTTCCTCCATGTTATGAAATGTTTCACAGATTCGTCACTGTTCTTTATCGATGCGTAGTATTCCATTGTGTGAATATACCACAATTTATTTATCCATTCATCTGTTGATGGACACCTTGGTTGCTTCCAACTTTTTGCTATTGTAAACAGAGCTGCAATAAACATGGGTGTGCATATATCTGTTTGTATGAAGGCTCTTGTATCTCTAGGGTATATTCCTAGGAGTGGGATTTCTGGGTTGTATGGTAGTTCTATTTCTAACTGTTTAAGATAACGCCAGATAGATTTCCAAAGTGGTTGTACCATTTTACATTCCCACCAGCAGTGTATGAGAGTTCCAATCTCTCCGCAGCCTCTCCAACATTTATTATTTTGTGTTTTTTGGATTAATGCCAGCCTTGCTGGTGTGAGATGGAATCTCATCGTAGTTTTAATTTGCATTTCTCTAATGGCTAATGATTGAGAGCATTTTCTCATGTATCTGTTGGCTGCCTGAATATCTTCTTTAGTGAAATGTGTGCGCATATCCTTTGCCCACTTCTTGATTGGGTTGTTTGTCTTTTTGTGGTTGAGTTTTGACAGAATCATGTAGATTTTAGAGATCAGGCGCTGGTTGGAGATGTCATAGCTGAAAATTCTTTCCCAGTCTGTAGGTGGTCTTTTTACTCTTTTGGTGAAGTCTTTAGATGAGCGTAGGTGTTTGATTTTTAGGAGCTCCCAGTTATCTGGTTTCTCTTCATCACTTTTGGTAATGTTTTGTATTCTGTTTATACCTTGTATTAGGGCTCCTAGGGTTGTCCCAATTTTTTCTTCCATGATCTTTATCGTTTTAGTCTTTATGTTTAGGTCTTTGATCCACTTGGAGTTAGTTTTTGTGCATGGTGTGAGGTATGGGTCCTGTTTCATTTTTTTGCAAAGGGATATCCAGTTATGCCAGCACCATTTGTTAAAAACGCTATCTTTTCCCCAGTTAATTGACACTGGTCCTTTGTCAAATATCAGCTGCTCATACGTGGATGGATCTATGTCTGGGTTCTCAATTCTGTTCCATTGGTCTATGTGTCTGTTGTTGTACCAATACCAGGCTGTTTTGACTACTGTGGCTATATAATAGGTTCTGAAGTCAGGTAAGGTGAGGCCTCCCACTTTCTTCTTCTTTTTCAGTAGTGCTTTGCTTATCCGGGGCTTCTTTCCCTTCCTTATGAAATTGGTGATTTGTTTCTCTATCCCCTTAAAATATGACATTGGAATTTGGATCGGAAGTGCGTTAAATGTATAAATGGCTTTTGGTAGAATAGACATTTTTACTATGTTAAGTCTTCCTATCCATGAGCAGGGTATGTTTTTCCACTTAAGTATGTCCTTTTGAATTTCTTGTAGTAGAGCTTTGTAGTTTTCTTTGTATAGGTCTTTTACATCCTTGGTAAGATTTATTCCTAAGTATCTTATCTTCTTGGGGGCTACTGTGAATGGTATTGATTTGGTGATTTCCTCTTCGGTGTTCTTTTTGTTGATGTAGAGGAATCCAAGTGATTTTTGTATGTTTATTTTATAACCTGAGACTCTGCCAAACTCTTCTATTAGTTTCAGTAGTTTTCTGGAGGATTCCTTAGGGTTTTCTGTGTATATAATCATGTCATCTGCAAATAGTGATAACTTTACTTCTTTCTTGCCAATCCGGATACCTTTTATTTCTTTGTCTAGCCTAATTGCCCTGCCTAAGACTTCCAACACGATGTTGAATAAGAGCGGTGATAAAGGGCATCCTTGTCTGGTTCCCGTTCTCAAGGGAAATGCTTTCAGATTCTCTCCATTTAGAGTGATATTGGCTGTTGGCTTTGCATAGATGCCCTTTATTATGTTGAGGAATTTTCCTTCAATTCCTATTTTGGTAAGAGTTTTTATCATGAATGGGTGTTGGACTTTGTCAAATGCCTTTTCTGCATCAATTGATAAGATCATGTGGGTTTTGTCTTTTGTTTTATTTATGTGATGGATTACATTAATGGTTTTTCTGATATTAAACCAGCCTTGCATACCTGGTATAAATCCCACTTGATCAGGGTGAATTATTTTTTTGATGTGTTGTTGGATTCTATTGGCTAGAATTTTGTTGAGGATTTTTGCATCAATGTTCATGAGGGATATAGGTCTATAATTTTCTTTTTTTGTAATGTCTTTACCTGGTTTTGGTATCAGGGAGATGGTGGCTTCATAGAATGAGTTGGGTAGTATTCCATCATTTTCTATGCTTTGGAATACCTTTAGTAGTAGTGGTGTTAACTCTTCTCTGAAAGTTTGGTAGAACTCTGCAGTGAAGCCGTCCGGGCCCGAGCTTTTTTTTGTTGGGAGTTTTTTGATTACCGTTTCAATCTCTTTTTTTGTTACGGGTCTATTTAGTTGTTCTACTTCTGAATGTGTTAGGTAGGTAGTGTTTTTCCAGGAATTCATCCATTTCTTCTAGGTTTTCAAATTTGTTAGAGTACAATTTTTCATAATAATCTGAAATGATTCTTTTAATTTCATTTGGTTCTGTTGTGATGTGGTCCTTCTCATTTCTTATTCGGGTTATTTGTTTCCTTTCCTGTATTTCTTTAGTCGGTCTAGCCAATGGTCTATCAATTTTGTTAATTTTTTCAAAGAACCAGCTTTTGGCTTTGTTAATTCTTTCGATTGTTTTTCTGTTCTCTAGTTCATTCAGTTCAGCTCTAATTTTTATTATTTGTTTTCTGCTGGTGCCTGATGGATTCTTTTGTTGCTCACTTTCTATTTGTTCAAGTTGTAGGGACAGTTCTCTGCTTTTGGCTCTTTCTTCTTTTTGTATGTGTGCATTTATCGATATAAATTGGCCTCTGAGCACTGCTTTTGCTGTGTCCCAGAGGTTTTGATAGGAAGTATTTTCATTCTCGTTGCTTTCTATGAATTTCCTTATTCCCTCCTTGATGTCTTCTATAACCCAGTCTTTTTTCAGGAGGGTATTGTTCATTTTCCAAGTATTTGATTTCTTTTCCCTAGTTTTTCTGTTATTGATCTCTAGTTTTATTGCCTTGTGGTCTGAGAAGATGCTTTGTAATATTTCGATGTTTTAAACTCTGCAAAGGTTTGTTTTATGACCTAATATGTGGTCTATTCTAGAGAATGTTCCATGTGCGCTAGAAAAAAAAGTATATTTTGCAGCAATTGGGTGGAGAGTTCTGTATAAGTCAATGAGGTCAAGTTGGTTGATTGTTGTAATTAGATCTTCCGTGTCTCTGTTGAGCTTCTTACTGGATGTCCTGTCCTTCTCCGAAAGTGGTGTGTTGAAGTCTCCTACTATAATTGTGGAGGTATCTATCTCGCTTTTCAATTCTGTTAAAATTTGATTTATGTATCTTGCAGCCCTGTCATTGGGTGCATAAATATTTAATATGGTTATGTCTTCCTGATCAATTGTCCCTTTTATCATTATATAGTGTCCTTCTTTATCCTTTGTGGTGGATTTAAGTCTAAAGTCTGTTTTGTCAGAAATTAATATTGCTACTCCTCTTCTTTTTTGCTTATTGTTTGCTCGATATACTTTTTTCCATCCTTTGAGTTTTAGTTTGTTTGTGTCGCTAAGTCTAAGGTGTGTCTCTTGTAGGCAGCATATAGATGGATCGTGTTTCTTTATCCAGTCTGTGACTCTCTGTCTCTTTATTGGTGCATTTAGTCCCTTTACATTCAGGGTAATTATAGATAAATAAGTTTTTAGTGCTGTCATTTTGATGCCTTTTTATGTGTGTTGTTGACAATTTCATTTTTCCACATACTTTTTTGTGCTGAGGCGTTTTTCTTAGTAAATTGTGAGATCCTCATTTTCATAGTGCTTGACGTTATGTTAGTTGAGTCGTTACGTTTTTCTTGGTTTTTATCTTGAGTTATAGAGTTGTTATACCTTTTTGTGGTTACCTTATTATTTACCCCTATTTTTCTGAGTAAAAACCTAACTTGTATTGTTCTATATCGCCTTGTATCACTCTCCATATGGCAGTTCAATGCCTCCTGTATTTAGTCCCTCTTTTTGATTATTGTGATCTTTTACCTATTGACTTCCATGATTCCCTGTTATGTGTATTTTTTTTTTTTAATTAATCTTAATTTGTTTGTTTTTGTGATTTCCCTATTTGAGTTGATATCAGGACGTTCTCTTTTGTGACCTTGTGTTGTGCTGATATCTGATATTATTGGTTCTCTGACCAAACAATATCCTTTAGTATTTCTTGTAGCTTTGGTTTGGTTTTTGCAAATTCTCTAAACTTGTGTTTGTCTGTAAATATCTTAATTTCGCCTTCATATTTCAGAGAGAGTTTTGCTGGATATATGATCCTTGGTTGGCAGTTTTTCTCCTTCAGTGTTCTGTATATGTCGTCCCACTCCCTTCTTGCCTGCATGGTTTCTGCTGAGTAGTCAGAACATATTCTTATTGATTCTCCCTTGAAGGAAACCTTTCTTTTCTCCCTGGCTGCTTTTAAAATTTTCTGTTTATCTTTGGTTTTGGTGAGTTTGATGATAATATGTCTTGGTGTTTTTCTTTTTGTATCAATCTTAAATGGGGTTCGATGAGCATCTTGGATAGATATCCTTTCGTCTTTCATGATGTCAGGGAAGTTTTCTGTCAGAAGTTCTTCAACTATTTTCTCTGTGTTTTCTGTCCCCCCTCCCTGTTCTGGGACTCCAATCATCCGCAGGTTATCCTTCTTGATAGAGTCCCACATAATTCTTAGGGTTTCTTCATTTTTTTAAATTCTTTTATCTGATTTTTTTTCAGCTATGTTGGTGTTGATTCCCTGGTCCTCCAGATGTCCCAGTCTGCATTCTAATTGCTCGAGTCTGCTCCTCTGACTTCCTAGTGTGTTGTCTAATTCTGTTATTTTATTGTTAATCTTTTGGATTTCTACATGTTGTCTCTCTATGGATTCTTGCAACTTATTAATTTTTCCAGTATGTTCTTGAATAATCTTTTTGAGTTCTTCAACAGTTTTATCAGTGTGTTCCTTGGCTTTTTCTGCAGATATCCTAATTTCATTTGTGATATCATTAAGCATTCTGTAAATTAGTTTTTTATATTCTGTATCTGATAATTCCAAAATTGTATCTTCATTTGGGAAAGATTTTGATTCTTTTGTTTGGGGGGTTGGAGAAGCTGTCATGGTCTGCTTCTTTAAGTGGTTTGATATGGATTGTTGTCTCCGAGCCATCACTGGGAAACTAGTTTTTCCAGAAAATCCGCTAAAAAAAAACTGCAGTCAGATCCCTATCAGAGTTCTCCCTCTGGCTCAGGCTATTCAGATGTTAATGAAGCCGCCTGGGGAGGGTGGGGGAGGGAACAGAGAGATAGGAGAGTAGCACCTCAGAATATAGCCAGAGTTGCTTGTCTTGCTTGGAATGACTGTTATATCTGAGATTCCCGCGGGCGCGTCGCCTATGTGTGCTGGCTGTGTGGAGATTGCCCCCAGGGGGTCTGGCCCGCTGGAGTCACGGTCAGATCCTCCGCTTCCAGCCCCACGCCCAGCGTCAAGGCTCCCCTACTGGGACGGTGCACTCTCAACTCCAAAATCAGTCGCTGCCTCCCGGGGACTTCTCGTCCCTCCAGCCGCGTGGCCGTGCCGCCCCCGTGAACAAGGTGGGCCCCCTCCCGGGGTTAGTTCAGATGGGTGGAGTAGCTCCCCGTGCTTGTGCCGCGACCAAGTGTCCCGGCTGGAACGCTGTTCTCCCCACTCCAATACCAGTCGCTGCCTCCCGGGGACTTCTCCTACCGGCTGCGTCACACGCCGCCCGCGCGACCCGGCTGGTCCCCTTCCCGGGGTTAGTTCAGGGGGGTGGAGCAACTCTCCATGTTTATGCCGTACCTGCGTCCAGTCCAAAGCCCTGCGGGACGGTTCCCCAGCTCGGATGCTGCTCTTTCTGCTCCAAGATCAGTCACTGCCTCCCGGGGACTTCTCCTACCGGCTGCGTCCCACGCCGCCCGTGGAACCGGCTGGTCCCCCTCCCGGGGTTAGTTCAGGGGGGTGGAGCAGGTCTCTGTGCTTGTGCCGTACCTGACTGGTACGCTGGCTCCAGGCTCTGGAAAGTATCGCTGCTTCCCTGTATTAGTTCGTTCTCCGTCTCTAAATCTGTGTTTGTTGTTCAGGGTTCGTAGATTGTTATGTATGTGATCGATTCACTTGTTTTTCCGTGTCTTTGTTGTAAGAGGGATCCGAGGTAACGTCTGCCTAGTCCGCCATCTTGGCTCCGCCTCCTCAGCTCTAATTTGTATTATTTGTTTTCTTCTCGTGCCTGTGGGTTTCTTTTGTTGCTCTCTATTTGTTCAAGTTGTAGGGATAGTTCTTTGATTTCGACCCTTTCTTCTTTTTGGATGTGCATGTTTATTGACATAAATTGGCCTCTGAGCACCCCTTTTGCTGCGTCGCAAAGGTTCTGAGAGGAAGTGTTTTCATTCTCCTTGGATTCTCTGAATTTCTTGATTCCATCCTTAATGTCTTCTATAATCCAGTCTTTTTTGAACAGGGTTTTGTTCAGTTTCCAAGTGTTTGATTTCTTTTCCCTGCTTTTCCTGTTATTGATTTCCACTTTTAAGGCCTTATGTTCAGAGAACATGCTTTGTAATATTTCAATGTTTTGGATTCTGCTAAGGCTTGCTTTATGACCTAATATGTGGTCAATTCTAGAAAATGTTCCGTGTGCACTAGAAAAGAAAGTATACTTGGTTGCTGTTTGGTGGAGTGTTCTGTATATGTCTAAGAGGTCAAGTTGGTTGATTGTGGCATTTAGCTCTTCTGTGTCTTTATTCAGCTTCTTTCTGGATGTTCTGTCCTTCACTGAAAGTGGTGTGTTGAAGTCTCCTATAATTATCATGGCACCGTCTATCTCACTTTTCAATGCTAATAGAGTTTGTTGTATGTATCTTGTGGCCCTGTTACTGTGTGCATAAATATTTAATATGGTTATATCTTCTTGGTGTATTTTCCCTTTAATCATTATATAGCGTCCTTCCTTACCCTTTATGATGGATTTAACTTTAAAGTCTATTTTGTCAGAAATTAATATTGCTGCTCCTGCCCTTTTTTGATTGTCGTTTGCTTGATATATATTTTTTCAATCCTTTCAGTTTTAATTTGTTTGTGTTTCTAAGTCTAAGGTGTGTCTCTTGTAGGCAGCATATAGACGAATCTTGTTTTTTAATCCATTCTGCCACTCTGTCTCTTTATTGGTGCATGTAGCCCGTTCACATTTAGAGTAATTATGGATAAGTTTGAATTTAGTGTTATCATTTTGTTGTCTTTTTTTGTTTGTTGACAGTTTCTTTTTCCCACTTGATTTTATGTGCTTAATAGATTTTCTTTGTATATTGTCCTTTCCTCATATTTGTTGTTGTTGATTTTGTTTCTGCTGAGTCTGTATTTTTCCCTTGTATTTTATTTTGATGAGTAGGATAGTTTGTCTCCTTTGTGGTTACCTTATTATTTACCCCTTTTTTTTCTAAATTTAAACCTAACTTCTATTTCTTTGTATCGCCATATCTTCCTCTCCATATGGAAGGTGTATGATTATTTTTTGTAGTCCCTCTTTAGAATTTTAATTTTGTCTTCTTTTATATAATAACATCGCCGCTATCCGGTGTCGGGCTTTTTTTTTTTTAATCTTGCTTTTTTTTTTTTTTTTATTTCCCTGTCTGGGTTGACTTCTGGTTGCTCTGCCCAGTGTTCTAGTCTTGGGTTGATACCTGATATTATTGATTTTCTAACCAAAGAACTCCCTTTAGTATTTCTTGTAGTTTTGGTTTGGTTTTTACAAATTCCCTCAACTTGTGTTTTTCTGGAAATGTCTTAATTTCACCTTCATATTTAAGAGACAGTTTTGCTGGATATATGATTCTTGGCAGGCAATTTTTTTCCTTCAATTTTTTAAATATGTCATCCCATTGCCTTCTTGCCTGTGTGGTTTCTGCTAAGTAGTCCAAGCTTATTCTTATTGGCTCTCCTTTGTGGGTGACATTTTGTTTAACCCTCGCTGCTCTTAAAATTCTTTCTTTCTCTTTGGTTTTGGCAAGTTTGATTATAGCATGTCTTGGTGACTTTCTTTTCAGATCTACCTTATGTGGAGTTTGATGAGCATCTTGGATAGATATCTTCTTAATCTTTCACAATACCAGGGAAGTTTTCTGCCAACAAATCTTCAACAACTTTCTCTATATTTTCTGTTATTTCTCCCTGTTCTGGTACTCCAATCACTTGTAGGTTATTTCTCTTGAGAGAGCCCCACATGATTCTTAAGGTTTCTTCATTTTTTTTAATTCTTTTATCTGATTTTTCTTCAAATATGTTGGTGCCAAATGATTTATCTTCAAGTTCAGAAATCCTAGCTTCTACTTGCTCACTTCTGTTTCTCTCACTTTCTATTGAGTTATCTAATTCTGTAATTTTATTGCTAATCTTCCGAATTTCTGATTGCTGTCTGTCTATGGATTTTTCTGGCTTATTAAATTTTTCATTATGTTCCTGAATAATCTTTGTAATTTCTTCAATTGCTTTATCTGTGTGTTCCTTGGCTTGTTCTGTGTATTGCCACATTTCCTTTCTGATGTCTTGAAGGGTTCTGTTTATTAAACTTTTTTATTCTGCATCTGGTAATTCCAAGAATACACTTTGATCTAGAAGATCCCTGGATTCTTTGTTTTGAGAGCCTGTTGAGGTGATCATGGTCTGTTTCTTTATGTGACTTGATATCGACTGTTGTCTCCAAGCCATCTATAAGCTATTGTATTAGTTTATGCTTGCTTACTGTGTCATAGCTGCTGGCTTTGTTTTGTTTTGGTATACCCCTATGGGTTGCTTGGGTGAGCCAGCTTGATTATTTTTTCCTTTGGAGCTCTGGTGTCCTGTCCCCAACTGGCTAGAGGTGTTATCAGGTATATCAGTCTAGGAGTCCATTCAGTTTTCTTGTATGAATTCAGCTCAGGCTTCCAGGAGCTGATCAAGTGTGTGGTACAGGCTCTGTCCTACAGTCTTAGAGGGGCAGGGGTGATTGGCATATATACCAGTATCTGATTGCAGCAGGGGGTCATGCTCTGAACAAGGCAGGGGGCTGAGAACTGACCCCCAGTGTCTCTGAGGAAAACACGTCTCTGTTCCCTGGAGCATGCTGGTGGGTGGGTTCTGCAGAGGGACCATGGGCACTCAAAGTTTTTGGTTGTAAGGACTGGGAGGTACCAGTTATCTTTGGACCCCTGTTGTGGGTGGCTGGGTGACGTGAGTTTAGCTACCAGTCCTTAGGTTCTCGTTGTGTGTAGGTGAGGGCCTTGTTTAATAGGTAAAGCAATGTCAAATGTCAAACACCCACCTCTCCACCACACAGCTGAAATGGTTGGAGTTTGCCAACAAGGGCCTATTCTCCCGAAATAGGCCCACACAGGTCCATGCAGAAGGGAAAGGTGCTCAAGGTCCATGGACAGTTTATGCCTGGATAGGAGCCACTTCTGCCCTGAGCTCCCCCGGTTAATGGAGCTAGCAAATTATCTTTTCCCCCCAGTTGCAATTTTTTTTCTTCCCCAAGGCAGGAAGGATGGCTCTAGGTGCTCACCAGGGTCTATCTCAGGCCCAGGGTTTCAGCCGCTGAAGCCGGCTTGGCGGTGGTTGGGGCGTGGTAAAATATAAGCAAGTACTTAGCTTTTGCCATGTGCGCCGTTCTCCTCAGGTTTCGGAGGTGTGAGTGGGCTGTGTGGCTGGCTGCTTCTCCCTGAGGAAACGATGGCCGAAGGCTAGTACCTTCCCGCTGCCGCCTCCAACACCGCTCCAGGAATGGTGCCTGAGGGCTCCCCACTATTCAGGTCCAGTAACTCCTCTCCACTTCTGAGCAGCCTCTTCCTCCCCCTGCCTCTCTGTTCATTGTCTAAGCTTGCCTTTGATGCTTAGAGCTCCCAGCTTGTCACAAATATACTCATTTCACTTGTTTTTTCAGGTCTCGAAGGAAGTGTCTGTCTATTCTGCCATCTTGGCTCCACCTCTCTAAACTGATTTTTTTTTAAATATTAAGACAACTTTGTATTCCTTGGATAAACTCCACTTGGCCAAGGCATATTGTATTTATATACATAGTTGAATTCAATTTGAAAATATTTCATTAAGAAATGTTGGATAGTTTGGATTTGTAAAAAACACTTTCCAGTTCCTAATTTTTTTAGTTTATTAGCATAATATTCTTCATAATATTTCCTTATTATTCATGTAATATCTGTAAAATTTGTAATGATGACATCTATCTTATTCCTGATATTGGTAATTTGTTTCCTCTCTTTGCCATTTATCATTGGTCTGATTACAGGGTTTTTAATTCATCTTTGAAAAGAATTAATTTCACTTTGATTATTTTTGTTGTGGTTAAACATATATATACCAGAACATTTGCCATTTCAACATTTTTAACATGTATAATTCAGTGACATTTAGTTACATTCATCATATTGTATCCATTTTTAATTTTTTTTTAAGTCACTCTTAACAGAAATTCAGTGCCACCTAAGCAAAGACTCTTCTTTTCCACATTTCTACCACCCATGGGGCAGTTCTACTCTGTCCTATCGGGTCTTTATGAGTCAGAATCGACTCAACGACACTGGGTTTGGTTTGGTTTTGGGTACCACCCTTGGTAACTATTAATAACACCTTAATCTGTATACATTATCTAGATATTTCACAAAGTGGAATCTTGTAGTATTTGTCCTTTGGAGTCTGACTTATTTCATGCAGCATAATGTTTTCAAGGTTCAGACATGTAATAGCATATATCAGAACTATTTCTCTTTATAACTAATATTCCATTTTATATATATACCTACCACATTTTATGTATCCATTCATCTGTTTACGGTCATTTGGGTTATTTCCACCTTTTAGCTATTGTGAATAATGCTGGAGAAAACATTGGTAAATATGTACCTATTTGAGTCCCTGCTATCAATTCTTTTGGGTGTATACCTGGGAGTGAAATTACTGGGTCATATAGTAATTCTGAAGGATCCTAGTGGCACAAAGCTTAAGAGCTTGGCTACCAACCTAAAGGTCAGAGGTTCAAGCCCACCCAGTCACAACCAGGAGAAAAGACCTGGCAATCTCCTGTACAGATTAGAGCCTAGGAAACCTTATGGGATAGTTCTACTCTGTCAAAGTAGAACTATGAGTCAGGATTTGCACCCAAAACACAAGAACAATGACTAATAATGTTGAACAGTTTTTCATGTGCTTGTGGCCATTAGTATATCTTCTCTGGTGAAATGTCTATTCAAATCCTTTGCCCATTTTTGGATTGGGTTGTTTGTCTTTTTGTTCCTAAATTGTAGGAATTATTGATATATTCTGGGTATTAAACCCTTATCTGATATATGAGTCCATGAAATTTTATCTGCATCTGTAGGTTGTTTCTTCATTTTGTTGATTTACCATTGATGCACGAAAGTTTTCAATTTTAATGAAGTCCAGATTATCTGTTTTGTATTTTGTTGCATATGCTGTTGATGTCATATCTAAGAATCCATTATCAAAAACTAGATCCTGAAGTATTTCCACTATGTTTTCTTCTAAGGGTTTTATGGCTTTAGTTCTTACATTTAGACTCTTGATCCATTTTTAGCTACTTTTAGTATATTGTAAGGGTACAGGTTCATTCTTTTGCATGTAGAGATCCAGTTGTTCCAATACCACTTAATGAAGAGACTATTATTTCCCAAATTGAATGGAATTGACCATAGATGGATAGGTTTATTTCTGGACTCTCAATTACATACCATTGGTCTATATAACCATCATTATCCATTTCCAGGCTGTTTTGATTACTGTAGCTTTATAGCACATTTTGAAGTCAGAAGATGTGAGTCCTCCCACTTTGTTTTTCTTTTTCAACATTGCTTTAGATAATCAGGGACACTTGCAATTCCATATAAATTTGAGGATTGGCTTTTTCACGTTTTAAAAGAAGGTCATTGGAATTTCGAGAATCTAGGCACAGGGGTTAAGCATTTGGCTGCTAACCAAAAGGTCAGCAGTTCGAATCTACCAGCCACTCTTTGGAAACCATACAGGGCAGTCCTACTCTGTCCTATAGGGTTGCTATGAGTTGGAATTGACTTGATGGCAGTGGGTTTGGTTTGAGGTTGGGTAGTACTGATGCCTTATTAAGTTCTCCACTCCATGAACATGAGATGTCTTTCCATTTACTTAAGTCTTCTTTACTTCCTTTCAGCAATGTTCTATAGCTTTCAGTGTGCAAGTCTTTCATCTCTTCAGTTAAATTTGTTTGTAGGTATTTTATTCTTTAGATGGTATTATAAATGGAATTGTTATCTTAATTTCCTTTTCAAACTGCTCATTGCTGGTGCATAGAAACCAGACTGATTTTTAAGTGTGAACTTTGTATACTGTCACTTTGCAGTGACATTTATTAGTTCTAGTAACTTTCGTGTGGATTTTTGGGGTTTTCTACATAAAGGATCATATCATTCATGAAAAAAAGATAGTTTTATTTCTTCTTTCCTTTCTTGGATACCTTTATATGTTTTTCTTGCGGTTCTGGCTAGAACTTCCAGTACAATATTTAATAGCTCTAGTTGTCTTGTTCCTGATCTTAACGGAAGAACTCATTTAATTTATTTATGTATCATGTTAGTTGTGAGATTTTTCATAAAAGTCTTTTTATCATATTGAGGAATTTCCTTTATGTTACTAGTTAATTTGTACTTTTGTTGTGAAAGAGTGTTGAATTTTGTCAAATTTCTTTTCTGTCTTGACATTTATTTTTGTCTTTTGTAATTATTTTAGAGGTGACTCTTTTTTTTTTTCTTGTTTAAAGCATAGTTTGTTTTGACACTGTTTCTTGCATTGCATATCTATTCTTTTGATAAGCTCTCTATCATACTCTCTATTGTACCAAATCATCACCATGTTTTGTACCTGTGTACTTCTAATTGAGATTTCTCTCTTTTTCCCACTCTAATCTGCCTGACTGCCCTCTGTTGTTTTGTTGTTGTTAGGAGACACCGAGTTGGTTCCAATTCACAGTGATCCTATGGACAACAGAACGAAACACTGCTGGTCCTGCACCATCCTCACTGTCATTGCTATGTTTGAGCAACTTTACCAAGAATATTATCCTTCTCCAGGGGCTGAACCCTCCTGATAACATGCCCAAAGTACATGAAATGAAGTCTCACCATCCTTGCTTCCAAGGAGCACCCTGGCTGTACTTTCTCCAAGCAGATTTGTTTGTTCTTCTGGCAGTCCATGGTATATTCAGCATGCTTCATCAACACCATTATTCGAAGTCATCAATCCTTCTTCCATCTTCGTTTTTCATTGTCTAGCCTTTGCACACATATGAGGTGATTGAAAATATCATGGTTTAGGTCATGTGCACTTTAGACCTCAAAAAATGTTTTGCTTTTCAGCACTTGAAAGAGACTTTTTGCAGCAGATTTGCCCAATGCAATATGTCATATGATTTCTTGACTGCTGCGTCCATGATCACTGATTATGGATCTAAGTAAAATGAAATCCTTGACAACTTCAATAATTTCTCCATTTATCATGATGTTGCTTATTGGTCCAGTTGTGAGGATTTTTGTTTTCTTTATGTTGAGGTGTAATCCATACTGAAGGCTGTGGTCTTTGATCTTTATCAGTAATTGTTTCAAGTCCTCTCCCCTTTAAGCAAACAAGGTTGTGTCATCTGCATATCATGGTTGTTAATGAGTCTTCCTCCAATTCTGATGTTGCATTCTTCTTCATATAGTCCACCGTCTCACATTATTTGCTCTGTATACAGATTGAATAAGCATGGTGAAAAGATGCAACCCCAAAACACACCTTTCCTGATTTTTAAATCACACGATATCCCCTTGTTCTGTTTGAATGGCTGCCTCTTGGTCTATGTACAGATTCCACATGAGCACAATTAAGTGTTCTGGAATTCCCATTCTTCATAATGTTATTCATAATTTGTTATGATCCACACAGTTGAATGCCTTTGCATAGTCAATAGAACACATGTAAACATCTTTCTGATATTCTCTGATTTCAGCCAAGATATACCTGCCATCAGCAATGATATCCCTCATTCCACATCCTCTTCTGAATTTGTCCTGAATTTCTGGCAGTTCCCTGTTGATGTACTGTTCCAACCATTTTTGAGTTATCTTCAGCACTCTGCACTCTAGATTTCTAAAACGGCCCTGCACTCAGTTTTATTTTTATTGTTTTTTAATCCCTTGTCTTTCCATTAGTAGAATCCCCTATTTACTAAATACATCTTCAAATAACTTTCCAAGAAATGTAATTTAGGGGTAAATACTCTGTGCCTTTACAGTGCTGAAAATGTTTTTGTTCTTGATTCCATATTTGAATGATAGCTTGATTACTGAATGGATTTTAGGTTAAAAAGGTTTTCTCTAGGATGAAAAGCTCTGTTATCAGTAGCATTCTCATTTCCTTGTAGATAAATTTTTATGCTCTCTCGGAGCTTTATGAATCTTCTCTTAATGAATGGAGTTCTGAAATTTCATAAGGCTCTCACTAGTAACAGTTCCTTTTAAACTTTATTTTTATCCATTGTAATGAGCTCTTAGGTATTTGTTTCAATTTGAAGATCTGCATCTATAATTAGTTCTAGAAAATTCTATTCTCAGTTCTTTGATTCTTTCAATATGCTCATTTCTTATTGTCTACCTTTTTGTGACTACTTTTCATCTACTTTTGATTTTCCTAGGGATAGTATATGATTTCCTAACACACTCTATTATATTTTCTATCCTTCCCAACACATGTATTTTGGGAGCTTTTCTCAAATTTAATTTCTAATCATTCTATTCATTTTGGGGGAAGACAACAATGTTTTAAGTCAGCAAGAGCTCTTTATTAAAATTTTTATGATTGTTAATATTTTCTTAACTATCTTAAAAATATATTAGATTTTTAAGAAGTATTTTCAGTTTCTTAATTATCTCTTGTAAGTTTCTAATTGAAATTTTTTGAGATAATTCTAGATTCACATGCATTTTGATAGCTACATTGCAATGTTCACTTTATCCATTTTTGCCCAATGTTACCATTTTGTAAAAACTATAGTAAAACATCACAAAGAATAATGAGGTGATACAGTCCACCAGTCTTATTCAGATATCCTCATTATTACATGAGTGTATTTAGTTCTATAAATATAATCAGATGTGTAGGTTATTCTATCCATTAACAGAGTGAAAACACTGAACAGTTCCACCATTCACAAGTGGTATTTGCTTTCATCTTCAAAATTTAACAGACATGTAGTTTATACCCCCATTCTGTGTTCTGACTAGTGGCAAACCCATGTACAACGGAATGAAAGATGGCTTGGTCTCCTGCCAACCTTATGATCACCAGCACGCTAGAGTCCATTGTTGCCTTCCAACCTATGGGGCTCATCTTCCAGCACTATGCTGAACAGTATTCTACATCTAGGAAAGTCTCTCATAAAATGAAATGCAAACATCAGAGAAGCATAAATATGTTATTTTTATATCTTGAATTAAAGGATGACACTGATAGTGAAATGCTTTGGTCTGAGACATCAAGCAGAAAGAACGTTTCCTTATAGAGAGAGTATCTTGAACCAGGCAAGGAGGGACCTCTAGCTGTGTATATTCAACTATTCTTTGTTCTTTCATTTCATTCAATGAATATTTACTGAGCACATGCCTTACACGAAACACAGGTATACAACCTTAAACAAGAGAAGCAAACACTTCAACTTTTTGGAGCATATACTCTAGGAGAGCAGCCAGATAATAAATGGACACAATGAACAAATAAATAGGTGTAGAGTGTCAGGCAGTGAGAAGTGATATCAAAAAAATAAAGCACAGAAGCTGTTTTAGAGAGACTGGTAAGGGAAGATCTGTCTGAAGAAATAACTTTTAATTGGAGACACAAATGATTGATGGAGCAATGAGACTATCTGGGAAAAAAATATACCAGGCAAGAGAAATAGAAACCTTGAGTGTCCTAAGGAGGAAACAAACTTATGATGTTAAACAAAAGAATAAGGAGATCACAATAGTTGGATTGAAGTGTGTGTGAGATGGTGAGAGATAATTAGAAGAGGATGCTGGAAAGCTAACTTGAAGGTAGTCATAATTGGGACTTTGAATTTCACTCTAAGAGTAATAGGAAATCTTTTTTAAATTGCATTTCTTGTCCTACCTTGCTTTGCCATTTCAGAAATAAATTGTTTTTGGCAAATTAGTGAGATAATTTCCTCATCACATTAGAATAATTTTCCTAAACCTAATGATTTTTAATGTTCATTTTAAAACATATTCACTTGCCTACAATTTATTAATAGGAATTTGACAAATTTTCCATTACAAACTAATTGTGCAAAATGCTTGCATACTTTTCTTATTAGAGCCCAGTTTTAAAATGAGTTCGATATCTTGGCATTTAAAAATAATTATTAATTTCATGCCTACTTGCTTTCCATGTGTTTTTCTCCTGAGGTATTTATATACCTCCTTTCTATTCCTTTAATCCCTTGGATAAGCTTAACTGTGCTTTATAGCAGCTTCTATTTTTTTTTAAATAAATTTTATTGTATTTTAGGTGAAAAATTACAGTGTAAATTATTTTCTCATTCTTAAATTTATACACAAATTGTTTTGTGACGTTGGTTGCAATGCCTGCTGCTGTCATTTTTTAAAAAATAATTTTTATTGTGCTTTAAGGGAAAGTTTACAAATCAAGTCTGTCTCTCACATTTAAACTTATATACACCTTACTACATACCCCCATTTACTCTCCCCCTAATGAGTCAGGCTGCTCCCTCCTTCCAGTCTCTCCTTTCCTGACCGTTTTGCCAGTTTCGAACCCCCTCTACCCTCCCATCTCCCCTCTAGACAGGAGACGCCAACATAGTCTCAAGTGTACATCTGATACAAGTAGCTCACTCCTCATCAGCATCTCTCTCCAACCCATTGTCCAGTCCAATTCATGTCTGATGAGTTGTCTTCTGGAATGGTTCCTGTCCTGAGCCAACAGAAGGTTTGGGGAACATGACCACCGGGATTCTTCTAGTCTCAGTCAAACCATTAAGTCTGGTATTTTTATGAAAATTAGGGGTCTGCATCCCACTGTTCTACTGCTCCCTCATGGGTTCTTTTTTGTGCTCCCTGTCAGGGCAGTCATCTGTTGTGGCCAAGCACCATCTAGTTCTTCTGGTCTCAGGATGATGTAAGTCTCTAGTTCATCTGGCCATTTCTGTCTCTTGGTCTCATAATTATCTTGTGACCTTGGTGTTCTTCATTCTCCTTTGATCCAGATGGGCTGAGAATCATTGATGCATCGTAAATGGCCACTTGCTAGCATTTAAGACCCCAGATGCCACTCTTCAAGGTGGAATGCAGAATGGTTTCTTAACAAATTTTATTCTGCCAATTGACTTAGATGTCCCCTGAAACCATGGTCCCCGAACCCCCGCCCTTGCTCCGCTGACCATTCAGGAAACTTCTTTGCTTTTGGTCCAGTCCAGTTGAACTGACCTTCCCTGTATTGAGTGTTGTCCTTCCCTTCACCTAAAGTAGTTCTTATCTACTATCTGATCAGTAAGTAACCCTCTCCCACCCTCCCTCCCTCCCCACTCATGTAGCCACAAAAGAATGTGTTCTTCTCAGTTTAAACTTTTTCTCAAGATCTTATAATAGTGGTCTTATACAATATTTGTCCTTTTGCATCTGACTAATTTCACTCAGCATAATGCCTTCCAGATTCCTCCATGTTATGAAATGTTTCACAGATTCCTCACTGTTCTTTATCGATGCGTAGTATTCCATTGTGTGAATATACCATAATTTATTTATCCATTCATCCTTTGCTGAACACCTTGGTTGCTTCCATCTTTTTGCTATTGTAAACAGTGCTTCAGTGAACATGGGTGTGCATATATGTGTTCGTGTAAAGGTTTTTATTTCTCTCGGATATATTCCAAGGAGTGGGATTACTGGGTCTTATGGTAGTTCCATTTCTAGCTTTTTAAGGAAGTGCCAAATTGATTTCCAAAGTGTTTGTACCATTTTACATTCCCACCAGCAGTTTATAAGAGCTCCAATCTCTCCACAGCCTCTCCAACATTTACTGTTTTTTTTTTATTAATGCCACCTTTGTTGGAGTGAGATTGCATTACTCTAATGGCTAATGATTGAGAGCATTTTCTCATGTATCTGTTAGCTGCCTGAATATCTTCTTTAGTGAAGTGCGTGTTCATATCCTTTGCCCACTTCTTGATTGGATTGTTTCTCTTTTTGTGATTGAGTTTTAACAGAATCACATAGATTTTAGTGATCAGGCGCTGGTCAGAGATGTCATAGCTGAAATTTTTTTCCCAATCTGTATGGCTGTCTTTTTACTCTTTTGGTGAAGTCTTTAGATGAGCATAGGTGTTTGACTTTTAGGAGCTCCCAGTTATCTGGCTTCTCTTTGTCATCTTTAGTAATGTTTTGTATTCTGTTTATGCCTTGTATTGGGACCACTAACGTTGTCCCTATTTTTTCTTCCATGATCTTTATCGTTTTAGTCTTTATGTTTAGGTCTTTGATCCACTTGGAGTTAGTTTTTGTGCATGGCGTGAGGTACGGGTCCTGTTTCATTTTTTTGCAAATGGATATCCAGTTATGCCAACACCATTTGTTAAAAAGACTATCTTTTCCCCAATTAACTGACACTGGGCCTTTGTCAAATATCAGCTACTCATGTGTGGATGGATTTATCTCTGGGTTCTCAGTTCTGTTCCATTGGTCTATGTGTCTGTTGTTGTACCAATACTAGGCTGTTTTGACTACTGTGGCTGTATAATATGCTCTAAAATCAGGTAGAGTGAGGCCTCCCACTTTCTTCTTCTTTTTCAGTAATGCTTTACTTATTCGGGGCTTCTTTCCCTTCCATATGAAGTTGGTGATTTGTTTCTCCATCACATTAAAAAATGTTGGAATTTGGATCAGAAGTGCATTGTATATATAGATGGCTTTTGGTAGAATAGACATTTTTACTATGTTAAGTCTTCCTATCCATGAGCAAGGTATGTTTTTCCACTTATGTATGTCCCTTTTAATTTCCTTTACTAGTACTTTGTAGATTTCTTTGTATAGGTCTTTTACTTCTTTGGTAAGATTTATTCCTAAGTATTTTATCTTCTTGGTGGCTACTGTGAATGGTATTGATTTGGTGATTTCCTCTTCGATGTTCTTTTTGTTGATGTAGAGGAATCTAAATGATTTTTTTATGTTTATCTTGTAACCTGAAACTCTGCCAAACTCTTCTATCAGTTTCAGCAGTTTTCTGGAGGATTGCTTAGGGTTTTCTGTGTATAAGATCATGTCATCTGCAAATAGAGATAATTTTACTTCCTCCTTGCCAATCTGGATGCCCTTTATTTCTTTGCCTAGCCTAATTGCTCTGGCTAGGACCCCTAGCACAATGTTGAATAACAGTGGTGATAAAGGGCATCCTTGTCTGGTTCACGTTCTCAGGGGAAATGCTTTCAGGCTTTCTCCATTTAGAATGATGTTGGCTGTTGGCTTTGTATAGATGCCCTTTATTATGTTGAGGAATTTTCCTTTAATTCCTATTTTCCTGAGAGTTTTTACCATGAGTAAGTGTTGAACTTTGTCAAATGCCTTTTCTGCATCAATTAATAATATCAAGTGGTTTTTGTCTTTTGTTTTATTTATGTGGTGGATTACATTAATGGTTTTTCTAATATTGAACCAACCTTGCATACTTGGTATAAATCCCACTTGGTTGTGGTGGATTATTTTTTTGATAAGTAGTTGAATTCTATTGGCTAGAATTTTGTTGAGGATTTTTGCATCTATGTTCATGAGGGATATAGGTCTGTAATTTTCTTTCTTTCTTTTTTTTTATTTTTTTTGGAGTCTTTACCTGGTTTTGGTATCAGGGATATGCTGGCTTCATAGAATGAGTTAGGTAGTATACCATCATTTTCTATGCTTTGAAATACGTTTAGTAGTAGTGGTGTAAACTCTTCTCTGAAAGTTTGGTAGAACTCTGCAGTGAAGATGTCTGGGCCAGGGCTTTTTTTTGTTGGGAGTTTTTTTTATTACCTTTTTAATCTCTTTTTTTTTTTTTTTTATTATGGGCCTATTTAATTGTTCTACTTCTGATTGTGTTAGTTTAGGTAGATAGTGTTTTTCTAGAAATTCATTCGTTTCTTCTAGGTTTGCAAATTTGTTAGAGTACAATTTTTTGTAATAATCTTATATGATTCTTTTAATTTCAGTTGGGTCTGTTGTCATATGGCCCTCTCATTTCTCTTTTGGCTTATTTGTTTCCTTTCCTGTATTCCTTTAGTCAGTCTGGCCAATGGTTTATCAATTTTGTTATTTTTTTTCAAAGAACCAGCTTTTGGCTTTGTTAATTCTTTCAATTGTTTTTTTTTTGTTCTCTAATTCATTTAGTTCAGCTCTAATTTTTATTATTTGTTTTCTTCTGGTGCCTGATGGATTCTTTTGTTGCTCGCTTTCTGTTTGTTCAAGTTGTAGAGACAGTTCTCTGATTTTGGCTCTTTCCTCTTTATGTATGTGTGCATTTATCGATATAAACTGACTTCTGAGCACAGCTTTTGCTGTGTCCCAGAGGTTTTGATAGGAAGTGTTTTCATTCTCGTTGCATTCTATGAATTTCTTGATTCCCTCCTTAATGTCTTCTATAACCCAGTCTTTTTTGAACAGGGTATTGTTCAGTTTCCAAGTATTTGATTTCTCCTCCCTGATTTTTTTGCTATTGATTTCTTCTTTTATGGCCTTGTGGTCTGAGAAGATGCTTTGTAATATTTCGATGTTTTGGATCCCGCAAAGGTTTGTTTTATGACCTCATATGTGATCTATTCTAGAGAATGTTCCATGTGCACTAGAGTAAAAGTATAATTTGCAGCTGTTGGGTGGACTGTTCTGTATAAGTCTATGAGGTCAATTTGGTTGATTGTAGCAATTAGATCTTCCATGTCTCTATTGAGCTTTTTATTGGAAGTCCTATCCTTTTCCGAAAGTGGTGTGTTGAAGTCTCCTACTATAATTTGTGGAGGTGTCTATCTCACTTTTCAATTCTGTTAAAGTCTGTTTTATGTACCTTGCAACCCTGTCATTGGGTGCATAAATATTTAATATCGTTATATCTTCCGGATCAATTGTCCCTTGAATCATTATGTAGTGTCCTTCTTTATTCTTTGTGGTGAATTTAACTTTAAAGTCTATTTTTTTAGAAATTAATATTGCTACTCCTGCTCTTTTCTGATTGTCGTTTGCTTGATATATTTTTTTCCGTCCTTTGAATTTTAGTTTGTGTCTCTGAGTCTAAGGTGTGTCTCTTATAGGCAGCATATAGACAGATTGTGTCTCTTTATCCAGTCTGAAACTCTCTGTCTCTTTATTGGTGCATTTAGTCCATTTACATTCAGTGTAATTATGGATAAGTACGAGTTTAGTGCTGTCATTTTGATGCCTTTTTGTGTGTTGTTGACAATTTCACTTTTCCACTTACTTTTTTGTGCTGAGAAGTTTTTCTTTGTAAATTGTGTGTTCCACATTTTCATAGTAGTTGTATTTATGTTTGCTGAGTCGTTATGTTTTCCTAGGTTTTTATTTTGAATTATCGAATTGTTTGGCTTCTTTGTGGTTTTTTTTTTTTTTTTTTCTTTGTGGTTACCTTAAAAATTACCTGTATTTTTCTAAGTAAAAACCTAACTTGTATCATCCTATATCACCTTGTTTTCCTCTCCATATGGAAGATCTATGCCTCCTGTATTTAGTTCCTCTTTTTGATTATTGTAATCTTTTACATAATGACGTCAATGATTCCCTGTTTAAGCATTTTTTCCTTTTTAAAATTAATCTTAATTTGTTTTTGTGATTTCCCTATTTGAGTTGATAACAGGATGTTCTGTTTTGTGACCTTGTGTTGTGTTGGTATCTGATATTTTTGATTTTTTGACCAATTTCCTTTAGTAATTCTTATAGCTTTGGCTTGTTTTTTCAAATTCTCTAAGCTTGTGTTTATCTGTAAATATTTTAATTTCACCTTCATATTTGAGAGAGAGTTTTGCTGCATATACGATCCTTGGCTGGCAGTTTTTCTCCTTCAGTGCTCTATATATGTCATCCCATTGCCTTTTTGCCTCCATGGTTTCTGCTGAGTAGTCTGAACTTATTCTTATTGATTATCCTTTGTAGGTGACTTTCTTTTATCCCTGGCTGCTTTTAAATTTTGCTTTCATTTTGGTTTTGGCCATTTTGATGATAATGTGCCTTGGTGATTTTCTTTTTGGATCAATCTTATATGGGGTTCGATGAGCATCTTGGATAGATATCCTTTTGTCTTTCATGATGCCAGGGAAGTTTTCTGCCAACAGACCTTCTGTTATTCTCTCTGTATTTTCTGTTATCCCTCCCTTTTCTGGAACTCCAATCACACACAAGCTATTCTTCTTGATGGAGTCCCACATGATTCTTAGGGTTTCTTCATTTTTTTAAATTCTTTTATCTGATTTTTTTCAACTATATTGGTGTCAATTGCCTTATCCTCCACCTCCCCCTCTCTGCATTCCAATTGCTCAATTCTGCTCCTCTTCCTTTTGAGTTGTCTAATTCTGTAATTTTACTGTTCATCTTTTGGATTTCTGAATGCTGTCTCTCTATGGATTCTTGCAGCTTATTAATTTTTCCATTATGTTCTTGAATGATCTTTTTAATTTCTTCAACTGCTTTATCAGTATGTTCCTTGGCTTTTTCTGTAGCTTTCCTTATTTCATTTCTGAGGACATCCCTGATGTCTTGAAGCATTCTGTATATTAATATTTATATTCCACATCTGGCAATTCCAGAATTGTATCTTCATTTGGGAAAGATTTTGATTCTTTAATTTGGGGAGTTGTAGAAGGAAACATGGTCTGCTTCCTTATGTGGTTTTATATCGACTGCTGTCTCTGAGCCCTCTATAAGATATTGTAATGATTTATTTTATATTTGCTCACTGAGTCTTATCTTGTTTTGTTTTGTTTCAATATAGGCAGATGGGCTACTAGATTGTGCTGTCTTGATTGTTGTAGACTTTGAATCACTTATGTCCTATTACCAGCTGGTTTGGGCTGTTACCAGTTATATAAGCCTAAGAGTCCATTCACTATTCTTGAATAGAATCAACTTAGGTGTTCTGATTTTGGGTCACCAAGCGTGTGGGGTAGACTGTCACCTATTAACTTAGAGGAGCAGTGGTGATAGTTTTGTGCACCAGATTCTAGTAGCGGAAGGGGGTTACACTCCAAGCGGGACAGGATGCTGACAGCCTACCCCCACGTGCCAGTGAGGTCGGTGTGTCTCTATTCCTAAAGCACTTTGGTGGGTGGGCTCTGCAGCTGTACCTTAGGTACCCAAAGCTTGTACCTCTAAAGAGTGTTAGGCATCAGTATCCTCAGACCCCTTTGGCAAGTGGCTAGGTTGTTTGGGCGGAGCTTCAGCACTCAGTTCCCCGTTGTGGATCAGTGAGGGCTCTGTTTAATAGGTAGAGATATCAGACCTGGAAAAGTTGTCTTTGCAGTGCTCTTCTAAAACAATTACAGTCACATCTCTATCAGAATTGCCTTTGCATTATAATAGCCCCCTGGTTCCTTGTATGGATGAAAGCCAAAGACTGTGGATCTCATATGCTTGGCTTGAGCTGGTTCTGTATTATTATTCCAGTTTAGGGAAATCAGGGAAGGATTTTTCATCCCTGGGTTGTTAGTAGCTGCTTATCTCAGGCCAGGAGAATCAGTTTGGAAAAAAAGAAAAAAAAAAAAAACCCAGCAGAGCACTTCACTCCCTGGCCCAGAAAATTCCAATGTTAATGAAGCCGCCTGGGGCAAGGAGGGGAAGGATCAGATAGATAGGAGAGAGTAGCACCCAGGAATATAGACAGAGTTACTTATCTTGCTTGGTGATGACTTTTTTATCTGAGATTCCCAAGGGGCGTGTAGCCTGTGTGCCATGGCTGGGTTGAGATTGTCCCTGAGGATCAGGCCTACATCCCCTGCTTGTGCCCTCTCAGAAGCCTTGACCAGCTCCTCTGCTCCTAGTCCAAAGCCCAGTGCCAAGGTTTTCTGGCTGGGACGCTGCACTCCAGTCTCCAAAACCAGTCACTGATTCCTGGTGATTTCTCCTCCTGTCAGCCACGTCATTTTGCTGCCTGCTTGTGCTGGCTGGGTTTCCCCCAAGGTTATTTCAGGGGGCTAGGGCTGCATCCCGCGCTTGCACCGTCTCAGGAAGCCGTGCTCAGCTCCTCTCTGCTTAGTCCAATGCCTGGCACCAAAGTTTTCTGACTGGGACGCTGGCTGCAGGCTCCGAAAACAGTTGCTGCTTCCCCGTGGTTGCTTGTTCTCTCGTTAGCCACTTCACTGTACAGCCCGCTTGCACTGGCTGAGTCTCTACCAAGGTTGCCACAGGGGGTTAGGGGTTAGGGCTGTGTCCCATACTTGCCCCATCTCAGTAAGCCGCAATCAGTTTCGCCACTTGGCACCAGGGAAGCTCTAGGGCTCAAGGTTGGGTAGTGGGACTCCGGTTCCAGAAGCGGTCGCTGGTTCAGGGCGCTGCTTTTCGCTCCCCTGTCACTCAGGCCAACTCTTTAAATCTGTATTTGATGGTCAGGGTTCATAGGTTGTCATGTATGTGATCGATTCACTTGTTTTTCCGAGTCTATTGCAAGATGGATCTGCGGTAACTTCTACCTAGTCAGCCCTCTTGGCCCCGCCTCCTGCTGCTGTCGTTTCTATCTGCCTGTCTCAGAAGTGGTCTTGCACCCTAGTTCCTTCAGCCCAAACCACAGTAATCCCCATTTTGACCATTAATTTTCAGAAGAATGCTTTGGAATACTAAAAGGAATATTGTGCTCTTCTAAATGATACATTTGAGGAACACATGCTATGTCATAATCGTGTGAACATGATAGCTGCTATACCTTCACCCATAGACATGTTGGCTCACATCTCTAGTATGTAAACATTACTTGATTTTCTAATTTATTTAAGTGGTTTCCTGATCTTTCAAAACATTTAACAAGGTAGTTTGAAAATTTTTGATTAACGTGTGGTTTGCTGTTTCTTCAGTATGTACTTATTCCCAATTCATTTGTCACTTATGTTCTAACCACCCCCTTTTCTCCTCTTCCAGTATCAGATTAAGAAATACATGTCACAAATTTATTTTCTAATATTTTCTTGAACTATTTTGTTGCAGGGTTAGAAAGGACTATTAAATATCCTCCTTTTCAGTCCCCATACTATGCAAACCTCCTTCCTATTTCCTCCTTGCACACAGGCTTCACTGATGTACCCATCACTTGCCTATCCTACTGTCATAGTCTTTTTATTCATTTTCCATACTGACACCAGTGAATCTCTCAAATGAAACATCACTGTGTGGCATTCATTGCACTTCATTAACCCTCCTGCTTTCTCAAGCCTCAGACCTTTTTCACATTTTCACTCATTCTGTTAGAGCCGACTCTGTGGCACAACATAACAATGAAAACATGGACATAATTGTGATGGCACAGGACCAGGCAATGTTTCATTCTGTTATATATAAGGTCCCCAAGAGTCAGAGCTGACTCAGTAAACACTAACAACAATAACATACACAATATTGTAGCTCTATTGATTACATGCTTGTCTATTGTTGCTTATGCCAAATATAGAATTTTTTATAAAACACTTTGATTTTATTTTCAGGGACAAAATTTCTGGACTGCTTAGATCAATGAGGAAACTGAGGTGGCTATTTTCCATGGTTTCATGTGTCATAATTTTCTCTAGGTCATCCTATGGCCAAGCCAACATTTGAGAGGAAGTTAGAAAACAAAGCAGGAATCTCTAAAACAGTTAAGTCTTTGACAGAGAGCATCCTAACCTATGGATAGCAGGAGAGTGAGGGGTGGGGCAGAAGGAAATACAGAAAAAATGTGTATATGTATGCCCAATTTTCAAACATGATTTTTACTGAATTGCTTAGGTTGTGTGTATTCTCAGTGCTAGTTCTTTGATGGGAAGCTGGGCAGAGTTTTTCAGGGGAGAAATGAAGGCTTAAGGCAACAGGATCATACTGACCAGAACTGTAAAAAAAAGTCCTTGTTTTTTTCTAAAGACACTTCTGTAGTTGAGCCTTTACATTAAAAAAAAAAATCATTTTTCTAAGAGATGTTTGCTGTGAAGTTAATTTACCTTCATTTTTAATTTTAATCCATTGAATAAATTGTATTGATCAAGGTATATATATATATATATATGAGAAACACTATGTGCTGTTGAAATATGTATTATAATTTCTGAGAGATATGTTGGTAAATTTTTTTTTAATTAAATGCTGGTTAGGGAATTGGTACCATAAACTTGTGCCTACAACTTCTATGCCTCAAAGGTAATAGAAAATTAGTGACTTGTCATTTCTAACTGGATTATATGCTTAAGAAAGGATAAAATGTGTTTACTTTGTATACTAAGTAAGTTTGCATCAAGAACCACTTGCATTGTTATCTGTAGTGACTATTTACTGGAAAATTATCTCAAGCCATTTTATAGTTAATGGCACTAACAATTTCAGTAGTGGGTTATAGTATTGCTCCCCAAGAAATCAATATTGCATGTTTGCTTGATGATCATTTGAAAAAGCCATAAACTTACAAATGTATGCAGGCTTAAATAAAGAGAGTAGACTGTGGTGTCAGTAAGAGTTTACACTTCTGGTGTAACAGAAATAATTCTAACATTCACATTTAATTTCTCCAGAAGTGTCACGCTCTGAGCTGCAGAGGTGTAACATTATTTCTGAAGTACTGCTAACAATGGGATTACATCGTCACCATTTAAATTGCTCTTCTCAGAAATTCCTGTCCACATCTGCAATCTTATATGTCAGTTTGTTTAGACTGAACATCATATAACACTAACAAACATGTAAACAAATAATATATTTTTGTCCAGTTTCATTTTAAAATCTTTATAAAAGGACTATTGAAAGATAAATATAAACAGACCTGAGAGGATCCCTTATTTCTCTTTCATCCCTCTCAACAACATAACTAGAATTTATAATTAATAATTTTCACAAAGGCTTTCTTATGCCATTCTAAATGGAATCTTTTAATAGTTGGTATTACATTTTCTCCCAACTTCATATGTAGAATTAAAATGATTAATTACAAAATCTTAGCGGGGAGGAAATAACTTCCATGTGAGGTGTCCAGGCTTCATTCAAGAGTGTCTTGGCCAAACTCAAGTTATCACCATCTTAACCATTTTTACCTTTTTATAGAAGATAATGAGCCTTTTAGCATGCAGTTTTGTTGGACTTGTTGGCTTAGCAACATTACAATAATAATTTTACTAGTGCACATAAGTTTCGAATATGTATATATTTTAATTTCTAGGGGATTTCTTGGAACCCTGGTGGCTTAGTGGTTAAGAGCTTGGCTGCTAATCAAAAGACCAGCAGTTCAAATCCATCAGCTGCTCCTTGAAAACTCTGTGGGTCAGTTTTACTCTGTCCTACTGGGTCAGTATGAGTAGGAATTGACTCAACAGCAACCAGTTTTTTTTTTTTTTACAGATTTCTTAATTCTTTTCTTTTGTAGACTCACTACTTACACTAAAAACTGAAGGAAAAAAAAATAAATGACTAAAAGAAATCAGTGAATTATCTGCAGAGTGACTTTTCCCAAATAACTTTTTTTGAAAAAGATACCTGAAATTTAAGTGTGTTTTATATTTTATTATTTATTTATTTTTACTTTTTAACTCAAAGACAGTACCCAATATAAGGAAAGATTGAGGCATGGAACTTCTGTGAAGGGTGATAGAAAAAATTGGAAATGGATAGTGTTGATGGATGTACAACTTGGTGTACATAATTAATGTCACTGAATTGTACACATAGAAAATTTTGAAATGACAAATGTTTTGTTATATGTATTTACCACAATAAAGAAATAAATAAAAGCAAATATCAAAGGAGAGGAAGTAAGATGGTGGCATAAGCAGCTGCATGCTCCCGTCCCCTGAAAACACCACCACAAAACAGAAAGCAGAAATAGGTGGAATGAACATTTCTCAGGACTCTGGAAACCAGAGATTTCGAGTATCTAATCAAATGCTAAATCAAGAAAGGGTCTGCTCCCAATGGTAGAAGAAATATTTTTCTACTGTATACATCCTTTGCCTTCTACAGGAATGGGCAGAGCCTGCTGTGCCATTAGTGAACCGTGAACCACTAGCTGTGCTCCCAGACAAGGTCACTCACTCTGGCTTGAGAGTGTGTGGAATAGACTAATTTTGCCAGTGGGCTGTTATATCGGGCTGTTCATACCTGTCTGGGCTGCCTGAATGACTGAGGAGGTGATCCTCCCAGAAATGACAGCCTTCTTACTCCCATTGGACTGGAGGGAAGCACTTAGCCATGTCTGAAAGCTGTCATTAGTCAATTAGCGTGATTGAAGCACACAAAAACATAAATTTGTCTTCTAATGGCTAAAGGAGAAGGGCTGGTGTGACAGTGTCTTGCAGAATTTTCAATTTTCAAAAGCTCTATGTAATTATGCAAAGTGGTAGATTATGAAGTTCAAGAGGTCTGCCCCTACCAAAATAATAATTCTACTGGAAAGAGCAATTGAAACCAACTATTTGGAAATCTGGAACCAACTTGAGCTCTTAATTCAAACAGGGTAGTGCTTGACAAAGGGACAAGCCACTGGATCATGTATACCAATTAGCTGCCATCCTCGATTCTCCAACCCTGCTGCAGCGGTGGGAACAGTGGCCTGTGTTCATAGAACAGCTGGCTAGTGCTAGGGCAGGGAGTGGGGACTAGTCCCCCAAGGATTTGGAGTGCATAGTTAGCACAGTTGGGTAGGTCTGGCAGTGCCCTGAGGTATGGATGAAGACTATTGCTGTGATTAGGGCTCTCTGTATTAGTGGATAGTCCCAGGCAGCTGATTCAAAAATCCAGCCCACCCTTTATAAAAATATGTTAGACCACTGACTGACTGCACGTATAACAGACTGGAGCACACACTTTGTAAAAACTAGTTTGGAGAAGTCACTGAAGAATTGAATGCAGCTTTTATTAAGTAACAACAGCAATCCCTGAGAAGCATGAGAATAAGATATCTCCTGAAAAAAAAATCTTGTTTTTCTTTTGCTCTTTACTTCTTCCATGGAGTAAAAGAATATTTTATTGAAACACTAGCTGGGCACAGGTTCTGGGAAGGAGTCTTCAGTGCCCATGAACATTTTGAAAGGCAGTCTTTGCAAAAGTAGTCAGTGGAGGTTGCTGAGCAGGTGGACTTTTAAAACCTTCAAAGATTAAAAACAAAACAAACAAACAAAAAAGAACTTGGCAATCATTGGGGAAAGAAAAGAATCTAGATTCGAAATTGCCACATTATAGTATCTGCTTGTTCGCTATGAGTTGAAATCAACTCAATGGCAATGAGTTTGGTTTTTTTTTTTTTTTTTTGGTTTGTTCAACTTTTAACAACACATGACAAGATGTGCAAAGAAACAGAAGTTGGTTCAATTAATTACCAGAAGAACAACATGTGCTTATGGAGTACTGAGTTCCAGTTTACAGCGATGGAAAAATCACATTGATTAAAGGTAGGTTTGCTCATCTGATTAATATAATTGCTGTCCATAAGTTGTATACCTATAAAAGTTGAATTGATGCAACGTACCTCATTCTATTTCACTTCACTTTATTATGCTTTGCAGATATTGCATTTTTTACAAATTGAAGGTTTGTGGCAAACTTATGTTAAGCAAGGTAATCAATGCCATTTTTCCAACAGCAACTGCTTGCTTCATGTCTCTGTGTCACATTTTGTTAATTCCTGCAATACTTCAAACTTTTTCATTACTATCATACCTGTTATGGTGAGCTGTGATCAGTGATCTTTGATGTTACTGTTGTAATTTTTCTGAGGTGCCATGAACTGCGCCCATATAAGATGGTTAACTTAATCGATAAATCTTGTGTGTGTTCTCACTGCTCCACCAACTGGCCCTTACCTCCAACCCCTCTCCTGAGACCTCCCTATTCCCTGACACACAACAATATTGAAATTAGGCCAGTTAATAATCCAGCAGTGGCCTCTAAGTGTTCAAGTGAAAGGAAGAGTTGCACATCTCTTACTTTAAGTCAAAAGCTAGAAATGATTAAGCTTAGTAAGGAAGGCATGTCAACAGCCAAGACAGACCAAAAGCTAAGGATCCTGTGCCAAACAGTTAGCCAAGTTGTGAATGCAAAGGAAAAGTTCTAGAAGGAATTAAAACTGCAACTCTAGTGAACACACAAATGATAAGAAAATGGAACAGGCTTACTGCTCATATGGATAAAGTTTTGTGGTCTAGAAAGAAGATTAAGCCAGCCACAACATTCCTTTATGCCAAAGCCTAATCCAGAGCAATGCCCTAACTGTCTTCAACACGGCAAAGGCTGCGAGAGGTGAGAAAGCTGCAGAAGGAAAGTTTAAAGCCAGCAGAGGTTGGCTTATGAGGTTTAAGGAAAGAAGCCGTCTCCATAACGTAAAAGTAGAAGATGAAGCAGCAAGTGCCGATGTAGAAGCGGCAGCAAGTTATCCAGAAGATCCAGCTAAACAACAGGCCTTCAGTGTAGACGAAACAGCCTCATATTGGAAGAAGATTTCATTTAGGACTTTCACAGCTGGAGAGGAGAAGTCAATGCTTCAGAGCTTCGAAAGACAGGCCGACTCTTTTGTTAGGGGCTAAATGCAGTTTTTTTTTAATGCAGTTGGTGATTTTAAGCTGAAACCAAAGCTTATTTACCATTCTAAAAATTCTAGGCCCCTTTAGAATTATACTAAATCTACTCTGCCTGTGTTTTATGAATGGAAAGCTTGAATGACAGCACATCTGTTTACAGCATGGTTTTCTGGATATTTTAAGTCCACTGTTGAGAACTTCTCAGAAAAAAAGATTCCTTTCAAAATATTACTGCTCATTGACCATGTGCCTGGTCATCCAAGAGCCCTGATGGGGATGTACAAGGAGATTAATGTTATTTTCATATCCGCTAACACAACAACCATTGTGCAGTCCATGGATCAAGGAATAATTTTGACTTTCAAGTATTATTATTTAAGAAATACATTTGGAAAGGCTGTAGCTGCCATACATAGTGATTCTTCTGATGGATCGGGGCAAAGTAAATTGAGAAGCTTCTGGAAAGGATTCACCATTCTACATGTCATTAAGAACATTTGTGATTCATGGGAGGAGGTAAAAATATCAACATTAACAGGAGCTTGAAAGCAGTTGATTCCAACCCTCATGGATGACTTTAAGGGGTTCAGACTTCAGTTAGGAAGTAACTGCAGATGTGGTGGAAATAGCAAGAAAACTAGAATTAGTAGCGGAGCCTGAAGATGTGACTGAATTGCTGCAATCTCATGACAAAACTTTAATGGATGAGGACTTGCTTATAGATGAGCAAAGAAAGTGGTTTCTTGAGATGGTATCTACCCCTGGGGAAGATGCTGTGAACACTGTTGAAATGACAACAAAGGATTTAGAATATTACATACACTTAGTTGATAAAGCAGTGACAGTGTCTGATAGGATTGACTTCAATTTTGAAAGAAGTTCTACTGTGGGTAATATGCTATCAAACAGCATTGCATGCTACAGAGAAATCTTTCAGGAAAGGAAGAGTCAATCAATGTGACAAACTTCATTGTTGTCTTATTTTAAGAAATTGCCACAGTCACCCCAGTCTTCAGCAGCCACCACTCTGATCAGTCAGCAACCATCAACATCGAGGCAAGACCCTCTATCAGCAAAAAGATAATGACTCACTGAAGGCTCAGATGATGATTAGATATTTGAGCAATAAAGTATTTTTTAATAAAGGTATGTACTTTTTTTACGTAGTTCTATCGCAGACTTAGTAGATAACAGTGAAGTGTAAGCATAACTTTTACATGCACTGGGAAATCAAAAAATTCTTGTGATTTACTTTATTGCAATAGTCAGTTTATTGTGGTGGTCTTGAACTGGACTTGCAATAGCTCTGAGGTACGCCTGTGCAACCAAACACCTTAGGGGATTTGGTTTCGAGGTTTAGGGTCATGATTCATGAGACATCCCAGTTAAGTGGCCTAATAACATGTTTAGTGCTTCTGTTTTACCTACTAATCTGTTGCACAATGCCAGGGGTCTGAAAAGTTTGCAAGCTGCCATTCAAGGTACACCAATTTGTCTATCTTTGCCTGGAACAACAGAGAAAGGAGAATTGGGAACAGGAGGAAGAAATGGAATTTGTGGCTAGCTGCCTCTGTGAACAACTGCTTCCTTTGCCATGAAACCAGACCAACTACATGATGCCTGGCTATCATTACGGAACATTTTGATCAAAGATTCTATAGAAGAATCCTGATCAAAAGGGGGAAGATACAAACAGAATTGCAAATTCTCATGGAATCCAGATTTTCTGGAGCCATAGATGCTGTATGAACCCTGGAAACTTTCCCTGTTATAATCTCTAAACCTCAAACCAAAAATATCCCCTGAAATCTTCTTAAAACCAAACATTAATTTAGTTTAACTAGTTTTTTTTTTTTTTTTTTTTAGTAAAGAATGCCTGTCTTGAGCTTTGTGGTCTTTTAACATATATCTACACAGGATCAAATTGATACTGGCAACTCAAAAGGTTAGATAAGAAACTTAGGAGGAAATGAGTTTATATTAATGAGGATGAAAAAATTTTAAAAATGAGGGTGAGAATGGTTGTACAACTCAATGAACACAATTTCACTAAAATTTTATGTAGAAATGGTTGAATTTATATGTACATTTTATATAAAAATAAAATAAATTATATTATAAAAAAGAGCAATATTAAGAGACAGAAACTCACCTTATGAAAGCCCAGATAATGGACAGATTACAAGATTTTAAAACAACTATATTAAATATGCTCAAAGAACTAAAGGAAAATAGGGACAATGAAGTGAAGGAAATTAGAAAAATAATGAAAGAACAAAACAAGAATTTCTATAAAGAGATGGAAACTATAAAGAAGAATCAAACAAATATTGAAGCTGAAAAGTACAATAAATTAAACAAAAAAATTCATTGGAGGGACTTAACAGTATATTTGAGCTGTGAGAAGAAAGAATCTGAACTAGTGGATAAGGCAATTGAAACAATTGAGACTGTAGAGCGACAGGAAAAAGAGAAAATGGAGCAAAGTCAGATAGAAATATGGGAAAACAACAAATAAACCATCTTCCACAGCATGGGAATCCAGAAGGAGAAGAGAGTAAAAGGCAGAGAAAGAATATTTGAAGAAATAATATAGGAAAAAAATTTTCAAATTTGACAAAGAGCATCAATTTACAAATCTGAGAAGCTTAACAAACCCCAAGTAGCATAAACCAGAAGAGATCCATGATGAGATAATTATAATCAATTTCTTGAAAACAAACTAAGAAACCAACAAAAATCCTGAAAGCAGCAAAAAGAGAAGTGAATTAAAACATACAAGGAATCCTCAATACATCCTAAGAAAATTTGAAGGCTAAAAGGCAGTAGAATGGCATATTTAAAGAACTGAAAGTAAAGAACTATAAACAAAGAACTCTATATCTGGAAAACTGATCTTTAAAAGTGAGGAGAAAATTAAGATACTCTCAAATAAACAAAAGTTAAGGGAGCTTGTTATAACCAGACCTACCCTGTAAGAATTGCTCAAGGTAGTCCTTCAGGTGAATAGGAAAGACACTTGAAACTGTACAAAGAAAAAAAAATATGTCTAGTAAAGATTATTTCAAGAGTAAATATAAAGACAAGTTTTATGGTATACTTGGCTGGCAATTTTAGTTGTTATGTCCTTCATACTTTATAATAAATGCATAAAAATAAGTACAAATTCACGTTAGTTGGCACTTGATATACAAGGTTGTGATTGGTAACCCTATGGAGGGAAGCAGTATAGGAATAGAGTTTTCGTTTGTTACTTAAGTTGGTATCAACTTAAATTAGGTTTTTATAAATTCCTCAGGACACATAAAATACCTAAATTGACTCAAGAAGAAACAGAAAGTATCAGCAAACCTATAACAAATGAACAGACTGAACCAGTTATCAAAGAATTCTCAGCTAAAAAGAAGTCCTAGACCAGATGACTTTACTGAAAAGTTCTACATCAACCCTTCTAAAAGCCATTCAAAAAATAGAAGAGAGAACACTTCCTATATCATTCTATAAGGTAAGCATTGCCCTCATGCTAAACCAAGACACCACAAAAATAAATAAATACAATTTTAAACAGTAGAGACGGATATCACTTATGAATGTAGATGCAAATATTCTTAACAGAATTCTAGCAAACCAAATCCATGCTGTGATAAATCCATTTGAAGGGATTATACACCACCATAAAGTGTGATTTACCCTAGGTGCTCATGAGAAAGCTAATCAATGTAATACACCACACGAATACACCATCAACAAAAAAAGAGCCACGTAATTTATCTCAGTTGATACAAGGAAGGCTTGTGACAAAATCCAATACCCTTTAATGATAAAAACACTCAACAAGATATGACTAGTATGGAAATTCTTCAATTTGAAAAAGGGCACTTATGAAAATCCACACCTAGGGAGGTGGGGCCAAGATGGCAGAGTAGTCAGATGCTTCTTGTGGTCCCTCTTACACCAAAGACCAAAAAAAAACACAAAAAAACAAGAGAATCCATTATATGTGACAATCTAGTAGTCATGAACATCAAAGGCAAAGATCAGGAATCAGACTGAGCAGCAGGGGGAGGGAGAGACAGCTCAGAAGTAGCAAAAAGTTGCCACACCTGACTCAGGGGAACCAGAGCCCTGCAGGCTGGATCAGCTGGTATGCATGGTGAGGCAAGCAGTGGCTCTCGGTATGCTTTGTCCACATTGGGATAGATGGAGTGACAGAGAATCTTCTCCAGCCTCCAGAATAAGAGAGTAGTGGTGCTCATTTGGCAAAAGATAAGTACATGTGTCTAACCTACTGCATGGATCAAAAAACCCCTCCTTGGGAAGAACCTCTCTCCCATTTACCTGAACCCTCCTCTCTCTGCACTGGGTCCTGGGCTGGTTTTAGCGATTACCATGTCCTTTCTGGGCTAGAAGTAAGATCTGTTGTGTGGTCTGAGCCATTCTCCTGACTTTGGATAGGAAAAAAATTAACAAACAGTAAAAAATAATCTGCCAGTTCCCCTAAGCCGAGAACTCAGAGCAGGTACAGGCCCTTTGCCTAGGTGCAGGCATAAGGGGTTCACAGACTTTAAATACCTTTCATCCCTGCATAGACCTGTGTGGGCCCATTTCAAAAGCGTAAGCCCTCATTAGCACAGTACAAGAGGGTATACACCTGAAGACTACTTTCCAATTTTATCAGCTAAAAGGTGTAGTGGCAGATGCATGACATTTGACACCACTCTGCCCATTAAGCAGGGTCCTCACCTACACATGTCAGGGGTCTGAGGACTGGTGGCTGCATCTACACCACCTAGCCACCCACGAAAAGGGTTGAGGAATAAGTGGTGCCTCCCAGCTCTTACAGCCAACAGCATTGGGTGCTCATGGTCTGGCTGCAAAACCCATCCACCTATGTGCCGTAGGGATTAGGGACACTCTTTTCTCCCATACACTCAGGGGCAGCTGTCAACCTCCTGCCTTGCTCAGCACATGAATTCCTACTGCAGCCAGATACCTGTGCATACTCCAATTACTCTTGCCTGTATAGGACTGTAGGTAGAGACCCTGCACCACACACTTAGTGACCGATTACTTGGACTCCTGAGCTGAATTCATACAAGAAAAGTAAACTGACTCCTGGGCTTACATACCTAGTAACAGCCCCAACCACCTGGTGGAGGACATGAGAGCTTCAAAGGTGCCAATAATCAAACTAGCTCATGCTAGCAGCCAATTTGGGCATATCAAAACAAGAAGGTAGGACACAGTAAAACCAAAAAAACATAAAATAAATAAATATAATAACTTCTTGATGGCTCAGAGACAACAGTTGATAACAAGTCACATAAAGAGGCAGACCATATGGCTTCAGCAAGCACCCAAAACAAAGAATCAAGAAAGGAAGAGAACTTCTTGGAATTACTGGAGGTAGAATTCAAAAGACTAATAAACAGAGTTCTTCAAGAGACCAGAAAGCAGATTAGGCAGAACACAGAACAAGCTGAGAAATACACAGACAAAGCAATAGAGCAAATTAAGTAGATTATACAGGAGTATAATGACAAGGATCCATAGAGAGACAGCAAGCAGAAATCTAAAATATTAACAATAAATTTTCAGGATTACACAAATCAATAGAAAGTCATAGGAGCAGAATTGAGGCAATGGTAGTCAGAATCAATGAGATTGAAGATAAAGCACTTGACAACAACTTATTTGAGGAAAATCAAGTAAAAGAATTTTTAAAAAAATGATGAAAAGATAAGAATTAAGTGGGACTCTATTTTTTTTTTCTATCAAGAGGAATGATCAATGAGTGATTGGAGTACCAGAATGGGGCGGGGAGGCGGGGGGAGAGGCCAGCAGAAAATGCAGAGAATTATTGAAGATTTGTTGGCAGAAAACTTCCCTGATAGCGTGAAAAAGGATAAAATATCTATCCAAGAAACTCATTGAACGCCACACAGGGTAGATTCCAAAAGAAAGTCACCAAGACATATTATAGTTAAACTTACCAAAACCAAAGACAAAGAGAAAATTTTAAGAATGGCTAGGGCTAAACGAAAAGGCATCTACAAAGAAGAGTCAATAAGACTAAGCTTGGACTACTCAGCAAAAACCATGCAGGCAAGAAGGCAATGAGATGACATTGAGGGAAAAAAACATACGGCCACCCAAGAATTATATATCCAGCAAAACTGTCTCTCAAATATGATGGTGAAATTAAGGCATTTCCACATAAACAGAAGTTTAGGGAATTCGTAAAAACCAAACCAAAATTACAAGAAATACTAAAAGGAGTTCTCCAGTTAGAAAATCAATAACATCAGAAAACAACCCAAGTCTACAACTCAGGAGAGAAAAACCAGATATCAACCCAGATAGGGGAGTCACAAATAAACCAAAGCTAGAACATTGAATATAGGGAAAAAGAGATGTAAATATGTAAAAGATGAGAATATTAAAACAAAAAAATAGGGACTAAATAATGAGGCCATAGATCTTTCATATGAAGAGGAAGTAAAGGCAATATAAAGAAAAAAAAAGTTGGTTTAAACTTAGAAAAATAGAGTTAAATATTAAGGTAACTACAGAGGAAACTAACAATCCTACACATCAAAATAAAAACCAAGAAAAACATAAAGACTGAGCAAATAAAAATTGACAATAATGAAAGGCATGAAAAGAAAATGTTGCTCTTGTTCTCGTTGTTGTTAGGTGCCATTGGGTCATTTCTGACTATTAGTGACCCAATGCACAACAGAACGAAACACTGCCCAGTCCTGCACCATCATTACGATCGTTGTTATGCTGGAGCTAATTGTTGCAGCCACTGTGTCAATCTACCTCTTTGAGGGTCTTCCTCTTTTCCACTGACCCTGTACTCTGTCAAGCATGATGTTCTTCTCTAGGGACTGATCCCTCCTGACAACAAGTTCAAAGTATGTAAGACACAGTTTCGCCATCCTTGCCTCTAAGGAGCATTCCAGCCACACTTCTTCTGAGACAGATTTGTTTGTTCTTTTGGCAGTCCATGGTATATTCAATATTCTTTGCCAACACCACAATTCAGAGGCGTCAATTCTTCTTCAGTCTTCCTTATTCATTGCCCAGCTTTCACATGCATATGATGTGATTGAAAATATCATTGCTTGGGTCAGGCCCACTTTAGTCTTCAAGGTGACATCCTTGCTCTCCAACACTTTGAAGAGGTCCTTTGCAGCAGATTTGCCCAATGCAATGTGTCTTTTGATTTCTTGACTGCTGCTTCCATGGCTGTTGATTGTGGATCCAAGTAAAATGAAATCCTTGAAAACTTCAATCTTTTCTCCATTTATCATGATGTTGCTCATTGGTCCAGTTGTGAGAATTTTTGTTTTCTTTATATTGAGGTGTAATCCATACTGAAGGCTGTGGTCTTTGATCTTCATTAGCAAGTGTTTCAAGTCCTCTTCACTTTCAGCAAGCAAGGTTGTGTCATCTGCATAACACAGGTTGTTAATGAGTCTTCCCCCAATCCTGATGACCCGTTCTTCTTCATATAGTCCAGCTTCTCGTATTATTTGTTCATTTAATCTGTATGCTGAACAAATATGCTGAACAAATAATACGAGAAAAGAAAATAATATGAGAAAAGAAAATGCATAAGAAAAATGACTCGACACAGAAAATTAAATGGAACAAAGAACTGTCAAAAACACACATAAAAAAACAAACCAAATGACATCCCTAAACTCATGCCTATCCATAATTACGATGAATGTAAATGGACTAAAGGTACCAATAAAGAGGCAGAGAGTGACAAAATGGATCAAAAAAATGATCCGTCTATTTACTGCCTACGAGAGACACACCTTAGACTTAAAGACACAAACAGACTAAAACTCAAAGAATGGGAAAAATACATCAAGCAAACAATAATCAAAAAACAGCAGGAGAGGCAATATTAATTTCTGACAAAATAGACTTTGAAGTAAAATCCACCACAAAGGAAAAGGAAGGACACTATATAATAATTAAATGGTAAAATACACCAGGAGGACATAGCCATAATAAATATTTGTGCACCCAACAACAGGGGTCCAAAATACATAGAATAAAATCTAACAGCATTGAGAAGACAAATACACAGCTCCACAGTAATAGAAGGAGGTTTCAACACACCACTTTTGGTGAAGGATGGAACATCTAGAAAGAAGCTCAAGAAGAACACAGAAGATCTAAATGCCACAATCAACCAACCTGACCTCCTAGACATATAGTGAACACTCCATCCAACAGGCACCAAGTATACTTTCTTTTCCAATGGACATGGAACATTCTCCAGAATAGACCACGTATTACGCCACAATGAAATCAGAACCCAAAGCATTAAAATATTACAAAGTATCTTTTCTGACCATAAAGCCATAAAAGAAGAAATCAATAACAGAAAAAGCAAGGAAAAAAAAAATCAAACACATGGAAACGGAACAAAACCTTTCTCAAAAGCTACTGGGTTACAGAAGAAATTAAGGACAGATTAAAGAAATTCACAGAATCAAATGAGAATGAAAACACATCCTACCAGAACCTTTGGGACACAGCAAAAGCAGTTCTCAGAGGTCAATTTATAGCAATAAATGCACACATACAAAAAGAAGAAGGGACAAAATCAAAACATTAACCCTACAATTCGAACAAACGGAAAGAGCAGCAAAAACAAGCCCTTGGGGACCAGATGAAAAAAATAATAAAAATTAGAGCAGAATTAAATGAAGTAGAGAATAGAAAAACAATTGAAAGAGTTAACAAGACCAAAAGCTGGTTCTTTGAAAAGACCAGCAAAATTGAGAAACCATTGGCCAAAGTGAGAAAAGAAAAACTGGAGAGTAATCAAATAACTCAAATGAGAAATAAGCAATATCACAAGAGACCCAAATGAAAAGAATCATGACAGAATACTATGAAAAATTGTACTCCAAAAAATACAAAGAAAACCACAAGACCCTACTGCAAAGAACTAAAAGGGACCTACATAACTGGAAACACATCCCTTGCTCATGGATAGGAAGACTCAACATCGTGAAAGAAAATGTCTACTCTACCCAAAGCGACCTACAGATACAATGCAAACCCGATCTAAATCCCAATGCCATTTTTTAATGAAATGGAGAAACAAATCACCAACTTCATATGGAAAGGGAAGAGGTCCCAGATAAGTAAAGCATTACTGTAGAAGAAGAACAAAGTGGGAGGCCTCACACTACCTGATTTTAGAACCCATTATACTGCCATGGTAGTCAGAACAATCTGGTACTGGTACAACAACAGATACATAGACCAATGGAACAGAATTGAGAAACTACACATAAATTCATGTACCTATGAGCAGCTGATATTTGACAAAGGACCAAAGTCCATTAAAGGAGGAAAAGACTGTCTGTTTAACAAATGGTGCTGGAAAGCTGGATAACCACCAGCAAAAAAAAATGAAACAAGACCCATATCAGGGGACATCAGGTCAATTGGCATAATAAAGTTTGTTAAGAACACGTTCTGCATCCTGCTTTGATGAGTGGTGTCTAGCATCTTAAAAGTTAGTGAGCGACCATCTAAGATTCATCAATTGGTTCCAGTCCACTTGGAGCAAAGGAGAATGAAGGACACCAAGGACACAAGGAAAATATTAGCCCAAGAGACAGAAAGGGCCACATAAACCAGAGACTCCAACAGCCTGAGACCAGAAGAACTAAATGGTGCCCAGCTACCACCAGTGACAGCCCTGAAAGGGAACACAACAGAGAGTTTCTGACGGAGCAGGAGAAGAGTAGGGTGCAGAACTTAAATTCTAGTAAAACACCAGACTTAGTGGTCTGACTGCAACTGGAAGAACCCCAGAAGGCATGGCCCCTAGGCTCTGTTATCCCAGAACTGAAACCATTCCCAAAGCCAACTCTTCAAAGGTTGGACTGGCCTATAAGACATAATATGATACTTGTGAAGAACGTGCTCCTTAGTTCAAGAAGGTACATGAGACTAAATGGGCAGCTCCTGTCCAGAGTGCAGATGAGAAGGCAGAAAGGAACAAGGAGCTGGTTGACTGGACATGGTAAATCTGGAGTGTGCTGTCACATTATAGGCACAGCATCTAGGGTCACATAACAATGTGTGTATAAATTTTTGTATAAGAAACTAACTTCAGCTGTAAACTGTCACTTAAAGCACTATTAACAAACAAAAACAAAAATTCACAGCTAGTGTTATACTAAGTGGAGAAAGACTAAGAGGTTTCCCTTAAGATTGACAATAAGAGGATACCCATTCTCACCACTGCTATTCAATACTGTACTGAAAGTTCTAGCCAGAGCAATTAGGCAATAAAAAGATATAAATAGTATCCAAATTGGGAAGAAAGAACTAAAACTATCCCTACTCACAGATGATATGATCCTATATATAGAACATCCCAAACAATTCATTAAAAAGTTACTAGAGCTAATAAATGAATTCAGCCAAGTGGCAGGGTACAGGATAATCAAAAATCAGACAGGTTTGTATACATCAGTGATGAGCAATCTGAAAAGGAAATTAAGAAATTAATTTCATTTTTAATAGCATCAAAAAAAGTAAAAAACCAGGAATAAATTTAAGTAGGGAGGTGAAAGGAAACCCTGGTGGTGTAATGGTTAAGAGCTATGTCTCCTAACCAAAAGATCAGAGGTTCAAATATACCAGGCCCTCTTTGGAAACCCTACGGGGCAGTTCTACTCTGTCCTTTAGGGTCGCTATGAGTCGGAATTGATGGCAACGGATTTGGTTTTTGAGTTTTTTAGGGAAGGGGAAGGCTTGTACAATAAACTATAAAACATTGCTTAAAGAAGTTAAAGAAGACCTAAATAAATTGAAAAATAATTCATTTTCATAAATTTGAAGACAATATTATTAAGATATGAATATTACCCAAAGAAATTTGTAGTTTCAAAGCAATATCCACCAAATTTCCAACAGCCTTCATTGAAGAAATTGAAAAGCCAAATTGAAACTCAAGTTTATATGGAATGGCAAGGGGCCCAGAATAGCCAAAGCAATCTTAAAAAAGAAGAACAAATTAAGAGGTCTCACATTTCCTGATTTCAAAACAGTCTGGTATAATAATAAACACATAGACCAATGGAATAGAATTGAGAGTCCAGAAATAAACCCAAAAATCTATCGTCAATTGATCTTTGAAAAGGATATTAAGACAAAGGGGAAAAAAATCATCTCTTCAATAAATGGTGCTGGAAAAACTGAATCTCCACATGCAAAAGAATGAAATTAGACACATACCTTGCACCATACATAAAGTTAACTCATAATGGATGAAAGTCCTAAGAAGCAAAACCACAAAACTCCTGGGAAAAAAAAATGAGCAATACTTGGAGGCATAATTTTCAAGAGTGGACATGAATATGACACCAAAAGGACTAGCAAATCACATTTCCTATCTGGACTTCAGTTTCATTTATGAAAATAAAATAATAATAACAGTACCTGTTGTGTTGTTAGGTGCCATCAAGTCAGTTCTGACTCATAGGGACCCTATGCACAACAGAATGAAACACTTTCCGATCCTTTCTAGTCAGTTGGTAAGATAGCTGTCTTCCAGATTTCTTGGCGTAGATGAGTTAGCACCTTCAGCACTGCATTCATTTGTTGAAAAATCTAAGTTGGTATTTCGTCAATTCCTGGAGCCTTGTTGTTCACCAATGCCTTCAGTGCAGCTTGGACTTCTTTATAAGAGAACAAAATATTCCCAGGTCCTGCATCAGCCTCACAATTGCCAACATATTTGAGTCCATCATTGTGGCTACTGTGCTAATCCACCTCATCACATAGGGTCTGCTTCGTCCTCACTGGCCCATGTGTGTCAGAGTAAAACTGTGCTGTACAAAGTTTTCAATGGCTGACTTATTGGAAGAAGGTCAGGCATTTCTTCCAAGGTGCCTCTGCGTGGACTTGAACCTCCAACCTTTAGGTTAGCAGCAGAGTGCCTTAACTGTTTACGCCACCCAGGAATTCCTAGTCTTCCTGAATTGTGTTCACAAAACAGCAAAATTTGGCCAAAGATCCTGACTTATTTAAGTGGCCTGAGGTTTTGGCGGGACTTGCCTGCTGCAAAGAAAAGGGAAAGGGCAAGAGTGGCTGAGGTGATCTGAGGCAGGACACGGGATATCTTTTCAAGCTCCTGCGCGTCTATTTTAAGATAAGTTTTCCTTTTTTTTTCAATCCCCAAAATCATGTAAATACCTTTTCAGTGAAAAAATACTGGTTTTATAAAAATATTCCACCTTGTCAACACCTTCTATATCTGCTTCTTTGTTCTCAGGATTGGTAAAAGCAAAAGAAGCCTGGTCCTTAACTCTCTGTGATGACTACACAAGATTTTAGCTAAGATGGCATTCATTTTATACATGCAAGGGACCATGCGTCCACTAGAAGCTGAACATTTCCACCAATTGCTGAGGCTGAACAGGACGATCTCACTTTGAGGACAGAGATAAGATTGTAAAATTGCTGTACCATGGTTTATGTGCTATTAACTCAAGGTCTTGGGGTGATTCTCTGTTAGAATAGATAATCAACAATCCTTTAGATTTGGCTAATTGATATTAGAGGCTTCCAATGTACTTTCTTTCTGCAATTCCATTAGATAAACCAAAACACCGCATATCGTACTGAATCAACTTATCACTGGGGTATTTCTGTTTTCAGTGTTATTATGTGTTGCTCATTTTCAAAGTAAATCTGCTTCCATAATGAAATATTATTGTTTATGGAAATCAGGAAAAGAAAAGCTGTGATGTTAGTTAAAATGTATGAAAGAAAGATTAACAAAATTTAGAGTGTCTAAGAGAATGTGGCCCTTGGCAACTCTGATAATTTAGAATATTCAGGAAAACTAATATTGGCAATATTTTATGAATAACCAGTAAATCAAACTGCCTTTGTATATAAGAATAAGTCACTCTCTCATTCCATTTAGCTTTTTGTTACATTGTACAGGTAGTTCCCAACTTATTACAATGAATGGTACTTACATTGGAACAGAACCCCTTCATAAGTTGGGGATTACTTGTACTACATACTATGTTGCAGTGTGTATGTAAGTTTATATGTAATATTTCCAACTTCCAAAGACAAATAAAGATACTGATAATAAAATGCAATAATAATGAAAACTAAAAGAAGAGGTGTTCAACTTACATCAAAACAGATTTGCAACAGGGTCGTTGGAACAGAACTCCGTTGTAAGTAGGGGACTATGTGTATATCAATGAAAATACAACAAAATGTACTAATGGACATTAAACTGCTAGGAAACAGACATAAAAAAAGTACCATAGAAAGACTGGGATTGAGAGTCAATATTTATGTTGTAGAACATGAATAAAACTTACCTCCCTGTATTATTTTGTTCAATAAGATGTGAAAAAAATTCTCTGAAGAATTATACAAGTAATGATTTATTTGTCTGTTTATTTCTTTTAATGTGATATGATCTACTACAAATAACCTGGTTGAGTTTATATTTGGATTTAAACAAGGAATCTGACACTTTTTACCTACATGAATTTTTAAGCCTACTTATTTGATTCTCAATTTATTCTTCAGTAATAGTATTTTTTTTTATTAACTTTTATTGAGCTTCAAGTGAACGTTTACAAATCAAGCCAGTCTGTCACATATAAGTTTACATACATCTTACTCTGTACTCCCACTTGCTCTCCCCCTAATGAGTCAGCCCTTCCAGTCTCTCCTTTCGTGACAATTTTGCCAGCTTCCCTCTCTCTCTATCCTCCCATCCCCCCTCCAGACAGGAGATGCCAACACAGTCTCTGTCCACCTGATATAATTAGCTCACTCTTCATCAGCATCTCTCTCCCACCCACTGTCCACTTCCTTTCATGTCTGATGACTTGTCTTCGGGGATGGTTCTTGTCCTGGCTGGCAGGATTTCTCTAGTCTCAGTCAGACCATTAAGTATGGTCTTTTTATGAGAATTTGGGGTCTGCATCCCACTGATCTCCTGCTCCCTCAGGAGTTCTCTGTTGTGCTCCCTGTCAGGGCAGTCATCGATTGTGGCCGGGCACTAACTAGTTCTTCTGGTCTCAGGATGATGTACGTCTCTAGTTCTTGTGGCCCTTTCTGTCTCTTGGGCTCTTAGTTGTCTTGTGACCTTGGTGTTCTTCATTTTTCTTTGCTCCAGGTGGGTTGAGACCAATTGATGCATCTTAGATGGCCGCTTGTTAGCATTTAAGACCCCAGACGCCACATTTCAAGGTGGGATGCAGAATGTTTTCATAATAGAATTATTTTGCCAATTGACTCAGAAGTTCCCTTAAACCATGGTCCCCAAACCCCCGCCCTTGCTCCACTGACCTTTGAAGTGTTCATTTTATCCCGGAAACTTCTTTGCTTTTGGTCCAGTCCAATTGAGCTGACCTTCCATGTATTGAGTGTTGTCTTTCCCTTCACCTAAAGCAGTTCTTATCTACTAATTAATCAATAAAAAACCCTCTCCCTCCCTCCCTCCCTCCCCCCCTCGTAACCACAAAAGTATGTGTTCTTCTCAGGTTTACTATTTCTCAGGATCTTATAATAGTGGTCTTATACAGTATTTGTCCTTTTGCCTCTGACTAATTTCACTCAGCATAATGCCTTCCAGGTTCCTCCATGTTATGAAATGTTTCACAGATTCGTCACTGTTCTTTATCGATGCGTAGTATTCCATTGTGTGAATATACCACAAATTATTTACCCATTCATCCGTTGATGGACACCTTGGTTGCTTCCAGCTTTTTGCTATTGTAAACAGAGCTGCAATAAACATGGGTGTGCATATATCTGTTTCTGTGAAGGCTCTTGTTTCTCTAGGGTATATTCCGAGGAGTGGGATTTCTGGGTTATATGGTAGTTCTATTTCTAACTGTTTAAGATAACACCAGATGGATTTCCAAAGTGGTTGTACCATTTTACATTCCCACCAGCAGTGTATAAGAGTTCCAATCTCTCCGCAGCCTCTCCAACATTTATTCTTTTGTGTTTTTTGGATTAATGCCAGCCTTGTTGGAGTGAGATGGAATCTCATCGTTGTTTTAATTTGCATTTCTCTAATGGCTAATGATCGAGAGCATTTTCTCATGTATCTGTTAGCTGCCTGAATATCTTCTTTAGTGAAGTGTGTGTTCATATCCTTTGCCCACTTTTTGATTGGGTTGTTTGTCTTTTTGTGGTTGAGTTTTGACAGAATCATGTAGATTTTAGAGATCAAGGTGCTGGTCGGAGATGTCATAGCTGAAAATTCTTCCCCAATCTGTAGGTGGTCTTTTTACTCTTTTGGTGAAGTCTTTAGATGAGCATAGGTGTTTGATTTTTAGGAGCTCCCAGTTATCGGGTTTCTCTTCGTCATTTTTGGTAATGTTTTGTATTCTGTTTATGCCTTGTATTAGGGCTCCTAGAGTTGTCCCTATTTTTTCTTTCACGATCTTTATCATTTTAGTCTTTCTGTTTAGGTCTTTGATCCACTTGGAGTTAGTTTTTGTGCATGGTGTGAGGTATGGGTCCTGTTTCATTTTTTTGCAAATGGATATCCAGTTATGCCAGCACCATTTGTTAAAAAGACTACCTTTTCCCCAATTAACTGACACTGGGCCTTTGTCAAATAGCAGCTGCTCATATGTGCATGGATTTATATCTGGCTTCTCAATTCTGTTCCCTTGGTCTATGTGCCTGTTGTTGTACCAGTACCAGGCTGTTTTGACTACTGTGGCTGTATAATAGGTTCTGAAATCAGGTAAAGTGAGGCCTCCCACTTTCTTCTTTTTCAGTAATGCTTTGCTTATCCGGGGCTTCTTTCCCTTCCATATGAAATTGGTGATTTGTTTCTCTATCACCTTAAAAAATGATATTGGAATTTGGATCAGAAATGCATTGTATGTATAGATGGCTTTTGGTAGAATAGACATTGTTGCTATGTTAAGTCTTCCTATCCATGAGCAAGGTATGTTTTTCCACTTAAGTATGTCCTTTTTAATTTCTTGTAGTAGAGCTTTGTAGTTTTCTTTGTATAGGTCTTTTACATCCTTGGTAAGATTTATTCCTAAGTATTTTATCTTCTTGGTGGCTACTGTGAATGGTATTGATTTGGTGATTTCTTCTTTGATGTTCTTTTTGTTGATGTAGAGGAATCCAAGTGATTTTTGTATGTTTATTTTATAACCTGAGACTCTGCCAAACTCTTCTATTAGTTTCAGTAGTTTTCTGGAGGATTCCTTAGGGTTTTCTGTGTATAAGATCATGTCATCTGCAAATAGAGATAATTTTACTTCCTCCTTGCCAATCCGGATGCCTTTTATTTCTTTGTCTAGCCTAATTGCCCTGGCTAGGACTTCTAGCACTATGTTGAATAAGAGCGGTGATAAAGGGCACCCTTGTCTGGTTCCCGTTCTCAAGGGAAATGCTTTGAGGCTCTCTCCATTTAGAGCGATGTTGGCTGTTGGCTTTGCATAGATGCCCTTTATTTTGTTGAGGAATTTTCCTTCAGTTCCTATTTTGGTGAGAGTTTTTATCATAAATGGGTGTTGGACTTTGTCAAATGCCTTTTCTGCATCAATTGAGAAGATCATGTGGTTTTTGTCTTTTGTTTTATTTATGTGATGGATTACATTAATGGTTTTTCTGATATTAAACCAGCCTTGCACACCTGGTATAAATCCCACTTGATCGTGGTGAATTATTTTTTTGATATGTTGTTGAATTCTATTGGCTAGAATTTTGTTGAGGATTTTTGCATCTATGTTCATGAGGGATATAGGTCTGTAATTTTCTTTTTTTGTAATGTCTTTACCTGGTTTTGGTATGAGGGAGATGGTGGCTTCATAGAATGAGTTGGGTAGTATTCCGTCATTTTCTATGCTTTGAAATACCTTCAGTAGTAGTGGTGTTAACTCTTCTCTGAAAGTTTGGTAGAACTCTGCAGTGAAGCCGTCCGGGCCAGGGCTTTTTTTTGTTGGGAGTTTTTTGATTACCGTTTCAATCTCTTTTTTTGTTATGGGTCTATTTAGTTGTTCTACTTCTGAATGTGTTAGTTTAGGTAGGGAGTGTTTTTCCAGGAATTCATCCATTACTTCTAGGTTTGCGAATTTGTTAGAGTACAATTTTTCGTAATAATCTGATATGATTCTTTTAATTTCGTTTGGTTCTGTTGTGATGTGGTCCTTTTCGTTTCTTATTCGGGTTATTTGCTTCCTTTCCTGTATTTCTTTAGTCAGTCTAGACAATGGTTTATCAATTTTGTTAATTTTTCAAAGAACCAGCTTTTGGCTTTGTTAATTCTTTCAATTGATTTTCCAAAAAAAAAAAAAAAAATTTTTTTTTTTTTTTTAATTCATTGAGTTCAGCTCTAATTTTTATTATTTGTTTTCTTCTGGTGCCTGATGGATTCTTTTGTTGCTCACTTTCTATTTGTTCAAGTTGTAGGGACAGTTCTCTGATTTTGGCTCTTTCTTCTTTTTGTATGTGTGCATTTATCGATATAAATTGGCCTCTGAGCACTGCTTTTGCTGTGTCCCAGAGGTTTTGATAGGAAGTATTTTCATTCTCGTTGCATTCTATGAATTTCCTTATTCCCTCCTTGATGTCTTCTATAACCCAGTCTTTTTTCAGGAGGGTATTGTTCATTTTCCAAGTATTTGATTTCTTTTCCCTAGTTTTTCTGTTATTGAGCTCTAGTTTTATTGCCTTGTGGTCTGAGAAGATGCTTTGTAATATTTCGATGTTTTGGACTCTGCAAAGGTTTGTTTTATGACCTAATATGTGTTCCATTCTAGAGAATGTTCCATGTGCACTAGAAAAAAAATTATACTTTGCAGCCGTTGGGTGGAGAGTTCTGTATAAGTCAATGAGGTCAAGTTGGTTGATTGTTGTAATTAGGTCTTCTGTGTCTCTATTGAGCTTCTTACTGGATGTCCTGTCCTTCTCCGAAAGTGGTGTGTTGAAGTCTCCTAGTATAATTGTGGAGGTGTCTATCTCACTTTTCAATTCTGTTTAAATTTGATTTATGTATCTTGCAGCCCTGTCATTGGGTGCATATATATTTAATATGGTTATGTCTTCCTGATCAATTGTCCCTTTTATCATTATGTAGTGTCCTTCTTTATCCTTTGTGGTGGATTTAAGTCTAAAGTCTATTTTGTCAGAAATTAATATTGCTACTCCTCTTCTTTTTTGTTTATTGTTTGCTTGATATACTTTTTTCCATCCTTTGAGTTTTAGTTTGTTTGTGTCTCTGAGTCTAAGGTGTGTCTCTTGTAGGCAGCATATAGATGGATCGTGTTTCTTTATCCAGTCCGAGACTCTCTGCCTCTTTATTGGTGCATTTAGTCCATTTACATTCAGGGTAATTATAGATAAATAAGTGTTTAGTGTTGTCATTTTGATGCCTTTTTATGTGTGTTGTTGACAATTTCATTCTTCCACATACTCTTTTGTGCTGAGGCGTTTTTCTTAGTAAATTGTGAGATCCTCATTTTCGTAGTGCTTGACTTTATGTTAGTTGAGTCGTTACGTTTTTCTTGGCTTTTATCTTGAGTTATGGAGTTGTTATACCTCTTTGTGGTTACCTTATTATTTACCCTTATTGTTCTAAGTAAAAAGCTAACTTGTATTGTTCTATATCGCCTTGTATCACTCTCCATATGGCAGTTCTATGCCTCCTGTATTTAGTCCCTCTTTTTGATTATTGTGATGTTTTACATATTGACTTCCGTGATTCCCTGTTATGAGCATTTTTTTTTTAATTAATCTTAATTTGTTTTTGTGATTTCCGTATTTGAGTTGATATCAGGACGTTCTGTTTTGTGTCCTTGTGTTGTGCTGGTATCTGATATTATTGGTTTTCTGACCAAACAATATCCTTTAGTATTTCTTGTAGCTTTGGTTTGGTTTTTGCAAATTCTCTAAAGTTGTGTTTATCTGTAAATATCTTAATTTTCCCTTTATATTTCAGAGAGAGTTTTGCTGGATATATGATCCTTGGCTGGCAGTTTTTCTCCTTCAGTACTCTGTATATGTCGTCCCATTCCCTTCTTGCCTGCATGGTTTCTGCTGAGTAGTCTGAACTTATTCTTATTGATTCTCCCTTGAAGGAAACCTTTCCTTTCTCCCTGGCTGCTTTTAAAATTTTCTCTTTATCTTTGGTTTTGGTGAGTTTGATGATAATATGTCTTGGCATTTTTCTTTTTGGATCAATCTTAAATGGGGTTTGATGCGCATCTTAGATAGATATCCTTTCGTCTTTCAGTTTTTTGTCAGGAGTTCTTCAACTATTTTCTCTGTGTTTTCTGTTCTCCCTCCCTGTTCTGGGACTCCAATCACACTCAAGTTATCTTTCTTGATAGAGTCCCACACGATTCTTGGGTTTCTTCTTTTTTTTTAATTCTTTTATCTTTTTTTTTTTCAGCTATGTTGGTGTTAATTCCCTGGTCCTCCAGATGTCCCAGTCTGCATTCTAATTGCTCGAGTCTGCTCCTCTGACTTCCTAATGCATTGTCTAAGTCTGTAATTTTTTTGTTAATCTTTTGGATTTCTACATGCTCTCTCTCTATGGATTCTTGCAACTTATTAATTTTTCCACTATGTTCTTGAATAATCTTTTTGAGTTCTTCAACAGTTTTATCAGTGTGTTCCTTGGCTTTTTCTGCAGTTTGCCTTATTTCGTTTTTGATGTCTTGAAGCATTCTGTAAATTAGTTTTTTATAATCTGTATCTGATAATTCCAGGATTGTATCTTCATTTGGGAAAGATTTTGATTCTTTTGTTTGGGGGGTTGTAGAAGCTGTCATGGTCTGCTTCTTTATGTGGTTTGATATGGACTGCTGTCTCTGAGCCATGACTGGGAAACTGGTTTTTCCAGAAAATCCGCTAAAAAAAAAAATGCAGTCAGATCCCTATCAGAATTGCCTTTGGGTTATAACCACCACCTTGTTCCCTGTAAGGATGAAGGTCCGAGATTTGGATTATACATGCTTGGCTGTAGCTGGTTCTGTGTTTTTAGTCCAATTAGGGGTGGATTTTTGATCCCTGGGTTTTTTTTTTTTTTCCTTTTCTCAGGCCGAAAGAGTGGGTTAGGAAAAGACCAAAAGAAAAAAAAAAAGGGGGGGAAAGCAAAGTCTCCTCGGAGCCAGAGCCAGAGCCGTTCTCCCTCTGGCTCAGGCAATTCCAATGTTAATGAAGCCGCCTGGGAAGGGTGGGGGAGGGATCAGACAGATAGGAGAGTAGCACTTCAGAATATAGCCAGAGTTGTTTGTCTTGCTTGGAATGACTATTATATCTGAGATTCCCATGGGGCATGTCGTCTATGTGTGCTGGCTGTGTGGAGATTGCCCCCCGGGGATCTGGCCCACTGAAGCCGCAGTCAGATCCTCCACTGCCAGTCCCATGCCCAGCATAAAGGTTCCCCTGCTGGGACGGTGCACTCCTGACTCCAAAATCAGTCGCTGCCTCCCTGGGGACTTCTCTTCCTGCCAGCCATCACTGCGCCGCCCCCGCGGACCGGCTGGGCCCCCTCCCGGGGTTAGTTCAGGGGAGTGGAGCAGCTCTCCCTGCTTGTGCTGTGCCAGCGCCCAGTCAAAATCCCGATGGGATGGTTCCCAGGCTGGGACGCTGCTCTCCCAGCTCCAAGACCAGTCACTGTCTCCCCGGGACTTCTCCCCCTGGCTGCGTTGCCAGGCCACTCATGCGAACTGGCTGGGCCCCCTCCCGGAGTGAGTTCAGGGGGGTAGGGCTGGGCCCCTTGTTTGCACCGTCAGCTCCCCTGGGCTCTGCCCTAAATAGGGTGCCAAAGGTTACCTGACTGGGACGCTGGCTCCAGGCTCCAAAAACAATCGCTGCTTCCCCATATTTGTTCATTTTCCATCTCTAAATCTGTGTTTGTTGTTCAGGGTTTGTAGATTGTTATGTACTTGATCGATTCACTTGTTTTTCTGAGTCTTTGTTGCAAGAGGGATCCGGGATAGCGTCTCCCTAGTCCGCCATCTTGGCCCCGCCACTAATAGTATTTTGAAATACAGTTATCAGAAAGTTGCTATGAAGATGAGAAGATAAGGGAGCAGGAAATGGAACAATTAGGACACAATTAAAAAGAATGTTGACACCTTGTGAAAAAATGTAACTAATGTCACTGAACAATTTGTGTGGAAATTGTCAAATGGGAACCTAACTTGCTGTGTACACTTTCACCAAAAATGCAATACAATATTATTTTTAAAAAGAAGAAAAAAATTTGCTATGGCAATTAAAAGAGGGAAGGTATGTAAAACTTCCTAATATATGACAAAATGTACACAAGAAACCAAATAGTTAACTTTACCTTGCATGCCACTCTTTTCCTATTAATCCCAGAAAAACTAGAATTTCTCTTCCAATACAATAATGAAGCCCATATTTTAATATCTTGCATCATCAGATCTTTTGGTGGCACACACTGTGCTCGACTAAGAACCTAAATTTTGGCAATTCGAATCCACCCAGAGCTGCCATGGAAGTAAGGCTTGGGGATCTGCTTCCATAAAAGATGACAGCTAAGAAAACCCTATGGAACAGTTATACTCTGTAACACATGAGGTCGCCGTGAGTCAGAATCGACTTAATGACAATGAGTATGAATCGTCAGGCAATTGAGTTAAGCATAACTTAGAATAAATCATAACATATATAAAAGGGAGGGACTACATTTTGGAACCATGTAAATGTTTTATGTAATTATGGACAAACTTAATTTGTAAAAGCTTTGGTGGTGCAGTGGTAAAAGCTCAGCTGCTAACCAAAAGATCAGCAGTTTCAATCTACCAGCCGCTCCTTCAGAACACTATGGGGCAGCTCTGCTCTGTCCTACAGGGTTGCTATCAGTCAGAATCGACTCAACAGCAACCAGTTATGTACGTAAAAGATATTGGTCTATAAAACAAACCAAAAAAAAACCAAACCCATTGCCTTCGAGTTGATTCCAATTCATAGCAATGCTACAGGAGAGAGTAGAACTGCTCTATAGGGTTTCCAAGGAGAGTTTGGTAGATTCGAACTGCTGACTTTTTGGTTGGCATTTGAGCCCTTAACCGCTGAGCCACCAGGGCTCCAGATGCAAACCAAATCTATCAATATATGAAAATAAGTATACACCATAACCAAGTGAAATGTACCCCAGGAATGCAATATTGGATTAACATATAAAAACCAAATAACATTGTGGTGGTGTTGTTACGTGCCATTGAGTAGATTTTCCCATTGAGTCAATTTTTGACTCATAATGACCACATTTGACAAAGTAGAACTGACCTACAAGGTTTTCTAGGCTGTAATTTTTATAGGAGCAGATCTCCAGGTCTTTTCTCCCATGGAGCCTCTGGATGGCTTTGAACTGCCAACTTTTCTGTTAGCAGCCAAACACTTGATCTTTCCACCACACACACACACACACACACACACAAACTGTTGCCATCAAGTCAATTCCAACACATAGTAACCCTATAGGATAGAGAATAACCATAGGGCTTCCAAGGCTGTAATCTTTACAAGGCAGACTGCCACATCTTTCTCCCACAGAGTCACTGCTGGGTTTGAACCTCTGACTTTTTGGTTACCAGCTGTGCCAACACAGCTCCTTGTTATATCACCAGGATCCTTAAATAATGCAATATACCCTATTAATAGAATAAAGGGTAAAGCCACATGATTTCCACAATGTTGTTTTTGTTGTTTGGTGCCGTCAAGTCAATTCCGACTCATAGCCACTCTATTCACAACAGAACAAAACACTGCCCGGTCCTGCACCATCCTTACAATCGTTGTTATGCTTGAGCTCATTGTTGCAGCCACTGTGTCAACCCACCTCGTTGAGGGTCTTCCTCTTTTCTGCTGGCCCTGTACACTGCCAAGCATGATGTCCTTCTCCAGGGACTCATCTCTTCTGATAACATGCTCAAAATATGTAAGATGCAGTCTCGCCATCCTTGCCTCTAAGGAGCATTCAGGCTGCACTTCTTCCAAGACAGATTTGTTCATTCTTTTGGCAGTCCATGGTATATTCAATATTCTTCGCCAAAAACACAATACAAAAACGTCAACTCTTCTTCGGTCTTCCTTATTCATTGTCCAGCTTTCACATGCATATGATGTTATTGAAAATACCATTGCTTGGGTCAGGCCCACTTTAGTCTTCAGGGTGACATCTATGCTCTTTGACACTTTGAAGAGGTCCCTTGCAGCAGATTTGCCCAATGCAATGTGTCTTTTGATTTCTTGCCTGCTGCTTCTGAGGCTGTTGATTCTGGATCCAAGTAAAATGAAATCCTTGACAACGTCAATCTTTTCTCCGTTTATCATGATATTGCTCATCGGTCCAGTTGTGAGGATTTTTGTTTTTTTTATGTTGAGGTGTAATCCATACTGAAGGCTGTGGTCTATTGATCTTCATAGTAAGTGCTTCAAGTCCTCTTCACTTTCAGCAAGGAATGTGTGTCATCTGCATAACACAGGTCGTTAATGAGTCTTCCTCCAGTCCTGATGCCCTGTTGTTCTTCATGTAGTCCAGCTTCTCATATTATTTGTTCAGCATACAGATTATATAGGTATGGTGAAAGAATACAACCCTAACGCACACCTTTCCTGACTTTAAACCAATCAGTATCCCCTTGTTCTGTCCCAACAACTGCCTCTTGATCTATGTAAAGGTTCCTCATGAGCACAATTTAGTGTTCCGGAATTCCCATTCTTCGCAGTGTTATCCATAGTTTGTTCTGATCCTCACAGTCGAATGCCTTTGCATAGTCAATAAAACACAGGTAAACATCCTTCTGGTATTCTCTGCTTTCAGCCAGGATCCATCTGACATCAGCAGTGATAGCCCTGGTTCCACATCCTCTTCTGAAAATGGCCTGAATTTCTGGCAGTTCCCTGTCAATATACTGCTGCAGCTGTTTTTGAATGATCTTCAGCAAATTTTGGCTCACCTGTGATATTAAGGATATTGTTCTGTAATTTCCAGATTCAGTTGGATCACCTTTCTTGGGAATAGGCATAAATATGTATCTCTTCCAGTCAGCTGGCCAGAAAGCTGTCTTCCATATTTCTTGGCATAGACGAGTGAGCACCTCCAGCGCTGCATCTGTGTGTTGAAACATCTCAATTGATATTCCATCAATTTCTGGAGCCTTGTTTTTCACCAATGCCTTCAGAGCACCTTGGACTTCTTTCTTCAGTACCATCGGTTCCTGATCATATGCCACCTCTTGAAATGGTTGAATATCGACTAATTCTTTTTGGTATAATGACTCTGTGTATTCCTTCCATGTTCTTTTGATGCTTCCTGCATCGTTTAATATATTCCCCATAGAATCCTTCACTATTGCAACTCGAGGTTTGAATTTTTTCTTCAGTTCTTTCAGCTTGAGAAACACTGAGCATGTTCTTCCCTTTTGGTTTTCCATCTCCAGCTCTTTGCACATGTCGTTATAATACTTTGTCTTCTCGAGAGGCCCTTTGAAATCTTCTGTTCAGTTCTTTTACTTCATCAATTCTTCCTTTTGTTTTAGCTACTCGATGTTCAAGAGCAAGTTTCAGAGTCTCCTCTGACACCCGTCTTGATCTTTTCTTTCTTTCCTGTCTTTTCAGTGACCTCTTACTTTCTTCATGGATGATGTCCTTGATGTCATTCCACAACTCGTCTGGTCTTTGATCACTAGTGTTCAGTGTGTCAATTCTATTCTTGAGATGGTCTCTAAATTCAGGTGGGATATACTCAAGGTCATATTTTGGCTCTCGTGGACTTGCTCTGATTTTCTTCAGCCTCAGCTTGAACTTGCATATGAGCAATTGATAGTCTGTTCCACAGTTGGCCCCTGGCCTTGCTCTGACTAATGATATTGAGATTTTCCATTCTTTTTCCACAGATGTAGTCAATTTGATTTCTGTGTGTTCCATCTGGCAAGGTCCATGTGTATAGTCACTGTTTATGTTGGTGAACGAAGGTATTTACAATGAAGAAGTCGGTGGTCTTGTAAAATTCTATCATTTGATCTCCGGCATTTTTTCTATCACCAAGGCCATATTTTCTGACTACTGATCCTTCTTCTTTGTTTCCAACTTTTGCATTCCAATTGCCAGTAATTATCAATGCATCTCGATTGCATGTTTGATCAATTTCAGACTGCAGCAGCTGATAAAAATCTTCTAATTCTTCATCTTTGGCCCTAGCGGTTGGTGCTGATTTCTGCATCTATTGTGTGTGTGTGATTTCCACAATAGATGCAGAAAAAAAATTTTTTGGCAAAATAGAATATCCGTTCCTGATAGAAGGAAGCCCTGGTGGTGTAGTGGTTAAGAGCTACAGCTGCTAACCAAAAGCTTGGCAGTTCGAATCCGCCAGATGCTCCTTGGAAACCATATGGGGCATTCTACTCTGCCCTGTAGGGTCACACTGAGTCAAAATTGACTTCAAAGCAATGGGTTTGGGTTTTTTTTGTTTTTTGGTTTTTCCTGATAGAAACATTCAACAAACTAAGAATATATCCTTTAAATCAATGTTTCACTGGTCATTTCACATAAGATATATCTTCTTTCCAAGAGTTTAAAATTTTTTCAGGGAAAATGTATAATACATTATCATGGATTGAATTGTGTCCCCCCAAAATATCTGTCAATTTGGCAAGTCCATGATGCCCAGTATTGTTTGGTTGGCTACCATTTTGTCATCTGAAGTAATTTCCCTTTGTGTTATAAATACTTTCAGTATGATGTTAACAAGATAGATTAGTGGCAGTTATATTGATGAAATCTACAAAATTAGATAGTGTCGTAAGCAAATCTTTTTTGAGATATAAAAGAGAGAAGTGAGCAGAGAGATGGGGGTCTTCATACCACCAAGAAAGCAGTGCTGGGAGCAGAGTGCACCCATTGAACCTGAGGTTCCTGAGCTGAGATGCTCCCAGACTTAAGAAGGCTGATGCATCACAAAAGACCTTCCTGCAGAGCCGACAGAGAGAGAAACCTTCTCCCTGAGCTGATGCCCTCCTTTTGGACTTGTAACGCACTAGACTGTGAGAAAATAAATTTCTCTTTGTTAAAGCCCTCTGCTTGTGGTATTTCTGTTATAGCAGCACTAGATAACTAAGACAGAATTTGGTACCAACAGTGGGGTGCTGCTCTAACAGGTACCTAAAATGTGGAAGCAGTTTTGAAACTGTGAATGAGTAGAAGACCAGCAGCAACTGAGGACCAGCAATGGCAGAGAAGCTGCAGTGGAAGAGAAGCAGCAGGGGCAGAGGATGGGCAGTAGCAGAGAAGCAGCAGCGGCAGAGAACCAGCATTGGCAGAGAACCAGCAGCAGCAGAACCAGGAAACCCAGGAAAGACAGAGCTGGAGCTGACCCATGGAGCGAGACAGCTGAGTGCCTTCTGGCCAGAGTTTACTGGCAGAGTGGGGTGCTTCCAGGCACTTATCAGTGGAGCTATAGAGCTTTGGAACACTTGCCCCAGCAGGGAAGATGTGGGCATGAGGCCTGAGGGGCCAAGAGACCAAGGAACTAGGAAGCAGAAGCTAAAGAGGCAAGAAACACAGGAAGCCAAACTGTCTCAGTCTCAAAAGGTATGGCGAGGACTTCTGGGGTTGTGGAGCCATGGCCTCTGGGGTTTCTAAGGGGAAAGTCACCACTCAGATGGACTAGGAGAATGGTGAGTCTAAATCTGTGGGAGCAGAGTTGCTGTCCCAGTGGGACTGAAAGGTGGAACTGAAACCCAGGACCAAGGGGCCTCCACTCAGAATCTGGAGAGTATGGCTAATACCTAGAGTCTGCAGGGCAGGGCTATTGTGTAAATGGTCTCAGAGAACAGAGGATTATTTTCAAAGCTTTAGAGGATTATTTTCAAAGCTTTAAGTGCTAATGTAATGTGATCTGCTGTCTTGCTTGGTGCCCGTCTTAGTTATCTAGTGCTGCTATAACAGAAATATCACAAGTGGATGGCTTTAACAAATAGAAGTTTAGTCTCTCACAGTTCAGTAGGCTACAAGTCCAAGTTCAGGGCACCAGCTCCAGAGGTAGGCTTTCTCTCTCTGCCAGCTCTGAAGGAAGGTTCTCGTGATCAGTCTTCCCTTGGTCTGGAAGCATCTCACGCAGGAACCTCAGGTCCAAAGGACACGCTCTGCTCCCGGTGCAGCTTTCTTGGTGGTATGAAGTTCCCATAGCTCTCTGCTTGTTTCTCTCTTTTACATCTCAAAAGAGATTGATTTAAGACACTATCTAATCTTGTAGACCTTATCAGTATAATTGCTGCTAATCCATCTTATTATATCATAGTGATAGGATTTATAACATATAGGGAAATCATATCAGAAGATAAAATGGTAGACAACCATAAAATCATATAAGAGAATCACGACGTAGCCAATTAACCGATATTTTGAGGGGACACACTTCAATCCATGACAGTGCCAGTTATCCCTTCTTTCCCTCCATTTTCTCCCATTTGTAATGGAAATGTCTCACCTGTGGCTGTTCTGCCACTGTACTTTGGAAGCAGATAACTCCTATTCTAGATTTCATAGATGAAGAGGAATTTTTGGATTTTGGACTTGGAATTTATTTAAGATTTTCGCTATGATATAATAGGGTGAATATGTTTTACATGTGGTAAGGACATGAGTTTTGGGGGGCCAAAGGTTGGAATGTCACAGATTTAATTATGTTCCACAAAAATATCTGTCACTTTGGCTAGACCACGATGCCCAATATTGTATGGTCATCTACCATTTAGTCACCTGATGTGATTTCCTATGTGTTGTAAATGCTGTCACTGTGATGTTAAGGAGATGGATTAGCGGCAATTATACTGATGACATCTACAAGATTAGGTAATGTTTTAAGCCAATCTCTTTTGAGATATAAAAGAAAGAAGTGGGCAGAGAGATGGGGGGACTTCATATCACCAAGAAAGCAGTGCTGGGAGCAGAGTGCCTCCTTTGGACCTGGGGTTCCTGAGCTGAGATACTCCCAGACCAAAGGAAGATGGATGCATCACAGGGACCTTCCTCCAGAGCCGACAGAAAAACCTTCCCTTGGAGCTGACACCCTGAATTTGGACTTGTAGCCTACTACACTGTGAGAGAATAAACTTCTCTTTGTTAAAGCCACCTGCTTGTGGTATTTCTGTTATTGCAGCACTAGCTGTCTAAGAAATGCATTTTTTAGAAACTTCTTTCTGTCTTTTGTGCTTGAGAAATCAAAGAAGCCCTTTGGGTTTTCTCTGAGAATCAAAATATTCTAATGGAATTAAGAAACAGAAGTCACTCTAACAAAATACACAAAGCTGAGAAACAAAGATAATTTATTAATTACGATTGCAACATAATCTTCAGCTACTCATACGATTTAAATATATGAATGAATGAAACACTTATACTGTATTTTCTTGGAATATACGTTAAGATTGCAGCCAAGTGGAGAAATGACTTTATGGAAAATAAAAATATGGTTTGGATTTGATCTGTCTGTTTCCAAATGCCCAGGTGCTTTTCATTAGACAGCAAAGCTCCCAACAAATTTAACTTTAATACTTCAGCATTCATGGGAAAATTTGAATGTCTCTCTGCTCCTGGATAATCAAGCAAGACATATGGCAACTAGATTAATCTTCTTGTCCCCCAAAATATTGCTACTTATTTTTCATGAAGGTTTCATTGTATCGTCTCTGGGTTAGGCAAGTGGAAAGCAGTGTTTGGAGAGCTGCTGAAGAATACCCTGTTTAAACTACATTTTTTCCATGTAGAATGAAACAAATTGCATACCTGAGTATTTTCTGTTTCCTTATGAGATGGTGGCCCAAATTATATATGAATGAATGACATAATGGAAGTATTCTGGAAAGATAAAATGAATGCTTGTGTGTACCTGTAGTGTTCCGGGTGGAGTGCTAACCCCTATTTTTCAGATTAAAATCAGTAACCAGTTGCTGAGGAGTCAATTTCAATTAACGGTGAGCCCATGTGTTTCAGAGTAGAATTGTGTTTCACAGGTTTTTAATGGCTGATTTTTCAGAAGTACATCACCAGGCTTTTCTTCCGATTCACCTCTGAGTGGACTCCAAATGCCAAACTTTTGGTTAACAGCCAAGAACGCTAAATGTTTGCACGATCCAGGGATGACTTTTTCAAATTACCTGCATCAGAATACATGGGGAGGTAATTTCAAAATGCCCCACCCCAGACACACAGAGTCTGAATCTCTGGAGTAAAACTCTAAAATCTTCATAAAAACATGGTGAAATTGAATCACTGTGATATTTTAAATTTTGTGTAATTGACTTTGGGCTTCTAAAAAACATGTAAGTAAGAAATTAGAGATAGAGAAATAGTACCTCAGATTACATCCGTTCTAAGGACTCAGGCCTAGTGAATGGAAGCCTTATCAGTGGAAACAGCATGCTTTGAATTACAATATGTAATGATTAATTCCTTAACAACTAATTTTGCTAGGTTTCACATTGTTTTAGAGAGTATCATGTATTCCTTGTATCTATTTGTATATATATATAAATATAAATTATGGCATCAGTTGTTGATTTTTAGAACACACAGTGATGTTATTTGTACTTTATAAATTCATACATTTATATTAAGTTTATAAAAATGTCAACCTAGTAAAATAGTGGTTTGCCCTGAGAAAGGAGACAGAAGAGTTGTAAAGAAACTTTTAATATACAATAAAATTCTGTATATTTTTTTAAAAATCTGACATTTATTAAATCTGAGTGATGGGTATGTGGCTACTGAAGGCATCTTTCTCTGCATCATTCTACATAAAGCAGGATGATTGCCTTAGTAAGTAGCTGAGAAGATCTCTGTGCTTGTTAGAGAAGAAGACATTTCAAGTCATCTTTAGTTGACATAAGGATCAAAAAGAACAAAAGCTCAGGACAGTAGTCCTTGCTCCATCTCTGATTTTGGCTCGGAGCTGTGGCTTGCTTCCCACAAGCAAGTGGAGCTCTAGATAAACACAGTACTTTTAAGATGTAAGCACCATATTTAGGCCTGGGAAGGTGGGCTGTCATTAGGGGTCAAATGTCAACCAAGGGGGCTCTGGCCCTGGTGTAGCACTCCATGTACAGCACTCATCTAAAATCTTCACTTTCCTTGGTCTGATTTCAAAATGAAGCAGGATCCTTGCCAAAGCGCATGAAGAATGGGGTCATTTCTACCAGTTGCAAAAGTGAAGTAGCTAATTTGAGACTGTTACAAGAGGTCCAGAAAAAGCACTTCCTGGCAGAGCAATATAATTCTTTGCTCAACCAAGGTCTTCCTCTCCTTTAGTTTAGACACATATCACAGAGCACAGAATGAAAACTAAGAGTGGGCCACTGTGAATGAAAACTGGTGTCACTATAGCCAGAGAATGGTCCACTACGGAGCCTATGGTGTAGACATGGAGCAGGTCACCCTGGGACTAGGGGACAAGTGACATAGTTACATATTCTAACGGTAAAGGAAAGAACCAGACTAATTCTAAGCTAAGGGAGGCTGCAGACCCAGTGATACACAGAAAAATCAAGTCACTTGTGAAGGTCCCACAGAGCAGTGGAGCAGTAGTCAAATCACCATAGTCTGACTCCAGAGTCCACATCAATTACCACACAGTGAATTAAATATTTGGAGCTGCCTAGAAAGACAGTCTCTCAGGCTTCAGGATTTATATGGGGTGTGAGGAAGAAAGGAATGACCAGTCATTGTGAAACATAATTCACATATTTCTGATTCCATATAGACTGATTTCACATATTTTTTTCCCAAGAATAGAAAATATATACATAATACCCAGAAATGTAAGGGAGGATCAAAATCAGAAAATGAATATGTGGTCAGCTTGGCTAGACTATAATTCTCAGTGGTTTGGCAGACACTGGCCTGGTTGTTCTTCCATAATGTAATATAATGTAATCACTCTCCATGAAGTGATTTAGTATAATCAGCCAATCAGTTGAAGGGAGAGTTTCCTTGGGATGTGGCCTGCTTCCAGAATATAAATGGATATTCTAGCAAAGGTCACTCTCTCTCAACCCTGCATTATTCTTGTCTCCTAACCTCCAGTTCCTGGGGTATAAACCTGCAGAATCTATCTACCTACCTATCTGTACATCTACCTACCTATCTACTTCTCACTGGTTTTGCCCCTCTACAGAACTCAGACTTAGAATGTTATCACTGTAATTTGTGGATTGTTTCTTCTGTTCTAATATTTTTGTAGATCATGCATTTGGTAAACAAGTGGTTTTCTGGATCCCATGATATGAAGAAATGATGGTGTTCCTGTCTTTAAATTTAAGTTTAATAAGAAGTTCCCACTGTGAACCCATTTCTCATCTGACTATTTTTTTTCCTTTTTAATAAGAAGGAATTAAAAGTCATGAAATGAAAGTATTCCTAGTTCACTCATTTTCTTTAACATCTAACTTTATCCGCTTACCCAATCTTGTCACTTTTAATTCATATATTGCTTAGACTTCCCCATCATTATTATTTCAATTTCATTTATATTGAGCTTCCTTAAAAAAAAAAAAAGGTCTTATCATTCCTCTCTTTTAATTATATTAATTTGCCTACAGCTTTCAGGCAGAATTTTGAAAACTTACCATATTTCCTACCAAGTTCTTCGCTCTCTGACCAAAGCTTATCTCTAACCACAGTTCTGATACTCCTTCTCCCATGAAAAGTAGGCTCTGTTCACAAACATTTCATGATTCACATCACTACCCCACACAAAGTCCACTAATAACTTGGCATCACATTTATTATATAATTAAAAATCCTTACTGAAGCCTGTAGGAATCTCCAACATATTGTCCCTGGGTAACTTTGTGATTTGATTTCATAGCATACTTTACCAATGAACAAGGCCCTTGTGATTTATTATTTTTTACGACTGAAAAACGTCTCTCCTAAATAGCCCATTCCCTCACTTTAGTCTGATCTCTGCTTAAATCTATCTTTCTTTCCACCCTATCCGAATTATCTCTATCTCCTTATCTGGCACACACAGCAACTAGACGTCCTATACGCACATGGCATTAGAATACAGGTTCCATTAGGGCAGATAATTTTTCTGTTCTGTTCACTCCTGTATCTCCACACTCAAAAGAACACATGACACAGAAGAGGCACTCAAACGTGCTTTACTTAATGAATGTGCCAGGAAATCGAAGTGAACAAGGCCTGCAAGGGTAAGTAAAATTTTAATCAACTTCACTAATAGACATAGATGTAAAATTACTGAACCAAATATTAGCAAAGCAAACACACACATACACACAATGAGTGATTTCATTCTTGAAATTTAATGATGGGTTAATATCAGACAAAGAATTTTTATAATCCATAGTATTAATTGATTAAAAGAGAAAACTATATGATAATGATAGAAAAAAAATTTACAATTAAAATAAAAAACATTGGACAACATCCAATCATGTAAAATAAAACTTGGCAAATGGGAAAGAAAGGGACTTCCTTTAATTTCATAGAAGGCATCTATCAAAATTACAATAAACATAATGCTTTACAATGAGAATTTGAAAACATTTTCAACTGAATTAAGAAACAAAACAGAGGTGCCTAGTATTTCAACAATGATTCAATATGGCATCATGAGTCCTAGGCAATTCAGTCAGCTGAAAAATATTTAGAACAAAAAAAAGAAATTAAGTGTAAGTATTCAAAAAATATGTAAACATTTAGGACTTTACAGATGATATGACAATTTACATGGGATAGCTAGGAGAATCAAATACTCTTAAAAATAGTAGAAGAGTTTAATGAGATTAACCAAAAAAAAAAAAAAAGAGAGAGAAAACCAAACTCATTGCTGTTGAGTTGATGACTTTACTGGGAACAAAATAATCATGAAAAAATATAGATAGCTATATAAAAAAAAAAAAAAATATATATATATATATCAGTAGTACCCCTGGTGGCATAGTGGTTAACAGCTATGACTGCTAACCAAAAGTTTGATAGTTTGAATCCACCAGCTACTCCTTTGGTTAACAGCTATGACTGCTAACCAAACGTTTGATAGTTTGAATCCACCAGCCACTCCTTAGAAACCCTATGGGTCAATTCCACTACATCCTATATGGTCACTATGAGTTGGAATCAACTCAATGGCAACTTTAAAAAAAAAATATATCAATAATAAATAATTAAAATATAATAGAACATTTGGTGTCTTACTTGTCTGGTGCTGCTATAACAGAAATTCTGATAGCCAATGCAGCTAGGAGCTGCTTACCTGCTCCTCCTGTCCATTATCAAACAAAACCTTAGGTGATGGTGATGGGTGGCGCTCAATTGGGAGCTGCTCAGACCAAGAGGAACCTGTCCCCTCATGTCCATTGTTCTCAAAGCACTGGATGTGGATCAAGCCAGTCAAACCCACTTTACTAGCCTACATGCCAAGAAAAAATGCAATTTGTCTTACTGCATCTGCACACCATAAAAACCTGTGTAGTCCATAATATTTGTATGTACTTCCTTGTGAGAGACAGTATAAAAGGTTATGTTTCCCTTTGTTCAGAGAGCTTGAGTTGAAGTATACACCTCCTCATCCTTGTCTGCCCACTTGCAATAAACGCTCTTCCACCTAGGTGTGTCTTTATTGACAAGAACCCACACGGAGCTGGACTTACTTTGGGTAACAATACCACAAATAGGTGGCTATAATGAGCAGAAATTTATTTTCTCACAATTTAGGAGGCTACAAGTCCAAATTCAGGGCAATGGCTCTAGGGGAAGGCTTTGTTGTGCTCTTGGCTCTGTAGGAATGCCCTCCTTTCCTTTCAGCTTCTGTTATTGGTTTTTGGTGGTCATGTGGCATGCATCTCCTCCTCTGTGCTTGCTTCTTTACTCACTTAATCTGCTCTTTAACATCTCCGAAGAGAATGATTTTAGGCACACCTTACAATAATACTGTCTTATTAACATGACAAAGAAAACCTATTCCCAAAAGGTATTATAACCACAGGTATAGGGGTTAGGATTTACAGCACATATTTTTAGAGGACAAAATTCAATCTGTAACAATCCCATATTTTTTCTAGTTTTAAATCTAACAAAAGAAGCGTAAACTCTGTATAAAGAAAACTTGAAAATTGAACTATTCATAGGTAAAAACCAAAAAAACAAAAACAAAAACACACCTAAACCCATTGCCATAGAATCGACAAGACAGAAAAGGACAGAACAGAACTACCCCCTAGGGTTTCCAAGCACTGGTTGGTGAATTGGAACTGCTGACCTTTTGGTTAGCAGCCGAGCTCTTAACTACTGTGGCACCAGGGCTCTGATTCATAGATAGCAAGTTTTAATACTTTAAATACATCCAAACTTAATTAAAAGGCAAATGTATTTGCAATTAAAATTCTATTATTTATGGCACTTGTTTTATAAATTGTAATATTCATATGGGAGAGGAGAGAGACAAAAAATAGTTACAAAATTCTGAAGAACAAAGTAAGCAGACTTTCCTTGTGATATATTTCAGAGCTATAGTAATTGAGATACAGTGTGTTCCAATAGGCAAGCTTCTTTCAGATTTCCATGCTGGTGAGATGAATTACGGAAACACTGGTGGCATAGTGGTTAAGTGCTACGGCTGCTAACCAATGGGTCAGCAGTTTGAATCTGCCAGGCACTCCTTGGAAACTCTATGGGGCAGTTCTACTCTGTCCTATAGAGTCGCTATGAGTCGGAATCGACTCCACGGCACTGGAAGATGAATTCCTGATCTTCTGCTATGACAGACATGTCATTTTTAATTTTAAAATGTGGAAACTAGTGCTAATAAACCATATTATTTTATAGACACACTTAATTGGAAAAACTGGAATTTGATTTCAAGTTTGCTTCTCTTCAAACTTCATCATATTTTCACCCAAAATAAAAATTTGTGAAGAAAGGATTTTCTTTTTTTTTCTCTAAGAAAGAGCTCCATCTTTGGAAGCACCTATTTTTTTTTTTTTTTTAAGTGCAACACAGAATGAAAAGCCATTTATATCTGTCAATTACATCTATATTTACAGTGAAACAATGTTAACATCCAGAGTAGTATGAAGTTAAAAAAAATGACTCACTCTTGGCAAGAAATAGTGAAGACAATTTATTTTTATGTAATAGTGTCATCACATTGCTTAAGAAGCAGAAGAAAATAATGAGTCAATGATTAGTCCCCCTGACGACTCAAAATAAAACCTCTATCATCCTGCAGATAGAGCATTTGTTATATGAGAAAAGTGGTACATTTCCCCAACCCTTTCCTATGACAATTGCACATTACTCTGAAGTATAGTTGGGGCATCAATCAACATACATAAATAGTTCTCTTATAATCGTGATATGGTGGCACAGTGGTTCAGTGTTTGGCTGCTAACCAAGAGGTTGGCGGTTCAATCCACGAGCTGCCCCTTGGAAACCCTATGGGGCAGATCTACTCTGTTCTATAGGGTTGCTATGAGAAAACAGGTCTGGTTTTCTGGTTTATATATATATATATATATATCACAATTTATATATATATATACATATAATCTGTCCTATATGGTCACTAAGAGTCATAATCGACTCAATGGCAAAGGCTTTGTTTGTTTTTATACTTATATATATATTTGAGAAACCTGTGGCATAGTGGCTAAGTGCTATGGCTGCTAACCAAAGGGTCGGCAGTTCGAATCCTCCAGGCACTCCTTGGAAACTCTCTGGGGCAGTTCTACTCTGTCCTATAGGGTCGCTATGAGTCGGAACGGACTCGACGGCACTGGGTTATATATATTTAAATATCTCTCTACCTATATAACAAAACTTTTGCCATTTCAATCATTTTTACTAGTACAATTTAATGACATTTATTACATTAATCATGTGGTACAACAATCACCACTGTACATTTTCAGATTTTTTGATTGCCCTTAACAGAAGCTCTGTGCCCCTCTCCCCTCCTTCCTGCCTCTGGTAATCATGAAGAAACTTTGGCCACTATATTTGCCTGCTCTAGATACTTCATCAAGTGGTATCATTCAATAATAAGCAGCTATTTGATGGAGGAAATATATAAAGAATAAATAATGTAAAAAGTTTCATTTTCATTTCAGCATGGAAAACAAAAGGAATTTCTAGAAAACATAGAAATTTGAGCAATTGCATCCAAATTACTTTCTCATATATTGGTCTTGGAATACCTTATGTAGTATGAAATAGAAATAGAAAACTACATTTGCGCCAATAAATAGGGAAGGATAATCTCCAAGTCCTATATACTTCCTCTAACTTATTTTAATACATAGATATGGTCATATTGAAGGAAAAATCAACACATATAGTCACTTACCTTATATAAAGGTCAAATTGTATTTTAAGTGGAAGAGAACCGTATAAAACCATACAAACTTTTGCTGTAGGACACATGGAGTAGGCACTGGGACTGTAGCAGTACTGCCAAATACTTCAGGTAACGAACTACATCCCTTCACCTTGTACTTGGCACAGATAACGGCTGTAAGTTTTTTAAAGACAGCAAGTCTGCTTCAGCTGGCTGATGTTTTATATTTAGATTTGTAATCTGAGTTACTTTTCTATTTGGTGTGAGTTTTGGATCAAGGTTTCTGTTTTTTGCATATGGATATCCAACTGTTTCAGTGGCATTTCTTGTGAAGATTTTCCTTGTTTCTTGTAAAGGTTATCCTTTTTCCGTTGCATTGCCTTGAAACTCTGTCGAATACCAGTTGATCATATATGATGTGTGGGTCTTTTTATTGATCTATGTATATATCTTAATGCCATTTATCATACTCTATTGATTACTGTGGCTTTAAAATAAATTTTAAAATCAAGTCGTGTATGTAAGAACTCCATATTGTTCTTTTTCAAAGTTGTTTTGACTATTCTAGGTCCTTTGCTTTTACAGATAAATTTTAGAATTACCTTGTCAATATTCTCCTCCTCTGCCAAAAAACAAAGATATTGATTGGGATTGCACTGAATCTATAGAGGATTTGGAGGGAAATGACATCTTAAAAATATTGAGTCTTCCAGTAGAAGCTCAGGGTGTGGCTCTCTATTTATTTTAAAAACACGTTTTATATCGAGTTGATTCCAACTCATGGTGGCCCCATGTATGTCAGCGTAGCAGTGTGCTCCCCAGGGTTTTCAATGGCTGGTTTTTTGAACATAGATCACCAGGCCTTTCTTCCTAAGTTCCTCTGAGTAAACTTGAACTCCAAACTTCTGTTGCGCAGCTGAGTGTGTTAACCATTTGCATCACTCAGGGACTCCTATTTATTTAGATCTTCTTTAGTTTCTCCCAGACATGTTTTTAGTTAATAGTGTGTAGGTCTTAAACATATTCCCAAATTTATTATTATGTATTTACAATGCTCTTATGAATAGTATTGCTTTTTCTGATTGTTCATAATTATTATGTAGAAATGAAGTTGACTTTTGTATAATGATCTCATAAATTTTGTATTGATCTTGAAGACTTCCTAAACTTACAAATATTTCCAGTTTCTATTCAGTAGATTTTCTAGGAATGTCTACATAGATGGTCATGTCATTTGAGAATACGTACTTTCAGTTCTTCTTTTCCAAACTGGACTCTTTTTACTTCTTATTGCACAGACTAGACAATTTAGTAGAATGCTGGATAGAAATGGTTAGAGAGCTGCTTTCTTGCTGAACTTAAGGGGAAAAAGTTCAGTCTTTCATCGTAAACTATTATATTAGCTGTAAGCTTTTAGTAGAAACCCTTCATAAGGCTGAGGAAGTTATATTTTATTCTTAATTTACTAATTGACTTTTTCAAGAACACATGTTGTATTTTGTGAAATAGTTTTTCTGTATCTAATGAGATGATTGCTTATTCTTTTTGGTCCCAGTGTGTTTCCAAGTTTATAATTGTGTGAGAATTACTCTAATTCAAGCTACTTAATCGGTAGTTATACCAGAAGTTCATTGTCAGTAGATTAACTTAATATTCTTCTGTACTATTACATTTGGGGGCCTATTTTCATATATTAATTATGTCTTTAAAATTTTTGAAATATAAAAAGGCAAATAATACATAATTGTTTTAGAAAACATTTTCAAGCATTAAAGAAATGTGTAAAGGGAACAATGAAAATATTCATAAGGTACAAAACTAGAGAAAACACATAATGTATAATAAAATTAGTAATTGATAATAAAGTATTCCAGACTTATGTAAATACACTGAGACACACGCACACACACGCACGTGCACACACACACAAACCACGCAAAAACACGCACATAGTGATGAACTCAGTGAGTAGAAACAGCTCAAAGGCAATGGGTTTTGGAGCCCTGGTGGTGCAATGGTTAAGAACGTCCCTGCTACCGAAAGGCTGGCAGTTTGAGTCCACAAGGTGCTCCTTGGAAACACATGGGGAAGGTCCACTCTGTCCTATAGGGCCCCTATGAGTCAGAATTGAGTAGCCGGCAATGGGTTTGGTTTTTGTTTTTTTTAACATACATGGCTTTTTTCTCCAATAAACATATTATGAATATCAAATGAATTTGAGCTGTCATTTAATATAAATTTACAAATTCAAATAACAAAATATCACACAAATTCTTCTACTAGAGAATAGAAATGAACGGAACATGCTTTAAGAAAATATTAGCAAAATAAAGCAAAAATCTAGTGACATGCAATTGTCAGATAGAGTTTATTCTAGGAGTGCAAGGCTGCTTTGATTTTATTCAAAAACCAGCCAGTGTATTTCACCACAATAATAAAATAGAGAAAATTATGATCAACAAAATAGATGCAGTAAAATTTATGATAAAATTCAATACACACTTGTGATAAAACTCTTTCAACAGTAAAAATAGAAGGTAATTTCCTTAACCATGTAAAGGGAAAAGTGAATAAATAAAAATAGCCAGCAAATATCAAAATTACTAATGAAATATTGTTACTGCAATTTTGCGAGTTAGAGCCGCCTGCCGCAAATGGCCAGTTCTTGAGACAGGGTGAGGTGGGTAGCAGGAGCTTTATTGTATATACCGGTATATGGAGACAGAGGGGAATGAGCTCCTCTTAAAGCTGTCTGTCTCCAGGACCTGCAGTCCAGTTGGGGTTTTATAAGGAAAGGGGGACATGAGTTTTAGGAGCTTCTGGAATGTCCATTCTCTTTGTGTTTGGTTTCGGTGGTCATGTTTCAAACATGTTGCCTTTTTATATTTTTTCTTGTCATTATCCCATTAGCCCAGGGGTGGCTGGCCCCACCCTTCACCTTGTTTGACAGGCTTAGATTGGTATCACTTGTTTTTCAAGGTCCTAGGGGAAACATTAGTTTACATTTAAATTTTAGGGGAGTTAACAGCAAAATCATACTTGGAGACAGAGGCAGGCTAGGGAAAGGAAAAATGGTGCAGGTTCTGTTTAAGATATTGCTGAGCAGCCTGTTTCAATCCCCCATTTTAGTTGTAGGTTTCTCAATCTTGGAAAACAGGGCGCCATGTCTCTCTAGCTACTTCTTACTGGATGGGGACATAGAGGCCTAAAGTTTAGAGAAGTGAACTCTTGTGTTGTCTGAGTTAAACTATTATCTCTCTCTTGTATCTATAAAAAAACAAACAAAACCCACTGCCATCGAGTCGATTCCGACTCACAATGACCCTATAGTACAGAGTAGAACTGTCCCATAGAGTTTCCAAGGAGCGCCTGGCAGATTATTGGCCCTTTATTGGGCTGTTGCCTCTCTTCTTGATGCAGATGGGTTGAAATCTCTGAGCAACTATTATTTGGAGCTGGAACTTTTGATTCACTTGAAATGACTCTACCCTTCGGGGGAGAAGGCACCAACTCATTAAGGCATACACCAAAACACATAAGTGTGACTAGAGAGAAGAACAACATAAGCAAAGGTTAAAATAGAAATTAGTAAATGGGCTAGAGCAAAAACAATTCTTAATACCTCTACAGTACTTATTTTTACAATACTTTTTTACTGGTCTTTGTTTTGTCTTTTGAATAGCCAATTAAGTCTTTTAACTGGTTCATATATTTAAAAAGGCAAAAGTGGGAAGCAGACCAGCATGTTGCTAGAGTCATGTCTTTTCAAGTCTTAGGAATATTACAGGGTATAAAATGGGCAAAACCATTGAAAGCTTCAGCTTTTCACAAATTGGCTAGAAACTGTGATCTTATATTTTGAATTGTCTTTCTTAATAATCATTGGTACAGGTTTCAGTAACTGATAGTCAGGAGGGTGTTCATTGGGTCTTCAAATTTTCTACTCTCTATAAGATTTAGTAAAAAAAAAAATGGAGTCTTTTGTGTCCTGACTTAAGTGAAAGTTTCCCTAAAAGATATTTTTCTTTCTTAAAAAGATAATTTTTAAGATCGTCCCATCTATTGTCTTTATCTCAGGGCTCAGTTGATGAGTCTTAGTGAGTCTTTGTGAGCCCTCATGAGCCCAGCTTCACCTGGGTCACTTTTTCAGTGTTCAAGGGAAGGGAATAATGACTCTAACATTATTTTTTAAATTATTCTTTCCTTTTGATCAGAGATTGGAGATAACACATCGATGATCAATAAATACCTGGACTTGATCAAGTTCCTAGATGGTGGCCATTGAAAGCTCTTTAAACTCGCAGTGCTGGTTTTTTACTGGATACCATCTGGTTCTTCACCAGTATCTTAAGTAAGAGCAAAGTTCTCATCAACTGCAGGCTCAATGTATGTCAACATTTTAGCCTGAGGCTTTTTCTTTTTCTTTTTAAGTGTGTAAGACAATAGAGGATAAATACTGTTATGCCTAATACTATCAGGACTATCCTTTGCGGTAGTGATCTAGCTCTTGTACTTATTTTTGATGGTAACCAACCAAATAAAGCTGGTGTTTGTAAAGGTGTTACAGTGTGTAACTAAGTAGCTTGTTGTCCAATTCTATGTATTCTACTTCTCCTGTGTTATTTATCTAAATGTAACAAGAGGTATTTGTTACAGCACAGATTACACCTTTTGGGGGGATAAAAAATCTCGAGTCTGTTTCATTATCTCATGTCACCTACGCTTAATGAGGTCAGAGATCGCTGCTGTGTTTCTATCTCAGTAGCAACTTTGTCTGTTATTTGTCCCATAGTTATTGATAATTTTTTTAAAGATAAATTCGACTATTATCATAAGTAGGAATTAAGTCTACCAACCACACCCTGAGTGTTGGACCAATGGGCTTTCTTCTGACTCTTGTTTTTTAATGGGTAACAATTTGATATTTCCTTTTTAGTACTTGGAAACACTGGTGGCATGGTGGTTAAGTGCTACGGCTGCTAACCAAAGGGTCAGCAGTTCGAATCCACCAGGTGCTCCTTGGAAACTTTATGGGGCAGTTCTGCTCTGTCCTATAGGGTCACTATGAGTCAGAATCGACTCGACGGCACTGGGTTTGGTTTTGTTTTTGGTTTTAGTATTTATCAGCATCATTACTATGAATATCTAAAGATAATTTTTAAGGTTCTCAAAGTGCATTGTCCCACGCATTCTTCAGGACTCTAAACAAGAGATTACTCACATAAATTCACTGTCAGTTAGAAAAGGATTATTTAAAGTAGTTTAGTTGAATCTATCACACAAAAAAACATATCTGTAAAGAACACAAAGTTTGTCTAGAGAAAACAGAAGGTATAGAAAAATTTATATGTGACAAACAAGTTTCTGTTAAAGAATACATGATTAGCAAGATAATACAGGATGGACTTCTCTTGTTGGAGGTTTCTATTAATTTGCTTAAAACATACTAAGTGTTCTTCCCAACGGCAAGCTGTCCCTCTTTGGTTTACCTATTAACAGTCATGGGTCGCTTTTTCAGAAGCAGAAGTGAAACCTAACACAGAATGGAGTCTGAGCCATGAGGTCGATTTTTTCTGAGAGCCTGGTTTCTTTAAGATACATAATTCTTTGTATAGCAAGAGAATAAGAGTTTGATTACAAACTTTAGGCAGGTACTTCATGCAACATTGTTTTGAAGACTGATTAAATCAATTCCTGATTTACTCTAAACATAATTCCCAGTCTGATCTTTGGAGTCAGTTTCTCAAAACAGACTGAAACTTAAAAACAAAAAAGCACAACAGGGAGAGCAAAATGGTCTTGTTAGTTTATCTGGAGAATTATTTGACTCAAAGTGGCTTCAGGAATCAGTTTTTTTTCCAAAGCTCGAGGTTTAAAAGGATACCCGAAGGTGATGGCCTAACCTCCATGAAAGCCAGAAATCTGGATTCTAGGAGAATTAAGTAAAACTATCTCATGGATCATGATCTTGTTGTAGAACTTTGATCAAAAATGTTCAATAAGTGGTAATTGGGCACTATCTGGTTTTTAAGACCTCAGGCACCATATAGCAAATCAGGAGATGGAATAGAAATAATATTAGGCCAATCGTCTGAAATAACCAATCGTCTGAAATAACCAATAAAACCATAGCCCTAAGGTCTTTGGACCAAGGAAACAAATCTCATGAGGTGTTTGTTTATGCATAATCATCATCAGTAACTGTTTTTCATGTGCCTCAGCAGCAGCTATATTTTGTAAAGCCTCAGTTTGTGTATTAATATAAATACAGTAACAATGAGCTATTAAGGCACAAAACTCTTCCAAGAGAACTAATAGGAAATTTAAGGTTATTTTAATTTGTAAATTTATAGGTCAAATTTCAGACACTTCTCTGGTTATGATATTTACAATTTTGTTAAATTTATCAACAGGAACTTCTAATTTAAGAGTTATAATATTTATACCCACTAGTTAGATAATTTATGAGGAAAGGAGTGTGACCCTAACACTTTCTAATATGTTTTCTCTTTTCCAAAATGGGTGACTGAGAGGTTGACATAACTAAGACCCTGATAAACATTTAAGTTTTTCTCTTTTTTCTACCTGCCTCTTCTTTCACATACCCCTGTTAAAGACTTTGTTCTTTGTTTTAATCTGATGTAAATAACTTTGTTTTGTTTTGTTTACCTATGACTTACAACGCTCTACATGGAGATTAGAGCCTAGGTGTCTGATATGCATGTCCTTAGCCTGATAAAGAGATGTTCCAGACTGTGTTTCTTCAGTCTGATAGGGTCCTCTGGCACCATTCTGCAATGAAAAACTCTTCCGGCCATCTGCGGGCTACAAAGACACTTCCAACCCTTATAAAAACCCATACAAGCTCTAATGTAAAATCACTCTCCCCGGGACTCCACAAAGACAGTTCATGTCCCTGCCTGGTCCCAGGTGATGCACACATCTCTTTAACAAACTTTCTTACTCTTTCTGACTTGGAGTACATTTCATTGGCTTGACTGCTCCAGGCCAGAGACCTTAATCTGGTAGCAGGAGGAAAATGGTTAATCATTTCTTATTTTTAGAAAGAAAGACTTTAAAACATCAGCAATATTTTCACATAAAACCCATAGTATCTTTTCGTTTACTCAGTCTTATATAGTTAATTTTTGTTCCAGGTGATTCTGGATTGACTGCAGTTTGCAAACCCATCAACTTTTGCATAGGAGTTCTGGAAATCTTGATTGAGTCTAGTCACAGTTTTTTTCTTAAATCCAATATAGTCGATCTTTTTTGTTGAGATATTCTGGTCAAGTGTTTTCAGAAAATCAGCAAAAGTAAAAATTTATCTGCAGATGACAAAGCTTAATATAAAAAAAAATGGCCATGATTAATTTATAAACATAACTATACTGAAGGACCTGATAGAAATTAATTACAAGCATAATGTAAAGGCCAAATAAAATCAGTTAAAAAAAAAAAAAAAACTTTAGATAAAAGTATTTTTAAGTATAACCATTAACCATATTTTTAAAGAACTTCAGATATAATACATAATAATCTTGAGACTTAATACCATATAGTCAGCATGTATTAAGAATATACCAAAGTTATCAACTCTCTAAATGCCTGAATAGTAAAAAAATAACTTCATAGGTAAATGACTTGAATTTTCTAATTGAGCTATTGGCTTTAATGACGCTAGATTCAAAATAAATAAATTTGTAACCAAGTTAGCAATAAAGAAATAATAATAAAATTATGGCATCGTATTACATGTTTGTTGTCTAATGTTAGGCAAAAACACAAGAGGAAATACTAACATAAATTTTAACTCAAAGAGAGAGAATCAGGCACCTCTCATGATTTTAACAGCACGTTCTGTATAATTTACAATATGTTAAATAAAGCTTTTTAGCACTTTTTCTTTATAAAAATTTTGTGGCTTCCCAGCTTGTCAGGAGTTTGTCATAAGTTACCAAGAAACAATACTTTATTTAACCAAAAATCTTAAAGTAAAAACCTTGTTTTTTTTGTTTTTTCCTAAAGCCATGTGGCTTGGTTTCTGACTCAGGAATCTTATTCTAATGACAGACTGAGCCTCTGTCTTTGAAGCAGATTACACAGAGAAGAGTTCAACTGTAACTCAGTAATCAAAGAAAATTTTGTTTTTTTAACAGCGAGGAACCTCTTTGCTTTACATGCTATTTAACATTAAAGCTCTTAAAAATCTCATAAATTAAACCATTACACTTTAGTCAGACAGATAAAACTTTTGACCATTATAACGTAGATTTATTTTTTCAATAAACCTCTTAAATGTTTTTTGCTGTATGTCTCTTATAATGGTAAAAGTTAACTCACTCATTAAAAAAAAAAAAAATTAGCAGACCCAAATACATACATATCACATGTATATTTTTCTGTTTGGCTTCTTAAAGTTCTCTTACATCAGAGAGAACTTGTTTACAGTTTTTTTTTTTTTTTTATGATTGGGCTCCGCTGAATTTCTTCTTTTTTTTTTTTTTTTAGTAAAACAGCAACTTTGTCTTTTGTCTTCAAAGGATCTCCACCTAGTTGAAAAGAGTCTTTTAAAAGCTTCTCCAGAGCTATATGACCCTGGAGAATAGGGACTGGGGGCTGAGAAGCCCTGATCTTGCTCCGCCCTACCTAATTTTTAACTCAGGGTAGAAGACAAGACTCGGTCAATGTAATTCATTTATATATGTGTAAGTCAGCCTAGAAGTTTTTGAAAGGCAAAAGATAATTAATTTCTTTCCCTTTTACTGTTCTGGAACTGTTAACTTTTACTTTAAGACAAAATTATCTTTTTTGTTTTTGTTGCTTGGTATTTTGTACATGCTCACTTTTAATGCCCTTTTTCTTTATACCAGCTACACTGGTCTCTTTTTAAGGCATGTGGAGCCTTCCTGGCTCCTGTGGTGTTGGTCTCCCTCCTTTTCTTTGTTTTCTTGGGGGATGGCCTTTAGCCTGCAAGGCAGCAATTAGGAAAACTGCCTAGCATTTTTGGGCTGTAAATTTTTTTTTTCTTATCTCAAAGTAGACTTGTCAGGTCAGTTCTACTAGCCAAGAGATTTTTAACCATATACTTCCTTCAGTTTTTGAAGTTTTTCTTTTCTTTTTTTTTAATTGATAGTAAGAAAAGAATTTCCAATGTTTAAGAATGCACCCTAGGGGTGAATCTCCTGGCATTCTCTTGATTTTTCATTCTGTCCAATTAACTGTTTTCAGGAACTTACTTTTTATTTTTATGGGTAGTTGATACCACCAGCTTTTTCTTTCAGCCCAATAGTAATTTATTTGTCTCTTGCACTGCAGCCAAGAGTGTTTTTTCAGCTCTGGGAGGGATCCTTTTTTTAAAGTCTTCTTAACACTCTGCCTGGAGTGTTCTCTGTATTGTGATTGAAATTTCAGTCTAGACTCAAAATCTTTTCTTCCTGTGCATCTCTTCTTTTTAGCCCAATCAATAAATCCTCAGGAGTCTCTATAAGTATGTTCTAATTCACCCTGAATTTTTTTTTTTACCAATTAATTTCTATGCATTGTACATAAATTACACATAAGGCACAGACAGAAGTGACAGAGATAATCTTGCCGTCTCATCTTCCCAGACAGCCACCCAGGTTACAGAGGTGATCTTGGCAGCCTCAACATCCCAGACAGCCCCAGTCACACCTAAGATTCACCCATAACACAAATGGACAAACAGAGAGTGCTTGGACTAGACCAGCCAGAAAGGAAAGGCGGAACAAAGATGATCTTAGTGAGGTCTAACATATTACTAGGAATCTGAATCTCCACTTCAATCCTCCAGATACCTCCTATCCCCAATGCCAGGTGGAGGGGCTTCAATATCCCCATCTAAACTGATAAAGATGCCTACATCCACTCCCCAAAACCAGGGTGCACCAACCAGAGACAGACAGCATCCAAACACAAAACCAACGGCCACCACACACTCATACGCCTGCCCAACTCTAGAGTCACCGAGAGTCCCTCCTTGTGATCCTACTCCCAGGGACAGTCACCCAAGGCACCACTCGCCTTACCAGCCAAGGGCCCGGGTCCAGTTCCAGAAGCCACGCTGAGTGCAATAGGGAGAGGGTCACGGACTCACCTCAGAATCCTGGTTAGTTCTTGCCTTCATCCACCTTTCAGGCCTGGGCCCTGCTGCAGGGTCACTGTGTCTCAAATGGCTAGAGCTCCCCATATGGGCCACCAAATTGTTACTGCCGCTTGGCAAGTTAGAGCCACCTGCTGCAAAAAAACAATTCTTGAGACAGGGGTGAGGTTGGTAGCAAGAGCTTTATTATATATACCAGTATATGGAGACAGAGGGGAATGATCTCCTCCTAAAGCTGTCTGTCTCAAGGAACTGAAGTCCAGTTGGGGTTTTATAGGGAAAGTGGGACATGGGTTTTAGGAACTTGTGGAATGTCCATTCTGTTTCTGTTTGTTTTCTGTGGTCATATTTCAAACATGTTGACTTTTTTTCTTGTCATTATCCCATTAGCCCAGAGGGTGGGTGGCACCAACCTTTGTCTTGTTGGACAGGCTTAGATTGATATCACCTGGTTTTCAAGGTCCTAGGGGAAACATTGACTATGCAAACTATGGATAACATTGCGAAGAATGGGAATACCAGAACACTTGATTGTGCTCATGAGGAACCTTTGCATAGATCAAGAGGCAGCTGTTCGGACACAACAAGCAGATACTGATTGGTTTTAAGTCAGGAAAGGTGTGAGTCAGGGTTGTATTCTTTCACCATAACTATTTAATCTGTATGCTGAGAAAAAAATACAAGAACCTGGACTATGTGAAGAAGAACGGGGCATCAGGATTGGAGGAAGACTCATTAAAAACCTGCATTATGCAGATGACACAACCTTGCTTGCTGAAAGTGAAGAGGGCTTGAAGCACTTACTAATGAAGATCAAAGACCACAGCCTTCGGTATGGATTACACCTCAACATAAAGAAAACAAAAATCCTCACAACTGGACTAATGAGCAACATCATGATAAACAGAGAAAAGATTGAGGTTGTCAAGGATTTCATTTTACTTGGATCCACAATCAAAAGCCATGGAAGCAGCAATCAAGAAATCAAAAGACACATTGCATTGGGTAAATCTGCTGCAAAGGACCTCTTCAAAGTGTTGATGAGCAAAGATGTCACCCTGAGGACTTAGGTGCGCCTGACCCAAGCCATGGTATTTTCAATAACATCATATGCATGTGAAAGCTGGACAATGACCAAAGACCGAAGAAGAGTTAACGCCTTTGAATTGTGGTGTTGGCGAAGAATATTGAGTATACCATAGACTGCCAAAAGAATGAACAAATCTGTCTTGGAAGAGGTGCAGCCAGAATGCTCCTTAGAGGCAAGGATGGTGAGACTGCATCTTACATACTTTGGATGTGTTGTCAGGAGGGACCAGTCCCTGGAGAAGGATATCATGTTTGGCAGAGTACAGGGTCAGCAGAAAAGTGGAAAACCCTCAACGAGGTGGGTTGACACAGTGGCTGCAACAATGAGCTCAAGCATAACAGTGATTGTAAGGATGGCACAGGACCGGGCAGTGTTTCGTTCTGTTGTGCATAGGGTCGCTATAAGTTGGAACTGACTGAATGGCACCTAACAACAACAACAGGGGAAACATTAGGTAACATTTAACTTTTAGGGGAGTTAAACAGCAAAATCATACATAGAGACAGAGACAGGCTAGGGAAAGGAAAAATGGCGCAGGTTCTGTTCAAGCTATGGCTGAGCAGCCTGTTTCAATATTGACTCCTTCATACCTGAGATCAAGCACTAGATAAGAATGTCCAAAATTATCTTTCAGTTCTAATTACTGGCAATGTTATCCAATGCAATAAGGAAATAAAATGAAATATAAGCTATTGGGATTGGGAAAAAATAACAGAAACTCTCGTTACTTCATTCTCAATATTTCATTATTCATGTATAAAATCTAAAAGAATCTATAGAAAAAGTATTAGAATTAAAAAGTGAATTTAGCATGTCACTGGATAAGCAGTCTATACAGAAAAATCAGTTGCATGTCTATAAACTAGAAATAAATACAAAATATAATTACAAGTAATGTCATGATTTACAATAATATAAAATCAGCAAAAAAACCTCATGATCCGTCTAAGGAGGATAAGAAAAGAACCCCCACAGTGCTGTACTCTCTACCTGGCTTCCTCCCCTACAGCATTGTATTGAAAAGCCATTTCCTTTGCTGCCCCCCGCCCCACCCCCAGCTTTGCATTTGAATCCTGCTTTTGCTTGGAGGTGATATGTAAACACTGCATCGTGCCTGTGTAGTATGATTAAGAGTGTTGCCAAGGTAACCTGCATGAACTCCCTACTTGTGAACCCTGATAAGTAACCTGCCTGCCCTCCCATGACAAGCAGTCTTGGCAGCCTTAGGCTCAGACTGACTTCATTTCCTTGTACAATGAAATAAAGGTGGCTTTTTGTTCTCCCACCTCAACCTCTCCTTTTTTGGCCAATAGGAGTCATGCCGAGTGAGAACCTGGGGTTTCCGCTGATAACAAAGATGTTCAGTATTTTAAAGAAAACACTATGAAATGTTATTGAGAAAAATGAAAGATCTGAACAAATGAAGATGTACATGTGTGCATGTTTATGGTTTGGCAGAATCAACAAAGAAATCATTTCAAACTACCCCCAAATCAGTCTATGAATTCGATATGATTCCAAACAAAATTCTAGCAGGCTGGTTTCCCATCCACCCCTCCCCCCACCTCTGGGGCTGCTGACAAGTTGATTTACATTTCAATGAAAATGTAAAGAGCCAAGTTTCCTGCCCAAGCCTTTGCCACCAAGTAGGTTCAGACTCTTAGCAACCCTATTGGACAGAGAAGAGCTGCCCCACAGGGTTTCCCAAGGATGTAATTTTTCTGAAAACAGACTGCCGCATCTTTCTCCTGTGGAGCACCTGGGGGGTTTGAACTGTGGACCTTTTGGTTAGCAGCTGAGCACTTTACCACTGTGCCACCAGGACTCCTTGAGCCAAAATTAACCTCGTTGAAAAAGAAGTTGTGATTAAATAGTAACAGATGCCAAGGCCTTTATGAAGTGACATTAGTTATTACAATGTGGTATTAGCACAAGGATGGATAAATAGACCTAAACCCAGAATTTCAGGTTTAGAAAAGCACCCAGGATTATAAAAACAGATGATTCATGACTGAAGTATTGTTTCAGGACAGTAGGAAAAAGAAGGAATTCTAAATCAGTCGTCAGTTAGACATCCAGAAGTAAAAGCAATAAACCTTAAACTTTGCAAAAATTAACTCCAGGTGGATTTTAAAGATTAGAAAGTAAATTTCTGAAATATAATAAAGAAGAATATTTTTATGATCTAGAGGTAAGGAATTTTTCCTAAACAGGACACAAAAAGCATTAAATGTAGGAAATTTAGTGAATTGAACGATGTTAAAATGTTAGAAGTTAGAATAGGGATTATTTTGGAGGATAACGGAGGGAGTGGCGATTGGGAGGGTTGTTGGCAATGTACTATTCTTTACCAGAAGGCGGAATGCATTGGCATGTCCGCTCTGTAATATTTTTTGAGTTTTGTGATTTGTCTGCTTTTCCATATGGATGTTATGTATGCTAATGTTATTGGTAACTGTCATTGAATCAGCTTCCAACTCACAGCGACTCATGAACAATAGGTCAGACCATTGGGATCCCTAGGTTTCTCACTGGCTGATTTTTGGAAGTAGATCACCAGATCTTTTCTCCTAGTTTTCCTTCATCTGGGAGCTATGTTAAAACCCCTTCGGCATCACAGCAATATGCAAGCCTTCACTGCCAAGACAAGCATTTGAGGTGGCTGCATTTGAGGTGCCTTGGGTGGGAACCAAACCCAGATCTCCTTCATGGAAGGTGGTGATTTTACCATTGACCCACCACTGCCCTCTATGTACATTAACAAAAATGCTAAAAACGCATAACATTTAATTAGAGTGTAATTATATGGTTAAAGACAAGGTTAAAATTTTCACTTAACTATTTAAATATGTATGATAGCTATCTAATATATAATAAAATATTATAAATAAATATCTATATCAGTTTATAGTATATCAGTATATAATTATAATTAGTATATAGTTTATAATTATATCAGTTATACAGTAAAAATGGGAGTTGAAAGCTCATATATTTGCACTATCACATGAATTTTGTCAGCATATATGTATTTGACATGAATATATATATGAAAATACCGAAAGAAATACAAAAACATTCTAACAAAAGTTGAGATAAATGTGATGGGCAATTTTATATATTTTTGTGTTTTTTATTTAGAGAAAATATAGGGATGCTTGGAAACTCTGGTGGTGTAGTGGTTAAGTCCTAAGACTGCTAACCAAAAGGTTAGCAGTTCGGATCCACCAGGCTCACCTTGGAAACTCCATGGGGCAGTTCTACTCTGTCCTATAGGGTCACTATGAGTTGGAATCGACTCGAGGGCAACAAGTTTGGTTTTGGAATTTTATAGGAATGTTTTAACATGGTTTTGAAACCCTTAAATTAACATATATTTATGTGTGTGTAAATACATATCCTTTTGGGAATGGAGACATTAAATTTCATTATGAACTTTCTAGTCCATTTGGCAGTTATATTCCTCATGTTAATAAATAACAAATTAAGCTAACCAATAAAAACACAAAACCTGGAGGGCGGAGCCAAGATGGCGGACTAGGCAGACGCTACCTCGGATCCCTCTTACAGCAAAGACACGGAAAAACAAGTGAATCGATCACATACATAACAATCTACGAACCCTGAAAAACAAACACAGATTTAGAGACGGAGAATGAACTAATACGGGGAAGCAGCAATTGTTTCCAGAGCCTGGAGCCAGCGTATCAGTCAGGTACGGCACAAGCACAGAGAGCGGCTCCACCCCCCTGAACTAACCCCGGGAGGGGGACCAGCCGGTTCCACGGGCGGCGTGGGACGCAGCCGGTAGGAGAAGTCCCCGGGAGGCAGTGACTGATCTTGGAGCAGAAAGAGCAGCATCCGAGCTGGGGAACCGTCCCGCAGGGCTTTGGACTGGACGCAGGTACGGCATAAACATGGAGAGTTGCTCCACCCCCCTGAACTAACCCCGGGAAGGGGACCAGCCGGGTCGCGCGGGCGGCGAGGGACTCAGCCAGTAGGAGAAGTCCCCGGGAGGCAGCGACTGGTATTGGAGCGGGGAGAACAGCGTCCCAGCCGGGACACTCGGTCACAGCACAAGCACGGGGAGCTACTCCACCCATCTGAACTAACCCTGGGAGGAGGCCCAACTAGTTCTCGGAGGCGGCACGGCCACGTGGCTGGAGGGACGAGAAGTCCCCGGGAGGCAGCGACTGATTTTGGAGTCGAGAGTGCACCGTCCCAGTAGGGGAGCCTTGACGCTGGGCGTGAGGCTGGAAGCGGAGGATCTGACCGTGACTCCAGCGGGCCAGACCCCCCGGGGGCAATCTCCACACAGCCAGCACACATAGGCGACGCGCCCACGGGAATCTCAGATATAATAGTCATTCCAAGCAAGACAAGCAACTCTGGCTATATTCTGAGGTGCTACTCTCCTATCTCTCTGTTACCTCCCCCACCCTCCCCAGGCGGCTTCATTAACATCTGAATAGCCTGAGCCAGAGGGAGAACTCTGATAGGGATCTGACTGCAGTTTTTTTTTTAGCGGATTTTCTGGAAAAACTAGTTTCCCAGTGATGGCTCGGAGACAACAATCCATATCAAACCACTTAAAGAAGCAGACTGTGACAGCTTCTCCAACCCCCCAAACAAAAGATTCAAAATCTTTCCCAAATGAAGATACAATCTTGGAATTATCAGATACAGAATATAAAAAACTAATTTACAGAATGCTTAATGATATCACAAATGAAATTAGGATATCTGCAGAAAAAGCCAAGGAACACACTGATAAAACTGTTGAAGAACTCAAAAAGATTATTCAAGAACATAGTGGAAAAATTAATAAGTTGCAAGAATCCATAGAGAGACAACATGTAGAAATCCAAAAGATTAACAATAAAATAACAGAATTAGACAACGCACTAGGAAGTCAGAGGAGCAGACTCGAGCAATTAGAATGCAGACTGGGACATCTGGAGGACCAGGGAATCAACACCAACATAGCTGAAAAAAAATCAGATAAAAGAATTAAAAAAAATGAAGAAACCCTAAGAATTATGTGGGACTCTATCAAGAAGGATAACCTGTGGGTGATTGGAGTCCCAGAACAGGGAGGGGGGACAGAAAACACAGAGAAAATAGTTGAAGAACTCCTGACACAAAACTTCCCTGACATCATGAAAGACGAAAGGATATCTATCCAAGATGCTCATCGAACCCCATTTAAGATTGATACAAAAAGAAAAACACCAAGACATATTATCATCAAACTCACCAAAACCAAAGATAAACAGAAAATTTTAAAAGCAGCCAGGGAGAAAAGAAAGGTTTCCTTCAAGGGAGAATCAATAAGAATATGTTCTGACTACTCAGCAGAAACCATGCAGGCAAGAAGGGAATGGGACAACATATACAGAACACTGAAGGAGAAAAACTGCCAGCCAAGGATCATATATCCAGCAAAACTCTCTCTGAAATATGAAGGCGAAATTAAGATATTTACAGACAAACACAAGTTTAGAGAATTTGCAAAAACCAAACCAAAGCTACAAGAAATACTAAAGGATATTGTTTGGTCAGAGAACCAATAATATCAGATATCAGCACAACACAAGGTCACAAAACAGAACGTCCTGATATCAACTCAAATAGGGAAATCACAAAAACAAACAAATTAAGATTAATTAAAAAAAAATACACATAACAGGGAATCATGGAAGTCAATAGGTAAAAGATCACAATAATCAAAAAGAGGGACTAAATACAGGAGGCATTGAACTGCCATATGGAGAGTGATACAAGGCGATATAGAACAATACAAGTTAGGTTTTTACTTGGAAAAATAGGGGTAAATAATAAGGTAACCACAAAAAGGTATAACAACTCTATAACTCAAGATAAAAACCAAGAAAAACGTAACGACTCAACTAACATAAAGTCAAGCACTATGAAAATGAGGATCTCACAATTTACTAAGAAAAACGCCTCAGCACAAAAAAGTATGTGGAAAAATGAAATTGTCAACAACACACATAAAAAGGCATCAAAATGACAGCACTAAAAACTTATTTATCTATAATTACCCTGAATGTAAATGGACTAAATGCACCAATAAAGAGACAGAGAGTCACAGACTGGATAAAGAAACACGATCCATCTATATGCTGCCTACAAGAGACACACCTTAGACTCAGAGACACAAACAAACTAAAACTCAAAGGATGGAAAAAAGTATATCAAGCAAACAATAAGCAAAAAAGAAGAGGATTAGCAATATTAATTTCTGACAAAATAGACTTTAGACTTAAATCCACCACAAAGAATAAAGAAGGACACTATATAATGATAAAAGGGACAATTGATCAGGAAGACATAACCATATTAAATATTTACGCACCCAATGACAGGGCTGCAAGATACATAAATCAAATTTTAACAGAATTGAAAAGCGAGATAGATACCTCCACAATTATAGTAGGAGACTTCAACACACCACTTTCGGAGAAGGACAGGACATCCAGTAAGAAGCTCAACAGAGACACGGAAGATCTAATTACAACAATCAACCAACTTGACCTCATTGACTTATACAGAACTCTCCACCCAACGGCTGCATAATATACTTTTTTTTCTAGCGCACATGGAACATTCTCTAGAATAGACCACATATTAGGTCATAAAACAAACCTTTGCAGAGTCCAAAACATCGAAATATTACAAAGCATCTTCTCAGACCACAAGGCAATAAAACTAGAGCTCAATAACAGAAAAACGAGGGAAAAGAAATCAAATACTTGGAAAATGAACAATACCCTCCTGAAAAAAGACTGGGTTATAGAAGTCATCAAGGAGGGAATAAGGAAATTCATAGAAAGCAACGAGAATGAAAATACTTCCTATCAAAACCTCTGGGACACAGCAAAAGCAGTGCTCAGAGGCCAATTTATATCAATAAATGCACACATACAAAAAGAAGAAAGAGCCAAAATCAGAGAACTGTCCCTACAACTTGAACAAACAGAAAGTGAGCAACAAAAGAATCCATCAGGCACCAGAAGAAAACAAATAATAAAAATTAGAGCTGAACTAAATGAATTAGAGAACAGAAAAACAATTGAAAGAATTAACAAAGCCAAAAGCTGGTTCTTTGAAAAAATTAACAAAATTGATAAACCATTAGCTAGACTGACTAAAGAAATACAGGAAAGGAAACAAATAACCCGAATAAGAAATGAGAAGGACCACATCACAACAGAACCAAACGAAATTAAAAGAATCATTTCAGATTATTATGAAAAATTGTACTCTAACAAATTTGAAAACCTAGAAGAAATGGATGAATTCCTGGAAAAACACTACCTACCTAAACTAACACATTCAGAAGTAGAACAACTAAATAGACCCATAACAAAAAAAGAGATTGAAACGGTAATCAAAAAACTCCCAACAAAAAAAAGCCCTGGCCCGGACGGCTTCACTGCAGAGTTCTACCAAACTTTCAGAGAAGAGTTAACACCACTACTACTAAAGGTATTCCAAAGCATAGAAAATGACGGAATACTACCCAACTCATTCTATGAAGCCACCATCTCCCTGATACCAAAACCAGGCAAAGACATTACAAAAAAAGAAAATTATAGACCTATATCCCTCATGAACATTGATGCAAAAATCCTCAACAAAATCCTAGCCAATAGAATCCAACAACACATCAAAAAAATAATTCACCCTGATCAAGTGGGATTTATACCAGGTATGCAAGGCTGGTTTGATATCAGAAAAACCATCAATGTAATCCATCACATAAATAAAACAAAAGACAAAACCCACATGATCTTATCAATTGATGCAGAAAAGGCATTTGACAAAGTCCAACACCCATTCATGATAAAAACTCTCAGCAAAGTAGGAATTGAAGGAAAATTCCTCAACATAATAAAGGGCATCTATGCAAAGCCAACAGCCAATATCACTCTAAATGGAGAGAACCTGAAAGCATTTCCCTTGAGAACGGGAACCAGACAAGGATGCCCTTTATCACCGCTCTTATTCAACATCGTGTTGGCAGTCTTAGCCAGGGCAATTAGGCTAGACAAAGAAATAAAAGGTATCTGGATTGGCAAGGAAGAAGTAAAGTTATCACTATTTGCAGATGACATGATTATATACACAGAAAACCCTAAGGAATCCTCCAGAAAACTACTGAAACTAATAGAAGAGTTTGGCAGAGTCTCAGGTTATAAAATAAACATAAAAAATCACTGGGATTCCTCTACATCAACAAAAAGAACACCGAAGAGGAAATAACCAAATCAATACCATTCACAGTAGCCCCCAAGAAGATAAGATACTTAGGAATAAATCTTACCAAGGATGTAAAAGACCTATACAAAGAAAACTACGAAGCTCTACTACAAGAAATTCAAAAGGACATACTTAAGTGGAAAAACATACCTTGCTCATGGATAGGAAGACTTAACATAGTAAAAATGTCTATTCTACCAAAAGCCATCTATACATTTAACGCACTTCCGATCCAAATTCCAATGTCATATTTTAAGGGGATAGAGAAACAAATCACCAATTTCATATGGAAGGGAAAGAAGCCCCGGATAAGCAAAGCACTACTGAAAAATAAGAAGAAAGTGGGAGGCCTCACCTTACCTGACTTCAGAACCTATTATACAGCCACAGTAGTCAAAACAGCCTGGTATTGGTACAAAAACAGACACATAGACCAATGGAACAGAATTGAGAACCCAGACATAGATCCATCCACGTATGAGCAGCTGATATTTGACAAATGACCAGTGTCAATTAACTGGGGAAAAGATAGCCTTTTTAACAAATGGTGCTGGCATAACTGGATATCCATTTGCAAAAAAATGAAACAGGATCCATACCTCACACCATGCACAAAAACTAACTCCAAGTGGATCAAAGACCTAAACATAAAGACTAAAACGATAAAGATCATGGAAGAAAAAATAGGGACAACCCTAGGAGCCCTAATACAAGGTATAAACAGAATACAAAACATTACCAAAAATGATGAAGAGAAACCCGATAACTGGGAGCTCCTAAAAGTCAAACACCTATGCTCATCTAAAGACTTCACCAAAAGAGTAAAAAGACCACCTACAGATTGGGAAAGAATTTTCAGCTATGACATCTCTGACCAGCGCCTGATCTCTAAAATCTACATGATTCTGTCAAAACTCAACCACAAAAAGACAACCCAATCAAAAAGTGGGCAAAGGATATGAACACACATTTCACTAAAGAAGATATTCAGGCAGCCAACAGATACATGAGAAAATGCTCTCGATCATTAGCCATTAGAGAAATGCAAATTAAAACTACGATGAGATTCCATCTCACACCAGCAAGGCTGGCATTAATCCAAAAAACACAAAATAATAAATGTTGGAGAGGCTGCGGAGAGATTGGAACTCTCATACACTGCTGGTGGGAATGTAAAATGGTACAACCACTTTGGAAATCTATCTGGCGTTATCTTAAACAGTTAGAAATAGAACTACCATACAACCCAGAAATCCCACTCCTAGGAATATACCCAAGAGATACAAGAGCCTTCATACAAACAGATATATGCACACCCATGTTTATTGCAGCTCTGTTTACAATAGCAAAAAGTTGGAAGCAACCAAGGTGTCCATCAACGGATGAATGGGTAAGTAAATTGTGGTATATTCACACAATGGAATACTACGCATCGATAAAGAACAGTGATGAATCTCTGAAACATTTCATAACATGGAGGAACCTGGAAGGCATTATGCTGAGCGAAATTAGTCAGAGGCAAAAGGACAAATATTGTATAAGACCACTATTATAAGATCTTGAGAAATAGTAAACCTGAGAAGAACACATACTTTTGTGGTTACGAGGGGGGGAGGGAGGAAGGGTGGGAGAGGGCTTTTTATTGAGTAATCAGTAGATAAGAACTGCTTTAGGTGAAGGGAAAGACAACACTCAATACATGGAAGGTCAGCTCAATTGGACTGGACCAAAAGCAATGAAGTTTCCGGGATAAAATGAACGCTTCGAAGGTCAGCGGAGCAAGCGTGGGGGTCTGGGGAACATGGTTTGCCGGGACTTCTAAGTCAATTGGCAAAATAATTCTATTATGAAATCATTCTGCATCCCACTTTGAAATGTGGTGTCTGGGGTCTTAAATGCTAACAAGCAGCCATCTAAGATGCAGCAATTGGTCTCAACCCACCTGGAGCAAAGGAAAATGAAGAACACCAAGCCCACACAGCAACTAAGAGCCCAAGAGACAGAAAGGACCACATGAACCAGAGACCTACATCATCCTGAGACCAGAAGAACTAGTTGGTGCCCAGCCACAATCGATGACTGCCCTGACAGGAAGACAGCAGAGGACCCCTGAGGGAGCAGGAGATCAGTGGGATGCAGACCCCAAATTCTTGTAAAAAGACCAAACTTAATGGTCTGACTGAGACTGGAGGAATCCCGGCGGCCATGCTCTCCAGACCTTCTGTTGACACAGGACAGGAACCATCCCCGAAGACAACTCATCAGAAATGAAAGGGACTGGTCAGCGGGTGGGAGAGAGACGCTGATGAAGAGTGAGCTAATTATATCAGGTGGACACTTGAGATTGTGTTGGCAACTCTTGTCTGGAGGGGGGATGGGAGGATAGAGAGAGAGGGAAGCCGGCAAAATTGTCAAGAAAGGAGAGACTGAAAGGGCTGACTCAAGACGGGGAGAGTAAGTGGGAGTAGGGAGTGAGATGTATGTAAACTTATATGTGACAGACTGATTGGATTTGTAACCGTTCACCTGAAGCTTAATAAAAGTTATTAAAAAAAAAAAAAAACACAAAACCTAACCCATTGCCATCTAATTGATTCTGACTCATGTGACCATAAAGGACAGAGCAGAACTTCCCTATAGAGTTTCCAAAGAGCAGCTGGTGGGTTTGAATGGCCAACCTTTTGGTTAGCAGCAAATGCCTTTACCACTGAACCACCGGGGCTCCAAATTAACCAATATGAGTTTAAAAAATGTAAGTCAAGCACAACAGACATTTCAGATAAAGAAGAAAAAATTGAGCTCAATCATTCCTCGTTCCACCACCACTGCACAAATATCTTTTGATTTTTATTTCTTCCCTCTGTTGTATGTTTCATTGATTTTAAAATACAATTTTATTATTCTCAATGTATTTTCAACCTTTCTTCGTGTTTTTTATTTCATTTTTGATATTAGCAATATCTTTAGGAGCAAGATGCTATCAAACTTAGTTTTTGGTATTTTTGAATTTTTTGCTGTTAAATATTGACATGGTGGCGGTAGTTGGTTGCCCTCAAGTCAATCCAGACTCATACTAACCCCACTTGACAGAGTATCCCATAAGGTTTTCTTGATGTAGTCTTTACAGAAGCAGATTGCCAGGTCTTGATCCTGAAGAGACAATGGACCACTAGTTTTATTTGCCAACCTTTCGGTTAGTAGCCAAGTGCTCAACCGTTGCAACACGAAGGCCTCTTAAATAATAATATAGTAGATGTTTTTCTCTTACCATTGAATTTTACCTGAAAACTGTGATACTGGAAAGCAGTAAAAGTGGGTAAGAAATCAGCCCACCCTTTGTCTTCAGGAAAATGACCTGCTGCAGATAGCCACCACCCCCATATGGCTTAGATAAGACTCAGGGACACCCCTTGTTTACCCAGGACAAGGCCAGACACAGACCCTCCAAATTCCTATTCCTTTTACCTTACGGATGAGTAACTGAGTTTCTTTTACCCCTTTTCCAGGGCTCCTCCCTGAGAATAGGTGCACCTCATTTTGAAACATTCTGAACTCTCTGATAAAGTCACCCTACTTTCCCACACCTGGATTTTTTCTATCCTTGTTTACTCTCAATCTCTATAAGAGAAAAAAACGGTTTGTATGTTTCTTGCTCTTGCCTTTTTATATAAGTGAGGTGATGCAACATTTGTCCTTTTGTGAGTGACTTATTTCACTTAGCATAATGTGTTCAAGCTCCGTCCCTGTTGTAGCATGCATCTGGACTTCCTTTCTCCATTTGGGTGGGTAGTATTCCATTGCATGTTTGTATGACATCTCGTTTATCCGCTCATCTCTCTATGGGAAATTAGATTGTTTCCACCTTTTGCCTATTGTGAATCGTTTTTGTCTGTTCATAGTGCTGCTTTCGTGTCCATTGTTGTATCCCTACCAGTGGAACTGGTGGGTCATAAAGTAGTTTATTTTTAGTTTTTTGAGGAACCTTCATCTGTTTTCCACAACGGCATTAACACTTTGCATTCCCACCAGCAATGGATAGGATTCCAATTTTCTCATAGCCTAGTAAACATTTGTTATTCTCTGGTTTTGGTTTTGGTTTTGTCTTGGTTCGGTTTGGTTTATTTTAGCAGTCCTAGAGTGGGAATAAAGTGCTATCTCATTGTGGTTTTGATTTTCATCTCTCTGATGGCTGAAGATGTTGAACATCTTTTCATGTGTTTGTTGGCCATTTAAATATCCCTTCTGGTGAAATTCCTATTCATGTCCTTTGCCCATTTTTGATCATATTATTTGTCTTTATTTTTTGGTTTAGTTGTTGAAATCTTATATACATGCCAGTTATTAGATTTTTATTGGATATATGGTCACAAAGATATTCTCCTAATCAGTAGCTTGTATTTTCACTTTTTTGGTAAACTGTTTTGATGAACAAAATTACTTAATTTTTATGAGGTTCCACTTATTTTATCTTTTGCTGTTCAGGGTTTTGTTATCCTATCAGATAAAAAAAAAAAAAATCCGTTGTTAAATGCTAGGCCCGACAGTCTTGCTCCTGTATTTTCTTCTAAGAATTTTATGGTTTTAGTTTTAATATTTGGTCCTTAATCCATTCTGAATTTATTTTTGTGTATGGCGTGAGGCATGTATCTTGTTTCTTTTATTAGCAAGTGGAAATCTAATTTTCCCACCACTATTTATTAAAGAATTTCACCTTCCCCATTGAATAGACTTAGCACCCTTGTCAAAAATCAGTTTACCATAGATGTGTGGGTTTATTTATGGATTCTCAATTCTACTTCATTGGTCTATGTGTCAGTTATTGTACCAGTACCAAGCTGGTTTGATTACCTTAGCTGTATAATATAGTTTCAAAGTAGGAAATATTAATTCTCCTATTTTATTCTTTTCCTTCAAAATTGCTTAAGCTATTTGGCCTTTTGCCATTCCATATGAAAAGAAAAATTGATTTTTCCATTTCTGGAAAGAAGGCTGTTGGAATTTTGACTTTGTTGAATCTCTAGATCACTTTGGGTAGTATTAACATCTTGACAATATTGTCTTCCAATCCGTTTAATAAGTCTTCTTTAATTTCTTTCAGCAATGTTTTATAATTTTCATCGTATAAGTCTTTCACTCCTTGGTTAAATTTATTCCTATGTATTTTATTTTCTTAGATTCAATTGTAAATGGAATCATTTTCCTTATTTCCCTTGCATATTTCTCATTGCTGGTGTATAAAAACCCAACAGATTTTTGTCTGTTGACCTTGTACCCTGCTGGTTTGCTACACTACTGTTATTTAGCTCTATAATCTTTCTTATGAATTCTTTGGAATTTTCTAAATATAGGATTATGTCATTTGTGAATAGAGATAATTTTACTACTTTTTCGATTTGTATACCATTTATTTATTTATTGGTCTTATTGCTCTGGCTGGGACTTTTAAAACAATATTGAATAAGAGCGATGAGAGCAGGCACCTTTGTCTTGTTTCCAGTATCAAGGGGAAAGCTCTCAATCTCACTCCATTAAGTATAATACTGGTTGGTTGTTTTTTCATGTATGTATTGAATCATATTGAGGGATTTCCCTTCTACTCCAATCTGCTTGAGGGTTTTTAATCAAGAAAGGGTGTTAGATTGTATCAAATGCTTTGTCTGCATCCATCATGTGGTTCTTTTCCTTTGTTCTATTGATGTGATGTATTACGTTAATTAATTTTCTAATGTTGAACCATCCTTACATTCTTGAAATGAATCCTGCCTGATCATGGTGTATGATTCTTTCTAATATGCTGTTGAATTTTATTCACTGGCATTTTGTTGATGATTTTTACATCAATATTCATAAGAATATTGGCCTATAGTATTCTTTTTGTAGTGTCATTGTTTTGGTATCAGGTTTATGTTTGCTTTCTGGAGTGAATTAAGGAATATTGCTTCCCTCTCTATCTTTTGAAAGAGTTTTAACAGGATAAGTGGCAATTCTTCTCTGTTTGAATTTCTTAGTGAAGCCATCTGGTCCAGGACTTTGTTTGAAGAGTTTTGATCACTGATTCAATATCTTTACTTGTAATTGTGTCTGCTGTGATTTTCTATTTCCTCTTGAGTCAGTTTGGGTGAGTTGTGTGCTTCAAAGAATTTGTCCATTTCATCTAGGTTATCTAGTTTGTTGCTGTATAATTATTCATAGTATTCTATTATAATTCTGTTTATTTCTATTGGATCAATTTGTAGTGTCTCCACTTACATGTCTTGTTTTAGTTATCTGTATCTTTTCTCTTTTTTTCCCTCATCAGTCTAACTGAAAATTTGTCAACTTTATTGATCTTTTGAAAGAACCGAAGTCTGGCTCTGTTGCTTCTATTATTTTCTATGTTCAATTTCATTTATTTATGCTCCGCTATTTGTTATTTGATTTATTTTGGTAGTTTTAGGCTTAATTTCCTCAAGTTGTAAAATTAGGCTGATTTGAGATCTTTTTTTTTTTTTATGTAGGCATGTATTGCTCTATGTTTCCCCTTGAATACTGCCTTCACTATAACCCATAAGTTTTGGCATGTAGTGCTTTCGTCTTCATTTGACTCTAAGTAATTTGCGATATCACTTTTGATTTCTTCCTTGACCTACTGATAGTTTAATAGTGTTTAATTTCCTTATGCTTGTGTATTTTTCAGGTTTTTCTTTTTTTTCTGTTATTGATTTCTAGTTTTTCCTCCATTGAGGTTAGAGAAAGTTCTTGTATGATTTCAATATTCTTAAATTTATTGAGATTTGATTTGTGACCTAACATGTGGTCTACCCTGGAGAGTGATTCATATTCACTGGAGTAGAATGCACATAGTGCTGTTGTTGGATAAAATGTTCTGTATATGTCCGTTAACTCTAGTTGGTGTATAGTGTCATTCAGGTCTTCCATTTCTTTATCTTCTTTCTAGATGTTCTGTCCAATATTAAAAGTGGTTTATCAAAGTCTAGAACTATTGTTGTGGTACTGTGCTTTTCTCACTTCAACTCTATCAGTTTTCACTATATATATTTAGGTATTCCAATATTGGGTGCATATATGTTTACGAATGTTAAATATTATTGATGAATTGACCCTTTGTCACAATACAATGTCCATCATTACATCTTCTACCTTATTTTATCTGAAGTCTACTTTGTCAGATATTAAGATTGCCACCCCAGCGTGGGATTTTTTTTTTTTTTCATCTTTTCACTTTCAACCTATTTGTGTCCTTGAATCTAAGGCGTGTCTCTTTTAAACAGCATAGTTAGATAATTTTTGTTTGTTTGTATGTTTGTTTTGTTTTAATCCATTCTGCCACTGTCTGCTTTAGATTGGAGCATTTAGTCCATTTACATTCACTGTAGTTTCTGATAAGTGACTTACTTCTGCCATTTTATTTTTTTTGCGTGACTTAAGCTTTCTTTGTGTTCCTTCTTTACAACTGCTTGCTTTTGTGTTTTGTTGCTTATTGCAGTGAGACATTTTGGTTTCCTTCATTTTCCTTTAGTGTATGTTTGTTGGAGGTATTTTATTTTTTTAATTAATTTTTATTGTTCTTTAAGTGAAAGTTTACAAATCAAGTCAGTCTCTCATACAAAAATTTATATACCCCTTGCTATACACTCCTAATTGTTCTCGCCTTAATGAGACAGTATGCTCCTTGCCTCCACTCTCTCCCCATGTCCATTCGGCCAGCTTCTGGTCCCCTCTGCCCTCTCATCACCACTCCAGACAGGAGATGCCAACACAGTCTCATATGTCTACTGGATCCAAGAAGCTTGTTCTTCACCAGTATCATTTTCCATCCCAAAGTCCAGTCCAATCCCTGTCTGAAGAGTTAGCTTTGGGAATGGTTCCTGTCTTGGGTTAACAGAAGGTTTGGGGACCATGATCTCTGGGGTACTTCTAGTCTCCATGAGACCATTAAGGCTGGTCTTTTTATGAGAATTTGCTCTCCTGCTCCTTCAGGGATTCTCTGTTTTGCTCCCCGTCATGGCAGTCATCAGTTGTAGTGGTGATGGTTGTATGCACTTGTTTTTGGTAGTGGCAGGGGGGCACATTCTGAGAAGGGCAGGGTGCTGACAGCCTTCCCCCAAGTGTCAGTGAGGAAGGAATGTCTCTGTTCTCTAGAGCACTCTGGTGGGTGGGCTCTGCAGCTGTAACTTAGGTACCCAGTGCTTATACCTGTAAAGACTGGTAGGCACCACTATCCTCAGACCCCTTTCGTGGGTGGCTAGGTGGCATGGATAGAGCCTCCAGCCCACAGGTCCCTGCTGTGGGTAGGTGAGGGCTCTGTTTAATAGACAGAGTGGTATCAGACCTCCAAAACCTGCTTCTCCACTGCACAGCTGAAACAATTACAGTCAGACCTCTAACAGATTTGCCCTAGCATTATAATAGTCACCTGGATCCATGTAGGGGTGAAAGCCAAAGTCTGTGGATTGCATATGCCTGGACTTGAGCCGCTTCTGCTCTGAGCTTCCAGATTAGAGGAGTTGGGAAAGTATTTTTCCTCCATTTGTTAATTTGCTCCTTCTCCCAGGCCAGAAGAATGGCTCTGAGAGGGCACAGCACGTTCTACCTCAGGCCCAGGGAAATCAACTGTTAATGAAGCTGGTTGGGGCAGAGTGGGGAGGGATCAGATAGGGGAGTATTTCAGAAGAAGGAGCTATTAGATTCACAGAATAAATTAGACAAAATCACCTATCTTGTGTAGAGAGCACTGTTTTATCTCAGGCTCCAGAGGCATGTGAAGCCTCTGTGCACTGGCTGGGTCCCTCCCACACTTGTCTTCTTTTGCTGAAGCAGTTTTGTCCTAAACTCCACAGCCAGACCCATGACTGTCACACCAGGGGGTCAGGGGAACTGCACTTTGTTTGTCTTCTTTCACTGGAGCAGCTGCTTCCTAAATGCCGCAGCCAGCCCTGATACCAAAACCAGGTAAACACACCACACACACACAAAAAAAATTTACAGAACTATATCCTTCATGAACATAGATGCAAAAATCCTCAACAAAATTCTAGCCAATAGAATTCAACAACATATCAAAAAAATAATCCACCACAACCAAGTGGGATTTATACCAGGTGTGCAAGGTTGGTTTAATATTAGAAAAAACATTAATGTAAGCCACCATATAAATAAAACAAAAGACAAAAAACACATGATCTTATCAATTGATGCAGAAAAGGCATTTGACAAAGTCCAGCACCCATTCATGATGAAAACTCTCAGCAACATAGGAATTGAAGGAAAATTCCTCAACATAATAAAGGGCATTTATACAAAGCCAACAGCCAACATCACCCTAAATGGAGAGAGCCTGAAAGCATTTCCCTTGAGAACGGGAACCAGACAAGGATGCCCTTTATCACTGCTCTTATTCAACATTGTGCTAGAGGTCCTAGCCAGAGCAATTAGGCTAGACAAAGAAATAAAGGGCACTGGATTGGCAAGGCAGAAGTAAAATTATCTCTATTTGCAGATGACATGATCTTATACACAGAAAACCCTAAGCAATCCTCCAGAAAACTACTGAAACTAATAGAAGTGTTTGGCAGAGTCGCAGGTTATAAGATAAACATACAAAAATCACTTGGATTCTTCTACATCAACAAAAAGAACATTGAAGAGGAAATCACCAAATCAATACCATTCACAGTAGCCCCCAAGAAGATAAAACACTTATGAATAAATCTTACCAGAGATGTAAAAGACCTATACAAAGAAAACTACAAAGTACTACTATAAGAAACTAAAAAGGACCTACTTAAGTGGAAAAACATACCTTGCTCATGGATAGGAAGACTTAACAAAGTAAAAATGTTTATTCTACCAAAAGCCATCTATACATATAATGCACTTCCGATCCAAATTCCAATGTCATATTTTAAGGGGATAGAGAAACAAATCACCAATTTCATATGGAAGGGAAAGAAACCCCGGGTAAGCAAAGCATTACTGAAAAAGAAGAAGAAAGTGGGAGGCCTCACTTTACCTGATTTCAGAACCTATTATACAGCCACAGTAGTCAAAACAGCCTGGTACTGGTACAACAACAGACACATAGACCAATGGAACAGAATTGAGAAGCCAGATATAAATCCATCCACATATGAGCAGCTGGTATTTGACAAAGGCCCAGTGTCAGTTAATTGGGGAAAAGATAGTCTTTTTAACAAATGGTGCTGGCATAACTGGATATCCATTTGCAAAAAAATGAAACAGGACCCATACCTCACACCATGCACAAAAACTAACTCCAAGTGGATCAAAGACCTAAACACAAAGACTAAAATGATAAAGAACATGGAAGAAAAATAGGGACAACTTTAGGAGCCCTAATACAAGGCATAAACAGAATACAAAACATTACCAAAAATGACGAAGAGAAATCAGATAACTGGGAGCTCCTAAAAGTCAAACACCTATGCTCATCTAAAGACTTCACCAAAAGAGGAAAGAGATCACCTACAGATTGGGAAAAAATTTTCAGCTATGACATTTCCGACCAGCGCCTGATCTCTAAAATCTATGTGATTTTGTTAAGACTCAACCACAAAAAGACAAACAACCCAATCAAGAAGTGGGCAAAGGATATGAACACACACTTCACTAAAGAAGATATTCAGGCAGCTAACAGATACATGAGAAAATGCTCTCGATCGTTAGCCATTAGAGAAATGCAAATTAAAACTACGATGAGATTCCATCTCACTCCAACAAGGCTGGCATTAATCCAAAAAACACAAAAGAATAAATGTTGGAGAGGCTGTGGAGAGACTGGAACTCTTATACACTGCTGGTGGGAATGTAAAATGGTACAACCACTTTGGAAATCTATCTGGCGTTTCCTTAAAAAGTTAGAAATAGAACTACCATACAACCCAGAAATCCCACTCCTCGGAATATACCCTAGAGAAATAAGAGCCTTCACACGAACAGATACATGCACACCCATGTTTATTGCAGCTCTGTTTACAATAGCAAAAAGCTGGAAGCAACCAAGGTGTCCATCAATGCGTTAATGGTTAAATAAATTACGGTATACTCGCACAATGGAATACTACGCATCGATAAAGAACAGTGATTAATCTGTGAAACATTTGATAACATGGAGGAACCTGGAAGGCATTATGCTGAGTGAAATTAGTCAGATGCAACAGGACAAATATTGTGTAAGACCACTATTATAAGATCTTGAGAAATAGTATAAACTGAGAAGAACACATACTTTTGTGGTTATGGGGGGGAGGGAGGGGGGTGGGAGAGTGTTATTTACTGATTAGTTAGTAGATAAGAACTACTTTAGGTGAAGGGAAGGATAATACTCAATACACGGAAGGTCAGCTCAACTGGACTGGACCAAAAGCAAAGAAGTTTCCTGAATAAACTGAATGCTTCAATGGTCAGCGGAGCAAGGGCGGGGGTTTAGGGACTATGGCTTTAGGGGACTTCTAAGTCAACTGGCAAAATAATTCTATTATGAAAACATTCTGCATCCCACTTTGAAGAGTGGCACCTGGGGTCTTAAATGCTAACAAGCAGCCATCTGAGATGCATCAATCGGTCTCAACCCACCTGGAGCAAAGGAGAATGAAGAACACCAAGGTCACACGATAACTATGAGCCCAAGAGACAGAAAGACCCACATGAACCAGAGACTTACATCATCCTGAGACCAGAAGAACTAGATGGTGCCTGTCTACAACCCATGACTGCCCTGACAGGGAGCACAACAGAGAACCCCTGAGGGAGCAGGAGAACACTGGGTTGCAGACCCCAAATTCTCATAAAAAGACCATACTTAATGATCTGACTGAGACTAGAAGAATCCCAGCAGTCATGGTCCCCAAACCTTCTGCTGGCCCAGGACAGGAACCATTCCCAAAGACAACTCATCAGACATGGAAGGGACTGGACAATGGGTTGGAGAGAGATGCTGATGAAGAGTGAGCTAATTGTATCAGGTGGACACTTGAGACTGTGTTGGCATCTCCTGTCTGGAGGGGAGATAGGAGGGTAGAGAGGGTTAGAAACTGGAAAACCGTCACGAAAGGAGAGACCGGAAGGAGGCAGCGGGTTGACTGGTTAGGGGGAGAGTAAGTGGGAGTATGGAGTAAGGTGTGTATATAAGCTTATATGTGACAGACTGACTTGACTTGTAAACTTTCACTTAAAGCACAATAAAAATTACTAAAAAAAATTCTTTTGTTGTGCTTTAAGTGAAAGTTTACAAATCAAGGCAGTCTCTCATACAAAAATTTATATACAACAGGGTATATATTTCTAATTGCTCTCAACCTAATGAGACAGTACACTCCCCTCCACTCTATTTTCATGTCCATGCAGCCAGCATCTGACCCCCTCTGCTCTGTCACCTCCCCTCCAGGTAGGAGATGCCAACATGGTCTCATGTGTTTACTTGATCCAAGAAGCTCATTCTTCACCAGTATCAATTTCTATCCCATAGTCCAGTCCAATCCCTGTCTGAAGAGTTGGCTTTGGGAATGATTCGTGTTTTGGGCTAACAGAAGGTCTGGAGACCAGGACCTCCAGAGTCCTTCTAGCCTCAGTCAGATCATTAAGTTTGGTCTTTTTACAAGAATTTGGGGTCTGCATCCCACTGCTCTCCTGCTCCCTCAGGGGTTCTCTGTTGTGTTCCCAGTCAGGGCAGTCATCGGTTGTAGACAGGCACCATCTAGTTCTTCTGGTCTCAGGCTGATGTAGTCTCTGGTTTGTGTGGCTCCTTCTGTCCCCTGGACTTGTAATCTCCTTGTTTCTTTGGTGTTCTTCACTCTCCTTTTCACCAGGTGGGTTGAGACTCATTGATAAATATTAGATGGCCGCTTGCTAGTGTTTAAGACCCCAGATGCCACTCTCCAAAGTGGGTTGCAGAATGTTTTCAGAATAGATTTTATTATGCCAATTGACTTAGATGTCCCTTGAAACCATGGTCCTGAAACCCCTGTCCCTGCTATGCTGGCCTTCGAAGCATTCAATTTATTTCTGAAACTTCTTTGCTTTTGGTTTAGTACAGTTGTGCTGAACTCTCCTACATTGTGTGTCGTCTTTCCCTTCAGCAAAATTAGTTCTTATTTACTAACTAATTAGTGAAAACCCCTCTCCCTCCCTCCCTCCCCCCCTCATAACAATCCTCTGTTTCAACTGTTTCTCCAGTTTTATAATAGTGGTCTTACAAAATATTTGTACTTTTGCAACTGACTAATTTCATTCAGGATAATGCCTTCCAGATTCCTCCATGTTACAAAATGTCTCAGGGATTCATTATTTTTTATTGATGCACAGTATTCCATTGTGTGAACATACTATAATTTATCCATTCATGTATTGATGGGTGCCTTGATTGCTTTTTACTATTGTAAACAGTGCTGCAGTGAACATGGGTGTACATATGTCTGTTCGTATAAAGGCTCTTAATTCTCTAGGATATATTCCAAGGAGTGGGACTGCTGGATCATATGGTAATTCTGTTTCTAGTTTTTTAAGGAAGTTCCAAATCAATTTCCAAAGTAGTTGTGCCATTTTACATTCACACCAGCAGCGTATGTGTTCCAGTCTCTCCACAACCTCTCCAACATTTATTATTATGTATTTTTTGGATTAATGTCAGCCTTGTTAGAGTGAGATGGAATTGCATTGTAGTTTTGATTTGCATTTCTCTCTATAGGGTCGCTATGAGTCAAAATCGACTCGACGGCAATGGGCAATGGCTAATGATCATGAACATTTCTTCATGTATCTGTTAGTGACCTGAATCGTCTTTAGTGAAGTCCCTGTTTATATCCTTTGCCCATTTTTTAATTAGGTTATTTATCTTTTTGTCATTGAGTTTTTGCAGCATCATGTAGATTTTAGAGATCAGACGCTGATCAGAAATGTCATAGCTAAAAACTTTTTCCCAGTCTGTAGGTAATCTTTTGACTCTTTTGGTGAAGTCTTTGGATGAGCATAGGTGTTTGATTTTTAGGAGCTCCCTGTTATCTAGATTCTCTTCTGCATTGTTAGCAATGTTTTGTATGCTGTTTATGTCATGTATTAGGGCTCTTAGCATTGTCCCTATTTTTTCTTCCTTGATCTTTATCATTTTAGATTTTATATTTAGGCCTTTGATTGGTTTTGTGTTCGTTTTTGTATGTAGTGTGAGGTATGGGTCTTGTTTAATTTTTTGCAGATGGATATCCATTTATGGCAGCACCATTTGTTAAAAAAGACTGTCTTTTCCCCATTTAACTGTTTTGGGGCCTTTGTCAAATATCAACTGCTCATATGTGGATGGATTTATGTTTGGATTCTCAATTTTGTTCCATTGGTCTATGTATCTGTTGTTGTACCAGTACCAGGCTGTTCTGACTCCTGTGGCGGTATAATAGGTTCTAAAATCAGGTAGAGTGAGGCCTCCCACTTTGTTCTGGGGCATCTTGCCCTTCCATATGAATTTGGTGATTTGTTTGTCCATCTCATTAAAAAATGTCATTGGAATTTGGATTGGAATTGCATTGTATCTATAGATGGCATTTGGTAGAATGGACATTTTTACAATGTTAAGTCTTCCTATCCATGAGCAAGGTATGTTTTTCCACTTATGTAGGCCTGTTATGTTTTCTAGCAGTATTGTCTTTTAGTTTTCTTTGTGTAGGTCTTTCACATCTCCGGTAAGATTTATTCCTAAGTATTTGATTTTCTTGGGAGCTACTGTAAGTGGTATTAATTTGGCTATTTCCTCCTCGATGTTCTTTTTGTTGTTGTAGAGGAATCCAACTGATTTTTGTGTGTTTATCTTCTATCCTGATACACTGCTGAACTCTTGTATTAGTTTCAGTAGTTTTCTTGAGGATTCCTTAGGGTTTTCAGCGTACAAGATCGTGTCATCTGCAAATAGATACTATTGCTTCTTCCTTGCCATTCTGGATGCCCGTTATTTCTTTATCTAGCCTAATTGCTCTGGCTAGGACCTCCAGCATAATGTTGAATAAAAGAGTGGTGATAAAGAGCATCCTCGTCTGGTTCCCAATCTCAAGAGGAATGCTTTCAGAATGTTTCCATTTAGGATGATGTTGGCTGTTGGCTTTGTATAAATGCCCTTTATTATGTTGAAGTTTTTTCCTTCTATTCCTGTTTTGCTAAGAGTTTTTATCGTTAATGGGTACTGAACTTTTTCAAATGCCTTTTCTTCAGCAATTGATAAAATCATGTGCTTCATGTTTTTTGTTTTATTTATATGATGGATTATATTAATTGTTTTTCTAATGTTGGACCATCCCTGCATACCTGGTATGAATTCCACTTAGTCATGGTGAATTATTTTTTCTGATATGTTGTTGAATTCTACTGGCTAGAATTTTGTTGAGGATTTTTACATCTATGTTCATGAGGAATACCCACCAAAACCCACTGCTCATGAGGGATATAGGTCTGTAATTCTCTCTCTTTTTTGGTGTCTGTACCTGGTTTTGGCATCAGAGATATGCTGGCTTCATAGAATGAGTTTGGGAATATTCTGCCCTTTTCTACGCTCTGAAATACCTTTAGCAGCAGTGGTGTTAACTCTTCTCTGAAAGTTTGGTAGAACTCTGCAGTGAGGCCGTCCTGGCCTGGGCTTTTTTTTGTTGGGAGTTTTTGATTACCTTTTCAATCTCTTCTTTTGTTATGGGTCTATTTAGTATTTCTACCTTTGTGTTATTTTAGGTCGGTAGTGTGTTTCTAGGAATTCATCCATTTCTTCTAGGTTTTCAAATTTGCTAGTGTACAATTTTTCATAGTAATCTGATATGATTCTTTTCAATTCAGTTGGGTCTGTTGTAATATCACCTATCTCATTTCTTATTTGGGTTATTTGCTTCTGCTCCTGTTTTTCTTTTGTCAGTTTGGCCAGTGGTTTATCAATTCTGTTAATTTTTTCAAAGAACTAGCTTTTGGTCTTGTTAACTCTTTTAATTGTTTTTCTGTTCTCTGTCTCATTTAATTCTGCTCTAATTTTTATTAGTTGCTTTCTTCTGGTGCCTGAGGGTTACTTTTGTTGCTTTCACTTTCTTTGTTCAAGTTGTAGGGATAATTCTTTGATTTTGGCCCTTTCTTCTTTTTGTATGTGTGCATTTCTTGACACAAATTGACCTCTGAACACTGCTTTCATTGTGTCCCAAATGTTTTAATGAAGTGTTTTCATTCTCGTAGGATTCTATGAATTTCTTTATTCCATCCTTAATGTCTTCAGTAACGTAGTCATTTTGGAGCATGGTATTGTTCAGTTTCCATTGTTTGGTTTCTTTTCTTGCTTTTTCTGTTATTGATTTCAACTTTTATGGTCTTATGGTCAGAGAAGATTCTTTGTAATATTTCAATGTTTTGGATTCTGCTAAAGCTTGCTTTATGACCTAATATGTGGTCTATTCTAGAGAATGTTCCATGTGCACTAGAAAAGAAAGTTTACTTGGTTGCTGTTGGGTGCAGTGTTCTGTATATTTCTACGAGGCCAAGTTGGTTGATTGTGGCATTTAGATCTTCCATGTCTTTATTCAGCTTCTTTCTGGATATATCCTGTCCTTCGCCGAGAAGTGGTGTGTTGAAGTCTCCTACTATAATTGTGGAGCTGTCTATCTCACTTTTAAATGCTGTTGCAGTATGTTTGATGTATCTTGCAGCCCTGTCATTGGGTAAATAAACAGTTAATATGGTTATATCCTGGTATATTGTACCTTTTGTCATTATATAGCATCCTTCCTCATTGTTCATGGTGGATTTAACTTTAAAGTCTATTTTGTAAGAAATTAATACTGCTACTCCTGCTCTTATTTGATTGTTTTTTTCCTGGTATATTTTTTCCATTCTTTGAGTTTTGGTTTGTTTGTGTCTCTGAATTTAAGGTTTGTCTCTTGTAGGCAGCATATAGACTGATCGTGTTTTTTTAATCCATTCTGCCACCTTATGTCTCTTTATTTGTGCATTTAGTCCATTTACATTCAGCATAGTTATAGATAGGTATGAGTTTAGTTCTGTCATTTTGATGTCTTTTTTTGTTTTGTAGACAGTTTCTTTTTCCCACTTAATTTTTCGTGCTGAGTAGTTTACATGGTGTCTTTTTCTCGTATTTGTTGTTGTTGATTTTGTTTCTGCTGCGTCTCTATTTTTTTCTTGTATTTTATTTTGATGAGTAGCATAGTTAGTTTTCTTTGGGGTTATATTAATATTTACCAGTATTTTACTAATTTTAAACCTGACTTTTATTTCTTTATATCGCCTTGTATTCCTCTCCACATGAAAGATCTGTGACTACTTTTTTTAGTCCCTCTTTATTGTTTTAAAATGTCTTCTTTTACATAATATCATCACTGTTTCCCTGTTTTGAGGTTTTTTTTAATCTTGATTTATTTTTGTGATTTCCCTGTCTGGGTTGACCCCTGTTCCAGTTGTCCAGTGTTCCAGTTTTGGGTTGATACATCATATTATTGAACTTTTAACCAAAGAACTCCTTTTAGTATTTCTTGTAGTTTTGGTTTGCTTTTTATATATTGCCTAAACTTCTTTTTATCTGGAAATGTCCTAATTTCACCTTCATATTTGAGAGACAGTTTTGCTGGATATATGATTCTTGTCTGGCAATTTTTCCATTTAATGCTTTATATAAGTCATCCCATTGCCTTCTTGCCTGTACGGCTTCTGCTGAGTAGTCCAAGCCTATTCTTGTTGACCCTCCTTTCTAGGTGACTTTTTGTTTATCCCTAGCTTCTCTTAAAATTCTCTCTTTATCTTGGTTTTAGCAAGTTTGATTATAATATGTCTTGGTGACTTTCTTTTAAAATCTATCTTATGTGGAGTTTGGTGAGCATCTTGGATAGATATCTTCTCATCTCTCTGCCAACAAATCTTCAACAATTCTCTCTGTATTTTCTGTTGTCCCTCCCTCTTCCGGCACTCCAATCACTCATAGGTTATTTTTCTTGATAGAGTCCCATGTGATTCTTAAAGTTCCTTCATTTTTTAAAATTATTTTATCTGATTTTTCTTCAAATATGTTATCTTCAAGCTCAGCAGTTCTGCCTTCCACTTGCTCTATTCTGCTCCTCTGACTTTGTATTGAGTTTTCTAATTCTATGATTTTATTGTTAATCTTCTGAATATCTGATTGCTGTCTTTCTATGGAATCTCGCAGTTCATTAATTTTTTCATTTTGTTGTTGAATAACCTTTTTAATTTCTTCAACTACTTTATCTGTGTGTTCCTTGGCTTGTTCTGCATTTTGCCCAATCTCCTTCCTATTCTCATTCCTGATGTCTTGAAGAGTTCTGTATATTAATCTTTTGAATTCTGCATCTGGTAATTCCAGGAAGGCACCTTCATCCAAAAGATCTGTTGACTCTTTGTTTTGAGAGCTTGTTGAAATGATTATGGTCTGTTTCTTTATGTTACTTGATATTGACTATTGTCACCAAGCCATCTATAAGTTATTGTGTTACTTTATTTTGTGTTCGCTTACTGTATCCTAGCTTATTGTTTTGTTATATTTTGATATGCCCAAATGGGCTGCTTGAGTGAGCTAGCTTGATTATTTTTGCCTTTGAAGCTCTGATGCCCTGTCCCCAGATGGCTAGAGGTGTTATCAGGTATCAGTCTAGGAGTCCATTCACTTTTCTTGTATGAATTCAGCTCTGGTGTCCAGGTAGCTGATCATCAAGTGTGTGGTATAGGCTCTGTCCTACAATCTTAGGGGGCAGGGGTGATTGGTTTAAGTATCGGTATCTGGTTGTTGCAGGGGTTCACTCTCTGAACAAGGCAGGGGGCTGACAACCATCCCCCATTTTTCTGTGAGGACAGCACATCCCTCTTCCCTTCAGCGTACAGGTGGGTGAATTCTGCAGACAGACCACTGGCACCCAATACTTTTGGTTGTAAAGACTGGGAGGTACCAGTTATCCTTGGACCCTTGTCACTGGTGGCTGGGTGATCTGAGTGGAGCCACCAGTCCTTAGGCCCCTAACACGTGTAGGTGAGGACCCTGTTTAATAGACACAGTGGTGTCAAATATCAACTACCCACCTCTTTACCGCACAGCTGAAACATTTGCAGTCTGCCAACAGGGCCTATTCTCCTGAAATAGGCCCACACAGGTCCATGCAGTGGGAAAAAGTATTTAAAGTCCATGGGCCATTTATGTCTGGATAGGAGCTGCTTCAGTCCTGAGCTACCCTGGTTAGTGGAGCTGGCAAATTATCTTTTCCCCCAATTGTGAATTTATTCTTACTCTAAGGCTGGGAGGATGGCTCCAGGTGCACAGCTGGACCTATCAGAGGCCCAGGCAAGTCAAGAGCTACTGAAGCCAGCTTGGGGGCTGGGGACACAGTAAAATATACGCATGTACTTAGTTTTTGCTGAGAGCATCATTTCTCTCTGGCTCTGGAGGTGTGAGTATGCTGTTCAGCTGGCTGCTTTTCCCTGAGGAAACTGCAGCCAAACTCTACCACCAGCCCACTGCAGCCACTCCCCGGAATGGGGCCTGAGGGATGCCAGTGATTCAGGTCTGGTAACTTCTCTCCACTTTTGAACTCTCTCTCCCTCCTCCTGCCACTCAGTCCATTTTCTAACTTTACCTATGATGTTCAGGACTCCTTTCTTGTCATAAACACAATCGTTTCACTTGTTTTTCCTGGTCTTTGTTGTAAGAGGGATTGCAGGATGCATCTGGCTATTCTGCCATCTTGTCCCTACCTCCTCCGGTATTTTCTTAAAAAGAAGGTTACCATAAATATTACATTTAACATCTTGCATTTATAAAATCCTACAGTAAGTTGATACTAACTTATCTTCAGTAGCGTGCAAGAGATTCTATACCTGTACAATCCCATTTTGTTTTGCTATCACAGATTATTTCATAGTATTTCATGTACATTTTAACATAATTTTATTCTTGCTTTTTATATGTTTGTCGTTAGAAAGCTTAAACAGCAAAACAATTAGAGTTACCATGCATTAATACCTTATTACTTGTTCTTACACTTGTCCATACAATTACCTTTCCTTGAGATCTTTCTTTTTATCTATGACTTTGAAATTTATTTTGAAACACCGTCTAGCATATTTTCTCTCCCATCTTTAAGGCTCCCATTAGTAATTTTTGTGGGGCCCATCGGGTAGATATGAACCCTCTCAGCTTCCTTTTGTTTGGAAATATGTTTACTTCAGCCTCGTTTTTGGAGGACAGTTTCACTGGGGATGATATTCTTGGTTGAAAGTTTGTTTTTTGGTTTTCGTGCATGTGTGTTTGTTTTGTTTTTCTTTCAGCCATTTATATCATTTTCTTGCCTTCTGGCCTCCAATGTTTCTAAGAAGAAATAAGCATTTAAACTTATTGGGAATCCTTTATGTGTGATTATTAGCTTCTCTTACTGCTTTAGGATTCTGTCTTTTTTTTTTTTTTTTGAGAGCCTGATTATGGTGTGTTTCTTTGTAGGTCTCTTTTGATTTAACCTGCTTGGATTTCTTTGGGCTTCTTGGATTTGTAGATTCATGACCTTCATTAGATTTGGGGAATTTTTTGTCGTTATTTCTTCAAATATTCTTTCTGTGGCTTTCTCTCTCTCTCATTTCCCTCTGGAATTCCTATGGTACCGATTAGGCCTCTTCATGTTCCATAATTCCATTTAAGCTTGATCAGCACTCTTGAGCCTCTGTTCTTGTTGCTGTTCAGCCCCTGCAATTTTTAGCGTCTTATCTTCTAATTTGCTGATTCTTTCATCTGCCCGAACAAATCTGTTGTTATAGTCTTCCATCGTGTTTCTCATTTCATTTATTGTCTCTTTTGGTTGCAATATTTTTGTTAGATTTCTTTGTAGAGTGTCTCTTTTTTTTATTCTTATTTGTCCGTGTATTGATTTCCTTATTTCTTCTTGATCTTTGTCTATGTTTTTCCTTAGTTCTTTGATTATGTTTACCTCTAGAATGAGATTTGATATAATGTGATCACCTCCATGATGGGATCTGCTTTGAGTAGCGAATGAGTTGAAAGGAAGTTTCCTTGAGGATGTGGCCTGCATCCAATATAGGTGGACTTTCTGACAAGGCTTGCAGGCTTTTGCTTGCTCTGAATCCTGCAGCTGGCTCCTGTTCCTCTGACCTACAGTTCTTGAGACTTGAGCTAGCAGCTTACCTGCAGTCTTGTCTGTTGATCTTGGGATTTGTCGGTCTTTGCAGTTTGTGAGCAAGAGCCCTGCTGACTGAATTGTCAGTACTGGATTTGCCAGCCCCTGTGGCTGTATTAATCAGGAGAAGCCTCTATCCTGACCCACAGGCTTGGGACATTCCAGCCTCTACAGCTGTGTCAGTTATTTCTTTGATATAAATCTCTCTCTATATATAGAACTCAGTCTAAGACATCGATGAATGTCAGTTTTCTCCTTTGTGGAAGATTTAAGTTGACAAAAGTGTAATTAAACTCTCATTTGTATTTCCTTCTCCCCGTTTTTCCTTCCTTTTCCTCCTCCCTTCCTCCTAAGAGTGAAAATGCAGCAATAGTAAATGTTGTAATTGTATCATTAAATTTCTGTATGTGGGACATATGTAAAAGTACATCATTATAACTGCAAGTGTGCAATGAGGATGGCAAAAAATAAATAAGTTTGGGAGAATGATTGTTATTTAACTTAGGATTTCCCTTGTTCTAGCAAATTTGAGATGTGGGAATGAGTAAGATGTTTGGAAGAGCAGCTCAGCTGTTAGTTTCACATACCATTGTACATAAATCTAACAAGTTTCTTTTAATGAGATTTTTGACTGATGACATGATTAAATTACACATGTCTGTGATGTCACATATCTGGGTGAAAACATTCTTGGTGTCAAACAGATAAAAACTCTAGTTTGACACCAAATGAGGCCACTTTAAGAACTTAAGTAATGCAGTCTAGGTTTACCAGAATATTCCCATTTCCTTTATTCTTCCTCAAAATGACTCCAGCAACTTCAGGGAAATTATCTATCACTGTGTGCTTTGTAAAGACTAATTATGCATCTTCCTGTCTAGGGAAATATGCAATAAAGGGAAAATATTGCCTCAAATACATGTGTAAATCCCAGCATCTTAAGTACATACTATATCACAGCCATCAATTTCTTTGGGAAATGCTAAAGTAGTAGCTGTCTTTGGTATGAAGGAGTTCCAAATTTTGTTGGATATACTTTGAAAACTTAATATGATTTAGTATTTTTTGGTCATCCACTATATTCTGGATACTGAATATAAGAAATTCTATGCAATCAAGATAAGAATACATTATGTATAGACATTAGCACCAGATAGACTGTAATTGGATAAAAATTGAGAAAATAAGGATCAGGGGAACAAACAAATTGAAAAATTTTCTAATTAGATTATATTGGAATAACTCTTAAGCAAAGTGATATTTGATCTTAGCTTTAAAGAGTGCAAATTTTATACACATCATTATAGTAAAGAAAGTGTAGGATTAGGAGGTGAGTCAGGTAATACCATAGGGGAAAACCTATTAACTGATAGAATCATTGTGGTCAGTTAGCTTATACTCTGACAGACACATTTGTATTAAAATGGAAAATATTCATTGTCTTAGTCGCTTAGTATTACTATAACAGATATAATACAAGTCGGTGGTTTTAACAAACAGAAATTTATTTTCTCACAGTTCTGCAGGCTAGAGTTCAGGGCTCTTTTTCTAGGGGGATGCTTTCTCTCTCTGTTGTCTCTAGAGAAAGGACTTTGTCTCTTTTCAGTCTGTGTTCCTCACTTCCTTGGTGATCTTCACGTGGCTTAGCATCTATCTTCCCCATCTCTGCTTGCTTCTCTGTCCTAATCTGATCTTTTTATATCCCAAAGGTAATTGACTTAAAACAGACCCTACGTTGACATGCCTTTTTAATGTAAAAAAGACAACCCATTCCTAAACAGGATTATAGCCACAGGTATAGGGGTTAGAATTTACAAAACATAGTTTTGGAAGAAACAATTCAATCCATAGTATTCATCGTATATTGATAAGTAAAACATGGAATAGCCTTCCAAGAGCATATCCATTTTAATCTAATTACTGTGAGCAATACATGTGCCACAAATTTATCTGTATAAGAATATGATCTAAAATCCAAAAGATAATCCACTCTGATATTAAGAATAATTAGATTATCTAGTACCAACCTAAATTATCTGGTACCATTCTAATTTTTCAATAAGTATGATCTATTTTATATACTTATAGAAAAATTTTGACATTTCTTTACTTCTTCTATTGATGAATTTCATGGTGTTTGTATTTGTTACTTTAGGTAGAGTTCTAGAAGCTTGTATTACCACAAAATGAAACACCATGGGCTCCATATTTTAACAAGTATGTGACTTCCTAAGAGTAGGGCTTAGTTTATAAGAGAAAACTACAGTGAATTGGGCCAAAAGAAACAAAACTCCAACAGATAACAAAGGGGAATAAGAAAAGTCTTTTCTAATATTTCAAGTGTAAAAGTAACTCAGAACATGAAGTCTTAAGTCCATTAATAAGTAAAGAGGCTTATGAAATCTGCAATAACATCAAAATAGCAGAGTTGTTGACCTGGTTTTAAGATGGGTGCTTAACAAGAGTTGTTTTCTTTAAAAATGATGCAGCAATTAGGATTGTCATCTGAATTTATAAGCTACACAGTGATAAAGGCAGAAGTAATAGGAAGAAACACTTTAAACATTTAAGCCTAAACAAATCACTATCTAGTTGAGACAATCCAAGGTGTTCAAAACGAGGCAACAAACAGCATTGAGATAACTCTGTAAAATCATTACAGAACTTGAATGTCACTTTCTGGTATTACACAAATATGCAGGCTAATGACTATGAAGTTGCAAGGCACTAGATTTTAGGTTTAATGAAAAAATAACACACATATATATAAGAAATTAGAAACTATCAGCATCAAGCAAAAAAAAAGCCATTTGAATTTAAGAAAAAACTTAAATGTTTATATATCAGAATCAGAATAAGATTCTTATTAGTAAATAAAGAACACACTAGAATCACACGTAGCGTAGATAAGCTCAGTAAACCAATCATTTATTCTCTATTCATAGCTATATATTCCAATTTTTCCCTCAAACCATGGCACCCATTTCATCTTATTCAGAATGAATTGCTCAGAATCAATATTTACATTATTATAATTTACCTTGCAAATTATATGGTATTTCTACCAATACCTAAGAGACATTTATTTATTTATGCTAGGTCAATTTAGTAAAAACTTGACTTCCCTTATGAAATATTTAATTTAAAAATTAATAAATAAATACATTAATTAATTTAACAATTTCTTCCTGATATGCTTCAAATACTTAACCACAAAGGTGTGTGCTTGTTGTTAGGTGCCTCGAGTTGATTCCAACTCATAGCAATCCTAGTACAACAGAACCAAACATAATCATTGCTATGCTTCAGCCCATTGTTGCAGTCAGTGTGTCAATCCATCATGTTGAGGGTCTTCCTCTTTTTCGCTCACCCTCTACTTTACCAAGCATGATATCCTTCTCCAGGGACTGATCCCTCCTGATAACATGCCCACAGTATGTGAGACAAAGTCTTACCATCCTTACTTCTAAAGACCATTCTGACTGTATTTCTTCCAAGACAGATTTGTTCATTTTTTTGGCAGTCCATGGTATACTCCTTATTCTTTGCCAATACCATAATTCAAAGGCGTCATCTTCTTCATTTTTCTTACTCATTGTCCAGCTTTCGTATGCACGTGAAGTGATTGAAAACACCATGACTTGGGTCAGGCACATCTTAGTCCTTAAAGTGACATCTTTGCTTTTAACACTTTTAAAGAGGTCTTTTGCAGAGATTTGCCCAATTCAATGCGTATTTTGATTTCTTGACTGCTGCTTCCCTAGGAGTTGATTGTGGATCCAAGTGAAATGAAATCCTTGACAACTTCAATCTTTTCTCCATTTATCATGATGTTGCTTATTGGTCCAGTTGTTTGGATTTTGTTTTCTTTATGTTGAGGTGTAGTCCATACTGATCTTCATCAGTAAGTGCTTCAAGTACTCTTCACTTTCAGCAAGCAAGGTTGTGTCATTTGCTTAGAGCAGGTTGTTGATGAGTCTTCCTCCAATCCTGATGCCACAGCCTTCATATAGTCCAGCTTCTCAGATTATTTGCTCAGCGTACAGATTGAATGAGTATGTCGAAAGGATACAACTCTGATACACACCTTTTCTGACTTTAAACCAAGCAGTATCGCCTTGTTTTGTTTGAAGGGCTGCCTCTTGGTCTTGGTCAAAAAAGTGTAGGTGTTTTAAATCTATGCCTTATTAAAACTGACATCATGATAAAAGTCTATGGATGATAACTAGGAGGAGACACAGCTAATAAGAATTTTTCAGAAAGGCATGTACTTTCCAAGACCAAATACTCTTCCTATTTATATAAAACCAAAGCAAACCAAACCAGTTGCTGTTGAGTCGATTCTGACTCATAGAGACACTATTGGACAGGGTTGAACTGCCCCATAGCATTTCCAAGGAATGCCTGGTGGATTCGAACTTCTGACATTTTAGTTAGAAGCAGTAGCTCTTAATCACTGCACCACCAGGTTTCCAATCTGAAAGTCCCTCTCATTGTAGGAAAATAACCTTTATCACAAGTAGCCTAAAAATGATGTTTACAACAGTTTAATATGATTTATAAGGTGCCTTCAATTATGCTATCATAATTAATCTTCACAACAACACTTTCTAAAAGGAATTTATCAATTTGTCTTTCTTTCAGGAGTATTTCTTGAGTGCTTACTCCATATCTACTCTAGTTTCATAATATGTTTTGACATTAAATCCTCTTTTCTATTTTTTTTCTATTTACTTCTGTATAATGCTATTAAAATTTTTTTGTTGGGACAGGTGATAAATCCATGTGAGATTTTGATTGAGATTATATAAGAGCATAATATAATGTAGTATAATATAGCATAGTCTATTATATTATTATGTTATGATTGTATTAACTAATCTGGAAAAACTAACTTTTTGCTAATATTGTCTTCTCCACTCCCAGGAATATGGCAAATCTCTGAATTTATTCAATTCTAGTTTTAAAATCTTCAATTTGTTTTATATTTGTGTTTTTTTAATGAAAGAGTTTCACCATTCTTTTAGGCTTATTTTGAGTAATTTGTTATTGCTGAAGTGTAGTTCATGCCCCATCTTCTACAACTCAAGTGCCAAAAAATCATTAATCCAGATGCTGCTACCTACCTGAACGAGGAAGAAGGGAATGGGAAAGCGTTGTGGATTGAATTATGTCCCCCAAAATATGTGTTGTAAATCCTAACCCTTATACCTGTCGTATGAATGTGAATGGGTTTTCTTTGTTATGCTAATGTGGCAGTATTACTGTAAGGTATGTCTTAAATCAAACTCTTTTGAGATATAAAAGAGGAGGTTAAGAAAGCAAGCTGAGATGGAGAAGGAAAGATACCAGGCCACATTAAGATCACCAAGGGAATGAGGAACACGAGCTAAAAAGAGACAAGACCTTCCTCCAGAGACAGTGAACCTGTACACTGAAATTGGGCTTCTAATCTTCTAACCATGAGAAAATAAATTTCTGTTTGTTAAAGCCACCTGCTTGTGGTATTTCTGTAATAGTAACACTAGATAACTAAACACGAAGTGTCGACACTCTTTTGCTGCAACAACTCAACAAGTGACCCTGAGTTTGCCCACAGGTCTGTTTCTTTCCAGGTGTTCAGTATTCCAGGCATCGAGGACAAAAGATCTTACTTCTCACAGCACTTTCCAGACTGTCTCAGAACTTGGCCCCCTTTCTTCATTCAAATCTTGTCAGCTCTCCATCTCCTAGGCATTGCTTTGTTTTTGGTGAACTTAAAAATCCTCTACTCATTTTTCACTATTTTTATAAAAACATCTTTAAAACTGTGGATCGCTTTTATCATTCCTGGGGATTTGGAGCAGTTGGTGGAGGTCCAATATGTTTACCATATGGAACTGGATCATATTTTCTTATTTACAGTTAAATCATTTTAGCTTTTGAACTATATTTTCATAAAAATGTTGAATACAGTTCTAAATGTATTACTATTATAAATAGTGATTAGTACCAAATCCTTAAGTATGTTAAACTTTTGGAAAGATGCTTTCATTTACCATTGTCCTCAACCTGTATTAATCTGACTTTTGGGCCTATAAGTCCAACAAAAAACACCTCTTATTAAGGAAATAAGTGACATCCACATCAACATATTATTGTACTTTTATACCTTTTAACTTTGAAATCTAACATTTTTTTAATAATTGGTCAAGCTTCTTTATTCGTTTTACTGTTTCTTCAAAATAGTTATTTCAGCCTTAGTTTCCAAAAAAAAAAAAAAAAGAAAGAAATAATAACGCAACATCGATTTATACCATGCTGGAAAAAATGAGAAAATTATACTATTATTTCCTTCCTCAAGTAGACACACGTCATTGTTGTTAGGTGACGTTGAGTTGGTTCTCACTCATAGCTACCCTATGCACAACAGAACAAAACACTGCCTAGTCCTGCACCATCCTGATAATTATTGCTATGCTTGAACCCATTGTTGCAGCCACTGTGTCAATCCATCTCATTGAAAGTCTTCCTCTTTGTCACTTACCATCTACTTTACCAAGCATGATGCCCTTCTCCAGAGACTGATCCCTCCTGACATGTCCAAAGTATTTGAGACATAGTCTTACCAACCTTGCCTCTGAGCATTCTGGTTGTACTTCTTCCAAGACACATTTGTTCATTCTTTTGGTAGTCTAGGGTATATTCAATATTCTTCACCAACACCACAATTCAAAGCGTCTATTCTTCATTGGTCTTCCTTATCCATTGTCCAGCTCTCACACGCATAGGAAGCAATTGAAAACACCATGGCTTGGGTCAGGCGCACCTTAGTCCCCAAGGTGACATCCTTGCTTTTTAACACTGTAAAGAGATCTTTTGCAGCCGATTTGCCCAAAGCAATGGGTCCTTTGATTTCTCAACTGCTGCCTCCCTGGAAGTTGATTGTGGATCCAAGTAAAATGAAATCCTTGACAACTTCAGTCTTTTCTCCATTTATCATGATGTTGCTCATTGGTCCAGTTGTGAGGATTTTTATTTTCTTTATGCTGAAGTGTAATCCATACTGAAGGCTGTGGTCTTTGATCTTCGTCAGTAAGTGCTTCAAGTCCTCTTCACTTTCAGCAAGCAAGGTTCTGTCATAATGCAGGGTGTTAATGAGTCTTTCTCCAATCCTGATGTCCCGTTCTTCTTTATATAGTTCAGCTTCTCAGATTATTTGCTCAGCAAACAGATTGAATATGGTGAAAGGATACAACCCTGATGCACACCTTTCCTGACTTTAAGCCATGCAGCATCCCCTTGTTCTGTTCAAACAACTGCCTCTTGACCTATGTACAGAATCCTCACGAGCACAATTAAATATTGACGAATTCCCATTCTCCACAGTGTTATCCGTAATTTGTTATGATCCACACAGTTGAATGCCTTTGCATAGTCAATAATACACAGGTAAACATCCTTTTAGCATTCCCTGCTTTCAGCCAGGACTCATCTGACATCAGCAATGATATCCCTGGTTCCACGTCCTCTTCTGAAACCAGCCTGAATTTCTGGCCATTCCCTCTTGATATACCGATGCAGCTGCTTTTGAATGATCTTCAGCAAAATTTTGCTTGCGTGTGATATTGTTCAATAATTTTCACATTCGGTTGGATCACCTTTCTTGGGAATAGCCATAAATATGAATCCCTTCCAGTCGGTAAGCTGGGTAGCTGTCTTCCAAATTTCTTGGCATAGATGAGTGAGAACTTCCAGCACTGCATTCCTTTGCCGGAACATCTCAGTTGGTATTCCGTCAATTTCCAGAGCCTTGCTTTTCACCAATGCCTTCAGTGAAGGTTGGACTTCTTCCTTCAGTATCATCAGTTCCTGATCCTATGTTACCTCCTGAAATGGTTGAACATCGATCAATTCTTTTTGGTATAGTGACTCTGTATATTCCTTCCATCTTCTTTTGATGCTTCCTGTGTCATTTAATATTTTCCCTGTAGAGTCCTTGAGTATTGCAACTCAAGTCTTGAATTTTTTCATCAGTTCTTTCAGCCTGAGAAATGCTGAATGTATTTTTCCCTTAGACTTCGTACATTCCCAATACTTAGTACATTCCAGGTTCCAATTATTAATGGATGTTTGCAGTTGTTTCTTTTCGTTTTGAGTCCTGCTGCATCAGCATATGAAGGTCCTGAAAGCTTGCCTCCATACACATCATTAAGGTTGACTCTACTTTGAGGAAATAGCTCTTCACCAGTTGCATTTTGAGTGCCTTCCAACCTGAGGGGCCCATCTTCTGGAACTATATCAGATAATGGTCTGGTGTTATTCATAAGGTTTTCACTGGCAAATTTTTTCAAGTAGACTCCTGGGTCCTTCTTTCTAGGCTGTCTTAGTCTGGAAGTTCAGCTGAAAGCTGCTTGCCATGGGTGACCCTGCTGGAATTTGAATACCGGTGGCATAGCTTCCAGCATCACAGCAACACACAAGCCCCCACAGTATTACAAACTGACAGAAGCATGGAGGAGGCACACATTCTATTGTATTTATTTAAAATCTTAAATTTATATGAGCATTATATATTTTTTACATATCTCCCCTTTATGTATCTTTTACATTTTCATTGAGTTATACTACCAATACATTTCTTTGGTCGTTAGCTTTAATGTATTGGTTAATCATTCACACTTCTTTTAGATTTTCCTTTTTATTATGGTGTACACTATAATCGTTTTTCATTAGAAGTATCTTTTTCAAAAAAAATTTAAAGAGGTTTTATGAGTGATGGCTTTCTAAATTCTCCATACATGAGTAGTGTTGGAATGAATAGAAAATTCTAGCAGCATAATTTTCCTAAAAATAAAGGCAAAAAAATTAAAATGACTGCACATGATAGTAGAGCTTAAGAACTTCAATATTATCATTTCTGCATAAAAACCTAAGCTATAGTTTTACATTCCATTAGCCTTTTTATTATTTCAGCATGAGTAGATGTGATTGTAGAAAACCAGGAAATCAAAATTTAAAAAAACAAAAATATTGTCTTTGCACCGGAGATCACCAATGTAATTTACTTGTATAGATACTTTATTTCTTGGTTTTTATTATTATAAACTAAAATGAGATTCCTCTTTTTTTTTTTAATTTTTATTGTGCTTTAAGTGAAAATTTACAAATCAAGTCAGTCTCTCACACAAAAATTTGTATATACTTGCTATATACTCCTAATTGCTCTGCCCCTAATGAGACAGCCTGCTCCTTCCCTCCACTCTCTCTTTTTGTGTCCATTCCACCAACTTCTAGCCCCCTCTACCCTCTCATCTCCCTTCCAGATAGGAGATGCCAACATAGTCTCAAGTGTCTACTTGATCCAAAAAGCTCATTCTTCACCAGCGTTTTCTCTATCCTATTGTCCAGTCCAATCCCTGCCTGAAGAGTTGGCTTTGGGGATGGTTCCTGTCCTGGGCTAACAGAAGATCTGTGGACCATGACCACAGGGGTCCTTCCAGTCTCAGTCAGACCATTAAGTCTGGTCTTTTTAAGAGAATTTGTGGTCTGGATCCCACTGCTCTCCTGCTCCCTCAGGGGTTCTCTCTTGTGTTTCCTGTCAGAGCAGTCATCTGTTGTAGCAGGGCACCATCTATCTCTTCTGGTGTCAGGCTGATATAGTCTCTGGTTTATGTGGCTCCTTCTGTCCCCTGGGCTTGTAATCACCCTATGTCTTGGTGATCTTCATTCTCCTTTGGTCTAGGTAGGTTGAGACCAATTGATGCATCTTAGATGGGTGCTTGCTAGCTTTTAAGACCCCAGATGCCGCTTTCCACAGTGGAATGCAGAATGATTTCTTAATAGATTTTATTATACCAACCGACTCGGATGTCCCCTGAAACCATGGTCCCTAAAACCCCACCTCTGCTATACTGGCCTTTGAAGCATTCAGTTTATTCAGGAAAATTCTTTGCTTTTGGTTTAGTCCAGTTGTGCTGACCTCCCTGTATTATGTGTTGTCTTTCCCTTCACCTAAAGTAGTTCTTATCTACTCTTCAATTAGTGAATACACCTTTCCCTCTTTCCCTCCCTCCCCCTCTCTGAGCCACCAAAGAATATTTTCTTCTCTGTTTAAACTATTTCTCAAGTTCCTATAATAGTGGTTTTATAAAATATTTATCCTTTTGCAACTAATTTCACTTAGCATAATGCCTTCCAGATCCTTCCATGTTATGAAATGTTTCACAGTTTCACCACTGTTCTTTATCGATGCGTACTATTCCTTTGTGTGAATATACCATAATTTATTTATCCATTCATCCATTGATGGGCACCTTGGTTGCAATGAACATGGACGTGCATATATCTGTTCATGTAAAGGCTCTTATTTCTCTAGGGTATATTCCAAGGAGTGGGATTGCTGTATCGTATAGTAGTTCTATTTCTAGCTTTTTAAGGAAGCACTAAATTGATTTCCAAAGTAGTTGTAACATTTTACATTCCCACCAGCAGCATATAAATGTTCCAGTCTCTCCAAAACCTCTCCAACATTTATTATTTTGTGTTTTTTGGATTAATCCCAGCCTTGCTGGAGTGAGGTGGAATCTCATTGTGTTTTTGATTTGCATTTCTCTAATGGCTAATGATCGTGAGCTTTTCCTCATATATCTGTTAGCTACCTGAATGTCTTCTTTAATGAAGTGTCCGTTCGTATCCTTTGCCTATTTTTTAATTGGTATATTTGTCTTTTTGTAGTTGAGTTTTTGCAGTATCATGTAGATTTTAGAGATCAGGGGCTGATCAGAAATGTCATAGTTAAAAACTTTTTCCCAGTCTGTATGTAATCTTTTTACTTCTTTTGGTGAAGTTTGTGGATGAGCATAGGTGTTTGAATTTCAGGAGCTCCCCGTTATCTAGTTTCTTTTTTGCACCGTTAGTAATGTTTTGTACACTGTTTATGCCACGTATTAGGACTCCTGACGTTATCCCTAGTTTTTCTTCCATGATCTTTATCGTTTTAGATTTTATGCTTAGGTCTTTGATCCATTTTGAGTTCGTTTTTGTGCGTGGTGTGAGGTATGGGTCTTGTTTCATTTTTTTGCAGATGGATATCCAGTTATGCCACTATCATTTGTTAAAAAGACTGTCTTTTCCCCCATTTAATTGATTTTGGGCCTTTGTCAAATATCAACTGCTCATATGTGGATGGATGTATGTCTGGATTCTCAGTTCTTTGCATTGGTCTATGTATCTGTTGTCGTACAAGTACCAGGCTGTTTTGACTACTGTGGCAGTATAGTAGGTTCTAAAATCAGGTAGAGTAAGGCCTCTCACTTTGTTCTTCTTTTCCAGTAATGCTTTACTTATCCAGGGCCTCTTTCCCTTCCATATGAAGTTGGTGATTTGTTTCTCCATCTCATTAAAAAATGTTGTTGGAATTTGGATTGGAATTGCATTAATTCTATAGATCATGTTTGGTAGAATAGACATTTCTACACTGTTAAGTCTTCCTATCCATGAGCAAGGTATGTTTTTCCACTTATGTAGCTCTCCTTTGGTTTCTTGCAAAAGTGTTTTGTAGTTTTCTTTGTATAGGTATTTTATATCTCTGGTAAGTTTTATTCCTAAGTGTTTAATCTTCTTGGGGGCTTCTGTAAATGGTATTGATTTGGTGATTTCCTATTCGATGTACTTTTTGTTGGTGTAGAGGAATCCAACTCATTTTGTATGTTTATCTTGTATCCTGATACACTACTGAACTCTTCTGTAAGTTTCAGTAGTTTTCTTGAAGATTCCTTAGGGTTTTCTGTGTATAAGTTAATGTCATCTGCAAATAGAGATAATTTTACTTCTTCCTTTCCAACCTGGGTGCTCTTTATTTCTTTATCTAGCCTAATTGCTGTGGCTCGGGCCCCCAGCACAATGTTGAATAAAAGTGGTGATAAAGGGCTTGCTTCTCTGGTTCTGGATCTCAAGGATAATGCTTTCAGGCTCTCTCAATTTAGCATAATGTTGGCTATTGGCTTCGTATAAATGCCCTTTATTATGTTGAGGAATTTTCCTTTTATTCCTATTTTGCTGAGAGTTTTTATTGTGAATGAGTTTTGAACTTTGTCAAATGCCTTTTCTGCATTAATTGATAAGATCATGTGATTCTTGTCTTCTGTTTTATTTACATGATGTATTACATTAATTGTTTTTCTAATGTTGAAGCATCCCTGCATACCTGGTATGAATCCCACTTGGTCATGCTGAATTATTTTTTTTTTGATATGTAGATGCATTCCATTGGCTAGAATTTTGTTGAGGATTTTTGCATCTAAGTTCATAAGGGACGTAGGTGTGTAATTTTCTTTTTTGTTTGTTGTCATTAGCTAGTTTTGGTATCAGGGATATGCTGGCATCATAGAATGAGTTTGGGAATATTCCCTCCTTTTCTATGCTCTGAAATACCTTTAGTTGTAGCCGTTTATCTCTTCTCTGAAAGTTTGGTAGAGCTCTGCACTGAAGCCATCTGGGCCACGGCTTTTTTTTTGTTGTTGGAATTTTTTAAATTATGTTTTCAATCTCTTCTTTTGTTATGGGCCTATTTAGTTGTTCTACCTCTGTGTCAGTTTAGGTAGGTAGTGTGTTTCTAGGAATTCATCCTTTTTTTTAGGTTTTCAAATTTGTTAGAGTACACTGTTGCATAGTAATCTAATTCTTTTCATTTGATTTGGGTGTGTTGTGATATCTACTGTCGCATTTCTTATTCAGGATGTTTGCTTCCTTTCCTGTTTTTCTTTTGTCAGTTTGGCCAATGGTTTATCAATTTTGTTGATTTTTTCTAAAAACCAGCTTTTGGTCTTGTTAATTCTTTCAATTGTTTTTCAGTTTTCTATTTCATTTAGTTCTGTTTTGATTTTTATTATTTGTTTTCTTCTGGTGCCTGAGGGTTTCTTTTGTTGCTCTCTATTTGTTCAAGTTGTAGGGATGATTCTTTGATTTTGGCCCTTTCTTTTTTTTGTATGTGTGTGTTTATTGATATAAATTGACCTCTGAGCACTGCTTTTGCTCTATTCCAAAGATTTTAATAGGAAGTGTTTTCATTCTCATTGGATTCTATGAATTTCTTTATTCCATCCTTAATATCTTCTATAACCCCGTCTTTTTTGAGCAGGGTATTGTTCAGTTTCCGAGAGTTTGATTTCTTTTCCCTGCTCTTTCTGTTATTGATTTCGAATTTTATGACCTTATGGTCAGAGAAGGTGCTTTGGAGATCCTGCTAAGGCTTTCTTTACTGCCCAATATTTGGTCTGTTCTAGACAATGTTCCATGTGCACTAGAAAAGACAGTATACTTAGCAGCTGTTGGGTGGAGTGTTCAGTATATGTCTATGAGGTCAAGTTGGTTGATTGTGCCATTTAGATCTTCCATTTCTTTATTGAGCTTCTTTCTGAATGTCCTGTACTTCACAGAAAGTGGTTTGTTGAAGCCTCCTACTATTATTGTGGAGCTGTCTATCTCACTTTTCAATGCTGGTAGAGTTTGTTTTATGTATCTTGCAGCCCTATCATTGGGTGCATAAATATTTAACGTGACTAAATCCTCTTGATGTATTGTCCCTTTAATCATTATATAGTGTTCTTCTTTATCGTTTTCAATGGGTTTAACTTAAGAGTCTATTTTGTCAGAAAATAATATTGCCACTTCTGCTCTTTTTTGATTGCTGTTTGCTTGATATATTTTTTTCCATCCTTTGAGTTTTATTTTGTTTGTGTCTCTAAGTCTAAGGTGTGTCTCTTGTAGGCAGCATATGGACGGATCGTGTTTTTTAATCCATTCTGCCACTCTCTGTTTCTTTATTGGTGCATTTAGTCCTTTCACATTCAGCATAATTATGGATAGGTAGGAATTTAGTGCTGTCATTTTTATATCTTTTTTTGTGTGTTGTTGACAGTGCTCTTTTTCCCACTTAATTTTTTGTGCTGAGTAGATTATCTTTATGTATTATCTTTTCCTCATATTCTTTGTTGTTCATTTTGTTCCTGCTGAGACTCTATTTTTTTCTTGTACTTTATTTTGATGTGTAGGATAGTTTGTCTCCTTTGTGGTTACCTTATTATTTACCCGTATTTTTCTAAATTTAAACTTATCTTTTATTTTCTTGTATTTCCTTGTCTTCCTCGCCATTTGAAAGATCTATGACTACATTTCTTAAGTCCCTCTTTATTTTAATGTTGTCTTCTTTCACCTAACAACATCGTTGTTTCCCTGTTTTGAGCTATTTTTTTTTTTTAATTTTTGTTGTGCTTTAAATGAAAGTTTACAAATCAGGTCAGTCTCTCACACAAAAATTTACATACACCTTGCTATACACTCCTAGTTGCTCTCCCTCTAACGAAATAGCACAGCTCTTCCCTCCACTCTCTCTTCTCCTGTCATTCAGGTAGATTATGGCCCCATCTTCCCTCTCTTCTCGCCTCCAGGCAGGAGATGCCAACATAGTCTCATATGCCTACTTGATCCAAGAAGCTCGTTTTTCACCAGTATCATTTTCCATCCCATATTCCAGACCAATCCTTGTCTGGAAAGTTAGCTTTGGGAATGGTTCCTGTTTTGGGGTAACAGAAGGTCTGGGGACCATGACCTCCAGGGTCCTACTAGTTCTGATATGACTTTTAAGTGTGGTCTTTCTACAAGAATTTGCAGTCTGCATCCCATCTCTCTTGCTCCCTCAGGGGTTCTCTGTTGTGTTGCCTGTAAGGGCAGTCTTTGTTTCTGGTTGGGGACCATCTAGTTCTTCCGGTATCAGGATGATGTAGTCTCTGGTTTATGGGGCCATTTCTCTCTCCTGGGCTTGTAATTACCTTGCGTCCTTGGTGTTCTTCATTCTCCTTTGGTCCAGGTGGGTTGAGACCATTTGATGCATCTTAGATGGCCGCTTGCTAGCGTTTAAGACCCCAGGTGCCACTCTGCAAAGTGAGATGCAGAATGTTTTCTTAATAGATATTATTATGCCAATCAAAGTAGATATCCCCTGAAACCATGATTCCCAAACCCCCGCCCCTACAACTCTGGCCTTCGAAGCATTCAGTTTATTCTAGAAAATTCTTTGCTTTTGGTTTAGTCCAGTTGTGCTGACCTCACCTGTTTGTGTGTTGTCTTTCCCATCACCTAAAGTGGTTCTCATCTACTATCTAATTAGTGAATACCCCCTCCCACCCTCCCTCCCACTCCCCTCTCATAACCATCAAAGAACACTTTATTCTCTGTTTAAACTATTTCTCCAGTTCTTATAATAGTAGTCTTAGACAATATTTGTCCTTTTGCAACGGACTAATTTCACTCAGCATAATGCCTTACAGAGTCCTCCACGTTATGAAATGTTTCCCAGATTCATCACTGTTCTTTATCAATGCATAGTATTCCATTGTGTAAATATACCATAATTTATTTATCCATTCATCCATTGATGGGCACCTTCGTTGCTTCCAACTTTTTGTTATTGTAAACAGTGCCGCAATGAACATGGTGTGCATATATCTGTTTGCAAAAGGTTCTTATTTCTCTAGGATATCTTCCAAGGAGTACGATTGCTGGATCATATCGTTGTTCTATTTTTAGGTTTTTAAGGAAGGGCCAGACTGATTTCCAAAGTGGTTATACCATTTTACATTCCCACCAACAGCGTATAAGTGTCCCAGTCTCTCCACATCCTCTCCAACGTTTATCATTATATGTTTTTTGGATTGACGCCAGCTTTGTTGGAGTGAGATGGAATCGTGTTGTAGTTTTAATTTGCATTTCTCTAATGGCTATTGATCGTGAGCATTTCCTCACGTATCTGTTAGCTACCTGAACACCTTCTTTAGTGAAGTACCTGTTCATATCCTTTGCCCATTTTTTCATTGGGTTATTTGTCTTTTTGTAGTTGATTTCAGTAGGATCATGTAGATTTTAGACATCAGGCACTGATTGCAAATGTCATAGCTAAAAACTTTTTCCCAGTCTGTAGGTAGTCTTTTTACTCTTTTGGTGAAGTCCTCGGATTAGCATTGGTGTTTGATTTTTAAGAGCTCTCAGTTATCTGGTTTCTTTTCTGCATCGTTAGTAATGTTTTGTATACTGTTTATACCATTTATTAGGGCTCCTAATGTTGTCCCTATTTTTTCTTCCATGATCTTTATCATTTTAGATTTTATGTTTAGGTCTTTGATCCATTTTGAGTTCATTTTCGTGCATGGTGTGAGGTATGGCTCTTTTTTCATTTTTTTGCAATTGGATATCTAGTTATGCTACCACCATTTGTTAAAAAGACTGTCTTTTCCTCAGTTAACTGACTTTGGGACTTTGTCAAATGTCAGCTGCTCATATGTGAATGGATTTTTACCTGGATTCTCAATTCTGTTCCATTGGTTTATATATCTGTTGCTGTACCTGGCAGAGCTTCTTTAACTACTGTGGTAGTATGATAGGTTGTAAAATCAGGTAGAGTGAGGCATCCCACTGTTTTCTTATTTTTCTGTAATTCTTTAATTGTCTGGGGTCTCTTTGCCTTCCATATGAAGTTGGTGATTTGTTTCTCCATCTGATTAAAAAATGTAGTTTGAATTTGGGTCGGAATTGCCTTGTGTCTATAGATGGCCTTTGGTAGAATAGGCACTTTTGCAATGTTAAGCCTTCCTATCCATGAGCAAAGTATGTTTTTCCGCTTATGTAACTCTCTTTCATTTCTTGCAGTAGCGTCTTGTGGTTTTGTTTATATAGGTCTTTTACGTCTCCAGTAAGATTTACTCCTAAGTATTTAATCTTCCTGGGACTACTGTAAACGGTATTGATTTGATGATTTTCTCTTCGATGTTCTTTTTGTTGATGTAGAGGAATCCAACTGATTTTGTATGTTTATCATGTATCCTGATACACTGCTGAACTCTTTTATTAGTTTCAGTAGTTTTCTTGAGGATTCTTTACGGTTTTCTGTGTGCGAGATCATGTCATCTGTGAATAGAGATACTTTTACATCTTCCTTACCAATCTGAATGCCCTTTATTTTTTTATCTAACCTAATTGCTGTGGCTTGGAACTCCAGCACAATGTTGAATAAAAGTGGTGATAAAGGGCATCCGTGTGTGGCTCCCGTTCTCAAGGGGAATGCTTTCAGACAGAATCTCTCCATTTAGGATGATGTTGGCTGTTGGCTTTGTATAAATGCCCTTTATTTTGTTGAGGAATTTTTTCTTCTATCCTTATTTTGCTGAGATTTTTTTTCATGAATCTGTGTTGGACTTTGTCAAATGCCTTTTCTGCATGAATTAATAAGATCATGTGGTTCTTGTCTTTTGTTTTATTTATATGATAGATTACATAAATTGTTTTTCTAATGTTGAACTATCCCTGCATACCTGGTTGAATCCCCCTTGGTCATGGTGAGGTTTTTTTTTTTTGATATATTGTTGAATTCTATTGGCTGGAATTTTGTTGAGGATTTTTGCATCTAAGTTCATGAGGGATATAGGTCTGTAATTTTCTTTTCCTCTGGTGTCTTTAGCTGGTTTTGGTATCATGGTATCATGAAAAACTTAATAAGCTGCAAAAATCCATAAAGAAACAGCAATGAGAAATTCAGGAGATTAAGAATAAATTACAGAATTAGACAACTCAAAAGAAATTCAGAGGAGGAGAATTGAGCAAACTGAAGGCAGAATTGGTGAGACTGAATATAAAGCACTTGGCACCAATATATTTGAAGAAAAATCAGGTAAGAAATTAAAAAAAATGAAGAAACCTTAAAAAGAATCATGTGGGACTCTATCAGGAGAAATAACCTAGGAGTGATTGGAGTACCAGAATAGGGAGTGATAACAGAAAAAACAGAGAGAATTGTTGGGGATTTGTTGGCAGAAAACTTCCCCGATATTTTAAAAGATGGGAAGATCTATATTCGAGATGCTCATCGAACTCCATGTAAGGTAGATCTTAAAAGAAAGTCATCAAGACATGTTATAGTCAAACTTGCCAAAACCAAGGATAAAGAATTTTAAGAGCAGCTAGGGATAAACAAAAAGTCACCTACAAAGAAGCATCAATAAGAATAAGCTCAGACTGCTCAGCAGAAACCATGCAGGCAAAAAGGCAATGGGATGACTTATATAAAGCATTGAAGGGAAAAAAATTGCCAGCCAAGAATCATATATCCAGCAAAACTGTCTCTCAAAGATGAAGGCAAAATTAGGACATTTTCAGATAAACAGAAATTTGGGGAATTCATAAAAACCAATCTGAAACTACAAGAAATATGAAAGGGAGTTCTTTGGTTAGAAAATGAATAATACCAGATATCAACCAAAGGCTAGAACACTGGACAGAGCAATCAGATGTCAACCCAGATAGGGAAATCACAAAAATAAGTCAAGATAAAAAAGAAAACACTCAAAAAAGGGAAACAGCAATGTCAGTATCTAAAAGAAGACAACATTAAAACAATACAGAGGGAGTAAGAAATGTAGTCATAGATCTTTCATATGGAGAGGAAAACAAGGCAATATAAAGAAATAAAACTTAGATTTAAACATAGAAAAATAAGGGTAAATATTAAGAAAACCACAAAAGAGACTAGCAATCCTACTCATCAAAATAAAATACAGGAAAGAAATACAAACTCAGCAGGAACAAAATCAATTACAACAAATAAGAGGAAAAGACAATGTATAAAGATAAACTACTCACCACAAAAAAATTAAGTGGGAAAAAAGAACTGTCAACAACATACACACACACACAACATCAAAATGACAACATTAAATGCATACCTATCCATAATTAGGCTTAATTTAAATGGAATAAATGCACCAATAAAGAGACAGAGAGTAGCAGAATGGATCCAAAAAAAAAAAAAAAAAAAAAACCACTGTCTATATGCTGCCTACAAGAGGCACACTTTAGACTTAGAGACACAAACTAAAACTCAAAGGATGGAAAAAATATATCAAACAAACAACATTCAAAAAAGAGCATGAGTGGCAATATTAATTTCTGACAAAATAGAATTTCAGGTGAAATCCACCACAAAGGATAAGGAAGGAAACGAGATAATAACTAAAGGGACAACATACCAGGAGGATATAACCATATTAAATATTTATGCACCAAATGACAGGGCTGCAAGATACATAAGACAAATTCTAACAGCATTGAAAAGTGAAATAGACAGCTGCAGAATTATAGTAGGAGACTTTAACACGACACTTTTGGTGAAGGACAGAACATCCAAAAAAAAAAAGCTCAATAAAGACACGGAAGATCTAAATAGCACAATCAACCAACTTGACCTCACACACATGTATGGAATACTCTACCCAACAGCAGCTAAGTATAGGTTCTTTTCCAATGCACATGGAACAGTGTCTAGAATAGACCACATATTAGGTCTAAAGCAAGCCTTTGCAAATCTGAAACACTGAAATATTACAAAGCATCTTCTCTGACCATAAGGCCATAGAAGTAGAAATCAATAACACATAAAGCAGGGAAAAGAAATCAAACACTTGGTAACTGAACACTACCCTGCTCAAAAATGACTGGGTTATAGAAGACATCAAGGATGGAATAAAGAAATTCATAGAATCCAATGAGGATGAAAACACTTCCTATCATAATGTTTGGGACACAGCTAAAGCAGTGCTCAGAGGTCAATTTATATCAATAAATGCACACATACAAAAAGAAAAAGGGCCAAAATCAAAAAATTATCCCTACAACTTGAACACATAGAGAGCAACAGAAGAAACCCTCAGGCACTAGACGAAAGGAAGTAATAAAAATTAGAGCAGAACTAAATGAAATAGAGAACAGAAAAACAATTGAAAGAGTTAACAAGACCAAAAGCTGGCTCTTTGAAAAAATTAACAAAATTGATAAACCTTTGGCCAAAATGACAAAAGAAAAATGGCAGAGGAAGCAAATAACTCAAATAGGAAATGAGATGGGTGATATTACAACAGACCCAATCAAAATGGAAAGAATCATATCAGATTACTATGAAAAATTACACTCTAACAAATTTGAAAACCTAGAAGAAATGGATGAATTTCTAGAAACACACTACTTACGTAAACTAACACAAACAGAGGTAGAACAACTAAATAAACTCATAACAAAAGAAGAGGTTAAGAAGTAATCAAAAGCTCCCAACAAAAAAAAAGTCCTGGCCTGTATGGCTGCACTGCAGAGTTCTACTAAACTTGCAGAAAGAGCTAACACCACTGCTATTAAAGGTATTTCAGAGCATAAGAATGGAAGGAATTCTCCCAAACACATTCTGTGAAGCCAGCATATTCCTGATACCAAAACCAGATAATGACACCAAAAAAAGAGAGAAAATTACAGACCTATATTCCTTATGAATTTAGATGCAAAAATCCTCAACAAAATTCTAGCCAACAGAATTCAACCACATATCAGAAAAATAATTCACCATGACTAAATGGAATTCATAGCAGGTATGGAGGATTGGTTCAAAATTAGAAAAACAATCAAAGTAATACAGTGTATAAATAAAACAAAAGGCAGGAACCACATGATCTTATCAATTGATGCAGAAAAGGCATTTGATAAAGTTCAAAACCCTTTCATGATAAAACCTCTCAGCAAAATAGGAATAGAAGGCAAATTCCTCAACATAATAAACGGCATTCATACCAAGCCAATGGCCAACATCATACTGAATGGAGAGAGTCTGAAAGCACTTCCCTTGAGATGGGGAATCAGATAAGGATGCCCTTTACCACCACTCTTATTCAACATTGTGCTGGAGTTCCTAGCCACAGCAATTAGGCTAGATAAAGAAATAAAGGACATCCAGATTGGTAAGGAAGAAGCAAAAGTATCTCTATTTGTAGATGACATGATCTCATACACAGAAAACCCCAAAGAATCCTCAAGAAAACTACTGAACCTAATAGAAGGGTTCAGGAGTGTCAGATTTAAATTAAACATACAAAAATCAGTTGGATTCCACTACATCAACAAAAAGAACATCGAAGAGGAAATCACCAAATCAATACCATTTACAGTACCCGCCAAAGGAGATTAAATACTTAGGAATAAATCTTACCAGAGATGTAAGATACCTATTCAAAGAAAACTACAAAACACTACTGCAAGAAACCAAAAGAGACCTACATAAGTGGAAAAACATACCTTGCTCATGGATAAGAAGACTTAACATTGTAAAGATGTTTTTGTAACAAAAGCAATCTGTACATACAATGGAATTCTGATCCAAATTCCAAAGACATTTTTTAATGAGATGGAGAAACAAATCACCAACTTCATATGGAAGGGCAAGAGACCCCGGATATGTAAAGCATTACTGAAAAAGAAGAAAAAAGTGGGAGGCCTCAATGTACCTGATTTTGGAGCCTATTATACTGCCACAGTAGTCAAAACAACCTGGTACTGGTACAACAACAGATACATGGACCAATGGAACAGAATTGAGAATCCAGACATAAATCCATCCACATATGGGCAGCTGATATTTGGCAAAGACACAAAGTCAGTTAAATGGGAAAAGACAGTCTTTTTAACAAATGGTGCTGGCATAATTGAATATCCATCTGCAAAAGAATGAAACAAAACCCATATCTCACATCATGCACAAAAACCAACTCAAAATGAATCAAAGACCTAAATATAAAATCTAAAACAATAAAGATCATGGAAGAAAAAATAGAGACAATGCTAGGAACCCTAATAAATGGCACAAACAGTATACAAAACATTACTAACAATGCAAAAGAGAAACCAGATAACTGGGAGCTCCTAAAAATCAAACAGCTATGCTCATCCAAAGACTTCACCAAACGAGTAAAAAGACTACCTACAGACTCGGAAGAACTTCTTAGCTATGACATTTCCCATCAGCGCCTACTCTCTAAAATCTACCTGGTATTGCAAAAACTCAACTACAAAAAGACAAATAACCCAATGAGAAAATGGGCAAAGGATATTAACAGGCACTTCACTAAGGAAGGCATCCAGGTAGCTAACAAATACATGAGGAAATGCTCACAAACAAACAAACAAAAAATCCACTAAAGCCACTAGAGAAATGTAAATCAAAACTACAGTGAGATTCCATCTCACTCCCACAAGCACTCCCACAAGGCTGGCATTAATCCAAAAAACAAAATATAATAAATATTGGAGAAGTTATGGAAAAATTGGAACACTTATACATTGCTGGTGGGAATGTAAAATGGTACAACCACTTTGGAAATTGATTTGCTCTCCTTTAAAAAGCTAGAAATAGGACTACCATATGATCCAGCAATCCCACTCCTTGCAATATATCCTAGAGCAATAAGAGCCTTCACACGAACAGATATACGCACACCCAAGTTCATTGCAGCACTGCTTTCAATAAAAAATGGTGGAAGCAACCAAGGTGTCTATCAAGGGATGAACAGATAAATAAACTATGATATATTCACACAATGGAATACTGTGCATCAATAAAGAACAGTGATGAGTCTGTGAAACATTTCATAATATGGAGGAAACTTGAAGGCATTATGCTGAGTGAAATTAGTCAGTTGTAAAAGGACAAATATTGTGTGAGACCACTATTATAAGAACTGGAGAATTAGTTTAAAAAGAGAAGAAAATATTCTTTGATTCTTACAAGAGTGGGGAGGGAGGGAGGGAGAGGAGTTCTCACTAATTAGCAGATAAGAACTATTTTTGCTGAAGGGAAAGCCAACACACAGTACAGGAGAGGTCAGCTCAACTGGACTAACGTAAAAGCAAAGTTTTCCTGAATAAGCTAAACACTTTGAAGGCCAGCATAACAAGGGCGGGGATTTGAGGACCATGGTTTCAGGGGACATCTAAGTCAATTGGCATAATAAAATCTATTAAGACACTATTCTGCACCCCACTTTGGAGAGTGGTGTCTGGGGTCTTAAACACTATCAAGTGGCCATCTAATATGCATCAATGAGTCTCAACACTCTTGGAGCAAAAGAGAATGAAAAACAGCAAAGACTCAACGTAATTATGAGCCCAAGAGACAGAAAGGGCTACATAAACCACAGACTACATCAGCCTGAGGCCAGAAGAACTAGATAGTGCCTGGCTACAACCAATGATGGGCCTGACAGGGAACACAACAGAGAACCCCTGAGGGAGCAGGAAAGCAGTAGTGGGCAGACCTCAGATTCTCATAAAAAGACCAGACTTAATGATCTGACTGACATTAGAGGGACTCCGGAGGTCTTGGTCCCCAGACCTTCTGTTAGCCCAAGACAGGAACCATTCCCGAAGCCAGCTCTTCAAACAGGGATTGGACTGTAGTATGGGATAGAAAATGATACTGGTAAAGAGTGAGCTTCTTGGATCAAGTAGACACATGAGACTATGTGGGCAGCTCCTGTCTGGAGAGGAGATGAGACAGCAGAGGGGGTCAGAATCTGGCCGAATGAACACGAAAATAATGAGCAGAGGGAATCAGTGTGTTGTCTCATTAGTGGGAGAGCAACTAGGAGTATATAGCAAGGTGTATATAAATTTTTGTATGAGAGACTGACTTGATTAGTAAACTTTCACTTAAAGCACAATAAAAATTAAAAAAATAACAATAACAAGTGTATAATACCTAAGGGGAGCCCTAGTGGTGCAGTGGTTAAGAGCTCAGGCCACCAGCCGCTCCTTGGAAATCCTATGGGGTAGTTCTACTGTTTCGTGAAGGGTTGCTTACGAGTCCAAATTGACTTGACAGCAACAGGTTTAATATCTAAAGAGTGATTCCACCTCTCTCTCTCCCACCCATCCCTGGGAACCACCAATGGATGCTGGTGTCTGTATGTATACCTATTCTTCTCTTTTTATAAAAGTGAGACCATACAAAATTTGTCCTTTTTGGTTGATTTCTTTCACTCAGTACATGTCCTCCAGATTCATTCATGTAATTTGTAAGATATTTCGAGGACTCATCATTATTCTTTATGGCTGCATAGTATTCCATTGTATGTATGTACCACATTTTGTTTATTCATTCATCCATTGATGGGGACTTAGGTTGTTTCCATCTCTTTGCTATTGTGAATAGTGCCGAAATGAACATAGGTGTGCATATCTCTGCTCAAGTCACTTCTATTAGGTTTGTAGGGTATATTCCTAGGAGTAGGATTGCCGGATCGTAAGGTAATTTTTCGAGGAAGCTCCATACTGTTTTCCATAGTGGTTGTACCACTTTACAGTCTCACCAGCAGTCCCCACATCCTCATCAGCATTTGTTTTCTGTTTTTTGGTAGGGGTAAGATGATATATCCCTGCAGTTTTCCTTTGCATCTCTCTAATGGCTAACGATTACAAACATCTTTTCTTGAATTTGTTGGCAGCTTGAATGCGCTCTTTGAGGAAGTATCTGTTCATGTTTATCTTTCTATTGCTGAGTTATTGAAGTTTTTGATGTATTTTAGAGATTAGACCTTTATCAGGTATGTCTTTCCTGAAGATTTTTTTCTAAGTCTATAGGTTTTTTATATTTTTTTATAAAGCCTTTTGACGAGCATACATATTTAATTTTTATGAAGTCCCAATTGTCTGTTTTTGTCTTCTGCTGCTCTTGCATCTGTAGTTGTTTTTGATATTCTATCATTAAAAAAAAAAAAAAAAGGATCCCTGGTGGTGTAGTGGTTAAGAACTTGGCTACTAACAAAAACTTCAGCAAATCCACCAGCTGCTGCTTGGAAACTCCATGGGGCAGCTCTATTCTGTCCTATAGGGTCACTCTGAGTCGGAACCGGCTCAACTCCACCTAACAACAATGACATCATTAAAACAAACAAACAAACAAAAAACTAGGTTCTACAGTTTTGCCCCTAGGTTTTCTCCTAAAAACATCAAGGTTTTAGCATTACCATTTAGGTCCTTGGTCCATTTTAAGTTAGTCTTTGTGTATAGTGTGTGTATGGTTTTTTTGCATGTGGTTATCCAATTTTTCGAGTACTATTTGTTGAAGAGACTGTTACTTCCCCATTAAATGGAGTATGACGCCTTATCAAAATTTGGTTATCCATACATGAATGGATTTATTTCTGGAATCTCAATTCTATTCTAGTGGTTTATGTACCTATCACTGAACCAGTATCAAGCTGTCTTGATTACTGTAGCTTTTAGTATGTTTTGTGTTTGGGAAGTGTAAGACATCCTACTTTGTTCTTCAATATTGCTTTGACTATTTGGGGCCTCTTTTCTTCCATATAAAGTTGGTGATTATTTTTCCATTTCAGTAATAAATATTGTTGGATTTTGGATCTGAATTACTTTGAATCTGTAGATCATTTCGGGTAGTATTGACATTTTCACAATATGAAATCTTCCAGTCTATGAACAGGGACTGTCCTTCAATTTATGCAGGTCTCTCTTAGTCTCCTGTATTAGTGTTTTATAGTTTTTGTTATATAACTCTTTTACATTGTTTTTGTTAGGTGACGTCGAGTCAATTTCTATTCATATTGACCCTATGTACAACAGAATGAAACACTGCCCACTCCTGCTCCATCCTCACAATCTTTATGCTTGAGCCCCTTGTTGCAGCCACTGTGTCAATCCGTTTCATTGAGGGTCTTCCTCTTTTCCTCTGATTGTCTACTTTCCCAAGCATGATGTCCTTCTCCAGGGACTGATTTCTCCTGATAACATGTCCCAAGTATGTGAGTTGTAGTCTCACCATCCTTGTTTCTAAGGAGCATTCTGGGTGTAGTTCTTCCAAGACAGACTTATTCATTCTTTTGGCATTGTTTTACATCCCTCATTAGGCTATGAGTCAGAGCCAACACGACTGCACCCAACAACAACATTAGGCTGATTCCTAGGTATTTTTCATCACTTTGGGGGCTATTGTAAATGCCATTGTGTTTTTGTTTTCCTGTTATGATTTCTCCGTGTTATTGTATAGAAACCCAACTGATTTTTGTATGTTGATCTTGTATCCTGCAACATGGCTGAATTCTTCCAGAAGGATTCCTCTACAAGAAAAGTCTAGAAGCTTTCTTGTGGCTTCTGTGGGGGTTTTCTATGCCCCCTGCTTTTAGGGATAGTTTTATTTCTTCTTCTGATTTGGATATCCTTTATTTCTCTTTCTTGCCTTATTGCTCTGGCTAGGATTTCCAGTACAATATTTAATAAGAATGGTGATAGTGGGCATCCTGTCTCATTCCTGTTTTTAAGGAGAAGGCTTTCAGTCTTTTCCATCGAAAATAATTTTGGTTGTTTATTTTCTATACCAAAAAACCCTGTTTCTGTCGAGTCGATTCCACCTCATAGCGACCCTATAGGACAGAGTAGAACTGCCCCACAGGGTTTCCAAGGAGCACCTGGCGGATATGAACTGCCAACCTTTTGGTTAGCAGCCATAGCTCTTAACCATTATGCCACCAGGGTTTTATTTTACATATATGCAGTTAATTATGTCGAACTTCCCTTCTATTCCTATTTTGCTGAGAGTTTTTATCAGGAAAGGGCGTTGGGTTTTATCAAATGCTTTTTGTGCACCAATTGACATGATCATGGGGTACTTGTCCCTTGTTTTATTTAGGTGGTGAATTACATTGATTGATTTTCTAATATCAAACCACCATTGAATTCCTTGTATGACTCTTGATCACGACACATAATTTTCTTAATATCTTGTTGAATTCTGTTTGCTAGAAATTTGTTGAGAATTCTTGTGTCTACATTCATAGAGAATATTGATCTGTAGTTTTCTTTTTTTGTGATGTCTTTACCGGTTTTGGTATCAGAGTGATGCTGTCTTCATAGAATCAGAGAGTGTTCCTTCCTCTTCTATGTTTTGCAAGGGTTTGAGTATAATTGCTTCAATTCTTCTTTGAATGCTTGATATAATTCCCCAGTGAAGCCAACTAGTCCTGAGCTTTCACTTTTTGGGAGTTTTTTTTTTTTTTTTTAATTGTACTTTAGATGAAGGTTTTACAGAACAAACTCGCTTCTCATTAAACAGTATACATATTGTTTTACGACACTGGTTAACAATCCCTGACATGTCAACACTCTCCTTTCCTGACCTTGGGTTCCCTATTATGAGTATTCCTGTCCTCTCCCGTTGTCTAGTTCTTGTCCATGGGTAAGTGTGCCCCTTTAGTCTCGTTCTGTCTTATGGGCTTGTCTAATCTTTGGATGAAGGGTGAACCTCAGGAGTGACTTCATTACTAAGCTAAAAGGGTTTCCAGTGGGTTTCTCTAGTCTCTGTCAGGCCAGGAAGTCTAGTTTTTTTGTGTGAGTTAGAAATTGCTGTGTCCAGAGCCCTCTATTGTGATCTTTGTCAGAGCAGTTAGTGCTGGTAGCTGGGCACCATCTAGTTGTACTGGACTCAGCCTGGTAGAGGCTGTGGTAGTTGTGGTCCATTAGTCCTTTGGACTAGTCTTTCCTTTATATCTTTAGTTTTTTTCACTCTCCCTTGCTCCTGAAGGAGTGAGACCAGTGGACTATCTTAGATGGCTGCTCATAGGCTTTTTTTTTTTTTTGCTTTAAGTGAAAGTTTACAATTCAAGTCGGTTTCTCATACAAAAACTTACACACATATTCTTACGTGACCCTAGTTGCTCTCTCTACAATATGACAGCACACTCCTTCTCTCCACCCTGTATTTCCCGTGTCCATTCAACCAGCTCCTGCCCCCCTCTACTTTCTCATCTTGCCTCCAGACAGGAGCTGCCAACAAAGTCTCATTTGTCTACTTGAGCTAAGAAGCACACTCCTCACCAGTATCATTTTATGTCTTATGGTCCAGTCTAATCTTCGCCTGAAGAGTTTGCTTTGAGAATGTCTTTAGTTTTGGGCTAATAGAGAGTCTGGAGGCCACGACCTCTGGCGTCCCTCCAGTCTTAGTCAGACCATTAAGTCTGGTCTTTACTAGAATTTGAGGTCTGCATCTCACTTTTCTCCTGCTCCATCAGGGATTCTCTATTGTGTTCTCCGCTCACAGGCTTTTAAGACCTCAGACACTACTCACCAAAGTAGAATGTAGAACATTTTCTGTATAAAATGTGTTATGCCAATTGAGCTAGGTGTTCCCTAAGACCATAGTCCCCACAGCCCTCAGCCCAGCAATTAGGTCCCTCAGGGCTTTTGGATGTTTCTGTGGAGTGTCCATGACTTTGCCTTGGACAAGTTGTGCTGGCTTCCCCAGTATTGTATACTATTTTACCCTTCACCAAAGTTACCACTTATCTATTGTCTATTTAGTGTTTTTCCATCCCCACCCCTCCCCTCCCTCATAACCATCAAAGATTGTTTCTTTTTGTGTGTAAACCTTTTCATGAATTTTTATAGTAGTGGTCTCATACAATATTTGTCCTTTGCGATTGACTTATTTCACTCAGCATGATGCCCTCCAGATTCATCCACGTGGTGAGATGCTTCATCATCGTTGTATTCCTAGTACTCCATTGTGTGTACGTACCATAGTTTGTTTATCCACTCATCTGTTGATGGGCATCTAGGTTGTTTCCATCTTTTTGCTATTGTGAACAATGCTGCAATGAACATGGATGTGCATGTGTCTACCCATGTGACAACTCTTATTTCTGTAGGATATATCTCTAGGACTGGGATTGCTGGATCATATGGTATTTCTATTTCTAGCTTTCTAAGGAAGAGCCGTATCATTTTCCAGAACTTTTTTCTCATTTTGTATTCCCAACGGTGCATAAGAGTTCCAATCTCCTGAAGCCTCTCCAACATTTGTTATTTTCTGTTTTTTTTTTAATTATTATTATTTGTGCCAGTAATGCTGGGGCGAGATGGTATCTCATTATGGTTTTGATTTGCATTTCCATAATGGCTAGAGATTGTGAGCATTTCCTCATGTGTCTGTTGGCCACTTGAATGTCTTCTTTGGTGAAGGTTCTGTTCATTTCCTTTGGCCATTTTTTAATTGGATTGTCTTTTTGTTGTAGAAGTGTTGGATTTTCCTGTAGATTTTAGAGATTAGACCTTTATTAGATTTGTAATAGTCAACAATTTTTTTTCCCAGCCTGTAGGTTCTCTTTTTACTCTTTTGGTGAAGTCTTTTGATGAGCAAAGTGTTTAATTTTTAGAAGATCCCGGTTTTCTAGCTTATCTTCTGGGGTTTGTGTGTCATTAGTTATGGTTTGTATCCTGTTAATGCCTATTAATATTTTTAATAAACTTACATCTTTGTTTCTAAGGCGAGTCTCTTGTAGACAGCATATTGATGGATCTTGTTTTTTTTTTTTTTAATCCATTCTGTCACTCCCTGTCTCTTCATGGGTGGATTTAGGCTATTTACAATCAGTGTAATTATTGGTAGATGTGAGTTTATTGCTGTTATTTTGCAGTGCTTTTTTTTTGTGGTGCTTTGTTGCTCTTACTCTCTTGTGTTGAGTTCCTTTTGTTTGTGACTTTTTTTTCATGTCTTTTCTTTTTGTAGATTTTGTTTTTACTGAGCCTTTGTGTTTGTCATCTTTATTTTAATGAGTAGGTTTGTCAACTTTCTACGTACGTTCCTTGAAATTTACCCTTATCTTCCCAGATTTGAACCAGATTATTATCGCTTGGTATCGTCTTGCCTTCCTCTTCATTAGAAAGTTTTTTTACCTACGCCATTTATTCCCTCTTTCATTGTTCTGACGTTGCTGGCATTACAAATTAACCTCTCTGGTTCCCTGTTGTAAATCCTTTGGTTTTGAATAGTCCTTGATAGTTCATTTCCTAGGTTGGTATCAGGCTGGTGCAGTCTTGCATCCTAGATTCAGGCTGTGGTCTGATGTTTGTTCTCAAACCATAGGACTCCCTTTAATAATTCATGTAAGTTTGGTTTGGTTTTTACATATTCCCTTAAATTCTTTTTATCTGGAAAAGTCCTAATTTCACCATTATATTTGAATGAGAATTTTGCAGGATATATTATTCTTGGTTGGCAATTTTTTTCCTTTCAAGATTTTGTATGTCATCCCATAGCCTTCTTGCCTGCATGGCTTCTGCCATATAATCAGAGCTTAGTCTTATTTTTCCCCCTCTGTATGTGACTTTTCATTTTTCTTGAGCTGCTCTCAGGATTTTTTTTTGTCTTTAGGTTTAACAAGTGTGATTATGATATGCTTTGGTCATTTTCTTTTAGGGTCTATCCCATATGGGGTTTTGTAGAGCTTCTTGGATGGTCAGCTTTTCATCTTTCAGCATATTAGAGAAGTTTTCTGTCAGCAATTCTTCATTATCCTCTCTGTTTTCCATTTTCTCCCCTGTTCTGAAACTCCGATTACTCACAAATTTTTGCTTTTGATTGTACCCACATAATTCTCAGTTTCTTCATTCTTTTTTCTGTTTTTTCCTCAAAGTGGCATCCAAGTATTTGTCTACAATTTTGCTGATCCATTATTTCAAATCTGCTCCTCAGACCTTCTATGACACTGTCCATTTTTGAAATCCTGTTGTTTATCTTCTGGATTTCTAACTGTTGTTTTTGTATGATTTCTAGTTTTGAGTTTATTTTGGCACTTTGTTTCTGTATTATTTTCCTGAATTATTTCATTTTTTTGTCTGTATTTTTCATGAGTTTGTCTGCCTTTTCCATGAATTTGTCTATTTTTTCCTCATTTTTGTCTGCTTTTTCTGCAACTCTTGGATAGTTCTGAATATTAGAAATTTGAATTCCCTATCAGGTAGTTCTAATTCCCTTTCTTCTACTGGAAAATCATCTGATGTTTTATTTTGGATACCTACTGAAACCATCTTGTCCTTTTTTTTTATATGTTTTGATATTGTCTGCTGTCTTCAGGAAATTCAATAGTTATTTTCTTTGTTTATTGATAGTAGATTTTTTTCTTTCATCCTGCTTTGGTTTTATTTGGTTATGTATGAGCAAGCAGGCTGTGCATTCTTTGTTGTTTGCTTCTCTGTGGGCATGACACTTTTCACCTCCTTGTCCAATGGGCAGAGCCAGTAGCTCAACTATGGAGCAGCAGGGCAGGTTCAGCTGAAGGGGAGGGGTTGGGGTGGGTTGTCTGCGGCAGGTACTGTGGCCAACAGGGCAAGCCAGGGTCAGTGCAGGGCTGGTTCCAGTAGGCCATGCCTGTGCTGCTTGGGGGTGTGATATTCAACATACGGTGCAGGTAGGCAGCAGGGAGGGGGAGGCTGTGATATGAGAAACCAAGATGGGTATGGGAGAGAAGAGAGAGGAGAATCATAAGCCAAACAAATGAACAAAAAAAAAGTGCTGAGGGAGGTTGCCATTGGGATGAAGAGATGAGAAACTGAGAAATGAAGAATACCAAAAACAAAAAAGAGAAAAATAAATAAACAAAACTTAAAAAAGAAAGAAATGCCCCCAGGGATCCCACTGGAGACCAGGAAAGTGGCTCCCAGGCTTGGGGCACAGCCTATCCAGAAGGAGTGGAAAAGAAGGAAAACAGAAAGAAATGAGAAACAGAGAAATGAAGGAAAACAGAAAGTATAAAAAGGAAAACAGAAATGAAAAAATAAAAAAGAAAGGCTCCCAGGAATCCCACTGGCACACTGGGAGAGTGGCTCCCAAGACATGCAGGGCAGTCTGGCTAGAAAGGGCTCCTACGCCACAATTCCTGAGGATCCCACCACTGTGGCAGCAAGGACTGGAGAAGAAGTTCCCCAGCCAAATGGTGCTTCTCAGCCTATCAAGAAGAAGCAAAGATGGCACACAGAGCCACATGTTTGACAGAAAGGAAGGGGAGGAGGCGAGAGGCAGGGAAGAAACCAAAAGAAGCCAAAAAAGCACCATCAAAACCAACAACAATATGGCACTGAAGGAGCTGCCTGGTGTGGGCAGGGTGAATCTGAGTGGCATGGAGCCTATGCCTCCCTGGCTGGAGTCACTTCGCCCCCTGGGAAGTGCCAGAGGCTGAGCAATGGGAAGAATGGTAGGGGTGGGAAAGCATATTCTGCTGGCTACCGCATGCTCTGTCTCCTGCTGGGAGCTCCATGAAGCTGCCTTCCCATACTCCCTGTTTGCCAATCTCCTACAGGAGTCCAAAATGGTGAATCTGTGCCAAATTAGCTGATGGGGACCTCCACTAGTATCTCTCCTTGTTCTGTGTTGTCTGTCAGTTTCTTATTCCATTTGGTGTTTGGTTGAGTTCTTTATCTCTTCATTTGATGCTTAGGGTTCCAGGATTGATGTTTGTCTCTGTTTTACTCAGTTTTTTAGGTCTTTGCTGTGGAGGGATGGCAAGGTGCTTCTGTTTATAGCTCTATGTTGGCTCTGCCCCCAGGAGTTTTTTTTTTTTTTTGATGAATTTTGATGGCATCTTCAATCTCTTCTTTTGTTGTGAATGTTTTTAAATTTACTACCTCTGTTTATGATAGTTTAGACAGTGTGTTTCCAGGAATTTGTACAATTCTTCTAGGTTTTCAAATTTGCTAAAGTACAATTTTTCTTAGTATTCTGTTACGATTTCCTTGATCTTCTTTGGATCTGTTGTAATATGTCCAATTTCATTTCCTATTTTTGGTATTTGCATCTTCTCTCTCTCTCTCTCTCTTTTTCTTTCCTTTGTAGGCCTAGCCAGTGGCTTGTCTGTTTTACTGATCCTTTTAAAGAATCAACTTCTTGTGTTGTTGATTCTTTGTATTGTTTTTCTGTTTTCTATTTTATCTCTGCTCTGAACTTTACTGTTTCCATTCTCTGGTGGCTTCATTCTTCTTTCACTCTTCATTTTCTATTTTTTCAAGTTGTCTGGTTAAGTTACTGATTTTGGATCTTTTATCTTTTTTAATGTAGGCATTTATTGTTACGAATTTCCCTCTGTTCACTCTTTTAGCCGTATCCCAAAGGTTTCAGTATGTTGTGTTTTCATTTTCATTTAATTCTAAGTATTTTTTAATTTCATTTAAAAATTTTTTTTCTGTGGCTCAATAGTATTTTACTAGTGTGTCATTAATTTCCATGCTTTTTTTTTTTTTTAATCTTCATTCTTCGTGTTATTGATTTCAAGCTTCATTACACTACGGTCAGAAAAGATGCTTTGTATGATTTTAACCTTTTTAAATTTATTGAGATTTCTTGTGTGGCCTAAAATATGATCTATTTTGGAGAATGTTCCTTGTACATTGGAGAAGAATATGCATTGTGCTGCTGTACTGTGTTCTATGTCTGCTAGCTTCAGTTGGTTGATAGTTTTATTCAGGTCTCTTACATCTTTGTTGATTTTCTTTCTGCGTGTTCTGCCTATCGCCAAAAGTGTTCTATTGAAATCTCCTATTGTTATTGTTGATCTGTTTCTCTCTTTAGTTCTGTTAGTTTGCTTTATATTTTTTTGGCCTCTGACATTGGAGGCATAGAATTTATAATTGTTATATCTTTTTGGTAGAGTGTCCTTTTGTCATTGTGTAATGTCCATCTTTCTTATCATTGAGTCTGACTTAAAGTTTATTTTGTCAGATATTAATATTGCCACTCCTGATTTCTTTTGGTTTCTGTTTGCTAGGTATTTGTTTTGGTATGTTTTTCTTCATCCTTTGGCTTTTAGCTTATTTATGTCTTTGTACCTAAGATGTGTCTTTTTTTACCTAAGATGTGTCTCTTATAGGTGACATACCAGTTGGTCATTTTTTTTTTTTATCCATTCTGTCACTCTCTGTCTCTTGACTGGTGCATTTAATCCATTATCATTCAGTGTGATTATCGATAGGGAAGAATTTACTGTAGTCCTTTTGTCATGCTTTTCTTTGTGTGTGGTGTTAATGATTTCTTTGTTCTTCTGTCCTATTTATGCTGAGTTCTTTTCATATATGGGTTTTCTTTTTAATTTATTTTTGTTGCTTTTGTGTTTGCTGTGTCTTTTTGTTTGTTTTTTCAGTAGGTTTATTAATTTCGTTTGTGGTTACCATAAGGTTTACTTTTGACATCCTACATTTAGAATAGTCTGTTATATCTTTAAGTTGCCTTAACTTCCTCATGATATGGTAGTCCTGTAACTACAACAATTATTCCTTCTTTTGTTTTGACAATGTTGTCAATTACAATTTATATCCCAGATACCCTGTAATCATTTTTTAACTTTGTGTTACAGTTGTGATGTCTTCGTCTGACTTGATGTCAGGATGATGCTGTCATGTGTCTTTACCTCAGGATATTGTCTAATGTCATTGGTTTTCTCTCTGAAGGATTGATTTTAATATTTCTGTAGGGCTGGTCTGTTGATTGCAAATTCCTGTAATTTCTGCTTATCTGAAAATGTTCTTAATTCTCCCTTAGTTTTGAATGATGATTTTGCTGGCCATATAATTCTTGGTTGACAGTTCTTTTCTTTCAGGGATTTGTATATGTCATCCCATTGAATTCTTGCCTTCCTATAACATAACTGATTATAGCCACGTTCATGAATACAAATAAAATAGCAGTTTCCCTCATCCTCTCTTTTGTTTTCTCTTCAGAGAAATCAGGAGAGGGCAGTGTTATGCTCAGAAACCAAGGAGCTCTTCCACAAGCTCCAGCTTGAAGCCCAGGCTCCTGGAACATGCAGCCTCCTAACTTGTATGTGGTCACATGTATAAAGACCTTTACTAAAAAGTATTCTATGTAGCATTTCTGTAGGAAATCACACTAACATTTACAATGAAACATGGCTGATAAAATTCATCTTGCTGTGGATTACATTTCCAAGTGATTGCCTGCATAATTTCTGATGAGAAATCAGGGCTTAATCATATTGGAGCTTCTAAGTAGGTGATGCCTATTCCCAAGAAAGGAGATCCAGCCAAATGTAGAAATTATTGAACAGTATCATTAATATCACATGCAAGCAAAATTTTGCAGAAGATCATTCAAAAGCAGCTGCAACAGTATATCGACCCCAAATTGCCAGAAATTCAGGCAAAATTCAGAAGAAGACATGGAACCAAGGAATCATTGCTGCTGTCAGCTGGATCCTGGCTGAAAGCAGAGAATACCAGAAAGATGTTTATCTGTGTTTTATTGACTATGCAAAGGCATTCAACTGTGTGGGTCAGAACAAATTATGGATAACATTGGGAAGAATGGGAATTCCAGAACATTTAATCATGCTTATGAGGAAACTTTACATAGATCAAGAGGCAGTTGTTCAGAAAGAACAAGGGGATACTGATTGGCTTAAAGTCAGGAAAGGTGTGCATCAGAGTTGCATCCTTTCATCATACCTATTCAATCTGTATGCTGAACAAATAATACCAGAAGCTGGACTATATGAAGAAAAAGGCATCAGGATTGGAGAAAGACTCATGAACAACCTGCATTATGCAGATGACACAACGTTGCTTGCTGAAAGTGAAGAGGACTTGAAGCACTTACTGATGAAGATCAAAGACCACAGCCTTCAGTATGGATTACACTTCAACATAAAGAAAACAAAAATCCTCACAACTGGACCAATAAGCCACATCAAGATAAATGGAGAAAAGATTGAAGTTGTCAAGGATTTCATTTTACTTGGATCCACAATCAACAGCCATGGAAGCAACAGTCAATAAATCAAAAGACACACTGCATTGCGCAAATCGGCTGCAAAGGACCCCTTTAAAGAATTGAAAAGCAAAGATATCACCTGACTCAAGCCATGGTATTTTCAATCACCTAATATGCATGTGAAAGCTGGACAATGAATAAGGAAGACCAAAGAAGAATTGACATCTTTGAATTGTGGCTTTGGCGAAGAATGCTGAATATACCATGGACTGCCAGAAGAATGAACAGGTTTGTCTTGGAAGAAGTACAGCCACAATACTCCTTAGAAGCAAGGATAGCGAGACTGAGTCTTACATACTTTGGACATGTTGTCAGGAGGGATCAGTCCCTGGAGAAGGGCATCATGCTTGGTAAAGTACAGGGTCAGCAGAAAAGAGGAAGACCCTCAACAAGATGGACTGACACAGTGGCTGCAACAATGGGCTCAAGCATAACAATTGTAAGAATGGTGAAGGACCGGGCAGTGTTTTGTTCTGTTGTACATAGAGTCACTATGAGTTGCAACCAACTTATCAGCACCTAACAACAACAAAGTAGGTGTTAAGGAGCGCTGGTGGTGCAGTGGTTAAAGCACTCAGCTTCTAACCAAAAAGTTGGCGGTTCAAATCCATCTGCGGCTCCGTGGGAGAAAGATGTGGCAGTCTGCTTTCATAACAATTACAGCCTTGGAAACCTTATGGGGGAGTTCTACTCTGTTCTGTAGAGTCACTTCAAGTTAGAATCAACTCGACTGCATGGGTTAGGTTTGTATTTTGTTTAAGTAGATGGTATTTCTCTTTTCCCATGCTGCTGTTGAGGTTCTTTGTCCTTGAATCTGGGAGGTTCGATTTTGATATTCCTTAGTGAGTTTCTCTTGGGGTCTGTCTTGTATTGAGTTCATTGAGATTCTTGCATATAAATTTCATCTGTCAAGATATTTAGGAAGTTCTCTACTGTTTATTCTTCAAATATTCTTTCTGTGCTTTTTTTTGTTTCTCTTTTCTTCTTATTCTGGAATTTCCATTATAAAAATATTGTTCCTTTTGAAGGTATCTCACATAGCCCTTTGAATTTTTTCTTTTTTTTTATTCTTGTTTCTGTTTGTTCCTCATACTGAGTATTCTTGAGGGTTTTGTCTTCTATTTCATTGAGTCTTTCATCGTTTCAATTCTACTTTTGTGTACTTCCATAGAATTGTTTATTCCTGTTCTTTTATTATTCAGCTTTGAAATTTTTAGTTGTTGAACTTTTAGGGGACTTTATCTGTTTGCTGAATTTGTCATTTTGTTCTTGAGCTCTTCTAGGTTTTCTTCTGTGCTTTTCTTTTTCTCTTTGAGTAATCTTAGTGCGAATACTTTGGGGTTTTTGTTGATTAGTTCAATTATTTGTTTATCCTCTGAGATTGTTTCTGTCCTCTTATCTTGTTCATTAGATTGGGCCAACTTTTCCTGTCTCTTCATACACTTTGTAATTGCTTGTTGCTTTGAGATATTAATGTTGTTATTGTTTGATTTTGTACATTAGAGTTTTAGTTTAGTTACTATTTCCTTGGGTTGTTTCCCTTCCTTTATATTGTTTTAATTATCATTGTTTTATATTACTACAGTACGTATGTCTTTGGTTGTACCAATTGGTTAGTCGTGGTTTCCTGTCACTGGAGGATTTGAAGAGTTCAGTACACACATGGGCTTTGTGGCATTAATCACTTAAAATTTCCCTTTGGCTGATGGATTGGAACTGAGCAAGCAGGGTCTTTCCTCATGGTAAAGTATGAGATATCACAAAGTTTGGGTCCCTCGGTAGCACTTAAGGAATAATGCAGACCCTTCATGTTGAGAGCAATAGATGTCATGTTCCCTGGTTTGCTAGTCTGCTGGGGGGTTGTCTGCTCATGCTGAGTCAGGCCACAAGGCCTTGGTGGTCACGGTAAGACTTTCTCTCTTTCACTCATCTCAGGTAGGTGGTGGTTGGGCATGGCAGGTGGTTTCTGTCAGTTCATGACGGGTGGAAAGCCCTCCTATGGAAGGATGGGAAAGTTCTTGGGGAGGAGGGGCAGGACAGGGCTACCTTGCTTGGCTGGGCAGCCTGGAGGGTAGCCACACAGATGAAGAAGGGTAGGGGAGTCCTCAGGAGGGGAAAGGGTGTCCTTGGTCAGTTGGGTGGCTCAGAGGTAGCCGTGCAGATGCAGAAGGGCTATGGATTTCCTGAGAAGGGTCGGTAGGTGGGGCATGGCTTCCTTACTGGGTCAGGTGGCTCACAGAGTGGCCTTGTAGAAGGGTGGGGCCATTTCTCAGAGCGGGGAGGAGTACATCAGGGCTTCTTTGCTCAACTGGGCAGACCAGAGGACAGTCAAGAAGGTTTGGGTAGATGGGCAGTACTAGAGGGTGGTCAGGGTCAGTGTGGAGTCTCCATGCATGCACAGACAGCTTGTTTCTGGTGGGGGAAAGGCACCCTCTTCTCAGGCTGGGCATGTGTGTGAAGACAGTGGTGGTGAGAAGGTAGGGGGCCTCCACACTAATGACCTAGTCTTTGTTGGGTGTCCTTACTAGCAGCCTCATTTCATGAGTGGGGAGAATCATCTGAGTGAGCTTGTGTGGGCAGTCTCACTCTCTTCCTTCTCTGCACTCACTGGGGCTAACTCCCTGATTGTTCTCTTTCTTGGACTGAATTTCCTATAATCCAACCCACATTCCCTCACTCTTGCAAATCCTCCCTTTTCTGTGGTTCTCTGGTTTCAGTGTAATGTTGTTGCTGTGTGTCATTCTCTCTCTGGCATGGCCAACCCAGTTTATTGGTTGCCCATATTGTTGTTCTTTTCCAGAGTTGTTTACACAGCATCTGTCTCTGGCTATATATTTCTTGATGATCTCTTGCTGGGCTATTCACTCAGGGATACTGCTTATAGTTGCCTCAAGACGTCCATGTTGCTCTGTGGTAGCAGGTAGGCGGGGGAAGACTCTCAAGTTTCCATTTTCCCACTGTCCTATTGTATCTCTCCTTCTGGTTGGTATTTGGTTTGCTTCTTCAGTTCTTCATTTGCTGTTCAGAGGTCCAAGGTCACCATTTGTGATTGTTCTTGGTTGTCAGTATAAGACTGTGTTGTAGAGGGACGTTACGGTGCATCTGACTATACCGTTAACTTGGCCTCTCCTTCTGTTCTGATTCTTTTAACATTATTCTGGTGCACTTTATTATTTGCTTTATTTCTTAATTCAGAAATGTAACATTAAAGAAAACCAGGAAAAATGTTAATTGTCAACAACTCAATGACTATAACATAATTCATTGTTATATTGTTAGTCTCAGACTCTTAGGTAAATAATCATTTGCTTTGCTACATGTTAATATAGTTATATTTATTAAGAGATATATTTTGTACAGTTGAACTGTAGTATACATACTATCCCAAATTATATTTTCAGTATACATATATAAAAATTATCTATGATTAAGTATAATATTGCAATTATATTATTAAAGATCAGACAATAGTATGAGAAGCAGATCTATTGCAATAATTTAATTTCACTATCGTTAGTTAAACATTATAATGTTTTCTTTTTTATATTTAGACTGTGATCTAAGCATATAATAGATTGATAATAGATCGCTATGTGATTCTACTTAGTGAATATAGAGTTTGATTATTTTTAATGTGATTGACTATAGAATCTATAGTTATTGATTCTAGGATCTCTAGAACGAGATTTACAAACATGAACATTCACAACTGCAGAATCCTATAATAGCTTTTGCCTACTGCTGTTTATTTTCATGTTATAATTCAGGGTGTTTTACAATTTCAACATACATTTTTAACATTGGACTGTGTTATTTAATTTCTAATTTGTACTTGCAAAAGCTAACTCAAGTTTATTTAAACTGCATTTTTATGACTCCAGAGGATGATTATTTTTGCCTGCTAAGTATTGTTTCATATTTTGTATTCAGACTAATATAGTGGGATTCAAGTTTTTTATTACCATTTCTAATATGTATTGAATCTAATGCAGTAATCTATTTCATACAGCTATTTCTTGTCATCTTAAAATTTTTTCTCCTTTAAACAAAATTAAAAAAAAAACTGCAATAAATCATTAACAATAACTGAAATCCTAAAAGGGCAATTTATTTAGTCAATTACATGTAACATGGAAGGTAAATTTCTTTTATTTGAAATAATTTAAATTAAATCTTAGTAAAATGTGAGTGCATCATCATAGCAGCTAAATATTAATGGGACATTTTTCTAAATATTCTAATAAAGGCACATTTGAAGGAATTCTTAAATACTTTAGAGTAAACTGGACCTTGATTTTTACTAAAGATTGCTACTATCACAATTATTTCTCAGACTAAATCTTACAAAATATTCCAAGTGTTTATCTGGTTGAAATTTGAATTGTCCAAAATATATTGAGATTTCCTAAGCATAGGGAGTATGACTGTAATTACATTACTAAAATATTTTATGAGCTCATGATGAATCTAAATCCACAACTAAATTCATACAGGGCTTTAACATGAAGTCGATGCTAATCTTTTACATTACAAAAACTAATGTTGATGTTCACGATGTAACAAAATTACTGCTCCTCCCGGTCCAAAATGTATGCCAAGACACATGCAATGTATTCTAACATTGACAGAAAACATTCAAGAACAATACATTTAATTTATATGTAGGTTTGGGGTTCAATCTGAGTGGTAAACTTAATAAAAAACATTACTATTACTTATTTATGTCAAATGCTAATAAATAATATATGTAAATATATTTACTCATTGCAGTCCAATTCAATGTAGCCATTTTCTTTTCTTCTTTTTTTATTGTGCTTTAAGTGAAAGTTTACAAATCAAGTCAGCCTCTCGATCAAAAACTTGTACTCCTAGCTGCTCTCCCCTAATGAGACAGCACACTCCTCCTCTCCACCCTATATTCCCCATGACCTTTCAACCAGCTCCTGTCCCCCTCTGCCTTCTCACTTCACCTCCAGTCAGGAGCTGCCCACATAGCCTCATGTGTCTACTTGAGCCAAGAAGCTCACTTCTCACCAGTATCATTTCCTGTCTTATAGTCCAGTCCAATCTCTGTTTGAAGAGTTGGTTTTGGGAATGGTTCCAGTCTTGGGCTAACAGAGGGTCCAGGGAGCATGACCTCCAGGGTCCCTCTAGTCTCAGTCAGACTACTAAGTCTGTTTTTTTTTTTTTGCAAGAATTTGAGGTCTGCATCCACTGTTCTTCTGCTTCATCAGGGATTTTCTGTTGTTTTCCCCATCATTGGCGGTAGCCAGGGACCATCTAGCTCTTCTGGTCTCAGGCGAATGTAGTCTCTGGTTTATGTGGTCCTTTCTGTCTCTTGGGCTCATATTTACTTTGTGTTTTTGGTGTTCTTCATTCTCCTTTGCTCCAGGTGGGTTGAGACCAACTGATGCATCTTAGAAGGCTGCTTGTCAATGTAGCCATTTTCTTAATAAACTACTGTAGATCTTTAAACATCCACAGTTCTTGATGAACTTAAAAGTTTAACTTCTGAGTTAAAAATAAATAAATACTGGTAAAAGAAAAGCCTTATAGTGTCAAATAAAAGCAAATCCAGACCTTGATAGGGAGAAGCTTTATTGAGAAAGAAAAGGGGGAAAGGACAAGGGACTATTGTAGTAGTGGGGGAAGGGACTACTACAGTAAGGAGAACACTCTAATTATAAGATCTGCAATGTCTCAAAGAAAACCAAAATCAAACCCGTTGCCGTTTTGACTCATAGCAACCCTACAGGACAGAGTAGAAGCCCCATAGGGTTTCCAAGGAGTGGCTGGTGGATTTGAACTGCCCACCTTTTGGTTAGCAGCCATGCTTTTAACCACTGAGCCACTAGGGCTCCATAAAAAAGAAAAGAACAAGTAAATGCACAGAGACTAAAGTTTATTAGTGGTTACCAGAAATGGGACAGAGGGTTAAAGGGGATTTTATTGCTTCTGGAACACTGACTTTCATTCACTGTGATGGAAAGTTCACATTGATTAAGGGTAAGGGTTGCACAGCTGATTAGTGTAGTTGATGTCACTAAGTTGTACACATGTAAAAGGTTGAGTTGGCAAACGTTTTTGACATATTTTTACAAAAAAAACAAGCTCAAAAAAGAAAAAAAGAGCAGCTGCTGAGGCTGCTTATGTACAACTAAACACCTCATAGGTTTTGGTTTCTTGGTTTGGAGGTTTAGGGTCATGGTTCCATGGGACATCCCAGTGAATTGTCTACCGTAGTTTTCAGTGTTTCTGGGCTAGCTCCTAATTAATTGTGTAATGCTTAGGGTCTTAAAATCTTGGAAGTGGCCATCCAAGGTAAAACAATTGGTCTCTATTTGCCTGAAAGAACAGAGCAAGAGGGAGAGTCAGGAATAGGGGTAAAAAATAGAATTTGTGGCTAATTGCTTCCATGAACACCTGCCCCCTTTGCCATGGGAAAAGGACTGAATGGTGCCCAGTTATCATTACTGAATGCTTTGATCAAAGATTCTGTAGAAGAATCTGGATGAAAAGGGGGAATAATGTGGAGCAGAATCTCAAAATCTCATGTAATCTAGATTATCTGGTGTCTTGGAGACTGGATGAATCCCTGAAATTATTGCCCTGAGATAGTCTTTAAATCTTAAACCAAAAATATCACTGAAGTCTTCTTAAAACCAAACAGTAGTTTAGCTTAATTAACAAAGGATATTTGCCTCGAGAATCATGCCCTTTTAACAAACTATCTATATGGAATCAAATTGACAATTGCAACTCAAAAGTTTAGATAGGAAGTTTAGAGGGCAGTGAGTTTACGTTAAAGGGGAAGAACAATCTGGAAAAGGAAGGTAAGAATGGTTGCACGATTTGAAGAATGTAATTGGTGTCACTGAATTGTACATTTAGAAATTCTTGAATTGGTGTATATTCTGCTGTGCATATTTTGAACAGCAACAAAAATAAATTATTGAAAAAACACCAAAAATAAAATTAAGAGGAAGTTTGATTGATTAAACTGTGTATACAATAGACTAAAGTAAATAGAATTAATAGGTAAAAATCTCATACCTATCCAAAAAAGCCAATATAAGTATAATATATATAATATTTTTATATGTATGTTATTCATCCTTCTATATCTATACATATTTATGAATTTCCTGTAATAAACTCTCAAAGACTTCCATACACAAATTTAAAAATATGTTTTTCTATTAAATTACCAATGTTGATGAAAGATGTGCAGGCATAAAAACCCATTGCTGTTGAGCTGATTTCAACTCATAGCGACCCTATTAAAAAAAAATATATATATTTATTTATTTATTTATAGGACAGACTAAAACTGCCCCGTAGGGTTTCCAAGGAGTGCCTGGTGAATTAGAACTGCATACCTTTTGGTTAGCAGCTTAGCTCTTAATCTCTGTGCCACGGGGGTTTCCAGTGGGGGCAAAGGTCTGTTCGTATTTGTAAGTTGATGTGATTTTTCTGAAGAAGAATTTAGCAATGAACAAAGTATTGTTCAAAAATAGATCCAGATATATACGGAAATTTAGTTTAGTGGTCCCAAAATAGTTTCCTGTAGATGTAGGAATTCTGTTGGAAAAGAAAGTGGTTTTTTCAAATCAGCAGGAAAAAGGGAGATCATTCAATAACCAGCAGCAGGGAAACTGCTTGATTCTTGACAGCATGTTAGCAGACAGGATCCGTATCTCACAGCTTAGTCGTAGCTGCACTTCTCAATGACGACAAAGAATCCACAAATGCTATTCATGTATCTTCTCTACTACATTGTTTGGCACTCTTATGATTCTCTCTTTAAAAATAAAATTGATCCATCTGAGAGAGAACACAGAATTAAATACGTCCTGTGTTATTTTTGGTGTTTTTTCAATAATTTATTTTTCTTGCTATGGAAAATATGCACAGCAGAATATACACCAATTCAAGAATTTCTAAATGTACAATTCGGTGACACTGACTACATTCTTCAAATCGTGCAACCATTTTTACCTTCCTTTTCCAGATTGTTCTTCCCCATTAACGTAAAATCACTGCCCTCTAAACTTCGTATCTAAACTTTTGAGTTCCAGTTGTCAATTTGATTCTATATAGATAGTTCTTTAAAAGTGCATGATTCTCGAGGCAGATATCCTTTGTTAATTAAGCTAAACTACTGTTTGGTTTTAAGAAGACTTCAGTGATATTTACTGGGTGTGTTAACAAGTTGTTCCATAAATAATAATAATAATAACACACAGCAAGGCAAAGAAAGTGTTTTCTTAGGAGACTGTATCTTTACATAAGATGATGAAGGACTACTGCTTTAAAATGGCTGGAGGAGGGGAGGCAGAGACCATGTGGATATCTGAGGGAGGGCATTCCAGACAAAGGAGACTGGCAGTGTGAAGACCTAAAATGCAGGTGTTCCTGGCAAGTTTGTGGCACTGCACCAGAGCTAGCCAGTAGAAGAGTATTTTGAGATGAAGTTAGAAGGAAGCCAGGGGCCAGATGGCTCAGTGCCATTAGGCCACGTAAGAATTTTGCCTTTTACTCAGAATGAAATGAGAAGGCACTAGAAAATTTCGTACAGAAGAATGATATGAGTTGGTTTATGTTTTAAATGTGTCACACTAGTTACTCTCTGGAGCACAGATGAGTTAGAGGATGTTGCAATAGTCTGGGTGAGATGTGATAGCTTAGGGTCATGAGAAATAGGTTTATTCTGGATATGTTTTGAAAGTAGGGCCAAGAGAATTGGAAGATTGATTGTGCAATATGTATAAAAGAGAGACATCAAGGCTGACCCATAAGGTTGACAGGAGAAATCCAATATTATTAATTTACTCAGATAACCAGGTGCAAACACATATATTCACAATACTAATGAGCAGAGAGTAGAGAATCAAGAGCCCTCAAATGCAGTGGCAAGAATGTGAGTTACTAAGAAATTTCCGAGAATGCGATTGATAATATCCTTTAAAACATTAGGGCACAGGTTCTCATTCTCATTTCCTCCTTGGCTTAGACAGGATCCAATAACGTTCTAATTCTAGACTTACTGAGACATAACTTAACCAAGGTGTAGGAGGTTTGCGTCTACCCAGAGGTGCCTCAGAAGAAAGGCCTGGTGAACGACTTCCAGAAAATCAGCCATTGAAAATGGAGCACAATTCTACTCTGACATGCGTGCAATCACCCTGAGATGGTCCACTCAATGGCAACTGGCAGGATTATTTTAAGGATTAAGGTAACAATTTATTACTTAAATTAGAGTGGAAACCCTGGGGGCACAGTGGTTAAGAGCTACCTCTGCTAACCAAAAGACCGACAGTTCGAATCCGCCATGCGGTCCTTAGAAACTCTATGAGGCAGTTCTACTCTGTCTTGTAGTGTCACTACGAGTCAGAATTGACTGATGGCAGTGGGTTTTTGTTTTAAATCACGGGAGCTTGAAACATACGTAGGCTCCAAGCCCAAAACCCATTGCCATTGAGTCGATTTTGACTCCAAGCGACCCTATACAGCACAGCAGAACTACCCTATAGGGTTTCCAAGGAGTAGCTGGTGGATATGAACGGCCCACCTCCTGGTTAGCAGCCGTATCTCATCGTAGCTTTCAAACACTGTGCCACCAGGGCTCCCACGCAGGCGTCAGCGTTTCTAGTTTCTTCCTTTGAATATTCTCTCTGACCTGAATACTTGGAATTTCTGGGAACCCCACATGAATTGTTTCACTTTTAAGGAAGAGTCCAGGGTAATGATCACTTAAACAGTTAAAAAAAAAAAATGTGTTATAGAACACGATGTTTCTTTCCTCCTTGCTATATAGATTAATCCATTTGCCCATGTTCCTAGAATTTCTATTTGTGTTTATTCAGAAATGACTTGTTCTTAATGTATAATGAGTTTTAATACACCAGTGTTACTCACCCTAAATATTTGTCCTATACTTTTTATGCTTCAAATATTCATGTTGTGGGCTTAGCAAAAAATGTATATTTACACAAGATCTTGAAAATAAAAAAAAAGGAATTATAGTGGATACCTCTAACTTAAACGCTCAATTTTTTTCTGGTACCTAAATTATACTTTACATGAAGTAAGAAGCTATCTTTCTACTCTTTTCTTTATTACTCTTCCCCTAATTTATGCTCATTGTCAAATCTTCATTTAAATTAGCTTGTCTAAAGAAAACGGGAAGCAACAAGTAGTTAAAAATGAATATATGTATAACAATAGTTCTTTTCCATTTTCAAGGGAATCTTGGCAGCATAACAGGCATAGTCATGTAAAAGCGATTGCCTCTATAAATAACTCAACACTGTAATTCGATGTAGATATTTTGAATGAAAGGTATGGGAATAGGGAAAGAGAATGCTTAACTTGTGCTGGGAATGTAACCATGAAAACTCACAATAAAAGAAACAATAAAACTAAGTTTGGAAGAAGAAGTAGAAGTGATCACACAGGTAGAAATACTACAAAAAGTATAGAAATGTCAAAAAGAAACATAAAAGGCATTTAAAATGGGGTGGGGGAAATGTCATGATATAAATAATTTTGAGAAAAATAATATCACAAATATTGCATGCATTAAAAAGAAACAAGTGTTAGAATTTAAAATAAAATGCTGTGCATGCTTTAAATTTTATTTTTAACATCTTGGAAAATATTTTCTGTAGTAAATAGTTTTGCTGCTCTTGAAGATGGCATGGAATTGATGAATGTTACTGGCTTGTATCAATCAAATTCTCAAAGCTAAATGGAGTAAGTGTTTAAATTGGTCACTCAGAACCATCTGCTTTTCCATTAACATGTTTGCTTGAAAAGCCAGGTACTCAAGTGCTAATGCATTTGTTGACGACATACAAATTTGTTAAATATTCAAATCTCCTTTATCAAGATGTCACAGTTTTCGTTCCTCTCCTTCCTCCTTTTCCAGTCCTTTCTTACAATGGTACAGAGAATAACAGAAAAGCCTGAGTTCAGCTTTGATCTATGAAAAAACTAATTAAACTGGGACAAAAGATAAATTATGTAGTGTAAAGGAATAAATTAAGCATTTCCCCCCAAGTAAGCTGTGCTTTTTATTGTTAAAGGCACCAAGAAGTTGATTTTACAGTGCCCTATGGAGTCTCTTTCCCTGCCAAAAAATCTATTATATCAAACATTAAAGTACGACAAATTGGAATTATTTCAGCTAGAATTTCATGTTCTTAACAAATCAGCTTAATTATTAGACTATATATAAAGTAATTAGGGAAGGTGGGGGCTTTAAAAGAAATACAGGTAGGACAGCCAGTGACTGAGTAGGTAGTGGTTAAATGTTTTTAAACCATTAAAATTAAAATTGTCAATTGAAGAAAATACACTCTTTGACCAGTTGTAGCCAGTGTTAATTGCACTCCATCACTATTTCCTGTTATACTCATTTTGTGTATCACATTTTGCTACTTAGATGGTGGTTAATATACTCAGACCACCACCCTTCTGTCAGTTTGTCGTACTATGGTGGCTTGCATGGTGCGGTGATACTTTAGGCTATGCTGTGGTATTTCAAATACCAGCAAGTCACCGATATCAGACAGGGTTCAGGGAAGCTTCCACACTAACAGGCTAGAAAGAAAGGCCTGGCGATCTGCTCTGAAAATTAGACAGCGAAAACCTTGTGGATCACAATGGAACATTTTCTGACTTTTTTCATGTCATCAGGAGGAGGACATGATGTTTGGTGAATCAAAGGGACAGCAAGGATGAAGGATATCCTCAGTGAGATGGATTGGCACAGTAGCCACAATCATTAAAAAGACACAGGCCCAGGCAATGTTCTTTCTGTTGTACATAAATTCCCCATGAGTTGGAGTCCACTCCGTGATAGCTATCATCTCTCTCTCTCTCTCTACCTACCTATCCACCTGTGTATCTATGTATCTATGTATCTCTTTCTCTCTCTCTCTATCTTATCTATCTATCTATCTATCTATCTATCTATCTATCTATCTATCTATCTATCATCTATCGATCATCTATCAATCTATCGATCATCATCTATCGATCATCTATCTGTCTCTCTATCATCTATCTATCTATCTATCTATCTATCTATCTATCTATCTATCTATCTATCTATCTATCTATCTATCTATCTATCTATCTATCTATCTACCTACCTACCTACCTACCTACCTATCTATCATCTATCTAGTATACTCTATGTCTTATCCCTTTTCTCAAGTGAATGACTCAGTTCCACTCCTATTCCCTCTAGTGCAGTATGAAAAGTGCTATGATACAGGCATAAACCAGATTTAGTAAAGGGAAGTTTTTCAAGGAGAGGAAAACCTTCAGTTAAATGTTAACAGATGAAAGGTATTGAAGTGAAAAGGAAGGGGAAGAAGGCACAGAGGTAGATATTTTTTGTACTTTTATAAAATAGACCAAAAGGGGTGGCCGAAGATTTGACATGAGAGGAGACTGAAAAAGTAAATGAAAATCAACAGCATTGAAGGCACGTTTCACATCCCAAGAGAAAGGAAAATTTATGTTGTAGTAGTGATAAACGGTCACTGAGGAATTTTAACAAGGTGTAGACATGATTGGATTTGTGCTCAAGATGTGCCAGAGTGTCAGGTGTGTGATATTTGGATTGTGGTAGGAAGTGATTTTGAAAATGTAATAGAGATAGTAATCCCTTCCCCAAAAGAATAATTATTGAATCCAAAATAGAGAATTTATAATTGCTTTTAAAGACATATTGTCCAGCAAATACAGAAATATGTAATGATGTAGCAATTCATTAATTTAAGTAAAGCATATATAATTCTAAAAATTAGTTTGTGTACCATATGTCTTACCTCCCATTTTAGGAAGAACGCAACTGGATTATTAAGCAAAACTTAAAACAAACCCATTGCCAATATGAGTATGAGCATGAGTGACTGGACTATTACTGGGTAGAAAATACAGGAATACGTATTTAATTTAATCTTATCAAAAGGCAAAATCATAAATAGAGTTATAATTAAGTCTTGTGAGAAAAGAAAAATACCATAATAGCATCTGGACCTTGGAAAACCTGTATATATGAGAGAAAAAACTCAAGTTGTAAAAGGAGCATCGTCAACTTAAATAAAATTTAAACAGTAAGACATTTTCATTCTTTTTTTAAATTCTTTGTCGCATGATTTTTCCAGAAAATCTGTATGTAAAAAATATCCAGGAAGATGGA